>NC_092402.1:54670192-55299775 GCF_030028105.1 Mobula birostris
AGGTTGATAGGTTCTTGATTAGTCAGGATGTCAAAGGTTACGGGGAGAAGGCAGGAGAATTTATTTATTGGGATACAGTGTGGAATGGGCCCTTCCGGCCCTTCAAGCTGCACTGCCCAGCAATCCCCCGAGTTAACGGGACAATTTTCAATAACCAATTAACCTACCGACTGGTACGTCTTTGGACTGTTGGAGGAAACCCACACGGTCACGAGGAGAATGTACAGGCAGTGGTAGGGATTGAATCCAGATTGCTAGCACTGTAAAGCTCTGTGCTAACCACTACACTACTGTGCCACGACGCTACTGAATGGAATTGAGAGGGCAAATGTATCAGCCATGATGGAAAGGCACAGCAAATTTAATGGGCTGAATGGCCTAAGTCTGCTTCTATTTCTTATGGTGTTATGGTCTAAACGAATAAATCACATCACAAGATATCTGTTAACCTTTGTGGTGGAGGAATAAACACTCCCAGACCATGGCTCATACTTTACTGAAACAGGCTCATTAAACATTAACTCATTAACAGCCCATTTACAAACTGTACCATTCAAAAGGTACAAACCTTCAAAGGTACTTGTCCTGTACTCACCCTCAATGTTAAATCAAGCGTGAAAACACACAAAACTCTTCAAAATGTGGCCTCCCCCCCCCCCATCTGGCACCAGCGTTCTGCCTACTGCTCCCACGGGCTGTGCTGGGTCGTTCACCAAGGTAAGGCTTACGCAGTCGTGACAACAGGCAGCTCCAGCAGCTGGACACTTCCCCGTTTCACCACTGTCCTGCCAAACAGAGTATTCCTCCACCCTGTCTCTCACTCCTCCCACAGCAAACTGAAGAAACATTCCCTGACTTCAATTTGTGCTTCTGACAGCAGTAGGCGGTCTCTACCTTCTTGCCTTAGGCTCCGCTGATCTGGGTTGGGGGGTGGAGGGGTGCTGCCTGCCTACAGAGTCACAGCTTCAGCCCAGCTCTCACTGTCAACGAAATGCCTCCTACTGGGCTCATTGCGGAGTTGAACTGAATGTCATTCCTTGGAGCTCTGCCAAGCATTTTGATCGACGTGTTGGACAGTTGTCTAACCGACACAGTGATGTGATGTCCAGGGCACACCTGAATCAACCAATCCACTCTCAGCCTTCAAGACTCACTGGGCCTTCTGGGCACATGCAGCTACAGGCTTCAGGTGCCATTCCTTGTGAGACAGGAAACTGCACAGAAGTATTTTACTCACACCTTAGGAAGTTGCCCGTGCAGCAGGTAATGGCAACAGGTCTCCTTCCTAAAGGACATTAGCAAACTGGCTGGGTAGAAAACTAGTTCTCTAGAATCGATCACTCTAACTGCAAGTAATTGTCATGGTCCGTTTTGGCAATCCTCCACCTTGCTATTTACCACAGGAATTGGGCCTCAATCACCTCATTTAATTTCCAATCATTCCCAGGTTCCACTAGCTACACACATTTGCTTCCCATCAGGAACTGCAGGATAAAGACCCTGTGATCACAACAAGGCGCTGCAAGTTCGTTGGTTGACTTGTGTATGAGTAACCTTGTTCCATGGTTCTTAGAACTATCAGTTCTAAGTCTAGCATTGTTCCTGAATTTGCTACTAAAACCAAGACTCCTGATAAAGACTTTCTTGGACACCAATTCCACGCTCGCTATGACTGTAACACCTCCCGCCTTGGCCTCCGCACCCAGGTTCAGCACTTGGGTTTGTTCCACTGCCATGTCCTTGCAACAGTAATAACTTCCCCCTGCCCCACACACAATTTTTCCTCTTCCCCCTTCTCTCTTTCTCACTCCCTATTCTGGTTGCTCTCTCACCCACCTCCCCTCCCTCATGACCTGCACATCACCTTTCTCTAGTTCCCCTTCTTTCCCCTCTATCCCGTGGACTCTCCTCTCCTATCAGATTCCTTCTTCTTCAGCCCTTTACCTCTACTGCCAATCACCTTCCAGCTTCTCATTTCAACTGCCCTCCTCCACCCACCTTCCCCATCGCCCGCTTCCTCGTACCACCTGCCATCTTGTACTACTCCCCATCCTCACCACCCTCTTACTCTGGCTTCTGCCTCTGTCCTTTCCAGACCGTGTGAATGGTTTCAGCCCAAAACATCAACTGATTTGTTTCTCTTCATAAATGACCTGCTGAGTTCCTTCAGCAACTTGTGTGCATTGGATAGACTACCAAATTGTAGGCCTCATCTAACTTGGTGCAATCAAAACCCCAAACTTGTCACCATTGTTAGATAACAAGTTATACCCCAAATGCAATTAAACATCAGCCTTTTCCCAGTGCTGAAGCTGCCTGCAATTGGTGCTGCTCACAAAGCATTTTACTATGTATTGTTTTTAAATTTGATAAAAATCCGTTATTAAGTTTAATTAAACTTAGAGTTATACATCATGAAAATAGGCCCTTCCGCCCAGCTTTTCTACACAAGCATATGAATAATATAACATAAATCAGAATGTGTGAGAAATCCTCAGCAGGTCAGGCAGCATCTGAGGAGATGTTTTAAAATTCATCTCATTTCTAAATTTTGCCAGTTCTAATGGAAGGATTAAGGACCAGAAAAGGTAAGCCATTTTCTCCTTCCACAGCTGCTGTCTGGCCTGCCGAGGATTTCCTGCCTTTTCTGCTTTTAGTTCAGATTTCCAGCAGCTGCAGCATTTTGCTTTCAATATCTAATGGAGAGAGATCTTAAATCTAAAGAGCAGTTAATGGGTTTTTCACAAGAATCACTCCATTAAGTCTCAGAACAGAAACAGAATTTGAATTTGTGATAGAGTGGTTCCTCTAATATTTGCACAGTGTTTGCAGTGCTTGTCTTCTTTTGAACATTGGTCATCTGTCTTTGTTTGTGTGTAGCTTTTCATTGATTCTATTGTGCCTCTTTGTATCTACTGTGAATGCCCGCAAGAAAATGAATCTCAGGGTTGTATATGGTGACATGCAGAGTACGTACTTTAAAAATAGATTTACTTTGAACCTTAAACTTGAACTTTGAATGCACCATTCAGCCGGAAACCATACCAATGAGTTGGCTCTTGAATGTCTTCTGAAATGGCAAAGTGAGTCATATAGTTGGCCTTGTGAGTGATCCCATGTCCTGAAAATGAAGAGTAGGCTCTGTGGGTAGAGGTATGTGGAGGGTTTCACTTTGGGGAGAGACTATGCATCTATACCAACCAAGCTCACTTTTTGCTGATTGCTTGTTGGTTTGACTTGTTGGTGACCAGCTGAGGAAACTTCCATTTGCCCAGCTCTCTGACTGTAGATTGGATGTGAAGCAAGAGGGGCAGCTTAGTGCTGAATAACTGGCACTGATTGTCAGTTCTGCGCTGGGAAAACCAAGTGAGATGGCCTTTGAGGGTGGGGTAGATCCCATGTGGCAAAAGCAGGGGCAAAACAACAAGTTGCCAAGCTGCATTATAGTTCCAGTGGGCCCTGGCACTATGCCACCATACTGAGCACATTCCATGTATTTTCCAATGATTTATTCATGTAGCTATGTTCCCACAGGTTGCAAAAGTGTCAAGGTTAATCACAAGAGTCCAGATGAAGGCTCTTTTCGAATCTTTAGGTAGCACAGTCATTCAGTCCCTCCCCTGTCTACTCCCTCCACCCATGCTCAGGCCATTATATGACGGAGATTCTTGGCAGCCTCCACTGCACTTCAGTTGCTAGTTGTACCAAGCGAATATGATTATCTAGAACGTACTGCCTTCACATTACTTCAAACTTACTGCGTGTTTCTTAAATCCACCGCAGGGAATAAGCTATTACAGAGCACTCTGAGTTTCAACACACTCACTTCACCAAGATGCTGGAGCAAGAGAAGAAAGAGTCAACAGGTAAAAACGTTAGTTGCCAGGTGGGAGGGAATGGACATGTCTGGCATTTCTCTCTTTCTTTTTTCCTTAAGTTCATTGGCTCAGTGATGCAAACAATGCACCAATATACCTTTCCTTCACTTCATCCTGTGATTTTTCTTAATATGGTTCTACATCTTGTTGTCATTTAATCCTGCACCAGTTACGAGATCAATGGTAAATCTGTTTCCAGGTTCTCCCTGGATATGGTTACACATTTAACATAGAACAAAACAAGAACAGACCCTTTGGCCCATAACGTCTGTGCTGAACACGATGCCAAATTAAAATAAATCCCACCTACATCATGCTCCACATCCTTCCTTACTCTGCATGTTCATGTATCTGTCTAGGAGCTCTTAAACACCTCTATTATACTTGCTGGCACCTACCACTATCTGTGTAAAAAAAAACTTCCCCGACACATCTTTAAATCTTCCCCTTCTCACCTTAAGAGCATGCTCTCTCGTACTTGATACTTGTATCCTGAGAAAAAGGCTCTGACTGTATATCCTATCTATACATTTCATAATTTTATAGGCTTCTATCAGGTTTTCCCTTGGCCTCAGATGCTCCAGAGAAAACAATACAAATTTGTCTGACTTCCCCTCAGAGCTCATGCCCTCTAATCCTAGCAGTGTCCTGGTGAGCCTCTCCTCCACCTTCTCCAAAACTCCCGCACCCCTCCTGAAATGAGGTGACCAGATCTGCACGCAATTCTCCCAGTGCAGCCGAACCAAATCTGCATAGCCGCATCATGTCGTCCTTACTCTTATACTCAGTGTCAGGATTAATAAAGGCCATTATGTCAAATACTTTCCATTCCAGCCTGTGTACTTGTGTGGCCATTTTCAGGAGTTATGGACTTAGACCAAGATCCCTCGGTGTATCAATGCTGTTTATGGTCCTGCCATTTGCTGTATACATTCCCATTACATTTGACCTCCCAAAGTGCAACACCTCACATTTGTTCAGATAAACGTCACCTGCTATTTCTCCACCCAAATCTGCAACTGATCTATACTATCCTCAAAGCCGTCGATCTTCAATTTGTCTGCAAACCTACCAGCCCACTAAATTCATAAGCAACAGAGTCCCCAGTACCGATCACTATGGAACACCACTAACCAAGGACTTCCAGCCAGAATGATACCCTTCCACCCCAACCTTTTGTCTTTGAGCTAATTCTGAATCCAAATGGCCATGTCATCATGCAACCTATACATCATAACCTTCCAGATGAGCTTACCATGAGGGACCTTGTCAAAAGCTTCTTGAGTTTGTTTCTAGATTGGCTCTGGGTTTGGTTACAGATTTGTTTCAGGGTTCTCTGGGGGGTTGATTACAGAATGTCACTAGGTTATATTATGGGTTTGTTTCAGGATTTTCTGACAGTTTGGTTCATGTTCCTCTTGGGTCTGTTTCTAGTTTTATCTTCTGGTTCAGAATCCAAAAAAGAAAGACGAAAGAGTTCCAAAGAAGAAAAAAGTAAACCACAAGAGCAAACTGGTGCAGAATATAACAATAGACAAGTAACATACTTGTATTGCCTGGCTTGCAGAGTTCCTCCAGCATTTTGTGTGTGTTGCTTGGATTTTCTCTTGTTTGAAATTGGATAACAACAGACAATTTCAGTTTCTTGTTTAAAGAGGAAGAGAGAGATTTAAATAAACATTGGCCTCTGAAGAATGAAGTGGGCGAAATATTTGTGAGAAGTAAATGCTGGAAGAATGATACATATATTTTGCATCAGTCTTTAACTGCAGAAGACAGTACAAGCACCTCACCTCCCTCTGATGCCCCTCCCATGGTCCACTCTCCTCTCCTATAAGATTCCTTCTTTTTCATCCCTTTAACTTTTCCACCTATCACCTCCAAGTGATACCCCCCTCACCTGGTTTCACCTTCACCTGCCCGCTTGTACTCCTTTCCCTCTCCCCAATTCTTATTCTGACTTCTTCACCCTTCCTTTACAGTCCTGATGAAAGGTCTCGGGCTGAAATGTTTATTCATTTCCATAGGTGCTGCCTGACCTGCTGAGTTCCTCCAGCATTTTGTGTGTGTCACTCTGGATTTCCACCACAGTAATTACATTGATTAGATTTCCTCCTGATTTTCACCACTGTCAGTCATACAAGCCCCAGGTGGAGACTCAGGAATACCATCACTCTCAGATATAGAAGGATTCTTCATTGCTGTTTCCGTAATAATTATTTATTCACCAGTCAGGGTTGTTGGCCCTGAACTGAACCCCCAAACCTGGAGGACAGGTGAACTACTCTTAGTCTGGCCTCTACATGTTGATCTGTTTGACATGGGTGACCCTACCAAGAGCCAAAGCATAAAGTCCTAACTCCAGCCAACATAGCTCTCCGGGTCAGTGAAGCACGCAAGCCTCCAAACCATGACAAGTTTGTGGTCCTCTTGGAGGATTGGATGTCTCAGTGGACTTAAATCTGAATAAATACCGAGGGCTTGATGAGATGTCTCCCAGGCTGCTGAGGGAAACAGGGGGGAGATTGTTGGGGCCCTGAAGGAGATGCTTAAATCTTCACTGGCCACAAGTGAGATGTCAGATGACTGGAAGATAAAAAAAAAATATGGTTCCTTTATTCAAGGAGGGCAGCAGGAATAAACTAGATCATTACAGGCCCGTGAGCTTAACTCCAGTGGCGGGAACATTATTGGGGAAAAAAAACCTTGACAGTAATAGCCTACACTTGGAAAGGCAGAAACTAATCAAAGGTAGTGAGTATGGAATTGTTGGTGGGAGATCTTCTCTGACACAGTTGAGTTCATTTTTGAAGCAACTAAATATATGGATGAGTGCAATGCAGTCCATGTTTCCTCCACAGACCTTAGTTTCTCACACAGGCAACTGGTCCAAACAACTAGAGCCTATGGGATCTGAGCTTGGGATATTGCCTTCATTAGCCAGGAGTTATAGGAAGAGGTTGAATAGATTAGATCTTTATTCCCTGGAGCATAGGAGAATGAGGAAAGATTTGATAGAGATATACAAAATTATGAGGGTTATAAATAGGGTAAATGCAAGCAGGCTTTTTCCACTGAGGTTGGGTTAGACTAGAATTTGAGGTCATGAGGGGAAAGGTGAAATGCTTAAGGGAAACATGAGGGGGAACAAGAGGAAAAAAATAGTGAGTTACTGTTCATGGATCCGTTCAAAAACCTGATGGTGGAGGGGAAGAAGCTGTTCATAAAACATTGAGTATGTGTCTTCAGGCTCCTCCTGTACCTCCTCCTTGATCATGTAATGAGAAGGCTGCGTGTCCTGGGTGGTGGGGGTCCTTAATGATGGATGTTGCCGTTTGAAGATGCCCTCGGTTCTGGGGAGGTTAGTGTCCATTTTGGAGCTGGCTGAGTTTACAACTTTCTACAGCTCTTTCCAATCGTGTACAGTGGTCCCTCCATACCAGAGGGTGCTGCAACCAGTCAGAATGCTCTCCACAGTACACCTGTAGAAATTTGCTCGAATTTTAGGTGACATACCAAATCTCCTCAAACTCCGAATGAAATATAGCTATTGGTGCGCCTTCTTTGTGATTACATCAATGTGTTGGGCCCAGGATAGATCCCCTGAGATGTTGACAGCCAGGAACTTGAAACCGTTCACCCTTTCCACTGATGGTCACTCAGTGAGGACTGGTGTGTGTTCCCTCGATTTCCCCTTCCTGAAGTCCACAATCAATTCCTTGGTCTTGATGATGGTGAGTGAAAGGTTGTTGTTGTGACACCATTCAACCAGCTGATCTATTTCACTCTTGTACGCCTTCTCATCACCACCTGAGATTCTACCAACAATAGTTGTCTCATTTACAAATTTATAGAAGGCTCTACAAATTAGATTCCACAGATGTGAGATTGCGACTCTACCTTCACCCTAATTCTGTGTGAATTTCCTTCTAGCTTCTCAGTGCATCTGCACTTGGTTCCTCTCGGCTTCTGCTTGCCTGGGTGAGTGCAGCTCCAATAACACTAAAGAAAATCAACAGAGATAAGGAGAAAATGTTCTTCCCAGAGAATAGTGAATCTGTGGAATACTCTGCTCTGGGATGCAATAGAGGCTACCTCATTAAGTATACTGTATCTGAGACTCACTTGGGTAGATTTATGCATAGCAAGGGAATAAAAGTCTATGGGGAAAAGGCAGGTCGGTGGAGTTGAGCCCACGGCCTACTGGATAGCCTAATCCTGCTCCTATTTCTTATGTTTACCTACCCAGGAAAAAGCAGCCTACCAGACAGGCACCTAAACTATCAGCCAAACACACCCCCCTCCTCCCTCAGCACAATGCAGCCCACATCTCAAGACTGAATTGTCCCAAAAAAGAGTCTAACTTCAGCCTCTCATTCCCATTGGAGGTGAATGAGCCTTGATCAGGCTGAGCACAATACCAAAGAAGCAAGAAGCACATGGTTGGAGGGTCAGTGGGTTGGGCAGCATCTATGGAAGGAAATGGACAATCGACATTTTGGGTCGAGACCCTTCATCTGGACTGCAAGACAGCGTGGAGGTGGCCAGTATGAAGAGGTCCTTTATATGAGTCCCCAAACTTTGCCTGCTCACTTCCCTCTGCAGATGATTCTTGGCCCATTGAGTTCTTCCCGCAGCTTGTTTTTCTTGCTCTAGATTCCAGCGTCTGCAGTCTCCACAATGCCAAAGGTCAGATGTTTCTGACTCTCCCGCCAACCATTCAACAGAATGACAAATAACTGGGCAGGCTGGGGAAGAAATCAGACAAAGCCCACTCAAAAACTGATCTTAAGACATTTCAACAGGCTTGGATTTGCAAGGCCGTTATTAATCAATTAGGTTCATGCTGGGACAGTTGCAACCTGAGGGAAAGTTGTGGAGATACAGAGAAAGCTTGACCCTGCCATTCTGTTCTCTTGACCTCTTGCTCTGAGTCTGATTCCCTCTTTCCGTGTTTCACTCTTGCATGCTTACCACCTTCTTTCTTTAACTCTTTCTTCTCTTACTCTTCCCCCACTCCCCTCTCTGACCCTTTGGTGCCTTTGTGTCCAGTTATCCCACCCACTCTCCTGGGGATGTTGGAATGGAACCATGGCAGGGGATATCAACCGGCTGTGGCCGTCCCATCCTCCACAGGGTAGCTGTGACACTGGTTTAAGCTGCACAGTGGAACATTGAATGTTCAGATGAAAATCAAACAGCAGATGCTGGGAATCTGAAATAAAAATGCTGGCAATGCTAGAAACACTCAGTGAGTCAGGCTGTGTCTGTGGATAGGGATATGGATTTAATGTTACAGGTCAAAAACAGGATACTGATGAAGGATCTTTGACCTGAAACGTTAACTCTGTTTCTTTCTCTGCAGATGCTGCCTGACCTGCTGAGTGGTGCCAGCATTTTCTGTTACGATTTTTGTGTGGCAATTAGCTTGCATACTTGATTACCACCATCCACTACTAATAATGAATAACCAGAGGGCTTTGATTTGTACCATTACTTCAATAATCATGGAGTCTTACGGTATGAAAGCAGGCCCTTCGACCCATCAAGTCCACACTGACCATCAACCAGCATTAACCAGAACTAATCCCATTCCATTCTCCCCACAGTCTACTCATCCACACACATGGGGTAATCTACAGTGGACAATGAGCCCACCAATTCTTTGGGATGTGGGAGGAAACAGGAGCACGTGGGGAAACCCACATGGTCACAGGGAGAACATGAGAGAAAGAGAACCCGTGTGCGCTTGGGGTTTGAGTAGAAAAGCCGCCTTGTGTTTCCCAGGTAAAATATACACCAAGAGCCAAACACGTAAACCCGGAGACAATGCAGGAGCAAAATACTGCTGGTGTGCTGCTGTGAAAACCTGAAGTAGTAAGAGAAATATTGAGCTCTTTTGGCAGAGCTCTCTCCACAGATCCTGCCTAACCTGTTGAGTATTTCCAGCACTTTCTGTTTTAATTTTCCATGAATCCAGAGAGGCCCTCGTCTCCGATTTGTACTGATTTTCTGTCTCGCTCTGGTCTACATGTTAAGTTCTGATTTTAAAAAAGTCTTGGCAGCAGAGAAGATTTAAGCACAATTGAGCCAAATGCAATATCAAAGGTTGACTATCTCGGCCCTTCCTCAATGGGAAATTTCAAAATAGTTTCAACAACCTGTTCACCGCGTAGTTTGTGGGAGGCTGGTCAAAGCACCCATTAATCTGAGGAGATTATACATGTGCCAATAAAACATTTACAACCGTACCTCGAACAGATAACCCACAGCAATGGTTAAAAGTTCAGTGAGATGCTATCGTGACCTCCCATGTCATGGAGAATACGGTCGAAACTAGTATAAAGTTGGACTGTGGGCAAACTCATAAATTATAACCAGAGAAAGGTAATTGAGAAATAACAGCTGGAAGCAGGAAGGACTGTACTTTCTTAGCTCACAAATTTGAACTGAGTGCCCTATTAATTCGGGAAATGTTTCCAACTTTTGAACAACTGCTGTGAGATCCAAACCAGCTATTTTATTCTAATAGTTACCGGCTGGGTCAATTCTAAAATCTTTGTGTCATTGCGAGAATAAATTAAATTGTCCAATAAAGGAATTCAATTACAAAAGACTAAAAGCATTCCATAATGTCAAGGTGGACCATGAAATAACCAAAGCTGAAGAGTGCGGGTGTAGTAAGCGAGTAAATCCAGGGAATGAGTGCTCATTTGAAAAGCTGCAAAAAGTATAACTTCCCACGGGTGGACTGTCTGCAGGAGAATGGTGGACTACTGGTTGGAATTGGATAGTGAACAATCAGCAAAAAATGTGTAACTCTGCTCCTTCCATCCCATAAGACAAAGGAGCAGAATTAGACTATTCAGCCCATTGCGCCTCCTCTGCTATAATACGACTGATTTATTATCCTTCTCAATCCATTCTCCTGACTTTTACCCAATACCATTGACACCATTACTAATCAAGAACCTATCAACTTCCGCTTTAAATATGCCCAGTGATTTAGCCTCCACAGCCGTCTGTGGCAACGAATTCCACAGATTCAGCACCACTGGCTGAAGAAATTCCACCTCATCCCTGTTCTGAATGAACATCCTCTATTCTAAGGCTGTACCCTCTGGTCCGAGACTCCCCCCATGATAGGAAACATTCTCTCCTGCCTACTCTATCCAGACCTTTCAATATTCAACAGGTTCCAATGGGATCCCACCCCTCCCCCCATTCTTCTAAACTCTAGCGAGTACAGACCCAGAGCCATCAAACACTCCTCATAGGTTAACCCTTTCATTCATGGAATCATTTTCATAACCCTCCTCTGAACCCCGTCTGAGGCATTGGTGAGCTTCCTTGGCTGTGAGGTTGTGTTCTCGGGACCACGAGAGGATGCGCACTCCCAGGAGTTTGAAACTGCTCACACTTTCTCCTGCCGTCCCGCTGATGTGAAGAAGGAACTGAGTGCCGGAAGCTTCCCTGACATCAATAACCACCTCCCTTATCTTGTTGACATGCCAGGCAGGAGGGTCTGTATCTGCACTGTGTTTCTCCATGACTCCTGATCGCTGAAGAGTGGTTCGGTGTCCAACAAAGAACACGCGTCTGATGGGTGGGAAGTACCTCTCATAACACATTAACCCAATTGCCCAGATGGGGCTTTCTGCCATTCAGCATTGAGAAGGGATCTCCTTGCAAAGCAATCCACAGCACGTCTGGTGGAAATACAATCAGTGGGAGAAGCAGGTTGCTCGCTTCCCACCCAGCACCAAGCAGCACGCCGGGGACAGGTTCTGTATATCTGATGCTATCTCCACGACAATCAGCTGAGTCAAAGCCCAGCCCCTGTACCTGGCAATCGCATCGTAGCCTCCACTAATAATTCATAACTCTTCGTTCGACCTAACTCCTCCTTGCTGTATGTCAGCTTCAGTACAAAGGTTTCTTGGCTGGGAGTGTGGGCAGCCTTAGAAATCCCAGTCTTGCGAGATCTCAAGCAATGCCATGCTTTGGAAATCTCAGAAGTTTCTTGAAATCAGCAAGGCTCTGTTAAAGGAATTTGATAACAGTGGAGGAGGCGCTGGGGGAGCAAAGATGTTTTCAAAATGTTGTGCAAGTGTTCACCCTCCACCTGGTCTGTGTTCTCTGGAGGGCCCTCTGTGACAGGCCTCCCTCAGATCCATGAGGCAATCCTCACCTCAGGCACATTGTGCAACTGGACAGTGGCCACTTTATGCCCCCACCCAGAATAAAGCCCAACCTCAATGTTTCTGAGAACTTGAAAAGCATTCCTGAGAGCACCTCAGATCAGGAGTAGCCACAATACCACTGTTAACAATGAGCTTTACACTCAGTGGCCACTTTATAAGGTACCTCCTGTAGCTAACTAAGTGGCCACTGGGTGTATGTTCCCGGTCTTCTGCTGCTGGAGCCCATCTACTGCAAGCTTCGACGTGTCGTGCATTCAGAGATGTTCTTCTGCACACCACTCTTGTAACATGTGGTTATTTGACTTCCTGTCAGTTCAAACCAGTCTGGCCATTCTCCTCCGACGCCTCTCATTAACAAGCCATTTTTGCCCACAGAGCTGCCGCTCACTGGATTTTTCACACCATTCTCTGTAAACTCTCGGTACTGTTGTGGATGAAAATCCCAGGAGGTCAGCAGTTTCTGAGATCCTCAAACCCACCCCGTCTGGCACCAACAGTCATTCCACGGTCAAAGTCACTTAGATCACATTTCTTCTCCATTCTGATGTTTGGTCTGAACAACTGAGCCTCTTGACCACGTCTGCATGCTTTTGTGCACTGAGTTGCTGCCACATGGTTTGCTGATTGGATATTTGCATTAACGAGCAGGTGTGCCTGACAAAGTGGCCAGCGAGTGTGTGTCCGTGAGCGTAGGGTCAGGTTTGCTTTGTTCCCTTACTCTCTGGTAAACCACAGCCTGGAAGAATGCTGGCGACCTCCTATGGGAGAAAGGCTGCAGTCAGACTGCCAGCGAGCAGGTGAAATTGGAAAGATGGAAGTTGACTTTGAGGTTCCAGCCGGGTTGGAACAATAATTCAACCCGTATACGTGGAGCAGTAGACGGATTTGATGCCATCTCAGTATCTTTGAGCAAAGAACCATTTGCTTCCCCAGATTTACAATCACCAGCAGAGTAGGAACATACCAATCCTTCAGGAGAGCTGTCGTCAGAAGTAAGATTAAGAGGAGAGCATTCCGAGTATTGCAAACTGTTCTGAACTTGTATTGTCAGAATCAGGCTTTATGTTGTGATATTTATTGTTTTACAGCACAATGCAATACATAAAAATTACTAAAAGTTACAATAAGAAATATATTAAAAATAAATAAGTCGTGCAAAAAGAGAGAAAATAGTGTGGTAGTGTTCACAGGTTGATGGGCCGTCCAGAAATCTGATGGCAGATGGGAAGAAGCTGTTCCTGAATCTATGTTGTGATCTATCTGTGCTTTCAGACAATTCTTCCAAGATGATCGACACGAGTCAGAGTAGTGCAAACGTGCCAGGAATGTTCGTGCCCATGGAACTGAACTTCCAAGAAGATACAGAGGAAAAGATCCCGATCCCTAACAGCCAGTCAGTAAGTCTGCATGTCAGAGGCATCTCCCCCTGCAGTATTATTTTGGGGTGGGATAGAACTGATTCAATGGTTGGTTGTGTCCTGTCTGGGCAGCCAGGATCCCTTCATGGGAGCATTCAGTGAAGGCTTAGTATCTTCTTCATCTCATATTCTCACTCAGGAAGGGCTCGCCATTCATGTTTATTGCAAACATCTAGGGTTCCAGCACTGATCCCTGTGCAAACCACCGGTCACTAAAACAACACTACCTCTCTAACACCCTCTGATTCCTATCGCCAAGCCAACATTGGATCCAATTTGCCAATTTGCCAACCTGCCTTGAGTCAAATTGGGGTGGATAAATCCCAGCGCCTAACAAGGTGGTGTTCCCTTGGTACTTGTGGGAGGCTTGTGCAGAAATTGCAGGGGCCCTAGCAGAGATATTTTAAAAGTCCTTAGCAATGGGTCAAGTGCTGGAGGATTGGAAGATAGCTAAAGTTGTTCCGTTGTTTAAGAAGGCTCTAAAAGTAAACTGAGAAATTATAGGCCAGTGAGCCTGACATCAGTAAGTTATTGGAAGGTATTCTAAGGGACTGAGTCTGTCCCTGTGACTCAGAAAGGAAGGGGGGAAGAAGAGGATTTCAGTAGTGATAGGGAATTCCATAGGTAGAGGAGTAGACACGAGATTCTGTAGATGCAACAGAGACACCCAGATGATATGTTGCCTCCCAGTGCCAGGGTCAGGGACGTCTCGGAGCAGGTCCACAGCATTCTAAAGGAGAAGAGTGAGCAGCCAGAAGTCGTAGTACATATTGGTACCAATGACATCGGTAGGAAAATGGAGGCAGTCCTGAAGACCGAATTTAGGGAGCTTGGTAAAAACTGAAAAGCTTAGGACTTTATTCCCTAGAGCATATGAGATTGAGGGGAGATTTGAGAGAGGTAAACAAAATTATGAGGGGTATAGACAGGGTAAACACAAGCAGGCTTTTTCCACTGAGGTTGGGCGAGTCTAGAACTAGAGATGATGGGTTAATGGTGAAAGGTGAAGTATTTAAGAGGAGCATCCTTGCTCAGAGGGTGGGAAGAGTGTGGAACGAGCTGCCAGCACAAGTGGTGGATGTGGGTTCAATTTCCACATTTAAGAGAAATTTGGATAGGTACATGGATGGGAGGGGTATGGAGGACTATGGTTCGGGTGTAGGTTGATAGGTCTAAGCAGATTAATGGTACTGTATGGCCAAAGAGCCCTCATCAATAAACCTTGTTACCTCTTCAAAAAATTCAGTTTGATCCCTGACCTCCCCTGGTGCAGGGAAGGGGTGGAGGAGGAGGAGCTCACCAGGAATGAAGGTGAGTCACTGGAGAGGTTGGTGGTCTCCAGTGGGTCCACTGACAGGAAGGTCTCACCCACAACCAGCCTCTTACTCAGGGCCAGGGACACTGCACACTCAGTCTTCAGGAAGATGCCGCCTTCCTGGATACCTTAGAAACTGTGTCAGTGTTGGAAGGGTCGGCAGCCACAGCCATTGCTTTTTGCACAGGTCTCGATATTAGGATGGATGTCAGTCTTTGGCCTGTGGTTTTCCATGAGTAACTGCAATAGTGACAGGACCACAGGAGTGGGTGCAGCTGTTGGAGGATCCCGCCACCAGATATGATGGATTGGGCATGTGGTTCATGGGCATATGTACCTCACCCAAATGTTAGTCTAGCGTTAGGGAGAGGGGCAGCAATTCGGTTAAGAGTGGCCCAAAGCCAATGGCTTCAAGAGACGTCGGCTCGTCTCTTGTTGTGGATTTTGGGCTATGGGAAGTTAGTTGAAAGCTGATTGGTGTTGCGGAATTGTCTTCATCCAGGTTAGTTGGGGTAAGGGAAGGAATTTGATTGTGTAAAGATGCAAATCGCGCTGCTCTCTTCCCTGTGGAACTGGCAGCCCATGTTATGGCTTTTCTGCCTCGCGCATCCAGGCATCAACTGAATAATATGCAGGACTTCCTTCTTCCCCAAGGATAAAATCTCTTCCTCTCCTCTTTCCCACCAGCAAATGTGTTTTGAAAAGTCACCTGTGCCTCCTCTGCCCCTCTCTCTGTTTGTCTCTGTCTCTTGCCCTCCCTCTGTCTCTCTTTCTCTTCTCTCTCTCTCTCACTCTCTCTCTCTCTCTCTCACTCTCACCCTCTCTCACCTTCTCTCACTCTCTCTCTCTCTCACTCTCACTCTCACCCTCTCTCTCACTCTCACTCACTCTCTCTCACTCTCACCCTTTCTCACCCTCTCTCACACTCTCTCTCACTCTCTCTCTCACACACTCTCACTCTCACTCTCTCACTCTCACTCTCTCACTTTCACTCTCACTCTCTCACTCTCTCACTCTCTCTCTCACTCTCTCTCTCTCACTCTCTGTCACTCTCTCTCTCTCTCTCACTCTCTCTCACTCTCTGTCACTCTCTGTCACTCTCACTCTCACCCTCTCTCTCACTCACTCTCACTCTCACCCTCTCACCCTCTCTCACCCTCTCTCACACTCTCTCTCACTCTCTCTCACACACTCTCACTCTCACTCTCACTCTCTCACTCTCACTCTCACTCTCTCTCTCTCACACTCTCACTCTCACTCTCTGTCACTCTCTCTCTCTCACACTCTCTCTCTCACCCTCTCTCACTCTCTCTCTCACTCTCTGTCTCTCTTCTCACTCACTCACTCTCTCTCAGACATCATTAAATATGTGGGGCTCGAAGTTCAGCTCTGTGGTGTCTAACTGACTGTTCTTTCTTTTTGTTTTTAGACTCGGTTTAGCTTTCGGAAGCTCTGGGCCTTTACAGGACCCGGATTTCTTATGAGCATTGCTTATGTGGACCCAGGAAACATTGAATCTGACCTTCAGTCTGGCGCCGTGGCAGGGTTTAAGGTACATTTCATAACCCCTTTCAGAAAATCTCCCAACTCTGTTAATACTTGCCGTTGGCCTGTTGTACACAAAAACAAAATCATCCAGTCTTACTGTAAAATTCTACCCTAAAGATCAGCAAGATGTCTGTCCAAGCTTCAGAAGAAATTAGATTTGAGCAGTAACGCAGGAAGAACAGCTCTCCCAGGACACAGATGAAGCCAAGATATTTTCAGATGAAAGTCATCATGTTCAGATACAGTAACAAAAGAGGCCCTTGAGCTGACTGTGTTCATGTTAACCATCAACTCCCCAGCTGTACCAATCCAATTTACCAGCATTTGAACCATAGCCTTCTCTACCTCGGTGACTTAAGTGCTTGTCTAGTACTTCTTAAACATTTTAAACCCTCTCAGTCAGTGCAATCCAGCTTCCAACTCCCATCCTCACCCAGGGCTAACTACTCCATCTAAACCTTGAACACTCCTACTCCAAACCCTTGCCTCTCTGCCCTGGGGAAAGTCCATCCCTCCCTGGGTCTCTCCTAATTCTGCATACCTCGAGAGCTGGAGGTGAAATCCTCTCACTCTACAGACCCACTGACAGTGGAACGGCTGGTTCCGTTGGATGCTGGACGCCCTGTCTGAGGCGGAGAGCTGGGACTGCTCAGCCACTGGCATCCAGTCTGCTTGGCAGCTCTGAGCAGCTGCTGTCAGGGGCACAATGTCACTGAGGCCGAGGGCCCCCGGCAGTTGGCAGCAGACCCTCACGAGCCCCGCTACCCTGGCCTGCGATGTCAAGCGGGGATGGAGTGCTAGGGAGAGGCCGGGTGCCTGGCTGGGCCTGGAGCTGAGGTGAGTGCCTGTTTCAGGGAAACACTCTGTAATCATGGTGATGATGGGAGAGGGAACTCGGCCCATACCACCCTCCACTTTTTAAACAGAGTTGTAGGGGTGCTGCCCCTGCAGACCCAGGACCTTGGGAACTGGTGCTGGTCAAGTCCTGGTGTCTAGATCTCCAAAACCATTCTCATCCGGAGTGGGGTCATCTTTACCAGCAAGAAGGACAAGGGCAGCAAAATCATGAGGAACACATTCCCAATTCCTCTCGAGGTGGCACGGTAGTACAGCGGCTAGCATAACGCTGTCACTGCACTAGTGACCTGGGTTCAGTTCTGCCACCATCTCCAAGGAATTGGTACGCTCTCCTCGTGACTGTGTGGGGTTCCTCTCACACTCCAAAGGCATACGGGTTATTAGGTTCATTGATCACATGGGTACAATTGGGTTGCGAGGGCTTGTGTTGTGTTGTGCTGTGCTGTGCCTCGTGAAAAGGGCATCACCGCCCAGAAGTTGCCCTCCAAGCCGCACAGCACCCTGCCTTGGAAAATATCACCGTTCCTTCACCATTGCTGGGCCAAACCCCCTCCGTAACAGTGCTGTGGGTATACCCACACGTCAAGGAGTGCAGTGGTTCAAGAAGGCAGCTGGCCACCACCTTCCCAAGGGCAACTAGGGAGGGTCAATAAATGCCTGTGAGCTCCACATCCTTTGAGTGCATATAAGAACCTCCAGTGTCAGCCGTGCTTTTCCAGCTCGGGACCGGGCTCACCTGAAGCTGCTGTGGTGCATACTGGGAAATCAAAGTCAAGTTCAAAGTACATCAATGTCACCGTACACTACCTGAGATTCACTTTCCTGCAAGCATTCACAGAAAAATAAAGAAATACAGTAGAATTGATGAAAACTGCACATAGAAGACTGACGAACAAGCAATGTGTAAAAGAAGACAGATTGTGCAAATAAAAATAAGTAAACAAATACGTACAATAATAGCTAATAATGGAGAGACCTCCCAGGATTGTTCAGTCACGGTTACAGTGAACAGCACTCCAAGACTGGACAGAGCCCCCGGCTCTCCTGGGTCACCCGTAATCTTTCTCTGAGAATGGAGATCCGACCAACTCCGCACCAAAAACTCACCACCTGTTAGCACAGAAACAGGCCCTTCAGCCCACCAAATCTGTGCTGACCATCAATCACCCATCTGCATGAATCCCATTTTATTCTCCATGCATCCCCACCAACCACCCTTCACCCACACACCAGGGGCCAATCAACCCGCTGAGCCTGCACACCTTTGGGACGTGTGAGGAAACCAGAGGTCAGGATGGAATTCAGGTCTCTCGAGCTCCGAGGCAGCAGCACCACCCACCGGTTCACTGTGCGTCTCCCCAGTTGCTGATCTGGTAACTGCACTGATAGCAAGAGCAATCCATTTGTATACGTGACACAGAATCCAAGGGTTAATGACAGGGCTGAGATATAAATGTTCATGATGTTTGGCTAATAACCTGTTAGCTTCACCTTGCTTTTCCTCTCCGGTCTTTCTTCAGATCCTCTGGGTCTTGCTGTTGGCCACCATCATTGGCCTTGGATTACAGAGGCTCTCGGGTCGCTTAGGGGCTGTCAGTGGTATGCAGTTGGCTGAGGTCTGCCGCAGGAAGTACTCAAAGGTGCATATCAAAGTCCTACATGTCTCCACCAAGTAACGTTGGTATTTTACATGTATTTTCATCCATATTGGCAGTGCAGAGATGCAATAGCTGATGTTCTGAGGGAACTTCAGGGCATAGATGGGGAAATGAGATCAGATCGGATCAATTTTATTAGCCATATACATTTACATGTCTTACAAATTTGCTGTATTGTGTTGGCACAACATGCAATAAAAGAGATACAAGCACAATATAATCACAATATATTCAGCAGGTACAGAAATCTTGAGCAATTCACACAAAATGCTACAGGAATTCAACAGGTCTGGCAGCAACTATGGGGGAAAATGATGTTGGGATCCTACTGGCCTGCATGCCCTCTGCTGGATGGGTGGCAAGCAACACAAAAATGGCTTCTTGCACAAAGCAGCGCATTTTAACTGGTGAACAGTGGGATTTTTAGTCAATATTTGAACACATTCAATACTGCTCTCATAGTAAAATAAAAGGCACAAAGGAAACCTAGGGCCTCAATACACCAGCAGTGGATCACAGAGGAAAGTATCAGCCAATATTTCATTGGAAGTCATGCCCAGCATATCAACCAGTCATTGGCCCCAGGGTCCTTGTAACCCTGAGGTCTCCAGGTAGCCACACTTGAATAAATGAGGATTGGCCAACAGTACAAGGTGTCTTGATGCACTTTAAATATAGGCATCAGGTGCTAGAGGCCTTTAAGAGCTCGTGGTGGCTTCCTGCGGGGAATGCAGCTCAGTTATCGAGTCATAGAGTCACAGTGCACTACAGCACAGAAACAGATCCTTCGGCCCATCTAGTACATGCTAAACTATTAATCTGCCTAGTCCCATCGACCTACACCAGGACCATAGCCCTCCATGCC
Source organism: Mobula birostris (assembly GCF_030028105.1). Taxonomy (NCBI): domain Eukaryota; kingdom Metazoa; phylum Chordata; class Chondrichthyes; order Myliobatiformes; family Myliobatidae; genus Mobula; species Mobula birostris. The sequence continues at coordinate 54,689,937 of NC_092402.1, forward strand.
CCTCCCATCCACATACCTATCCAAACTTCTCTTAAATGTTGAAATCAAACTGGCATCCACCACTCACGCTGGCAGCTCGTTCCACTCTATCACCACCCTCTGAGTGAAGAGGTTCTCCCTCATGTTCCCCTTAAACTTTTCACCTTTCACCCTTAACCCATGACCTCTAGTTCTAGTCTCACCCATTCTCGGTGGAAAAAGCCTGCTTGCATTTACCCTATCCCTACCCCTCATAATTTTGTATACTCTTGTCATATCTCCCCTCATTCTCCTAGACTCTAAGGAATAACGTCCCAACCATTTCAATCTTTCCCTATAACTCCGGTAGTCCCAGCAGCATCCTTTCAAATTTTCTCTGTAGGACCCAGCAGACAGATGCAGAAGACTGAAGGGGTTTGGGGTGTAACTCCCGCCTGTTCTGGGAGAAACCTAGAGCACTCAGAGGAAACCCTTCACCGGGGTGTTGCCTGCAATTAGAGGACTTTAGGCAGAGATCAGATAGGCTGGGCTTGTTTTCCCCTGGAACAAAGGAGGCTAAGAGGTGTGATGAGATAGACATGTGTAAGATTATAAGAGGCACAGACAAGGTAGGTAGTCAGCATACACTTCCCATGGTCAGGGTAGCAAAAACAAGAAGGTATAGATTTAACGAGAGAGAAGTTCTAAAGGGAATCTAAGGGATAAGCATTTCTCACAGAGAGAAACATGCTGTCAGAAGAGGTGGTGGAATCAGATGTATTCCCTATGTTTAAGAGACATTTAGACAGACAATTCAATAAGCAAGGTATAGAAGGATATAGTCCTTATGTGGGAAAATGGGATTGGTGTAGATTGGCAGAAGGGTCAGCATGGACATGTTGGGCTGAAGGGCCTATTTCTGTGCTGTACAACTTAATGACTCCTTGACAGCAGTGGAGATCAGGACTGAAGCCAGGTCACAGGAACTGCACTGGGGTACCTGTCCAACACTGAACACTGCATCCAATAATATGATAATGTGGCTTATTATTAATATTGTTATATTTATTATCACTAACATAGGTTGTGAAATTTGTTGTTTTGCAACAACAGTACAGTGCAATACATAAAATACCTACAAATTACAATAAGAAATATATATTTATTTTGGTTTTGTGGTCAAAAATAAATTAGTGCAAAAAGAAAGCAAAATTAGTGTTCATGGGTTCATGGACCATTCATGGCGGAGGGGAAGATGCTGTAACTAAAACATTGAGTGTGTCTTCAGGCTCCTGTACCTCCTCGCTGATGGTAGTAATGAGAAGAGGGCATGTCCTGGGTGGTGGGGGTCCTTAATGATGAAGTTGCTGTATTTTGAAGATGGCATCACCCTTTGAAGATGTCCTTGATGCTGAGGAGGCTAGTGCCCATGATGGAGCTGGCTCGGTTTACAACCCTTCGCTGCTTTTCCCAATCCTGGGCAGTGGCCTCTCTACACCAGACGATGATGCAACCAGTTAGAATGCTCTCCATGGTACATCTGTAGAAATTTCAGAATCAGAATCAGGTTTAATATCACCAGCATATGTCGTGAAATTTGTTAACTTCACGGCAACACTACAATGAAACACATGATAAATCAATATAGAGAAGGAGAAACTAAATTGCATTAAGTATATACAGTATATGTCTATTAAATAGTTAAGTTAAAATAAGAGGTAAAAAAAACAGAAATAAAAAAGTAGTGAGGTAGTGTAAAGAACAGGAATTCTGCAGATGCTGGAAATTCAAGCAACACACATCAAAGTTGCTGGTGAACGCAGCAGGCCAGGCAGCATCTCTAGGAAGAGGTGCAGCCGACGTTTCAGGCCGAGACCCTTCGTCAGGACTAACTGAAGGAAGAGTTAGCAAGAGATTTAAAAGTGGGAGGGGGAGGGGGAGATCCAAAATGATAGAAGACAGGAGGGCGAGGGATGGTAGTGTTCATGGGTTCAATGTCCATTTAGGAATCGGATGCCAGAGGGGAAGAAGCTGTTCCAGAATCGCAGAATTTGTTAAAGCCTTTGGTGACATACCAATTGTCCTCACACTCCTAATGAATTATAGACACTAGCATGCCTTCTTCGTAATCGTATCAATACGTTGGGCCCAGGATAGAACTTTAGAGATGTTGACACCCAAGAACTTGAAACTGGTCACCATTTACACTTCTGACCCTCAACTTCTTCCTGAAGTCCACAATCAGTTTGAGTGCCTACCAGGTACACCATCAGGGCCTGGTGCTTTGCGAGGGTTCACGCTCTTGCAAGATGTTTTGATGCCAGCCTCTGAGACAGACATCACAATGTTGCCAGTTGTTGCAGGGAGTGAATCCTAAAACATTCTTCAAATGAGGCTGTGCGGTTAGAGTGCGGGAAATGAAAAGAGGCAATCAGTTTACTGGGCGTATACTACATGGCCAGTGGGAGACAACATCGAGGTACTACAACAGTAAAACAGACTCCAGAATATAGTTTACGGTTTACAAAAAAAGTGTAGTGCAGTTAAACATATAAAGTGCAAGGGCCACAGCAAGGTAGATTGGAAGATCAAAAATTAGTCTTTATTGTATAAGAGATCTGTTCAAGAGTCTGATAATAGTGGGACAGAAGATGTCCTTGACCTTGGTAGTTCATGTTCTCAGGCTCTTGTGTCTTCTGCTTGAGGAAAGAGATGAGAAGAGAGTATATCCAGGATGGGAGGGGTCCTTGATTATTCTGGCTGCTTTATCGAGGCAGTGGGAAGCGTAGATGGAGTCAATGGAAGGAGGCTGGTTTATGTGATACACAGGGCTGTATCCCCAACTCCCTGCAATTTCTTGCGGTCTTGGGCAGAGCAGTTGCCGTACCAAGCTGCGATGCTTACGGTAAAAATTGGAGGGGTCATCATGGACATGCCGAATTTGCTTAACCTTTTGAGGGAGTAGAGGTGCTGGTGTGTCGTCTTGAACGTAGCATCTACATGTTGGACCTGGACAAGCTGCTGATGCTATTTTAAATCTTAGAACTTGAAGCTCTTAACCACCTCCGCCTCAGCACCATTGATACAGACAGAGGTGTGAACTCTGCCCTGCTTCCTGAAGTCAATGACCAGTTCTTTAGTTTTGCCGAGGGAAAGGTGGTTGTCATGACACCATGTCACTAAGCTCTCTGTCTTCTTCCTGTTCTCCATCTCATTACTGTTTGAAACCTGGTCCACCACTGTGCTGTTATTGCCAACTTAGATCAGAATCTGCTACTCGTATGTAAGTATACAGGCAGTAGAGTTGGGTGTTGAAGATGCAGCCTTATAGGTTACCTGTGTTGAGGATAACTATAGCTGAGGTGTTACTGCCTATCTTTGCTAATTCTGCTTTGTGGCTAGGAAGTCAAGGATTCAGTTGCACAGGGGATTGTGAGTCCCAGGCCTATGAGCTTAGACATTAGTTTGCTTCTGTAATAAATGTTCTATTAAGTACAGTGGATTCCAGTTAATTGAGACACTTCAGGACCAGTACATTTTGGCCCAATTAAGCAGCTGCCCCAGTTAGCTGAAGTTTCATGGAAATAGTTAAAAGGAAAAAAAAAGACAAACTACTGTTTAACTGAGTAACAATTTATGTATTTAAATAAAATACAGAACAATTTAGAACACTACCAATACTACTACAGTTCTATAAAACTGTATTAGTTCCTAATAGTTATCGACAGAGGAATTCATCTGCCATGTTCTTTTGATTGACTGTAAATGAAAAAAAATCTGTGACGACACCTAGTGCAGATAATGGACAGCCTTCAGACAATACTTTAGACGATTGCATTCTCCAAAGTCTTCATTTTCATTGTAACATTCAAGATGATTGTCGATACCTTCATTAATTCCTAAGTTGTTGAAGTATTTAAATCATTGCATTTTCACTCCCGGCCATTTCTGGCATCTCCAAGCCTGAATGCCTGAAACTGCAGTGAGCAAAACCATTCCAAGTTGTCTTGCTGCTTACCCCTTGCCAACTATCAGTGATAAAAATCACGGCTTTCTGAACACAAGCACATGCAATTGACACTGTTTAAAAGCTGATAGCTCTCAGCATGGTGTAGTGTCTAACAGACACACGAGTGCATGTGACCGACGTTAGTTAGAAACTGTTCGGCAACAGTCTCCTGCCCCAATTAAGTGGCATAGTGTCTCAAATAAACAAAAGGAATTCCAACTATTTTCTTGATTTAGATGTTGTTCTTTAAGAGTTGTCCCAAATAAACAGCTGCCCCTATTGATTAACCTGTGGCCCAATTAACCAGAATCCACTGTATATTAAAGGCAAAAAGAGTAACTAGGGAGATAGTAGGTTCCAAAAGGATCAATATGGATGTCCATGTGTAGAATCACAAAGAGGTCTTAAATTAATATTTGTCATTCTTTATTTACTGCAAAGGAGGACGTGGAAGCAAGGGAATTCAGGGAAATGAACAGTGATGTCCTGAAACATGTTCACCTATTGAAACACGAGGTCTTGAAGGACATAAAAATAGATGAATTCCTGAGGTATGGCAGGTGTATTCTAGGACATTGTGGAAGCTAGGGGAAAAAAATTCTGGGACCCTTGCAGAGATATTCTATTTCATCGTTAGCTACAGATGAATTACCAATAGACTGGAGGTTGACTAACGCTGTGCCTTTGTTTAAGAAGGGCTGTAAAGACAGGCCAAGGGACTACAGGCTGGAGAACATCAGTGGATTCTGAGGGATGGGACCTACCTGCATTTGGAAAGGCCAGGACTGATTAGAGATAGTCTGGATGCCCTTGTGCATAGGAAATTTAATTAAGGTTTTTGAGCGGGTGAACAAGAGGATTGAAAATGGCAGAACACTTGGAATTATGTTCAGTTCTGGTTTGCCTCATGTGGATGTGGATGTGGAATCTTTAGAGAGGATACAGAGGATATTTACCAGGATGCTGCCTGGATTACAGAGCATGTCTTATGAGGATAGGTTGAGCGAACTCGGGCTTCTCTCTTTGGACCGCAGGAGGTTGAGAGATGACCTGATCAAGGTGTACAGGATGATAAGAGGCATAGATCAAGTGGATAGCCACAGACTTTTCCCAGGGCAAAAATGACTAATACAAGGAGCATAACTTTAAGGTGATTAGAGGAAGGTATAGGGGAATGTCAGAGGTAGGTTTTTCACACAGAAAGTGGTGGTTGTATGGAACAGCCTGCCAGGGGTGATGATAGAAACAGATACATCAGGGACTCTTAGACGGACCACATAAATAACATAAAAATGGAGGCCTATGTAGGAGAGTAGGTTAAAGGATCGACACAACATCGTGGGCTGAAGAGCCTGCTGAGCTGTAGTGTTCATGGTAGGCAAGTTCAGAAAGTGAGATCGCCTGGGATCCAGGTTGAGCTAGACAGTTGGATAGAAAACTGCCTTGGTGGTAGGAGGCAGAGGGTAGTAATGGAGGGATAGAGGCCTGTAACCAATGGTGTGCTCCAGAGAGCATTGCTGGGTCTACTGTTGCTTGTCATTCACATGAATGATTTGGATGACAATGCGGTTAACATGTAAGTTTGCAGATGACACAAGTACTGGCGAAGTGGTAGATGGTGAAGAAGGTTATAGAGTCACAGAGCTGGTGGGCACATTGGCCCATTCATGTGCATGTTGACCGAGATGTCTATTCAAGCTAATCCCATTTCTCAGAACCTGGCACATATCCATCTAAGCACTTACCATCCACATACCTGTCCACATGTTCTTAAGTGTATCTAATGAACCGGCCTCATCCGTTTCCCCGGAGGCTGTTCCTGTGCTGTACGACTGTATGAGCGTAGCCTGTTAAATGGGCAGAGGGACAGGCTAGGTGGAATTATTCCTGGTAAATGTGAGGTAATGCATTTTGGAAGGAAGAATAACAGTGGGACATACTCCATGAACTGTGGGGCCAATGGGAGTATTGAAGAACTAGGGGGTTCAGTACAGAACTGGGTACAGTTATGATCTCTCCCACAATGAGCACTGGGCCCAGTTCTCGCCTCTCCCACAGTGAGCACTGGGCCCCGTTCTCGCCTCTCCCACAGTGAGCACTGGGCCCAGTTCTCGCCTCTCCCACAGTGAGCACTGGGTCAAGTTCTGGTCCCACAGTGAGCACTGGGTCAAGTTCCGGTCCCACAGTGGAGAGAAGTCTCAAAAGGCTGATCCCATTGCCAGGCATCAAAGTTATGGAAGTGACTGATTAAATCCTGATCCTTTCACTGAATTGCCGGTATCAGCATGATGATCATTCAGAGGGCATTATGGCTGGTAAGGGAATTGAAAAGAATAGCTGGGAGTATTGCTTTAAATTCTTCTCTGGATTGGTAATAGAAAGTCCATGCTCACCCTGACTGCCCCTGATCTGTATAAACGTGTTCTCAGTCGTTGTCTCGTGGGCCCCACTCAGCTGTATCAGACCGCCAGGCCCTGGCTCAGGACTAACACTTACCACCTTGTGAATGTTCCAGTTCCCTCGGATTTTGCTCTGGCTGATGGTGGAACTGGCAATCATCGGTTCGGACATGCAGGAAGTGATTGGATCGGCCATCGCTCTGAACCTGCTGTCTATCGGAAGGTAGGGTGCAGCCACTTTGATCTGTATTTGGTATTGATTGGCACATTTTGGCTGTCCGCTGTGTGCATTTCTTATTCACCCAAATTTCACATTAAATACTGGCAACACACATCAAAGTTGCTGGCGAACACAGCAAGCCAGGCAGCATCTATAGGAAGAGGTACAGTCGACATTTCGGGCCGAGACCCTTCGTCAGGACTAACTGAAAGAAGAGATTTGAAAGGGAGGGGGAGGGGGAGATCCACGTTCCATTCCCATTCTGATATGTCAATCCATGGCCTCCTCTACTGTCGAGATGAAGCCACACTCAGGTTGGAGGAACAACACCTTATATTCCATCTGGGTAGCCTCCAACCTGATGGCTTGAACATTGACTTCTCAAACTTCCGTTAATGCCCCTCCTCCCCTTCTTACCCCATCCCTTATTTATTTATTATTCCCCCCCTTTTTTCCCCTCTTTCTTTTTTCTCTCTCTGTCCCTCTCACAATCACTCCTTGCTTGCTCTCCATCTTCCTCTGGGCTCCCTTCCCCCATTCTTTCTCCCTAGGCCTCCCATCCCCATGATCCTCCTCCTTCTCCAGCTCTGTATCCCTTTTGCCAATCACCTGTCCAGCTCTTGGCTCCATCCCTCCCCCTCCTGTCTTCTCCTATCATTTTGGATCTCCCCCTCCCCCTCCCACTTTCAAATCTCTTACTATCTTTTTTTGTTAGTCCTGACGAAGGGTCTCAGCCCGAAACGTCGACTGTACTTCTTCCTATAGATGCTGCCTGGCCTGCTGCGTTCACCAGCATTTTGTGTGTGTTGCTTGAATTTCCAGCATCTGCAGGTTTTCTCATGTTTGCGACATTAAATACTGGGACTGATTTGCACAAAGCGTGCTCATCCGTTCACTGACTTCAGCAAGGGGTACATTGACGTTCTGGATAATGACCCCAGCACCATTAGGTTTCAACGTCTGATCCACCCAGTAAGTGGAAACGCACACAAAGGAGGAAAGCTGTCCTACCAACAATGTAGTAGTCTCCCTCCTGAATGCATCTTTCTATAACACTACTGCTTCCATGTTACAGTGCCATCGTATCATCCCACAGTGTGTAATCTCTCCACCTTTTGACTATTCCTCTCGTTCACAGACTCCAGCCCTTTGATGACTCCCACTGTCCCCCCAGTCACAGACCTTCTCTGAATATAAGGCTCTGACCCAGTAACAGACACTTGATTAACATGGGTTCTTCCCAAACAATTCTGTGCTGTAGAGCACTGTGATCATCACTATGCCTCCAGGACCAATAGTGACTCCAGTAATTGGATTCTCACCACTAATAGACCTTCATCCATTTCACCCAACAGTAAAATTTCCCAGGAAAGTGACAGTCTCATTGTCTCAGATTCAAGGAGGCACAGAGAGATACAGTCCTTCAGCCCAACAACAACAACAAACCATTTTACACCAATCCTACATTAATACCACTTTTTATTCTCTCCACATTCACATCAACTCTCCCCAGGTTCTACCCTCACCCACACACTGGGGACAATTTATAGTGCCCAATTAACCTACTAAACTGCACGTCTTTGGGATGTGGGAGGAAACTGGAGTGCCCGGGAAACCCATGTGGTCACATGGGGAACGTGCAGACTCCACATAGGCAGTATCTGAGGTCAGGATTCAAGCCGGATTTCTGCAGTTGTCAGGAAGCAACACTGTGCTTTTGTATCTGTCCTATATTAAATTGCATTGCAAGTTCCCTGTAAACCATCTCCCAGTAAAAAAAACCTCCCTCATAATTCAATCTTCCCAGTACAGCCTTCCTCCCATATTAACGATGCCTCAACAGTACAGTCTCACTCTAATGCAGTCCTACAACAATCCAGAGCAGCAATCTTCTTGCGGCAATACAGCCATGCAGCAATTGTTTCACAACTTGCATCTTGCAGCCATTGTCTCGTCATAATATTCTCACACCAATGCAATATTTCAGGCAGCGTTGTAGTCTCTGACCAACGCAGTTTTGCAATGATAGTCTTATCGCAATACCCTCTTGTATCACTGCAGTAATAATAATGCTGCAGTATGGCCTTGACATAATATACAGTCTTTGCGCCAATGCAATTTTGCAAAAATGCAGTCTCACGCAATATCTTATAGCAATAGAATCTTATAGTAATAGGTCTGCAGCATAGTTTCAGCAAAGCAGAAACGTAGCAATAGTCTTGTGCAATGTTTTTGCAGCAACACATGCTCGCAGTAATATCTGCAGTACTGTAATCTTGGTAATGGTTAGATAGTCATTTATAAATAGTCTGGCAGTGGGGCAATTTTGCAGCAACAGTCTCACTATTGCAGTCTCAGAAGAGTATAACCCTACAGCAGTGTCATGCTGGAGTGCAGCCTTGCAGCAAGGAAAGCTCAAAGTAATATTTCACAGCAAGCAGTCTTGTAGTTATACAGGGTTGCGGTAATAGTCTCAGTCATATACGGTTAAAACAATACATTACAGTACTACTAGTCTTAAAACAATGCAGCCTTGCTTTGGGAGCCTCATGGCAGTGCAGTACCCTAGCAATACTACTACCCTTGCAGCAAAAGTTTCACAGAACAAGTCTCACGGCATTGCATTACTGGCAATGGTCGTTTTGGAATAACCATCACACAAGATAGTGTTGTAGCAGTGCTGCCTTGCAGAAATAGTCTTGGAGCAATGCAGTCTCAAACCAATAGTCTTGCAGCAACACACTGATAGAATAGTCGCACATCATGGAACAGGCCTCTTGGCCCATCTCGTCCATGCTGTGTTACCTATTAGCTAGTCCCATCAGCCCATAAACCTCTAAACCTTTCCTATCCATGGACTTATCTAGATGTTTTTTAAACGTTGCTAATGTGTCCATCTCAACCACTATTTCTGGCAGCTCATTCCAAATACTTACCACCCTTTTTGTGAAGAAGCTGCCTCTGGTGTCACTTTTAAATGTCTCATCTCTGATCTTAAACTATGCCCTTTTGTTTTTAGTACCCCTCCCTGGGGAAAAGACTGTGGGCTTTCAACTCGTCCATGATTTAATACACCTCTGTCAGGTCACCCCCTCAATCTCCTACGTTCCATTTTATTAAATTCCAGTCTACACAAATTTTCCAAGTAATCCAGGCCCTCAAGTCAAATAGATGTCCTAGTAAATTGTTTCTTCACTCTTTCTAGTTTAGTAACATCTTTCCTATAGCAAGGCAACCAAAACTGGATGCAATACTCTGTGCGGCCTCACCAATGACTTGTATGACAACAGCATAACTTCACAACTCCTGTACTCAGCACGCTGATTGATACAGTCCAGTTTGCCAGAAAGCCTTTTCCACCACCCTATGTACCCGTGATACTGATTTTAGTGAATTATGCATTTGTATTCCAAAATCTCCCTGTTCCGTAACACTGCAAGGGTCCTGCCATTCACTGTATAATCCCTACCCTGGTTTGATGTTCCAAAATGCAATACCTCACATTCACCAGGATTGAAAGCCATTTGTCAATCCTCAGCCCACTACCCAACTGATCAAGATTCCCCTGTAATTGTTCATACCCTCCTACACTGTCTATAACACCACTTACTATCACAAACTTATTCACCATGTTGTGTACATTCCTATCCAACGTGTTTATAAACACAGTATCACAAAGATCCCAGCACTGAACCCTGTGGACCATCACTAGACAGAGACCTCCAGTCCGAGAAACCACCGTCATCCATCATCCTCTGCTTCCATCCACTGAGACAATTATGAACCCAATCTGATATCTGTCCTTGGATCCCATGTGATCTAACCTTCCAGACTAGTCTGCCATAAGGGACCTTGTCAGAGGCCTTGCTAAAGCCCATATAGGCAACATCCAAGTCCTACCCTCATCTACTCTCTTGATTACTGCCCCAAAAAATTCTAAGAGGTTTATCAGACACAACTTCCCATGCACAAAGCCGTGCTGACTTGTCCAGAATCAGACCTGGACTCTCTAAATATTGGTAGATCCCGTCCCTCAGAATCCCCTCCAACAATGTATCCACCACTGATGTCAGACTCATGGCCTGCCGTTTCTTGGCTTGTTTTTGATACCCTTTTTAAACCATGGTACCACATTAGCCACTCTCCAATCCTCTGGAACTTCACCTGTAGCCAGAGATAAAGCAAAAATCTGTGCAGGGCCTCCATAATTTCTTCTCTAGCTTCCTACAACTTAGTCGGCATGGACAAGCTGGGTTGAAGGGCTGGCTTCCATACTAATTCTAAGACTCCCTAATATCTCCCACACTGACACAATCTCAGTAACAGAGTCTGTCAGCAATGTCACCTCTGAAGTCTCTGATTAATATGATTGAAATGTTATCATCAGAGGCAGGGAATAGCACATGATTCTGGGAAATATGAGGCATTGCTGTAACTTCCTCCGAAGCTGTAAATAGTGTGGTTATGTATGGCAGTTGCCAAAACTGAACAGCTTCTGTGGTAACTGTGCTCGAAGTTTTGACTTGTTGGAAAGAAACATGATGTAGCTGATATTCACATGTTTTGCTGTGCTAGTGGTGGGGGTCAGCGGCCTGAGCCACAGAGGGGTGAGCTATTCGTCTAACCATCTGCTGTCTCCCTGTTTAGGATTCCCCTGTGGGGCGGAGTAATTATAACTATTGCAGACACATTTCTCTTCCTCTTCTTGGATAAATATGGTAAGTTTGATGCCATTTGTATGAGATTGCCAAAGGAAGTTTGCAGAACGTGTAATATTAGTGTTGAATAGTTACTGTTGCTTGAGTGTTAGTGTCATGTGACTCCTTGCTCCTTGGTCTGCAGAGTTATGAGTAAAAGGTTCCAGAGGCGGTCTCTGAGACTGCACACATAGTGTTTGTAAACACAAAGCTTCTGCAGACGCCAGATAACTTGAGCAACACACACAAAATGCCGGAGGAACTCAGCAAGTCAGGCAGCATCCATAGAGGGGAATGAAGAATTCAGGTTCACCCCTCACCCCTTCTCTTCTCCCCACCTGTCTATTACCTCCCTTTGGTTGCCCGTCTCCTCCCCTTTCTTCTATGGTCCTTCTTATCAGATTCCTTCTTTAGTCCTTTTATCTCTTCTATTTATCCCCTTTCAGCTTCTCGCATCATTTTCCCCTCCCCTAGTCTCACCTATCATCTGCCAGTTTGTACTCCTTCCCCTCCCCCTACTTTCTTATTCTCTTGTCGACTCTTTATCCCCTCCATAGATGCTGCCTGACCTGCTGAGTTCCCCCATTGGTAATCATTTTCCAATGTTCTGTAGATTCAGGATCAGTTCCTGTGGATTGGAGGGTGGATAATGTTGTCCCTCTCTTCAAGAAGGGAGGAAGAGAGAAAACATGGAATTATAGACTGGTTAGCCTGACGTTGGTGGTGGGAAAGATGCTGGAGTCAATTATAAAAGATGAAATTACGACACATCTGGATAGCAGTAACAGGATCGGTCCGAGTCAGCATGGATTTATGGAGGGGAAATCGAGCTTGACTAATCTTCTGGAATTTTTTGAGGATGTAACTATGAAAATGGACAAGGGAGAGCCAGTGGATGTAGTGTACCTGGACTTTCAGAAAGCCTTTGATAAAGTCCCACATAGGAGATTAGTGGGCAAAATTAGGGCACATGGTATTGGGGGCAGAGTACTGACATGGATTAAAAATTGGCTGGCTGACAGAAAACAAAGAGTAGCGATTAACGGGTCCCTTTCGGAATGGCAGGCGGTGACCAGTGGGGTACCGCAAGGTTCAGTGCTGGGATCGCAGCTGTTTACAATATATATTAATGATTTAGATGAAGGGATTAAAAGTAACATTAGCAAATTTGCTGATGACACAAAGCTGGGTGGCAGTGTGAAATGTGAGGAGGATGTTATGAGAATGCAGGGTGACTTGGACAGGCTGGGTGAGTGGGCGGATGCATGGCAGATGCAGTTTAATGTGGATAAATGTGAGGTTATCCACTTTGGTGGTAAGAACAGGAAGGCAGATTATTATCTAAATGGAGTCAAGTTAGGAAAAGGGGAAGTACAACGAGATCTAGGTGATCTTGTACATCAGTCACTGAAAGCAAGCATGCAAGTACAGCAGGCAGTGAAGAAAGCTAATGGTATGCTGGCCTTCATAACAAGGGGAATTGAGTATAAGAGCAAAGAGGTCCTTCTGCAGCTGCACAGGGCCCTGGTGAGACCACACCTGGAGTATTGTGTGCAGTTTTGGTCTCCAAATTTGAGGAAGGGCATTCTTGCTATTGAGGGAGTGCAGCGTAGGTTCACAAGGTTAATTCCCGGGATGGCGGGACTGTCATATGTTGAAAGATTGGAGCGACTGGGCTTGTATACACTGGAATTTAGAAGGATGAGAGGGGATCTGATTGAAACATATAAGATTATTAAGGGATTGGACACGCTGGAGGCAGGAAGCATGTTCCCACTGATGGGTGAGTCCAGAACCAGAGGCCACAGTTTAAGAATTAGGGGTAGGCCATTTAGAACGGAGTTGAGGAAAAACTTTTTCACCCAGAGAGTGGTGGATGTATGGAATGCTCTGCCCCAGAAGGCAGTGGAGGCCAAGTCTCTGGATGCTTTCAAGAAAGAGATGGATAGAGCTCTGAAAGATAGCGGAATCAAAGGTTATGGGGATAAGGCAGGAACTGGATACTGATTGTGGATGATCAGCCATGATCACAGTGAATAGCAGTGCTGGCTCAAAGGGCCGAATGGCCTACTCCTGCACCTATTGTCTATTGTCCAGCATTTTTTGTGCATTGCCCATTGTGTTTAAGCTCACATGTAGCAACATGTACACTCTGCATTGGACTTTGATGGCAGTGACTTGGACAGGCTGCCCCAAAAAATTCTAAGCGATTTATCAGACACAACTTCCCATGCACAAAGCCGTGCTGACTTGTCCAGAATCAACCAATCAACTTGATTGATGTTAGCATGTGGGAGGACACCGGAGCAGCCGGGGTCAGGGTTGAAGCCAGGGCTCTAGAGCTGGGAGACAGTAGCCCTGTCTGCTGTGCCACTGTGCTGGCCATTTGGCTGAACGAGTGCACTCACCCAGATCCATCATGAGCAGAACGGGTTTATTGGCTTAGATCCACAAAAACCAATAAGAGGCTGACGAACAGGTTTACTCATATTTCAGGATGACGTAGGCACCACTGTCAAGGCCAGCATTTATTGCCTATCCCAAGCTGTCCTGAAGAAGGTGGCGGGGTGAACCACAGTGCTGTTAGAGGAGGAGTTCAGGGTTCAGATCCAGTGATGATGAAGGAATGGAGTATGTTTCCAAGCCCGGATGGAGCCTGCAGGCGGTGTACTTACTGCCTTTGTCCTTCTGGGTGGTGGTGGTCACAAGCTTGTGCACAGTGTAGAGGGTTCACACTGCAGCCTCTATCTATTGGTCATGGAGAGAGGGAATGTTTAGAGGAGGGGGGGTGGGAATGGGGTGTCAATCAAGCAAACTGTTTTATTCTGGATAACCTTGAGTCTCTTGAGAGTCGCTGGAACTGCACGCACCCAGGTCAGTGGGGAGTGCTCCATCATACCCCTGACTTGTGCCTCGTAGATGGTGCAAAGGTTTTGGGGTGTCACTCACCACAGGATCCCACCCTCTGACCTGCTCTGGTAGCCATGGTATTTATGTGTCTGCTTTCACTGAGGTTCTGGTCATTGGTGACTGGAATGCTAGGTCGCTCAACTCTCTCTTGTTGGAGATGGCCAATCAGTGGCACAATGTTTATGCTACCTATAGCCCATGTCTGAATTTTGCTGTGGGCCAACATGGATTGCTTCATTTGCTGAGAAGCTGTGAATGAAACTGAACCCATCAGTGACCATCCCCACTTCTGACCATATGACGGGAGGAAGGTCCCTGATGAAGATGGTTCAGCGCAGGATACTCTGCCCTGAAGAACCCCTGCAGCTGGTGTGATTGACCTCCAACAGCCACAACAGTCTTTGTTCAAGGTGGTGACTCCACCCACTGCACTCCATCCTTTGTCCACTGACCTCAGTATCACAGGGCTCCTTGACGTTACACTCGGCCAAACACTGCCCTGATATTGAGGGGCATCACTCTCACCTCACCTCTGGAGTTCAGCTCTTTGGTCTGTGTTTGGACCTGGGCTCTGGCCAAGTCTGGAGATGAGTGGTCCAAACTGGGCAAGGATAAGCAGCTTGTTCGTGAGTCAATACTGCTGACACCGTTGTCAACAACAGCTCCTGTACTTCACTGAAGATTGATTGAAGATAGATTGGATGTATCCCTTTTGCGAACAGAACACACTTCTCCACATAGTTGAGTAGATGCCAGTACTGTAACTGTACTGGGACATCTGGGACAGAGACACAGCTCTTTCTGGAGCACAGCTGTCCTGTCCTATAGCTGGGGTGGTATTTGGTCCTGTAGCCTTTAAAGAGATTAGCATTATTTGCCACATGTACAGTACATTGAAACATACAATGAAATGTATTGTTTGCGTCACGAATGTGCTGGGGCATCCTACAAGTGTTGCCGTGTTTCCAGTGCCAGCACAGCATGCCCATAACTTACTAACTCTCACCCGGGCGTCTTTGGAATATGGGAGGAAACCGGAGCCGCCTCCTCCCATTACCTGATGTCTCCACCAGCGATGCACCTGAAACTTGTGGGCATAGTGAAAGCAAAGTGAACCACAGGGGTGGGGAAAGCTTGCTAACTGGTGCCACACCTCAGTCGTGAGTCCGGTTGGTTGCATCATGAAACTAATCATGTGCTTATATTTGCAACGCTCCTAATTCAGGACGCTGTCGTGAAAATAGAAAACGCCGGAAGCACTCAACAGGGTCAGGCAGTGTCTGTGGAGGGAGAAAGGGTGAAAGTTTCTTCATCAGAACTGAAGTTAGAAAAGAGAACACAAAACATAGAGAAGGAGAGCACAGGACCAGGCTCACCGGTGATAAATGAACGGAAATGTTTGGGCAAACAATGTGTTTCACTGTATGTTTTGATGAACGGTACATGTGATAAATAAATGAATCTGAATCTGTGCTGACTTTTCTGAATGGGTCAGGTACTTTTAGTACATAGAACAGTAAACTATGGGAACAGGACCTTCAGCCCACAAATTGAATTAAATTGAATTGACTTTGTTACTTACATGAGGAGTAAAAATCTTTGTTACGTCTCCATTCAAATATGCGATGTGCAATTATGTAATTTATAACACAGCTGGTGTGTACAGACCACATGAGATCCTCAGTGATGTGTATGCCGAGGAACTCGAAGCTGTTCACCCTCTCAACCCCAGGTCCATTGACGTCAGTAGGGGTTAGCTTGTCTCTTTTCCTCCTGTAGTCTGCGGCGACCATGAGGTCAATTTAAACTGAAGATCTAACTGCACATGGTACCTGCCTTTACCACCTCCTCTGGCAGCTCATTCCACACGCAGACCATCCTTCGTGTGAAAGAGGATGTTCTGTATATGGAATGATCTGCCAGAGGAAGTTTCACTTGCAGAGTTGAAAGATATTAAAGGGACCCATCAAACCCCATTTAAATTGCTCATCTCTTAACTTAAACCTATGCCCTTTAGTTTTTGGTTCCACAACCTTGAGAAAAAGATGATGTGCAGTCATCTTTTCTTGCAGTTGTATAAGATGGTGAGACTGCAGATGTAGCAACACACACAAAATGCCGGAGGAACTCAGCAGGCCAGGCAGCATCTATGGAAATGAATAAGCAGTTGACGTTTCAGGCCGAGACCCTTCATCAGGACTTGAAAAACAGATGAGGTCAGAGTAAGAAGGTGGGTGTGGGGGGGGAGAGCTGGAAGAAGTGCAAGGTGGTAGGTGATAGGTGAAACCAGCAGAGGGGGAGAGGTGAAGTAAAGAGCTGGGAAGTTGGTTGGTGAAAGAGATAAAGGGCTGGAGAATGGGAATCTGATAGGAGAGGACAGAAGACCATGGAAGAAAGGGAAGGGGGAGGAGCACCAGGGAGAGGTGATGGGCAGGTAAGGAGATGAGGTGAGAGGGGAAACAAGAATGGGGAATGGTGAAAGTGGGGGGGGGGCAATTCCCATAAGTTCGAGAAATAATGTTCATGTCATCAGGTTGGAGGCTACCCAGACAGAATATAAGGTGTTGTTCCTCCAGCCTGAGTGTGGCAGCAGAGGAGGCCATGGACTGACAGAGTCAGAAGGGAATGGGAGGTAGAATTGAAATCAATTGCCACCGGGAAATCCTGCTTTTTCTGGCGAATGGAGCGTAGGTGCTCTGCAAAGCAGTCTCCCAACCTATGTCAGGTCTCATCGATATATAGGAGGCCACACCGGGAGCACTCGATACAGTAGATGATCCCAAAAGACTCACAAGTGAAGTGTTGCCTCACCTGGACGGACTGTTTGGGGCCCTGAATGATAGTGAGGGAGAGAGTGTAGGGGCAGGTGCAGCACTTGTTCTGCTTGCAAGGATAAGTGCCAGGAGGGAGATCAGTGGAGAGGGACGAGTGGACAAGGATCAATGTAACAGTTGCCCAATTTCTCCTCAGGTCTGAGAAAACTGGAAGCTTTGTTCGGGTTCCTTATTACAGTTATGGCCGTCACGTTTGGCTATGAGGTAAGTTGGTTTCTTTGAACAATTTTTTAAAAATTTAGTATACCCATGTGGTTGCTTCACTATTTTTATTGATTTTTCTCTGTGATCTGAGTGTCAATGCCAAGGTCAGTATTTACTTTATAAGGCATTGATCAGACTGCATTGTAATGAGAGCAGTTTTAGGCCCCATATCTAAGAAAGGATGTGGCGGCTTTGGAGAGGGTCCAGAGGAGGTTCACAAGAATGATCCTGAGAATAAAAGGGTTAATGTATGAGGAGTGTTTGATGGCTCTTGGCCTGTACTCATTGCAGTTTATAAGAATGAGGGGGAATCTTATTGAAACCTATTGAATATTGAAAAGCCTATATAGAGTGGATGTAGAAAGGAAAGCCATTGGGTATATTTAAAGTGGAGGTTGCTAGATTCTTGATTTGTAAGGGTTTCAAAGGTTATGGAGACAAGGCAGGAGAATGAGGTTGAGGTGAGAAAATAAATCAGCCATGATGGTATAGTACAGCAGACTCGATGGGCTGAATGGCTTAATTCTGTTCCTATGTCTTATGGTTTTACTGACCATCCCTATTTATCCCTTTAGAAGATGGGGGTGATCTGTGTCTTTGAACCATTACAGTCCTTCTGGTGAAGGTGCTCCCACACTGAGCTATTGGGGAGGACTTAGTCCCAGTGATGCTGAAAAAATATTAGGTTTGGATTTGCTTTTGTTTTTTTGTACTTGTTTTCATACTTTAAATCTTACTCAATTATGCATTTGTGATTTGCCTGACATAATTGCAGTGTTTTGCTAATGGAGGCAGAAAGATCTCGGTCAGAAACGTCGACTGTTTATTCACTTCCATTGATGTCCCCTGGTCTGCTGAGTTCCTCCAGCGTCTTGTGTGTGTTGCCCCAGAGAATGCAGCTACTGGAATCTGGAGCAAAAGCTCTGATGCAGAGCCCCGACTCAAAACATGGACAATTCCTTTCCTCCCACAGATGGTGCTGGAGCCAGTTGAGTTCCTCCAGCTGTTTGTTTGTTGCCCCAGTGCTTTGCAAAGTTTTTCAGTACAAGACTCAGCCTCCAGGAGCCCATCTGGGGTCCAATGCTCAGTATCCTGAAGTTCTTCTTGTACATGAATGGACTGAAGTCCAGTAACATTGGTTGAATCAATCAATGGTACAAGATGATTGTATAAGTAAATTTCTCCATTCTGCTAGGCCCAGGCTGAATAACCAAATCAATCAGCACAAGTCTCTCTGAGTTTCTGTCTGTGTAAAGTTTAGTGGGTGTGCAGAGCCATGAATCCCACTCCCAAGAAGGACGAGGGCAGCAGGTGCAACAGAACACCACCACCTGCAGGCTCCCCTTCAGCTCGCACACCGGCCTGACTTATTCATTTAGAGACAATAGACAATAGGTGCAGGAGTAGGCCACTCAGCCCTTCGAGCCAGCACCACCATGCACTGTGATCATGGCTGATCATCCACAATCAGTACTCTTATCCTGCCTTATCCCCATATCCCTTGACTCCGCTATCATGAAGAGCTCTATCTAACTCTTTCTTGAAAGCATCCAGAGAATTGGCCTCCACAGCCTTCTGGGTCAGAGCATTCCACAGAGCCACAACCCTCTGGGTGAAAAAGCTTTTCCTCAACTCCGTTCTAAATGGCCTACCCCTTATTCTTAAACTGTGGCCTCTGGTTCTGGACTCACCCATCAGCGGGAACATGTTTCCTGCCTCTAGCATGTTCAATCCCTTAATAATCTGAAATGTTTCAATCAAATCCCCTCTCATCCTTCTAAATTCCGGTGTATACAGCTCAATAACAAAACTTTCTGGCCCCTCTGAGCCCATGCGACCCAATTACAGCCTTGTGGCCAAATAACCTACTAATCCATACATCTGGAAACTGGAGCACCGGCCCAACCCTACACAGGGGCGGGAACTGATCCCAGGTCACTGGTGCTGTGATAGCGTTACGCTAACCACTACACTACCATGCCACTCCATGTAACCTGGGAACACATCTTTGTTCCTTCCTCACTGGGTTTAAACCCTGGATCTCCCTCCCCAACAGCACTGTGGGAGCACTTTCACCAGAAGGGCTGCAGCGGTTCAAGAAGGCATCTCGCCCCCACCTTCTCAAGGGGTAATTTGAGAAGGGAAATAAATAGCCAGTAACTCTCACACCCTGTAAATTAATTTTTAAACAAAGTTGCCCAGTTACATTCCTCAACACTCTCCGTATGTTCATATAACTAAAGACAGAAGATAAAAGAAGCACTCAGCGGCAGGCAGCAACTGCAGAAAAAGAAACAGTTAATGGATCAGATCACTGACTGTTCATCAGACCTGGAAGAGAGAGAAAACAAGTTAGCTTAAGTTGCAGAAAAGTTGTTGGGGGCGGGGGGAATTGATAGGACAAAGGAAAAATCTGAGTCAGATGGGTTAGTTAGAAGCAGATGCTGTTCTTTGTCTGAGTTGTGTGTTGCTTATCGCAGGGCTGTGGGATCTGCCCAAGCTGTACCAATGGATAAGGAAAGATTCAGTAAAATCACAGATCAGACCTGTCCCTCAAGCTTGCATTGGGTCTCACCGTGACAGTGCAGGAAGCTACTGACTGAGGGATCAGAGTGGGAATGGGTTGGAGAATTAAAGTGACAGCTGCTTCACAAAGCCATTACCCGATTTGAATCTGGTTTCTCCAGTGTAGAGGAGTCTATGTTTAGTGGCCACTTTATTAGGTACCTCCAGTACATAATAAAATGGCCACTGAGAGCATATTCGTGGTCTTCTGTTGCTTTACCCCATCCACTTCAAATTCGACATGTTGTGTGTTCAGAGATGCTCTTTTGCACACCACTGTTGTAACACGTGGTTATTTGTGTTACTGTCACCTTCCTGTCAGCTTGAACCAGTCTGGCTATTCTCCTGTGACCTCTCTCATTAACAAGGCGTTTTCTTCCACAGAACTGACACTCACTAGATGATTATTTTTTTGTGCCATTCTCTGTAAACTTGAAACCGTTGTGTGTGAAAATCCCAGAATATCAGCAGCTTCTGAGATACTCAAACCACACTGTCTGGCACCAACAATCATTCCATGGTCAAAGTCACTTAGATCACATTTCTTCCCCATTCTGATATTTAGTCTCAACAACAACTGAACCTCGTGACCATGTCTGCCTGCTTATTTTTAAATTTTAGCTAGAGATACTGTATAGCATGGAACAGGTCCTCCCGCACCAATGAGCCACACCACACAGCAACCCAGTTAGTAGGTTAATTGGTCATTGTAAATTGTCCTGTGATTAGGCTAGGGTTAAATAGGTGGGTTGCTGGGCGGTGTGGTTTGTTGGCTGGAAGGGCCTGTACCACGTTTTATCCCTAAATAAACTGAAAATTTAAAAAGCACCTATTAAGCACTAGCCTAGTCTCAGGACAATTTACAATGTCCAATTAACCTACTAAGTGATACATTTTTTGGAGAAAACCTATATAGTCACGGAGAGAGCGTACAAACTTCTTACAGACTGCACCGTATTTGAACTCCAAACTCCGATGCCCCGAGCTGTAACGGAACTGAACTACCATGGTGCCATTGAGAACATTGAGGTGCTGCCACGTGATTGGTTGATTACATATTTGCATGAACGAGCGGACGTGCAGGCGGGCCTAATAAAGTGGCCACTGACTGTACATTGTGAACACTGAGTGCAATAGATTCTTTGATCTCCATTGACTGCACATTTGTGTCTGGGGACACCGGTGGCGGGGGGGGGGGGGTGGAGTGTAAAGTGACTCACCTCACAGACTGTGTTCTTGTGCTCTCTGTCCGCAGTATATAATTGTGAAGCCAGACCAGCGGCAGCTGCTAAGGGGGATGTTTGTGCCCAGCTGCGAGGGCTGTAAAAGCCAGCAGCTGCAGCAGGCAGTCGGCATCGTTGGCGCCGTGATCATGCCTCACAATATCTACCTGTACTCTGCTCTGGTCAGGGTAAGTGGCCGTCAGAGCCAGTGAGCATGGAGCAGTGTGTCCAAACAGAACACTGACGTAAGGCTGCTCTACACATATGTTCCACATAGCTTTGGAGTATTAATTCATGGATAACTTGTTGCACATTTCCTCATTTTAATGATTATCTTAATTGGTTTCAACCCAAGCTAGTTCTGAAGCACTGATAGACTGAATGACTGTCATTGCTATCAACTGCAAGCAGAGGGGAATTGTACCTTCTGGGACTTAAGCCTGACTTATACTTCTGCGTCAAATCTATGCCGTAAGTACCGCGTACCCTACACCGTAGGGTGACGTGCACCTCCCCAAATAAGTAACTCACGCGTCTCGACGACACAGACCGCAACAACTGTGATTGGTCCGCTTGGCAGCATCACATTTCCACTTACACATTTCTGGTTGCTTTTCTCCGCCATGTCTGTACGCTGATGTGAAATAAATGGTTGGAGACGATGAACCAAATTGTCAACTCTACCTGCTGACATCCGAAAATATTTGAAATGCATTTCCTCGTCCATGTCTCTCACAAAGAAGCTCAACACAGTGACATAGAAACCCCACCGCCAACTAGCGTTTTGGCGGTGAATTGCAGAGCGACGCAGACACAACAATGCATGCTTGCTACGGCGTAGACGAGCTACGCAGAAGTATAAATCAGGCTTTAGACTCATAACTCAAGCCCTCCAGTCGTGGCAACATCATTGTGAATCCTTTCTGTATTCTCTCCAGTTTAATCACATCTTTCTTGTAGTATGGTGACCAGAACTGCACACAATGTTCCAGCTGTGGTCTCACCAACATCTTATATATCTGTAACATGACATACAACTTCTATATTCGATGCCTCAGGGATGAAGGCAAGAATATCATCCATCTTCTCTACCACGTTGTCAACCTGGGAAACCACTTTCAGGGAACAATGTACCTGTAGCTCTTGGTCTTTCTGTTTTACAACACTCCCCAGGGCTCTGTTTACTGCGTAATTATTGCCCTCATTTAACTTCCTAAAATACTTAACCGTGCACTTGTCTGAGTTAAGTTCCACTGTCCATTCCTTTGCCCACTTCCCCAGTTGATCTAGATCCTGCAGATAACATCAACTACCCTGCCCTCATTAATTTTCTTGACCACTTCTTCAAAAAACTCCATTAAATTCACAGGACCTGATTCCCCACATGCAAATCCATGCTGATTCCCCCTAATCCGTCTTTGCCTTTCCAAATGCAGGTAGATACCATTGCTCAGAATCCTCACCTGTAACTTCCTCAGAACTGATGTTGGACTCACCAACATGTAGCTCCCTTGCTTATCCTTGCAGCCCTTCATAAACAACATCAGCCACCCTCGAGTCTTGCAGCACCTCACCCGTGGCTAATGATAGAACATAGAACATGATAGCACAATACAGGCCACTTGGCCCACAATGCTGTGCCGACCTTTTAATCTACTCTAAGATCAATCTAATGCTTCTCTCCTACATAACCCTCCATTTTTCTATCATCCATGTGCCTATCTAAGAGTTTTTAAAATGTCCCTAATGTATTTGCCCCTATTACTGTTCACCCCCGCCCGGCAGGGTGCTTTACACATCACCACTCTGTGTAAAAGCTTACCACTGACATCCTCCCTATACTTTCCTCTGATCATCTTAAAATTATGCCCCCGACATTAGCCATTTCCACCCTGGGAGAAAAATCTCTGGCTATCCATTTGATCTATGCCTGTTATCATCTTGTACAAGTCTATCATGTCACCTCTCATCCTCCTTCATTCCAAAAAGAAAAGATGATACAAATCTCTCTGTCAGGGCCTGAGCAATTTCTTTCTTGGCTTTCCACAATGTCCTAAGACACATATGATCAGACCCTGGGGCTTTATCCACCTTTATGCACCTCATGACTGCCAACGTCTCCTCGTTTAACATGCGCTACTCTGGAACAGCTTCAGTGACATCTGGAGCAGCTGCCTGTGGAGAGGGTAGATAGGGGCTAGGAGTCTGGGACAGGGAAGGTCATGGCTTTTCTTGTGTATTCTACTCTAACCCTAGTCACTCGGACTTTCTCCAGAGCTGATCTGAATCAGCAACATCAGGCAAAGGTCATCGTCTGATCGTGCCAGGTTTAGCTGCCAATTTACCTGATTTCCAGCCTTCCTCAGAACATGATGGTTCAAGGCTCTCACCCGAGGCTTCCTAGCATTTCCCATGGAAAGTATGTAATCCTCAACATCCCAAATAAAAACAACTCATTGTAATTACACAAGAAAGCAAGCATAGGAGTATGATCCATCCCAGGCCTCAGCTCAGCTGCGCCAGTTCCCATAATCCTCTATTCCTTGATTATCAAATACCCAACCTGTCTACTTTAAATTTTGCTAATGATAATGGGGACAGGTAAGTCCATAGATCAATCCCCCATGTGCTATTGGTGGGATCTTGCTCTGCACAAATTTTACCCCCCCCCCGTGTGTTGCTAAAACAAAAGACAACTTGAACTTCAGTATGATTCTGATTGAAGCTTTGAGTTCGTGTGAAACACTGAGGTGGCAAAAATCGGGGAGAAACGTCAACCTCTGGGACTAACTGAAATTGATGTTACTCTCTCTCTCTCTTTCTTTTTCTCTCTCTCCTTCAGTCCAGGGACGTGAATCGAGCCAATAAGAAGGAAGTGAGGGAGGCGAATCGTTACTTCTTCATCGAAGCCTGTCTGGCTTTGTTTGTGTCTTTCCTCATTAATGTCTTTGTGGTCTCGGTGTTTGCAGAAGCTTTTTATAATCAGACCAACGCACAAGTGGTAAGTGTGGGAGTGAGAAATAACTGGATATACTGGTGCCCAGTCATTGCACACTGGCGCCATGTTTTGAGCAGGTCTATGGCTAGGTAGTCACTGACGATTTCTGCCATCTTTGTTCACAACCAGTCATCCAGTCCTGCCAAATAACCTTATGTACAGTACTTTTGATATAGTTCACAGAGTCATACAGCACAGAAACAGGCCCTTCGGCCCAACTGGTCTGTTCTGACCAAGATTTCCATCTGAGCTAGTCCCATTTACCTACATTTCTCCCACATCCCTCTAAACCTTTCCTATCCATGGACCTGCCCAAGT
Organism: Mobula birostris; assembly: GCF_030028105.1. Lineage (NCBI taxonomy): Eukaryota > Metazoa > Chordata > Chondrichthyes > Myliobatiformes > Myliobatidae > Mobula > Mobula birostris. The sequence goes on from NC_092402.1 coordinate 54,714,272, forward strand.
ACCCTTTAAATGTTGTAAATGTACCTGCTTCAACCACTTCCTCTGGCAGCTCGTTCTATATACTGTATGAACCACCCTCTGGGTGAAAAGGTTGCCCCTCAGATTCCTATTACATCTTCCCCCCTGTCACTGTAAACCTGTGCCCTCTAATTCTGGGAAAAAAGGCTCTATCTAAGAGAGGGGGTAACAAGGGGGTAGACAACATTTGTCCTCAGATTTCTCAAAAGATACACACATGGATAAGTTCAATGCTAAAGGCTGTGTGTGTCCTACAGTCAGAAGCAGGCCAAGGGAACAATTCTGAGAATATCTGCCGATGCTGGAAATCCAAGCAACACACACAGGATGCTGGAGGAGCTCAGCAGGTCAGGCAGCATCTATGGCAAGGAGTACAGTCGACATTTCGAGCCGAGCCTTCAGCAGAACTCATCAGGATTCGTGTGTGTGTGTGTGTGTGTGTGTGTGTGTGTGTGTGTGTGTGTTGCAAGGAAACAATTCATTCACTCTGGTCCATGCTCCATCTGTGAGTCTCAGTGCCAGATTTTACAGTACTCTAAACACTCTTCTTCCCCCAGCAGAAGAGCTGATACTCAGGATTAGATAAACTATGCTTTTGAAATTCAAAATGCAAGAGGTGGACAGTAATTACCTCCAGAATAAATTACTTCCAGAACTCCAGCGCCCAGGGCATGCCCTTTTCTCACTGTTACCATCAGGTAGGAGGTACAGAAGCCTGAAGGCACACACTCAGCGATTCAGGAACAGCTTCTTCCCCTCTGCCATTTGATTCCTTAATGGACATTGAAGCTTTGGGGACACTACCTCACTTTTTTAAAAATATAGTATTTCTGGTTTTTTGCACAATTTTTAATCTATTCATGTGTGCTGTATAAAGTGTACCGAATAAGATTTACTTATTTATTTTTTTTCTCTTCTATATTATGCATTGCCTTGAACTGCTGCTACTAAGTTAACAAATTTCACGTCACATGCCAGTGATCATAAACCTGATTCTGATTGTCTGTACAATAAGTCTGTTGATGGCTGATATCATTTACTCTGGGATCTCAGTGTTACATTTGTAACAGTTTACCAAAGTGACTTGATCACACTTAGATGCCATAATGCCAAAACCCCTCTGGTGTCCTCAGTGCCACTTTGCAACATGTTTCCTGCCCGATGTCATCATGCTGAGCGTCACCAACAGTTGTACAAAAATGACACGTGGTTTTAAAGAGAAAGCCCCTGAGGAAAGACTGTGTCTCTAAATGTGGCTGACATTCTCCTTTTTTCTCTCCTGCAGCATGAGGTGTGTGCAGCCAGCCACAGTCCACATTCTCAACTTTTCCCAATCGATAACAATACTCTGAACGTTGATATTTACAAAGGGGTAAGTGCACCAGAGGAGCCTGTGCTCATGAGTGGGTCTTAATTTTGGTTAGTGTGTTTCTTTGCAACTCAATACAGCTCTTTACAACCATTTAATGGGATTTTTTCTAACCCATAACAGTTCTTTGAGCCTCAATAAGTCTTTTGGGATTTTAAGGTATCTTTATATATCCTACAGGTCTGCATTGCAGTCTATGCTTTGGAATTTTTTACCTTTGCACCATTCTCTGGGTCTTTACTGGTCTATCTGGATCTATTAGAGACACGGGAATGGCGTAAGAATTTGTTTTCATTGCTCTAAGAAGAGAGCAGCATATAGTTGAAAGCAGATATAGCCAGGAGTGGACCATGACTGCAATAAAACCAGATTTCCTCGGAGGACATCTTTGTGAGCGCCAGCCATGGCTGAGCTTGCTACTAATACCTGACGCCCAGTGGTCTGGATTGGGGGCTGTGTTCCAGAGAGGCAGAGGAGAGATCAGAAGGCCGAGCAGCTCAAAATCTGACAAAAAAAAGCAGAACAACAATTATGTTATGAAGATAGGTTGAGCGAGCTCAGGCTTTTCTCTTTGGAGTGAAGGAGAATGAGAGGTGACATGATAGAGATGTACAAGGTCTAAATCAAGAGGACAGCCAGAGACTTTTTCCCAGGGCAGAAATAGCTAATACCAGTTAGCATAATTTTAAGGTGATTGGAGGAAAGTATAGGGAGGATGTCAGAGTAGGTGTTTTACACAGAGACTGGTGAGTGCACGTTAGATACATTAGAGGTATTTAAGAGGATCTTAGATAAGCATACGGTAAATAGAAAATTGGAAGTCTATGTAGGAGGAAAGGGCTAAATTGATCTCAGAGCAGGTTAAAAGGTCAGCATAAGATCATGACTGAAGGGCCTGTATTGTGCTGTAGTGTTCTATGTTTTATGTTCTATTCTGGAAATACTCAATGGTCAGGCAGCATCTGTAAAGAGGGAAAAAAAACCAGACTGAACTTCCAGGTTGATGATCCTTCATCCAAACTGGCCAGTTAGAACATAGAACGTAGAACATTACAGCACAGTACATGATGTTGTGTCAACCTGATACAAACAGGAAAGGAAGGCAATCTGAATGTATTGAATTCGGCTTTGGGTTCTGAGGGCCATAACGTGCTCAGGTGGAAGATGAAGAGCTGTTCCCCAAGCTTATACTGGGCTTCACTGGGATGGCATAGGTGGCAACTACAATCTGCATTATGTTTTCCTGTTGATAACCTCAACGTACTGATGATGTATGGCATGATCTGTCTGGGTAGCACGTAAATAAAAATCTTTCACTCTCTCTGGGTACATGTGACAATGATAAATCATTTCCAATTTCCACCCTGCTCTCACTTTCACATTCCCATCCCTGACTTATTCTGTTCACTGTTATGACTCATCTGTCTCCATCTCAGGCGCCCACCTATCTCAGTTCCACCAACCCTACTTCCTGCAAGGATCCATTCCATTCCCCCGGTTTCTCCAACTCCATTATGTTTATTCTGAAGTTGAAATTTTCCCCACCAGTGCCTCTGAAATGCCTTCCTTTTAACCCCAATTTCCCTTCATGATATTATCAGAGGTTTTCATAGAGTCGGATTCATACAGCACAGAAATGGACTCTTTGGAACAACAGATCCATGTTGACCATGTTATCTACTTTAGTCTCATTTGCCTGCATACCCCTCTAAAAATTTTTTTCTGTCCATGACCCTCTCTAAATGTCTTTTAAATGTTGCAGTTCTCCCCACCTCTACCGTTTCCTCTGGCAGCTCATTCCATATACCCACAATCCTGGTCAGGTCACTCGTCTGAGTGCTACTGGTACCATGTAACCCAGTACTACCTGTCGGGTGGTCGAGTGGTCGGCGACTAAACCGGCTCCCCCACCAGGCTTGCCTGGTGAGGAGGGGGGCTAGACACCCTGCAGGACGAAAAACAAGACCTGTCAAAGGGTGGATGAACTCTCTTGTAGGGTCAACGGCCATCTAGCAAACACGTGCCATGAAGTGCGGAAAGGACATCCCTTGCATCGAAGCTTGGTCTGGCCATTCACTGCAACAGAACTTCCCCTAGTGGTCTTGGACCCCACCATGCCACTGGATCCAGGAGGGGATGTCGAGAGGGTGGGTCTGGACCTGTGCAACCCCCTACTCACCTAAAATCCATTCATGCACACCACTGTTCCTTTCTGAGGAATGGGGTACCACCCCACTAACTGACTGAAAGGAACCATCATCATCCTATGGGATGGATAGCTAGAGAGATACCCACAGCCCTCTGTGTGAAAAAGTTGTCCCTCAGGTCCACTTTAAACCTTCCCCCTCACATTTTAAACCAGTGCCTTTCAGTTTTAGACTCCCCTACCCTGGGAAAAGACTGTGAGCATATCTATGCCGCTCATGACTTTGTAGATCTATAATGTCATACCTCAGTCTTCTTCACTCCAGGGAAAACAGTCCCAGCCTTTCCAGTCTCTCCTTATAACTCAACCCTTAAGTCCCAGTAAAATCCACATGAATCTTTTCTGCACCCTTTAAAGCTTAATGACATCCTTGCTATAGGAGGGTGACTAGAACTGCACACATTACTCCAAGTGTGGTCCTACCAACAACTGATAAAGTTGCAACATAACGTCCTAACTGTTGTACTCAGTGCCCTGACCAATGAAGGCAAACATACCATACAGTTTCTTCATTGCCCTGTCTACCTGTGTCACCACTTTTTGGGAACAACATACTTATTCTTGCTGTTCTACAGCACTGTCCAGGACCTCGTCATTTACTGTGCAAGCCCTGCCCTGGTTTAGCTTCCCAAAATGCATCAATTCACACTTGTTTGAGTCAAATTCCTTCTGCCATTCCTTAACCCACTTCCCACAATGTCTGGCCCTGAGGATTTATCAACTTTTATGAACTTTAATACTGCTGACACCTCCTCTTTTGTAATGTGGTTATGTTTCTGGAAATCACTGTTTGTTTCCCCAAATCCCCAGCTTTCATGTCTGCCTTGAGTTCCATCACTAGATTTTTGCTAGACAGAAACCTGGTCACCAGCTGCTGGTTGTTGTGATGGGGTTAGGGCCACAGTGATGAGGGGAGATGGGGTCATGGCCCAGTGGTGGAGAGTGAGCATTTAGGATTTCACAAGTCAAGAGCCTTTTTATGTATCTTGAAGGCTACAGATTTGAACAGCTGTAAATTGAATTATACAACATAATTGTACAAATATTTATAAGCATTTACAGGTCTTAAGTTACTTTGAGTTTGTGGAAGTCTTTATGGATTCCAGCAGGTCATTACAATTGCTGTTGGCTTTCCTTGGGACATTCCTTGGTTTCACATACTCTCTGTGATATTTAATCATCTCTGCTCATGACCACAAGTCTTTACACTTTTTATTACAAGTCTTTATGCTTCTTAATCAATATGTATAGTCATTTATAAAATTTACAGGACCTCTTGCACCTTTATCGAAATCTCTTCCCCTGTGTAATTCTTTTCATACACAGGGTGTTGTATGAAAGTGTTGTATGAATCGTTTCATACGTACAACACTTCCTTTATTTACAGGCTTTCATTCATCTTTATGTACGTGTATGCATCTTCATTAGTTCCAAGGGTTTTTACAAGTCTGCACAGGTCATTATGAGAGTCTTGATCCATAATAGGAGATTTTATGGATCTTTATATATTTTCAAGTCCACTGGATTTTACAAGACTTGCAAGTCTGCTCTTTTCAGTTTTTTTATGAATCGCTGCAGATTATTGCAAATCTTTACAAGACTGTATCAGTTTTCTGGCAAGTTTTTAGAGAATTTCCCTAGGTATTTTCAAGGCCTTGCTTTATTCTTCAGACCTCTTAGGGCCTCTCTGATGCTTTGAGACTTAATGTGTCTTTACATGTGTTCTTGGGTACTTACAGGTTTTTACCAGGCTTTATGGCTCTGGTAAATTAAGAATAATAAACAGAGAGATGTGATGGATGGTTGGAGCAAAGTATGCACTGGTGTTCCAGCTGGCTTTGCTGTGTACTCATACGGTATCTTCAACCAAGATCTGCAGATGACACCAATCGTTAAGGTTTAACAATGGTGAAGGTGAAAGACACATCAATGTGCTGAGGAGATGAGTGGTCTGGGAAACAGATGGTGCAGGACATCTAGTGTATAAATCCATTAGGTTACTTAGAGGGTGAACAACAGCAGCAAAGGCAAATAAAGTCATCAGTCATTCTTTTTGGATCCTGGACTTTACAAATGGAAATGATTCTAAACAGCTTCACTAGGCTGGTTCCAGGCATGAGAGGTCAGAGGAGAAGCTCAAACTGAGTGACAAGGATGTACTGACGATCTGAGAGATGTTTCTTTCCTTCCAGTGACAGCAGCAGTGCCATCTGACTCTAGAAAACAAGGAAGTTTACAGATCAACATTATGGCTGCACTCAAGTCAGTTAACCACCCTTTTTCTTTGATCACAGGGTGTGGTGTTGGGCTGCTATTTCGGACCTGCTGCTCTATACATCTGGGCCATTGGCATCTTGGCTGCAGGTCAGAGTTCAACCATGTCAGGGACATACACTGGACAGTTTGTCATGGAGGTAAACTTTGACTTTGTTCAGTAAACTGCAAATATAAGATACTATGGGGTTTACTGAGAATAAATACTTTTAAAACTGTACAAGGCTTGACTGTGAGACACTGGATTCAGTTCTGGTCTCTCCCACAGTGAGCACTGGGTCCATTTCTGGTATCTCCACTGTGAACACTGGACCTAGTTCTAGTCTCTCCCACCATGAGCATTGTATCCAGTTCTGGTCTCTCCCATAGTGAACACTGATCTAAACTCTCCTTATAGCTCATTCCTCTAATCCAGGCAGCATCCTGGTAAATCACTTCTGCACGTCTCTCCAAAGCCTCCACAGCCTTCCTATAATGGGGAGACTAGAATTAAATGCAATACTCCAGATGTGGCCTAACCAGAGTTTTATAAAGCTGAAACATTACTTTCTGACTTTTGAACTCAATGCCCTGACTAGTAAAGGCAAGTATGGTATATGCCACCTTAACCACCCTACCAACCTGTGTTGACACCTACAAGGAGCTGTGAAATTGGACTCCAAGATCCATCTGTACATCAATACTGTTAAAGGTCTTGCCCTTAACAGTATACTGTCCCTTTATAGTTGATCCCTCAAAGTACAACGGTTCATACTTGCCTGGATTAAAATCCATTTGCCATTTCTCTGCCCATATCTGCAAATGATCTATATCCCATTGTATCCTTTGGCAACCTTCTATGCTATCTACAACACTGCCAACCTTTGTATTGTCTGAAGGCTTATTAACCCACTCATCTACGTCTTTATCCAGGTAATTTATATACAGTGTATCAGAAACAACAGAGAGCCTAGTACAGATCCCTGCTGAAAACCATTTGTCACAGATATCCAGGCAGAGTAACTCCCATTGACCACTACTCTCTGTCCTCTATGGATAAACCAATTCCGAATCCAAATGGCAAAGTCACAGTGGATCCAATGCATTTTAACCTTCTGTATGAGGTTCTGATGAAGACCTTATCAAGTGCCTTACGAAAATCCATGTAGACAGCATTCACAGCTCTACCTTCATCATAAACAAATGAAATTCTGCAAGTGCTGGAAATCAAAAGCACCAGACGCAAAATGCTGGAGGAATTCAGCAGGTCAGACAGCATCTTTGGGAATAAAAAAAAAGTCAACAGTCCTGAAGAAGGGTCTCGGCCTGAAATATCGACTGTTTTTTCATTCCCATAGATGCTGCCTGACCTGCTGAGTTCCTCCAGCATTTTCTGTGCGTTGCTCTACCTTCATCAATCACCTTCATCTCCCTTTTGAAAAACTCAATCAATTCAGTAAAACTCAACATGCCCCATGTTATGTTACTTCTGTTTAAACGTAACGTGGGTTAACAGTAAAGAATCATATTCTGGAAGAATTAGGGAACTTTTATTTACAGTAATAAACAAACACGTCTTAACCCAGCCACGTGCCAGAACATTCTGGCAATCCCACACAAGCTCAGCGCTCTGTCCAATCATGTACTGGCACATCATTGCACGTGATATCACCACATCTTCCTTTCCTTAAAAAGAAAAACAATTAACAACGTTAATCAAAACACATCTATATCAGATAACTGAAACTCTGAAGTTGGCTTTTTCTTTTCTTTGCGATTTCTTTTTAACACTGCTCCTTCCTCTGTTTGGACCATGTATGATCTGGATTGTAGTTCAAGTACTGTAGCTTTCTTAATTCCTTCCATTTCCATTTGTAATGAAATACAAATCTTCTTTTCCTCATCTAATTCATTCATTAACTGTGTAATCTCTTTTTTATGCTGAGACTTCATCATTTCAATAAAACTTATCAATTCCATTACTTGTGCTTTCACTGCTTCCTTATACTGTGCCCACTGTGAGCGTTCTTGCTCTAGACAGTGATGAAACTGAATCTCATATTCTCTCAGTGTCTCTTTCATTATCACTTGTATTGAAGCAACCTCCTCCTGCCATTGCTTTTTCACATCATCAGTTGCCTCCTGTTTGGTCGTCTCAGACACTGCAGCTGCTGCTTTTATATTCTCCATGTCAGCATTTGCCTCCATGAGCTGGAGCTGCAGTCGAGTGACATCACCTTCTGCCGACTGTAATGCAACATTCTGTCGCTTCAGCTCTGTGTCACTATCCAAGACAAAAGTTCTTCTCACCAAATTAAGTCTTTCACAGGCAGATAAACCCAGGATTGACCGTACATTTTTTGGCACGACCACAAATGAAAGCGTGTGCACGATATTTTTGTGTGATACCTTTTTTACAGCGTTTACATTGCAGTTTTTGACAAAAAACTCTTCAGCCTGTAACGTCACAGTCTCAGAAGCTTTGCAAAGTGCCAAAGTCTTTTCAAAATTTAAATCTTGCTCTCTCAACAGCCTTTCTCTCACAGCATTATCTCGAATGCCACAAACAAGTCTATCTTGAATGAGAGAGCCCGTGAGCAATCCAAACTCAGATGTTCTACTACGCTTTCTTAACTCAGTAACATACTGATCAATTGTTTCAGCAGCTCTCTGCGCACATGTGAAGAATTTATATCGCTCATATGTTAAATTATGCTTAGGTATACAAAATACTTCAAATCTGTCCGTTATCAACTTTAAATTGAAATTATCTCCATCTTCAAAGACAAAATTATTATATACCTCTACTGTGTCATTCCCGATTACATGGAGCAAAAGCGCAGCTTTGGTTTTTTTCCGATCTTCCTTCACAATCGATCACCGATAAGTACAGTTCAAACTGTTGCTTGAATATCCTCCAATTCTCAGCTACTTTTATTAGAGAACTTTTATAGAGATATAGAGATAAATATAGAGAACTTTTATTTATTTACAGTAATAATCAAATACGTCTTAACCCAGCCACGTGCTGGAACATTCTGGCAATCCCGTGCATGCTCAGTGCTCTGTCCAATCATGTACTGGCACATTATTGCATGTGATATCACCACACCCCACACAAAGCAAAGCTGAATGTCCCTAATTAGGCCATGGTTTTCCAAATACTCATTAATCCTATCCCTAAAAAGTTTTCTCCAGGAACTTCACACTGATAGATCTGTAGTTTCTAGGGTTATCCCTATTTCTTTTCTTCAATAACGAAACAACTTTAGCTACTCGTCAAGCCAAACATTAAATCATTCTGAATCCAAACATCGATTTCCTCCCCTTCACCATTTCCCATCCCCTTATCAATCTTTCACCTTATCTCCTTGCCTGCCCATCACCTCCCTCTAGTGCTTCTCACCCCCCCCCCTTTTCTTTCTTCCATGGCCTTCTGTCTCTTTCACCAGTCAACCTCCCAGCTCTTTACTTCATCCCTCCCCTCCCGGTTTCACCTATCGACTGGTGTTTCTCTCTCCCCTCCCCCCACTTTTAAAATCTACTCCTCAGATTTTTTTTTCCAGGCCTGCCGAAGGGTTTTGGCCCAAAACGTCAACTGTACTCTTTTCCATAGATGCTGCCAAGTTCCATAGTTCCTCCTGCATTTTGTGTGTGTTGCATTAAATCATTTATTGCTTGGATTATGAAGGTCTTGGTTTCTTGGGGCAATTGAACACAACTGGGCCAGCTACAATGTCTTGTGTATTCATCCCGTGACAATCCAGAATGCACTGTTACGTAGCCAGCAACTGAAGGGGGAGGCAAGATTCGGTCAGAAGCAGAGACACACAAGAGTGCAGATGCTGGAATCTGGAGTAACACATAGTCTGCTGAAGGACCTCAGCAAGTCAGGCAGCCACTGTTGTGGGGGGGGAGGGGCTGTCAACGTTTCGGGTTGAAACCCTGCATTGGGACAGAGTGGAAAGGGAAGATGGCCAGCATAGAAAGGGGAGGGAGAGGGGTGACGGGGAACCAGTGGGTGTTTGGCGGACTGAGGAGGAGTGAAGAATGATAGGCAAACGGAGGGAGGGGTGGGGTTGGGAGACAGGGTCAGGTGGGTGATATATGGAAGCACATAGCAAAGAGGCTGATGGAGCCAGGCATTCGGGGTGGGGGGAGGGTGAAGGTGGAGACAGCTGCTGGAGGGGGATCAGCAGGAACGCAGTGCTGCCACTGCTGGACACTGACTTATGAGGAAGGTGAAAATGGAAACTATTCCAGGGAAGGTAAAGGGCAGCTGGATCCAGATGGGAGTGGGGTATGGGTGGTTGCTGGTGGGTGAAGGCAGATAGCATTCTCACACCAACCTGTTCATCTCAACGTCTGTTTCCCTTCCTCAGGGTTTCTTGAACCTCAAGTGGTCTCGCTTTGCTCGTGTGGTCTTCACCCGGACAATCGCAATCACTCCCACCTTGTTGGTTGCTGTTTTCCAGAATGTGGACACATTGACAGGAATGAATGATTTGCTGAATGTTCTGATGAGTTTGCAGGTGAGGAGCTTTCACTATGACTGTAAACCCTAGGCTGGCCTACACTGGTGGGGCATATTACCCCTGCAGGCTCTGTGTTGTACCTCTAAAGGGAAAGGTCCCTTTGAAACATCTAATGTGTAGGTAATAATATTACTAAGCTGCTGGAGGAGGTACCTGACTGTCAGTGAGTGACTGACTGGAAAATGTATTTATCATCCACTTTATCAGTTATACATTGGCGTAGAAATTCATTTTCAATGCTGAAAAAATGGTTAAATAGGGCAAAAGAATATTGGGATCATTTCCAGACCTCAGTGCTGTTTAGGGTGTTCTGTCAGGAGCTTCGTTTGGATTAGAATGGTGATTCTGGTATGAAATTCACATCGATGACATCAGTAACAGGGAACACCTATTTCGAGCTTTACCAGGGGTTTTTCAACATCTCTGGTCCAGGAAACATCATTCACAGATCCACAGAGAGATACAGCATGAGAACAGGCCCTTCGGCCCACTGAATCTGTACTGGCCATTAATCATCCATTTCCACTGATCCCATTTTATTCTCCCCACATCCCCATTAACTCCCCCCAGATACTAACCCTCACCCACATGCTAAGGGACAACTTACAGTGGCTGATTAACCCACTGACTTCCACACCTTTGGGATGTGGGAGGAAAGTGGAGTGCCTGGGGTGGGTGTTTGGGAGGTGGGAACCATGTGGATACAGGAAGAATATGCAAACTCCACACAGATAACCATAAGTCATAGGAGCAGAATGAGGCCACTTGGCTCATCAGATTTGTTCTGCCATTCCATCATGGTTGATTTATTATCCCGGTCAATCCCATTCTCCTTCCTTTTCCCCATAACCCTTGACACGCTGACTAATCAAGAAACTATCAACTTCTGCTTTAAATACACCCAATGACTTGGTCTCCACAGCTATCTGTGACAATGAATTCCACAGATTCACAACCCTCTGGCTAAAGAAGTTCCTCTTCATCTCTGTTCTGAATGGACACCCCTCAATTCTGAGGCTATGCCCTCTGGTCCTAGACTCCCCTACTTTAGGAAACATCTTCTCCATGTCCACTCTAACTAGGCTTTTCAATATTCTGTAGGTTTCAGTGAAATCCTCCTCTACATCCTTCTAACTTCCAGCGAGTACAGGCCCAGAGCCATTAAATGCTCCTTATACATTAACCCTTTCATTCCCTGGATCATCCTCGTGAACCTCCTTTGGACCCCTTCCAATGCCCACACACCTTTTCTTAGATAAGGGATCCAAAACCACTCACAATACTTGAAGCGCGGTCTGGCTAAATCCTTATAAAGCCTCTGCATTATATCCTTGCTTTTATATTCTAGTCCTCTCAAAATAATGCTAACATTGCATTTGCCCTCCTTACCACAGACTCAACCTGCAAGTTGTCCTTTAGGGAATCCAACATGAGGACTCCCAAGTCCCTTTGCACCTCTGATTATTGAATTTTTTTCCCTGCTTAGAAAATAGTTTATTCCTTCTGCCAGAGTGCATGACCATACGCAATATTCCATTTGCCACCTCTTTGCCCATTCTCCCAATCTGTCCAAATCCTTCTGCAGACTCCCTGCTCCCTCAGCACAACCTGCCCCTCTAACTATTGTCCACAAACTTGGCCACAAAGCCATCAATTCCCCAGGCTGCTGCAGTCTCCTGTGCACCCTCACTGCTTACTCCACACTCGGCCTGCTTCCCCTTTCCAGTGACTTCCCTAAACTCCAGACCAACTTCCAATGGGCTTTGTGCCAAAGGGGCAATCTATGCATGGAGCCATAGACCGTAGGTGAAGTCTTCTCTGAAACTTCTCATCTATATTCACTGGGAGGACATTGTGGCTGGAGATTTCAGAAAGAGGAATATTGAAACTTGAGAGTACATTATCATTAAAAAGGAGGTGATATTAGTTGGCTCAGTGGGTATGGAGGTGGATAAATCCACAGGGCCTGATGAGGTGAATCCCAGGCTGCTGTGGGCGATGAGGAGGAGATTGCTGGGATCCTGTTGGGGATGTTTAAATTTTCACTGACTACAGGTGAGGTGTCAGATGACTGGAGGACAGTGAACGTGGTATCTTTATATAACAAGGGCAGAGAGAATAAGCCAGGTCATTACTGAGTCTGATATCAGTGATGGGGAAGCTATTGGAATAGTTTCTGAGGAATGGAATTAAACTGCACTTGGTAAGTAAGGTAGGAGTTAATTCAAAGGAAGCATGGTTTTGTCTGACCAACTTAATTGTGTTTTTTGATGAGGTAACATTTGCAGAATTGGCAGCAGCGCAGTTGATGCAGTCAGTGTGGATTTCAGTAAGGTCTTTAACAAGGTGTCACATGGAGGGCTGGATTGAAAGGTTAAAAGTTAGTTGGTAAATTGGATTCAAAATCGGCTTGGTGATTGAAGACGAAAGGTGGTGTTGGAGGGTTGTTAATGTGATTGGAAGCCTTTGACCAGAAGTGTACCATCGGGATTGGTGCTGGGACCCTTGCTGTTGTTGTAATGCATCAAGACTTGGATGTCAATGTTGGATGTCTAATTAGTAAGCTGGTACATGACACAAAAAGCAGTGTTGCTTTCGATGGTGAGGAGGGTAGTGTCAGGTTAAAGAACGATATTGATCAGTCAGCAAAGTGAGCAAGTTTACAGGGACCCACGTCTTCAGCAGCAGTGTGTATGCAGGTCCACAGGAGAGCCCTCACTGACACCTGTGACCTTTAGCGACCTCAAACGCAACCTGCCACATACACCTGAGCCACTCTCACAGGTGAAGTCAGGATCATGGTTGCTGACCTCTGTCACATCTCACGGTTTGCTGCTCACTGCAGCACTCACACTCCATACCCAAGGAGTGGGGACTTCACTTACGCCCTGTCAACACACCTGGATGAGGCCAACCAGGCACCAGGCCAATGCTCTTCCACAAAGTGCAGGCATTCAATGGCTAGGTGTTCACTCCTAGCTCAGAACTTCCAAGCATCCTCGTGCCTGGAGGGCAGTAGCAGCTCCTCGCACCCAGCACCCCTCTCCTCAGGTTTGTCTGTTTTCTCTCCAAGTCTCTTATAATATATCGCCCTCACCTTCCCTTGGTCATCTGCAGTCACACTTCACATTGCTGCACTCAGTTCAAGCTACAGCAGGGCTGGGTGAGAGGACTGGAGAACTGGGCTGTGACTGGCTCTTCGTTGAATTGGAAGACACCCACTAGAGATAAAGGCAAGCTTGCAACATGCCTTTCCTATCCTGATCCACTTTCAGAGAGATATGGACTTGCACCCCAAGATCCTTCTGTACTCTAATGCTAGCAAAGTTCCTGCCATTTATTATCTACAGTACATTCTTACATGTGACCACCCAAAGCGCAACAAAATTCTATTTGTCCACATTTGCATAGTGTTTAGTGCAACACCATTATGGCTCGGGGTGTTGGCGTTCACAGTTCAATTCTGATGTCCTCTTTAAGGAGTTTGTACCTCCTCCCCGTGAACGCGTTGGTTTCCTCTAGGTGCTCCAGTTTCTTCCCATCGTCCAAAGATGTACCTGTTAGTAGGTTAATTGATCATTGTAAATTGTTCTGTGATTAAGCTGAGGTTGAATCAGTGGGTTGCTGGGCGGTGTGGCTCGTTGGGCCGAAGGGCCTGTTCTGTGCTGTCTCTCGAAACAAATGAATGTTGAATGGATCTATACACTGAATCCTTTGATGACCTTCCTCATTATGCACAGCCCTCTGTCTTCTATGGCCAAGCCAAATTTGAATCCAATCTATTAGGTTTCCATGGATTCCATAATCTTTTGGACCAGCTGACCATGATGGACCTTGATGACTGCTTTACTAAAGTCTATGTAGACAGCATTCATCACCCTACCTTCATCAATTACCACTGCTCAAAAAATTCAAATTAAGTTGGGAAGACATGACCTCCCCTGCACAAAACCATGATGACTATCTCTAATGTCAATGCTTTTCCCAATGTGTGTAAATCCTATCCCTAGGAATTTTCTCCAGTGATTTCCCTACCACTGCTCACTGGCCTTTAACTTCCTGGTTTGCTCCTGTTGCCCTGCAACAGGAGAACAACATTAGCTATTCTCCAGTCCTCTGGGACCTCACTAAAGAGGTTACAGAGATCTCTGTCAAGGCCCTAGCAATCTCCTCTCTTGCCTCTCTCAATAACCGTGGATAGATCACAGCAGGCCCTGGGGACTTATCTACCTTAATGTTCTTCAAGAGTCCTAACGCCTCCACCTTCTTGATATCAACATGCTCTAGAATATCAGCGTACCTCTCCCTGATCTCACTATCCTCCATGTCCTTCTCATTGGTGAATACGTTTGATTAGTATCATCCACTTCCTCTGTCCGTAGGCACAAATTCCGTCCTTTGTCCTTGAGTGGTCCTACCCTCTCCATTGCTACCCTCTTGTCTTTATGTAGGTGTAAAACTATCTTTAATCTGAATCAACAAGGGCATTCCATGGCCCTTTTTACCCCTCCTGACTCTCTATTTAAGTTCTCTCCTGCTTCCTTAAAATTCCTCAAGGCGCCTGTCCAATTTCAGCTTCTTAAGCCCTTATACACTTCCTTTTCCTCTTTGACTAAACTGGCAATATCTCTCATCATCCAAAGTTCCTGAACTTTGCTGTCCTTGTCTTTCTCCCTCACAACAACATGTTGGTCCTGAATTCCAACCAGCTGGTCTTTAAACAACTTCCACATGTTAAGGTGTGGACTTGCCCAGTAATAGCGGCTCCTAACCTACTCTTCCCAGCTTCTGCCTAATACTGTTGTAATTAGTTTCTCTATTTAAGCACCTTCCTTTGATGTCCAGACTTATCCTCATCCAAAACCAGCTGAAAACTTATGTAACACCCGCTTCACCTAGCAGCTTAATCTAGGGGGTAATAACCCCCTTTCCCGGCCAAACTCAATAAATCTTGAGTGGATGCAGCACGATGTGTCCCCTGTGCCAAATCAGTACCCAGAAATAATGAACAGTACACAATATGCGGTTGAACGATTAAGATTTATAACTCTTACTTTGACTATGTGGTTAGTAGAGAAACAAAATATAAAAGAAAAAGGCGCCAATAATCTTATTAAACAGTCTGTGCACAAATCATTGGAGCTCACTCGGCAAGATCTTCTATCCACCATTCGATCTCCTCCGTGCATCGCCGACCCCAGACTCCTGCCCGGAGTCTGCCCGGTTGGGCAACCCACTGACTCGCTCAAGTCGCGTCTCCTCTCTTCATTCCCCTCGCGCCTTCTGGCAAAAGCCCGCGAAACCGACAGCTTTCAGACACACAAGAAAGAATAACATTTCCCCCATTGGATAGTCACCCGTTATCTCTAGTTATAACCCAAACATTGCTGCTACAGAGAAACCACTACCTCATCAGTTAACATTACAGAGAAGCCATTACATTAGCCTTAGCAGTTAACATTACAGAGAAGCCCTTACACTTACAGTTGAGGTTATTGTTCCCTAAGTGCTTTTTCCCACTGAAACTCCAATCACCTGGCCAGGCACACTACCCAATGCTTTCTTGCATTGCTGGTTACAAGGACACATCTGCCTGGAGATAATCAAATACTGAACAGCACCTCCGCTGATGGGGTGGGACAAGATGTTGTCTCTTGAAGAAACAGTTTCACATGATTACTTCTGAAAGCTGTGGTTTAGTGTACAATTTTGTTGCACTTGTTTCCCAAGTGGACTGTTCTAGTGGTGAGGAAGGCAGCATGTTTATTTCAGTGGTATATGTGTAATTCTGGTTTATTGACAACGACACTGTCGCCAGCTTGAACAAATAATCTTTCAACTCTCTGCAGCTGCCGTTTGCGTTGATCCCAGTGTTGACGTTTACCAGTATGACCTCAATAATGCATGACTTCGTCAATGGTCTGTAAGTAGTATGACACTTAGTCTGTACGTAAAGAATGACTGTATTGGTGAAGAGCTAGAGGATGACCTGGCAATGATAAACTGAAATAGTGTGCACAAACAAGCAACTGTGGGAGAAATGTATTAAAACTAAGCACTGTTCCAGCTTTGCAAGATAGACACAGAACATAGAGCACAGAACTTTACAGCATAGTACAGGCCCTTCAGCCCATGATATTGTGCTGTCATTTTAACCTACTCTAAGATCAACCTAACTCTTTCCTTCTACATAGCCCTCCATTTTCATACCATGCATGTGCTGCTCTAACAGTTTCTTAAATGCCCCTAATGCCTCTTCCACCACCCTTGGCAAGGCCCTCTGTCGGGTTGGTTGTGTGGTGAACCAATCTATTTTCTGTTAACCCATTAATGCTTCACTTGTATAAAAAGAACCAGAAGTAAAGGTACTTGAACTACAGAGCCACTGTGTTGCATTGTTAACAGGAAAATTGGTTTCAATGCTTTTTTTGGTTTGCCGCTAAGACTGGCAGTGAACAAGTGTCCAGATGTCAGGTCCCTGGTTTGAAAGTAGCACATACATTGCACCACATCACTCCAGATGGAGCAGATGTCACCTGGCTGTTTACCATGGTAAAGCTGATGTACAGTAGCTATGTTGACAGATCTGTGTGATTACTTAGTGCCACACTAATGTCTCCTGGATTCTTTCTATTTTCCTCCAGCATTTGGAAGATCATCGGTGGAATTATCATTCTGATCATCTGCTGCATTAACATTTATTTTGTGATCGATTACGTTTCAAATCTGGGTATCATGGCAGTCTACATCGTAGCAGCTATTGTGGCAGTTGCCTATTTGTCTTTTGTGTCTTACTTGGTAAGTTCTAGAATATTCCCTCCTTGATTTGGAAATATGGTACCACAGGCAGTTTTGCTGTTTGATGACATGGTGGGCCTAATTCCCCTGCTGTCTTTTCCCTTTAATACTGCTGGCCAAGAAAATTCAATCGGTCTCAGTTTTAAAACTAACAATTACTGTTAGGGAATTAGCATTCCAAATTTCTATGGACTCTCCATGTAGAAGTGTGTACTATCCCTAATTTTCAAAGGCCTGGCTCTTATTTTTAGAGCTTAGTATAGGGGAAGTTTGGATAGGTTGGGACTTTATTCTGTGGCGTGTAGGAGAATGAGGGGAGATTGTGAGGGGTGTCGGTATGGCAGGCAGGCTTTTTCCACTGAGGTTGGGTGAGACTAGAACTATAAGTCATAAATTCAGAGTGAAAAGTGAAATGTTTAAGGGAGAATACAAGGGAGAACTACTTCACTCAGAGGGTGGTGAGAATGGAATGAGCTGCCTGCAGAGATGGTGAAAGCGGGTTCGATTTCAATACTTAAGGGAAATTTGGCAAAGCATATGGATGAGAGGGGCATGCAGGGTCAATTGGCTTGGGCAAAATAACAGTTCAGCACAGACTAGATGGGCCAAAGGGCCTGTTTCTGTGCTAGTGCTCTATGACTCTATTTATACCCTCATAATTTTGTACCCCAAAATCAGGTCCCCCCATCCTTAGCCTCCTTCACTCCAGGGAGAACAGACCCAGCTTCTCCAGTCCCTCCTCATAACTGAAAGACTCCATCCCAGGCAACAGCTTGGTGAATCTCCTCTGCATCCTCTCCAGTGCAGTCACATCCTTCCTATAGTGTGGTGGCCAGAAATGCACACAGTTCTCCAAGTGCAGTCTAATTGGTGTTTTATACAGTTGCACCAAGACCTCCCTGCTGTTATGGTCCAAGCTCCAGCTAATGAAGGCAAGATTCCCATATGCCTTCCTCACCACCCCATCTGCCTGTGTTGCCACTTTCAAGGATCTTTTCAACATGTGGGAAATCATGGGGAAGCAAGGATCCAACCAGAATTACACACTCAGGGGAGAATGCTGTGAAGAAAATGAGGTAAAAGTGCTGAGGGATGGAATTCATCAACACTGAGATAGGCAGGGATTGATCAAGGATAGTCAGTACAGTTTTGTTGGTGGAAGATTGTGCCTGACTAATTTTAAATTTTCGAAAATATACCGCTGAGGGCAATGGGATTGATGTGGTCTACCTGGACTTCAGTAAGGCCTTCAACAAGGTCAGTCACCCAAGTTCCAACGCAAGTTGACTGTTTAAATAGTTCAGCACAGACTAAATGGGCCAAAGGCCCTGTTTCTGTGCTGTACTTTTCTATGACTCTATGACTATGGATCCAAAGTTGGCTTGGTGATTGCAGACAAAGGGTGACAGCGAAGGGTTGTTTTTGTGATTGGAAGCCTGTGACCAGTGGTACCACAGGGATCAGTGCTGGGACTCTTGGTGCTCATTGCACAGTATACGTTAATGATCTAGACATGAATGTAAGACAAATGATCAGTAAGTTTGCAGATGACATGGAAAATGGTGATGTAGATAGTGAGGAGGGTAAACTTAGGGTATCGAATGATATTGATCAGCTGGTAAATTGGGCAGAGTAATGGTAGTTGAATTTTAATCCTGATGTGTGTGAGGTGATGTGCTTTGGGAGGTCTAATAAGGATAGGACATAGACTCTGAATGGTAGAGCTTGAGGAAATACTGAGGAAAAGAGGGACCTTGGTGCAGAAGTCCATAGGTCCCTAAAGGTGACAGCATGGGTAGATAAGGTAATGATGAATGCTTACATACCTGCATTCGCTGAAGCATACAGTAAAAGATTATGGAAGTTGGGAGAAGTGTGCACAGTTCTGGTCACCACACTGTAGGAAGAAGGAATGCAAATACACTGGAGAGGATGAAGAGAGATTCACCAGTTGTCTGGTAAGAACGATGCAGTTCAGAGGAAAAACTGGATAGGCTGAATATGTTCCCGTGAAGGCCGAGGGGAGTTGACAGGATAAACACAAGATTGTGCAGATGTTAGAACTCTTGAGCAATTTATATACAATGCTGGAGGAATTCAGCAAGTCAGGCAGCCTCTATGGAGGGGAATAAACGGTTGGAGCTTCAGTCTGAGACCTTTCATCAGGACTGAAAAGTAAGGGGGAAGAAACCAGAATAATCAGGTGGGGAGAGGGGTGAAGCTCTAGCTGGCAGGGGCAAGGTGGTTTGGTGAGGGAGGGGGAGATGAAGTAAGAAGCTGGGAGGTGATAGGGGTATAGGGGTGAAGAAGAAGGAATATGAGAGAAGAGGGCAGTGGACCATAGAAGAATGGAAAGGAGGAGGGGCAGATGAGGAGAAAGGGGTGAGGGGAACCAGAATGAAGAATGGATAAAGGGAGAAGGGGAGGTGGGAAGAAATTACAAAAATTTAGAGAAATCGATGTTCATGCCACCAGATTAGATGCTACCTAGATGAAATATGAGGTGTTGCTCCTTCAGCCTGAGTGTGGCCTCATCGGGCAATAGAGGAGGCCATGGACTGACATGTCAGAATGGGAATGGAAAGTCAAATTGAAATGGGTTGCCACTGTGAAACTCTGCCCTTCGTGGAAGACAGAGCGCTGGTGTTTAACAAAGTGGTCCCCCAATCGACATTGCGAGAAGTAAAGAAAAAATAGAGGACTCTGGCAGACTCACAGAAGGGGCAGGTGTAGCATTTGTCCTGCTTGCAGAGAAAAATGCCAGGAGGGAGATCAGAGGGGAAGGATGAGTGGACAAGGGAGTCATATAGAGAGCAATCCCTACAGAAAGCAGAGAGTAGAAGGAAGGGAAATTTGTGCTTTGTGGTAGGGTCCCATTGTAGAAGGCAGAAGTTATAGAGAATGATATGCTGGATACAAGGGGCTTGTGGGTGGTTGATCAGGACAAGGGGAACCCTGTCGCTGTTATGGCGGCAGGAAGGTGGGGTGAGGGCAGATGTGCAGAGAATGGAGGAGATGTGGGTAGCATTGTTGGTGGTAGAAAGGAAACACTGTTGTTTGAAGGAGGACATCTCAGATGTCCTAGAATGGAACGCCTCGTTAAGAACAGATGCAGTGGAGGGAAGACTGAGAAAAGGGAGTAGTATTCTTACAAATGACAGGGAGGGAAGAAGTATAGTCAAGATATTGTAACTGTGAAAGTCAGTAGGTTTATAAAATTGATGAGCTCAGCATGGGTGCAGGAAACAGCACCAATGTAGTCACCAATGTAGTTGGGGAGAGTTACCAGTTATGAAAGGTATACCAAATTATGAGAGGCATAGATTGGGTGAATACTAGTGAACTTTTCCCCATAAAACCAGAGGACATACAGTAGATTTAAAGCGAGGAGTGAAAGGGCTAGAGCGGTTCTAAGGAAATAGTTATTTTCTACCCAGAGGGAGATTGGATTCTGGAACGCATTGCCTGAGGGAGGGTGGGGGGTGGGTAGTGGAGGCAGAGAAGGGTATGGTAATTGGAATTGGTGTAGATGGGTACAATGGTCAGCATTGACATGGTGGACTGAAGGGCCTGTTTCTGTGCAGTGTGACTCTCAGTGCTCTACAACACTGTAAAGGTTTATATTCCTGCAATTCCCAGGTGTATCCAGCAGTAGAGAATTATGCTTCCTTTGGGCTTTTAAGATTTATGAGGAAGAAGTCTAAGGGCCTCCCCTGAGAGTCCAAAGGCCTCTCCTTATAGCTTGTGATTATTGTGGATAGAAACAGAAATCAGGTACCTGAGACCCAGATTGTGTTTATAATTGGTGGCAGATGTACTTAGTTGATCAGGTGACAATCCCAACTGCCCATAGGGGCTCGAGATTAAATGTTATTTACAGCACTTTTCCATAAAAGCTCCTGTCAAAATAGTTGAAGTCGGATTGTCACGTACCCAGTGACAGGTTAAAGAACCAGCAGAAATGGAAACCACTTTGGAGTCCAGTATTGCTATTAACTATGCAATACAGTAAAATAAAATCAGATATATAAAACAGGTTAGCAATGAATATATATATATAAAAGTGTGGAAATATATGAAAATCAAGCTTCTTCGAGTCTCGGGGTAAATAGATAGTCTTACGATGATGAGTAAAGTTCAGTTCAGTTTGTGGTATTGAGTAGAGTTGGGATGGAGAGAGAGAGAGGGAGAAATTTGAGTCTTCAGGTGAGCTGACCCTGTCGATCTTCCTGTTGTCCTCCGAAATCCTTTAGAAGTCACCGACTGTGACAACCACAAAGGGGACCATTCTTCTGTGGTGGAATTACCAACCCAGGCAAGGGTTGGACACAAAATTACTCCCCACCAGTCACGCCCTTTTCACACTGCGAGAGCCACTGATCGATCCTCCAAAACCCACTTTTTCTGTGGGCACAATAAAGCTCATTCAGTGTCCAAAACCATGTGTCTCCAGGTCTATTATCTGACCTTCTATTTATCTCACCGTGCTGAATACTAGCTGTCCATCAAGCAGCCCCTCCCTTCTTCCTCTCTGTAAGAATTTCCAAGCAGGCAGCGTCCTTGTAGAAAGTATAAACATGCTGTGAGCAGTCTTCGCCTCGCTCTCTCTTCCTTCCTCTCCTTTTAACAAGGTTTCTGTGTTGGGCACCTCTCTCTCTCTCTCTTTTCCAAAAGCACAGTTCATAGGGGTAATTCAGGACCCCGTCACAGGATAGTATTGTATGTTGCATTATCTGCAGATCTAAACCAAGATTAAATCAAGAATCCTTCAGAGTCAGGGCTGTAGTGTTAAATATGTATAAATCAACATTCTCCAAATAACTTTCTTCTGCATGTTAACTGAGATTTACTATACAGAGCCTCATAGTCTAGTTTTCTTGTTAAAGCAGAGTTCAGCAGTCTACCATCATATTCCAAGTGTCATTAAGCTTATTTACTGCAGGTTCCTTGAATGGTGGAGTGGATTCTGTTTTTCAACAATTATTGGATCAGTTTCAGTTGTCACACATTTCACAACTTCAGTGTACACTATTGCAAGATTGCACATATCCCTGCATTTAGCCTCACAGTTGTGACCTCAGGATTCAGCCTTTCAGGGACGCATGCGTACAATACAAGCAGTACTCTCCCAGCTACTGGATAGTGCTGCTTCAAGGATGGATGCTCCAATGCTGCCAGATGGAACAGAGGCTCCCAGGCAGCACTCCTGGGTTACTGGAGTTGTGAAAGAGCAGCTCCAGTAGCCGTCTCTTGTGCCTCCCAGATCTTGTCTACTTGTCCCAAATCTCTTAACCTTCTTTGTTCTGAGAAGGACAATCCTCCTGTTTTGTACTCCCTGCCTCTATGAATTCCAGGATCCCATACAATTTAACAATGCCCAGGCGTTTCACACTTCTCTGCGTTAAATTCCATCTGCCTCCTATTTGCCCATTCTGCCAGCCTCACTATGTCCTGGAACAGACAGTCACTCTCCTCCGTACAGACCATCACACTTCCAACCATGGGTCATCAGCAGGTTTAAACATATTACCCTGCACAACCGAGTCCAGGTCATGAATATATGTCAAAAGCAGTGGTCCCAGCACTGGCCCTTCGGGACACCGCTATCCGCATCTCCCAGTCTGGAAAGTAACACTTTCTCACCACTCTCTGCTTGCTGCCTTTAATTCAAGTTCCCCTCCTACTGCTGCATAGCCTTTAATTCCATGTTGTCATAGAATAATATAGCATGGAAACAGGCCCTTTGGCCTAACTCTTCCAGGCCAACCAAAGTACCCACCTAAGCTAGCCCCATGGTGACCATCTTTGGCCTATATCCCTCTAAATCTTTCTCATCCATCTATATACTTGTGCAAATGTATTTTAAATGTTGTTATTATATCTACCTCAACCACATCTTTCAGCAACTCATTCCATGTATGGACCACCCTTTGGATGAAGAAGTTGCCCCTCAGGTCCCTTTTTAAATTTTCTGCTCTCACCCTAAACCAGAGCCCTCAAGTTTTTGAATCCATAACTCTGTGGAAAAGACTGTGTGTGATTTTATTGATCTCTGCAATGTCACCCCTCAGTTTCCCATGCTCCAAGGAATAAAGTCCTAGCCTGTCCAACTTCTCTCCATAACTCAGGTACTCAAGTCCTGGCAACATCCTTGTTGACTGGTACTTTATCAAATAGATCCAGAATACCCAAGCTACACTCTGCAATAGTCCCCTAGACTTCTGGTTCTGTGAGCCACATACTTGGGCCTGACTGTTTTTTGTCTGACTCTCTGCAGGTGTGGTTTTGTTTGGTTGCTATGGGTGTCCCATTCTTGGACTGCGGACATGACAACCAAAACAGCACGATGATTGTGGAAGACCAAAGTCAGGTATTTCAACGAATAGGGTCAATCCGTTTGGCAGATGGGAGTACCTGATGAAGAGATCCTGTCAGAGATTACTGAGAACTACTTGTTTTGCTGATATGACCTTTCTCAACTGGGACTGAGTTGGAGCATCGTATGTAAATGATTGTCATAAATTAGTTTGAATACTTGATTCATTAGATCATGACTTAGAGAAGTTATTTCTAATTAAAGGCAAAGTCTGATACTGCACATTTCCTTTTGGGAACCATCAAACCACAGGAACACGCAACTAAGGGGCCAGCGTGTCACACATCAAGTCATGGAGTCATACAGCATGGAAATAGGTCCTTTGACTCAACTGGTCCATGCCGACCAAATTGCCCCCATCCAAGCTAGTCCCATTTGCCAGTGTTTGGTCCATATCCTTCTAAACCTTTCCTATTCATGTACCTGCCCACCTGTCTTTTAAAATGGTTGTGGAAATTCCCCATAGGAAGTGAAATCTTAATGTTCATTGTTGTCAAGGGACACTACTGCAGGCATGACCCTCCTTACTAAGTCATAGAGTCATAGAGTACTACAGCAAATAAACAGGGCCTTTGGCCCATCTAATCCATACCAGCCCGATCTGCCATGTTCCATCTATGTGCACCCGGACCATATGCCTTCAAACCCCTCCCATCCATGTATCTGTCCAAATTCCTCTTAAATGTTACAATTAAACTCGTATCTACCACGTCCACATTTGCATCATCCTGTGAGTGAAAATGTTTCCCTTCACATTCCCTGTAAATACTTCACCTTTCACCCTAAACCTATGACCTCTAGTTCTAGTCTCACCCAACCTGAGGGAAAAAAGTCTGCATGCATTCACTTTATCTATACCTCTCATAATTTTGTATACCTCTATAAGATCTCCACTCATTCTCCTGTGCTCAGGGGAATAAAATCCTAACCTGGTCAACCTTTCCCTATAACTCAGGTCCTCAAGTCCTGGCAACATCCTTGTAAATTTTCTCTGTACTCTTTCAAGCTCAAACTGTAGGTGGGTGACCAGAACTGCACACAATGCTCCAAATTCGGCCTGACCAACTTCTTATACAACTTCAACATAACATCCCAATTCCTGTACTCTATACTTTGATTTATAAAGGTCAATGTGTCAAAAGGTCTCTTTACAACCCTATCTACCTGTGATGCCACTGTGAGGCCATGACCCAGTTAGCAGATCAAACCCACTTCTTGATAGGCACCAGTGGGCCACCCTATGGGAGGATGGGCTTAAGAAACAGGGACAACTTCAACACCAAAGAACAGGTGATTAAAATATTTTGCTGCTTATTGGAATAAGGTAGAAGGTGACATGTTGGGGTTTGTAGGCCTCTTGGGTCCTCTATTCATGGTGGATAATCACACTACTCAGCTTCAAAGTGTGCTCAAGATGTGTTTGAAGCACAATACACACGCGATCTGCTCCTTATAGACCCTGCACACTCCGCTATGGGGTAGCAGTGGTTAGCAATGGGGATTCCTTCATAAACTGCATAATTTCCCAATGTAATTTTGAATAACCTTATATTTCCGCCCCTTTAAGAAAATCCTAATCTGGTCTGAAGCCCTCAATGACCTAAGTAAATATTGCCTCACTTTTTTGGGAAAAGAAATTGGAGTCTGTAGAGGTGAGGATACAGAGGGAAAGTAAGAAATGGGCCATATAGTAGAGTGTGAAGGATAGATTGTGGAAGAGAGAGGGAGAAGGGCAGAAGACAGATTTGGGAAGCAGACAGAGACTGAAGGGCAGAGACAGGGTAAAGGATAGCACAGTAGAGGAGGGGAGAGGCAGAAGGTAGAGGTAGGGGGATAGGTAGAGGGAAAATCACATTCCTAACAGTGACCTCGATGAGCTCCATAGGCACTGCTAACATCCACCCTATTCACACCAACCATCTCTGTGTCCTGTCTGTGAGACTTCCAACCACAGTTAAATTTTGGATTTGTATATAAATTAAATTATGGTCACATAGTTTAACTTAAGTTAGCACTAAGTCATTTCAGTTCTTCACCAATTGGGCTGTCTGTATCTAACAGTGGAAACTGCAGGTACTAGGTACCAAGTGTGTATGACAACAACATCGGCCCACTGCCATTACAGTACCAAGCCCCTATCAACAGCAGAACTGTCCAACATAGGGAGAAGCGGCCAAAGATGCCTTCAGATATGGAGGTTCTCCTGAGCTGTGCAGTGCTTGGGCTTTGTCTCTTGAAATCATCCAAGCTGCCCTATGCGAACCAAGGATTATTCTGCTTGGGACTTGAAAGAATATCAGGGAAGATCCTGATACTGTTCCCCTTACATGGTTCCCAAGTTCCTCTTTAGTTACAGACTCATTTCCAGTAGCTGGTGCCAGGTTTCAATCTGTACAATGAACAACACATCCAAGAGAAATGGAAGATTATACTAGTGAGCTTTCTCATGGAATAATTTTGTTAATATTTGAATTTGTATTTTGAAATTATTCTCAAGGTGTACATATTAAAAATTAAATAAATAATTGTTCTTAACGGAAGCAATTATGTATGTTTTCCACCTCCAGAAGTTCAAGTTGATTGTTGTGGGCATTCACATACCCAGGGTATAAATGCCATGAAAGTGAGCATTTTTCAACAGCAGCACAGTTACAAACATGGCAAATATAAGTGAACATACACTTAAAATAACATAAATTGTACATAATTTACTCACAATTAAAACAAAATAAACTTAACAACACAAGTACAAGTAGAGAGAGAGAATAAGGAAATCCAGTCTGAGGTCGCGTTTGGGTTTTTCAAGTGGGTTCAAGAACCTGATGGCAGTATAGAAGAAGCTGTTGTTTAACCTTGAGGTGTAGGCCTTCAGGCTCCTGTACCTCTTGTCTGATGGCAGCATTGAGAAGATGGCATGATCTGGATGATGATGCCTTATTATTGCAAAGTTGCAGACTCCTAGCTGGGCTCCAGATACCATAGTGTGATCTCAGTACCTCCTATTGGAATGGTACTCACCTCTGACTTCCAAGGGTGCACAGAGAGCAGCAGCAACATCAGTCCACCTGCAGTTCATGCTTCCATTAATAAGATAACAGGGGCTTAGTCCACAAAACAAAGCAACATAGGGGCAGGGTAGGCCATATGGCCCCTCAAGCCTTCTCTACCATTCAGTACGACCATTATGCTCTATCTCAATGCCATATTCTCTCTCCCACCACACTTCTTGATGCATTTTGTGTCCAGAAGTTTATCCGTCTGTTTCTAAACTATATTCAGCAACTTGGCCTCCACAGCCTCTCTGGTAGTGAATTCCACAGAGTGGAAATGTTTCACTTCATCTCTGTTCTAAAGTTCTTGTTCATATCCTGAGACATCCATATTTCTGAAAACTTCCTATCCCAGCAGCTAGGGGAAACATCCTTCCTGGATCTAGTCTGTTGTCCTCTCAGAATTTTGCGTATTTCAACTCTCATTCTTCTAATCTCAACTGAATACAGGCCTGCTTGATCCAATCTCTCCTCATCTGACAATCTGCTGAACCTTTGTCGTACTCCCTCTGTGCTAAGTAAGGAGATTAAAACTGCACACAATGCACCAAGCGTGGTTCTAAGAGTTTCTTGCTTTTGGATTTAATTCCTCTTACAGTGAAGGCCAATATACCATTTACCTTCTTAACTGCTCGAGGCACCAACTGGTTTGCTTTTGGCAACCAGAGTGAAAGGCAACCTGATTCTTTTGCCCTGACTAGTGAAAGCTAGAGTGTCAAACAGCTTCTTCACCAATCTGTCTACCTGTGTCATCACTTTCAGGAAATCAAAGTTAAAAGTAAATGTATTATCAAAGTATGTTTATGCCACCAAATACAACCCTGAGATTAATTTTCTTGCAGGCATTCATGGTACAGCAAAGAAGTACAACAGAATCAATTAAAACTACTCACCAAGAAAGTGCAAAAGAAGACAAACTGTGCAAATACAATAAGAAAATAATAATAATAATAATAAAGAAAATAAGTATTACTGAAAACATGAGTTGCAAAGTCCTTGAAAATGAGTCCATAGGTTGTGTTCAATGATCAGTTCAGTATTGTGGAGAGTGAAGATACCCACGCCGGTTCAGGAGCCTGATGGTTGAAGGGTAACAACCATTCCTGAACCTGGTGGAGTGGTCCCTAAGGCTCCTGTACCTTCTTCCCGATGGTAGCAGTGAGAAGAGAGAATGGCTGGATGGTGGTCATTGGGGGGAAGGGGGCTCTTGATCCTTTCTCGTGGAAGCTCTCTTTGTAGATGTGCTCAATGGCAGGGAGGCCATTTTTGTGATGAACTGGACTGTATCTACCACTTTTTGGAAGCTCTTCTGTTCTTGGGCACCAGTGTTTCCATGTCAGGCCATGATGCAACCAGTTAGGATACTCTCCACTGTACATCTAGAGAAGTTTGTCAAAGTTTTAGATGGCATACTGAATCTGCGCAAACTAAGCAAGCAGAGGCACTGCCGAGCTTTCTTTGAAATGGCATTTACGTGCTGGTCCCAGAACAGATCCTCTGACATGATAATGCCCAGGAATTTAAAGCTACTGACCCTCTTCACCTCTGATCCCTTAATCAGCACTGGCTGTTGTGGCACCATTCAACCAGATTCTCAATCTCCCTCCTATATGCCGATTTGTCACCACCTTTGATTCGGTCAACAACCATGGTGTCATCAGCAAACCTGGTAAGATGACAAGCGTGTATGGATGCAGTGGCCTCTCAAGGGCCAACCAAAGTTTTTTTTAGGTCTTTTTTAAACATCTTTTTTTACAATCACAGGACATTGCTGGACATTGAGGGCGGCAGACACCAACAGAATCAACAAACTCATCCGTAAGGCCAGTGATGTTGTGGGGATGGAACTGGACTCTCTCATGGTGGTGTCTGAAAAGAGGATGCTGTCCAAGTTGCATGCCATCTTGGACAATATCTCCCATCCACTACATAATGTACTGGGTGGCACAGGAGTACATTCAGCCAGAGACTCATTCCACCCAGATGCAACACTGAGCGTCATAGGAAGTCATTCCTGCCTGTGGCCATCAAACTTTACAACTCCTCCCTTGGAGGGTCAAACACCCTGAGCCAATAGGCTGGTCCTGGATTTATTTCATAATTTACTGGCATAATCTACATATTACTATTTAACTATTTATGGTTTTATTACTATTTAATTATTTATGGTGCAACTGTAACGAAAACCAATTTCCCCCGGGATCAATAAAGTATGACTATGACTATTAAGAACTTCAGGTATTGCAGGTCCATTCCTTCAGTGAGCTGCTTGTTGGCGGAGGAGCTGGACTTGGTGTTACTGCTTGCTACAGGAAAGAATCAGAGATGATGCGTTAAGGCAGTGAGCAGTATAACTGTGAATGATTGTCTTGGATGTTTCTTCTGAGATCGCAATACCCTGTTGGATTGGACATCGATAATGTAAAATGCTCCAAGTCTGTTTCCCTTGCTTATTGGAGTGATAGTCGGTGATTGTAGCGAGGACTGGGCTTCAAGCCATGAGCTTACCTGTTGCAGTGGTCCTGGAGAGAAGACGCCAGAGGTGGTGTAGCATGGCATTCATGCTGGGTTGGGGGCTGGCTCCTTTTGTCAGTGCTGCCCTCCAGTGTTTAATCAGTGGAATGACAAGCTGGATTGCAAGCATTCATGCATGCATACTTTGGACTGCAGACTGCTGACAACTGCTTGTTCTTGCCAATAACACCCATGCACCATCCATTTACAGGACATGTCACTCAGAGACTTGGGCTATATATATATTTTATGCGACTGTATGTTTACTTGCTATCTTATATGTGCTATATGTGCCTTGTGCTGTATATAACTGTTGGTACCGTGTTTTGTAACTTGGCCCTGGAGTAGCGTTGTTTCATTTGGCTGTATTCATGGGCATTCATGTATGGGTGAATGACAATTAAACTTGAACTTGCGCTTGAGAATGGCATTGGATCTATGCTTAGCCATGCAGTCAGAAGTATAAAGCAAGTAGAGCAGGGGGCTAAGCACACAGCCTTGTAGTACACCTATGATTGTGGAGGAGACTGTTACAGGGTTGAGTAAAGAGCCAATGAAACAGTATCTGCTGTTAACCTGTTGTGACAGTACCCAAGTTACTCCTCAGACAGGAGTTGATATGTTTCATTATCAATCTCTTAAACACTTCATCACAGTGGAGTCAAGTGCTACTGGACAATAGTTATTGAGGCAGATTCTGGAGCAATCTGGGACCTAGGCAGGTTGAAGCGGTCACAAGACTGTAAAGGTATTATCAAGCTGACAGATAATGAGGTCCTGGATTTTTACTGTAGGCCTAACCCAGTTGCTGGGCTTCAGCTCAGTACAATGAGTACACAGTACACTGTACACAGTGGCTCAGCACACTGATACAATGAAAGCAGACATCAGGAGAACATGAAACTGAAGACTATCCGATCAACCTGCAGTCTTCGCATGCCAAAGAAGGTGGTTCAGCCCAGCACCTGCAGGCCTCCAGGCCTCTCATCCTTGAGAAATGCCATAGAGTCTTGTGCCAATATGCCATTGAGGTGATCACATTTCACAGCTTCAAAGTCATGTCCCAGGGACCAACTTACTGTATAGCATAGTTGGCATGCACCATTTGGGCTGAAAGGCCTGTTTCCATGCTGCATGTCTCATTGACTTCACAATTTTACCATCTGACTGTCTCCATTTATTCTGAGATGTCCACGATGGCCCCTACCACAGAGGCAAACATCAGCAGATTGAAAGCTGTTGCCTTACTTGGGTTGATCATGGAATCCACTTAATGCCAGTCTCCCTAAAACATTTACCATTGAAAGCAGTTTCTCTTTACTCCATCAAAACCCTACATGGTTTTGAACATTTCTACTAAATTTCCTACCAATCTTCTGTGGTTTATACAGAACAGTTCAATCTTTTCCAAGCTCTTCATAAAACTGTTATAGAATCAGAAAATAATGTAGCATAAAAACAGGCCCTTTGGTTCCCACCAAGCCAGTTCCAGTTACCTCTATTTGGCCCATGTCCCTTTGAACCCCCTCCTATCCATGTGTTTATTCAAATGTCTTCTCAATTCTATTAATGTGTCCACCTCTACTACTTCCTCCAGTAGCTCATTCCATATATTCACTACCCTCGGTGTGAAAAAGTTGTCCCTCAGGTCTCTTATAAATCTTTTCTCCCTCACCTTGAACCTGTGCTCTCTAGTTCTTAGTTCCTGTTCTTCGGGAAAAGACTATCTAGGTCCCTCATAATTTTATATACCTCTCACTCGTCAGTCTCCTACTTTTAGAGAAATAAAGTCTTTGCCTCACCAACCACTCCCTATAACACAGGCCCTCAAGCCCTGGCAATATCCTCGCAAATCTTCTCGGCGCTCTATCCAGTTTAATGATGGCAAACAAAACTATACACAGTATTCAGAATCAGAATCAGGTTTATTATCACTGGCATTTTTACTCCTCACATATGTAAGAAATAAAGTCAATTCAATTCAATTTTAACCTTCCAAACTAATTTGCCGAGTTGATCCATGTCAAAGACATCATTAAAGTCTAAATACACAACGACCACTGCCATACCTTAATCTACCATCCGGATTACCTCTTTTAAAATTCTCTTTAGAGATTTGATAGACATGATTTTACATGTACAAAGCTATGCTGACTATTCCTAATTAGATCTTGTCTATTCAAACATCACTTATGGCTCAAATCTGTGCACTGTTGATGCTATAGTTTCAGCCCTCCACTGCGTCCTGTCCACCTGGAAAATGGTGCCTCCTACACCAGGATGCTGTTTATTGACTTCAGCAATCATCCCACAGAAGCTGGTGGGTAAAATCCTTGTTGGGTCTCAGCACCCCTCGCTGAAATTGGCTCTTGGACTTCTTGGACTTCCAAATGACCAATCAGTTCATGTTGGCAGCAACATCTCTAGCTCCATCACGCTGAGCACCGGCACCCCCAGGGCTGCGTGCTCAGCCTGCTGGTGTTCGTGCTGCTGACACATGATTGTACTGCTAGAACCAGCTCAAACTGAATCATCAAGTTCAACAGTGATTGGCCTCATCAACAAAGACGATGAGACAGCGTACATAGAGGAGTTAGAAAATCTTGTAGAATGATGCGATCACAACAACTTGAGTCTCAACGTGGACAAGACCAAAGAGATGATTGTGGACTTTAGGAAGGTTCAGACTGATCACTCCTCACTGCACATACACGGCTCCTCCGTGGAGAGAGTTAGGAGCAGCAAGTTTCTAGGTGTGCACATAACAGACAATCTCACCTGGTCCCGCAATAACACCGCTTTGGTCAAGAAAACATAGCAATGTCTCCGCTTCCTGAGGAGACTGAGGTGAGTGTGGCTACACCCTCTCCATTCTAGCCATTTTTTACAGGAGCACCATTGAGACTGTCCTGACCAGCTGCATCACCATCTGGTACAGGAAATGCAAGGTATCTGACTGTAAGACCCTACAAAGGATCGCGAGGACTGCTGAGAGGATCATCGGGGTCTCTCTTCCACTCATCCAAGGTATTTATCAGGAGTGCTGCATATGCAGAACCTTAGCGTTGTCAAGGATTCCTTCCAGTACCTTACACACCATTGATTTCAGACTCGCCAGCCTGTAATTTCCTGGCTTGTCTTTGCTGCCCTTCTTAACAAATAGTATACCATTAGCCACCCTCCCATCCTCTTGAATGTCACCTGGCTAAGGATGAAGTGAATATCTCTGCAAGGGTCTCCACAATTTCTTCTCTAGCTTCCCACAAGGTCCCACTTGGTTGGGCTCTGGGGATTTATCCACCTTAGTGCACTTTAAGAATGCCAGTACTTCCTCCCTGCTAATCCATATGCAGTCCAAGACATTTGGGACCTTAACCTATAGACCCATCCTATCTTTCTCCATAACTATTTTGAAGCTAATAGAATTATGGTCACTGGGCCCAAAGTGGTCACTGACAGATGCCCCATCACTTGCCCTACCTCATTCCCCAGGAGGAGATCCAGCACTGTGCCCTCTTCGGTAGGTCCCTCTACATATTAATTAAGGAAATTTTCTTGGGACACATTTAAAAAATTCCACCTCATCCAAGCCCTTTGCACTATGGATGACCCAGTCTGTCTACAAGTAACTCACGTTCAAGGAACCATGTACTTGTACTCCTATGTTCATCTGTTCTACAAACCTTAGTCTTTGTGGAACCCTATTCTCTTCTAGTTAACCGTTTTCCCTTAATTTACACTTGTAAAACCTCTTGAAATTTTCCTTAATCTTCTCTGTCAAAGCCATCTCATGACCTCTTTTACCAATTTTTTTCTTGAATACACTTTTGCATCACTATACTCCCAGTATTAATTTGATCCCTGCCAGTACCTGACTCATGCCTCCTTTTTCCTGGCCAGCTTGGCTGGTTGACTATCTTTCAATGGCAACAACCATCTTTCTTTGTAAGAGGTACTGTCATAGACAAAAGAGTTTTCCCTTTGTTGTCCAGTGGGCCAATTTTCCCAGGGCTCCCTTATACCATGCTTGGTCAAACAACGCCTAAAGGTGTTGCTCTCAATTTACCTCAGTAATTCAGCTGTTTTGTTCAGACCAAGGATCCAATGATACCTTGAGCTGAATGGTTCCAGTGAAACCCAATCTGAGAATCAGTGAACAGATTACTGGTGAAAGGAACAATAGCTTGTGAAGTTGAGGAAGAAAACGACATACGAAATCGAAGAAGAGTTTCAGCCTGAAATGTCGACTGTACTTTTTTCCGTAGATGCTGCCTGACTTGCTGAGTTCATTCAGCATTTTGTGTGTGTTGCTCGAATTTCCAGCATCTACAAATTTTCTCGTTTGTGTACTAAATCTAAGAGTTGTTCCACCAGAGAAATCTGTCAGATGGCTGTACTGGGAATGGTATTTTGACCGACAGTCTAAATTCCATACACTCATGACTCAACAACTTGTTCACAATCTAACCAAAACAGTCTGAAGGGCATTGATTTCCTTCAGAAAAGCTAACTGGAGTCCGTTTCTGAACTGTCAGTGGTAAAATTATTAGCTATGCATTTCTGTAAGCTAAAAATACATGAATGGTCTTTCATTATGAGGTCCAAAGAACAACACCATTCTAATAACTCCTTGTATTGTAGCTGTGAACTGAGACACTGGAGAGACACTAAAGCTGGTGATGTAAGGTCTTTATTCATCACCACAAGCTGGTGTTCTCCTGGAGACCCTCTCAGTGGAGTTTCCCCAAACTCAAAGTGCATCAAATGTGTGTAAGGATATTGGATGAAAAGGGATCATAAATGTAATACTACCAAATGTCAAAAGTAGTTGGGTAGTCTGTGTTTTGTTGGAAATGGTCATTGCCTGGCATATTGTTGGCAACAATGCTACTTGCCATTTATCAGCCATTACCTGAAAGTTATAGATTCATACAGTACAGAAACAGAATCTTCAGCCCAAACATGTCCATACTGACCATCAATATCCTATCTATACCATTCCCATTGTCCAGCACTTGGCATATAGTCTACTAAGGCATGGCATGTCAACAGCTCATCTCAAAACCTCTTAAAACTCTGCTTCCACCACCCCGCTTAGACAGGGTTTTCCAGATTCCAATCACACTTTGGGTGGAAAAACTCCTCCTTGAACCCCTTTTAAATTTCCTAGCTGTTACCTTAAATCAATGTCCTCTGGTTACAGGAACCTCTACTATGGGGAAAAGTTTCTCACTATCTACCCCATCTATGCCCCTCATAATCTTGTACACATCTACAGGTCTCCACTCAGCCTTCTCCACTCCAAGGAAAACAAACCTAGCCTATCTAATCTGTCTTCATAACCAAAACATTTCATCCCATGCAAGATCTAGGCGAATTTCCTCTGCATCCTCTCCAGTGCAGTCGCATCCTTCCTATAGCAAGGTGACACAGTACTCCAGCTGTAGTCTGACTAGTGTTTTATAAAGTTGTACCATAACCTCCGTATTCTTTCAGTCTTTGCCCTGGCTATTGAAGACAAGTATTCTGTATGCCTTGTCGACCAAAAGTCATTGGACTCATACATCAAGACTTCTCTGTTCCTCAATGCTTCCTAGGGTCCAACAATTCATTATCCATATCCTTATGAGTTCTCTCAAAATGCATCCCCTCATATCTTTCAGAATTAAATTCATTTTTTTCTGCCCAATTTACCAAAAATACTGTTCTGTAACCAAAGATAATCTACCTTACTGTTAAAAGCAACACCAATTTTTATTTCATCCACAAACTTACAAATCATAACTCCAACATTCACAAGTTAATGAAAATGAAAATAAAGGAACCACAGCTCCTGGAAATCTGTAACAGAAAAAACAGTAAATGACAGAAACACTCAGTAAGTCAGGCAGTATATATGGAATGAGAAACAATTAATGTTTCAGGTCCCGAATTCTTCATGAGAACTGGGAAAGAGAGAAAACAAGTTAATTTGAGGGCAGGAAAGGCTCACGGTTTGGGAAGGGAGAGCTGGGATCAAAAGGGACATCTCTGATAGGGTGAGACCAAATGACTAAGTAGAACAGTTAGGTCCGCTGAATCTTATATCTGTGTAATGTGTTGCTAATTGTAAGGCTGTGAGACTTGCCCAACAGGACAGTCTATATAAATCAAAACACTGAGCCAAAATGATGACAGACATAAATGACCAAATCTTGGACAGAGAGTTTGATATTGAGTGCATAGGGTGCCCAGATGTTGAAGAAATTTGTGTTGGGCCTTGGTGTAATGATGCAGGAGGTCACAGACAGCAAGGTCAGAGTGGGAGGAGGATGGAGAATTAAAATGGCAGGCAACCTTTGACCACCATCCTCTGCTTTCTATTACCAAGCCAGTTTTGGATCCATTATGCCAAACTGCCCTGGGCTCTTACCTTTTAAACTAAAAGTGGGATCTGGTCAAAGGTTTTACCGAAGTCCAATGTAGATTGCATCAATTGAACTATCCACATACTGACACACTTAGTTGCCTCCAGCTATTCAATCAAATTGTTTGACAAGGATCTCCCCTTTACAAACTCATTTGACTGTGCTTGATTAATTTCTGCCTCTTCAAGTGCAGACTAACCTTATTTCTCAGATTTTTTCTCAATAACTTCTGTAATGCCCTGGTAAAGGTTTTACTGCAAATGTTGTTGGGTATTTCATATAATAAGGGATGCTTAAGAACATGTGTCATCCAATCAGGAGAGTGGAACTGAGAGAAAGTTCTAAAGAATGCTGGGGGAGCAGTTTTTATGACAAACACTGAAGTAGGTCGAGGTCTTTTTTTTGTCAGGAGATGGAGAGAGGAGCTCGAGAGAACTAGCCATATGATTTGATCCAGCAGGACCACGCAATCCAATGGAGCCCAAGAGGGGAACTTTTACCGGGGAGTGGTGAACAGGAGTTGGTGCAGTGTGTACATCGAAAACCATGGCTTCTGGAAGATTTGAGCTCCAACGTGCACATGTGACTGTTAAGTATAATGGGCCCTTTTTGGTTTTTTCTTACTTTCTTTTAATAATTGCTTAAGTTAATGTTCTTAAATATACTTCTTTATAATTTTTTTTTGCAGTGTACGATATGAGAGAACAAAGGCCCATGGGAGGAGCACCAGAGGGAGGTGATGGGCAGGTAAGAAGAGAAGGTGAGAGAGGGAAATGGGAATGGTCGGGCATTTCCCATAATTTTAAGAAATAATGTTCATGCCATCAGGTTGGAGGCTATCCAGTCAGAATATAAGGTGTTGCTCCTCCACCCTGAGTGTGGCTTCATCACAGCAGTAGAGGAGGCCATGGACTGACATGTCGGAATAGGAATGGGAAGTGGAATTAAAATGAGTGGCCTCTGGGAGATCCTGCTTTTTCTGGCAGACAGAGCATAGGTGCTCGGCGAAGCGGTCTCCCAGTCTACGTCGGGTCTCACTGATATACAGGACGCTACACCAGGAGCACCGGATACAGTAAGTGACCACAACAGACTCACAGGTGAAGTGTTGCCTTACCTGGAAGGGCTATTTGGGGCCCTGAATTGTCATGAAGGAGGAGGTGTAGGGGCAGGTGTAGCACTTGTTCCGCTTGCAAGGATAAGTGCCAGGAGGGAGATCACTGGGGAGGGACG
Organism: Mobula birostris; assembly: GCF_030028105.1. Classification (NCBI taxonomy): domain Eukaryota; kingdom Metazoa; phylum Chordata; class Chondrichthyes; order Myliobatiformes; family Myliobatidae; genus Mobula; species Mobula birostris. Next base: position 54,751,031 of record NC_092402.1, read on the forward strand.
AATGGACAAGGGAGTCACGTAGGGAGTGACCTCTGCAGAAAGCAGGAAAGGGGGGCGGGGGAGAGGGAAAGATGTGCTTGGTGGTGGGATCCTGTTGGAGATTGCGTAAGTTACTGAGAATTGTGTGCTGGACAGGGAGGCTGGTGGGGTGGTAAGTGAGGACAAGAGGAACCCTCTCCTTGGTGGGGTAGTGGGAGGATGGGGTGAGGGAAGTCATGGGAGAAATGGAGGAGATGCGATTGAGGGCAGAGTTGAAATTAACTTACTAACTGGTACGTCTTTGGAATGTAGGAGGACCCAGAGGACCCATGCATTCACGGAAGGCGTACAAATTCCTTACAGACAACAATGAATTAAACTCCGAACTCCAAAGCTCCAAGCTGTAATAGTGTCGTGCTAACCGCTAGGCTACCATGGCACCTGGTCACGGGACAGTCAGCATGACTTTGTGTGTGGGAAGTCGTGTCTGATAAAACTCTTGGAGTTCTGTGAGGAGGTAACCAAGACAGTAGATGAGGGTAGGGCTTGGATGTTGTCTATATGGGCTTTAGCAAGGCATTTGACAAGGTCCCTCATGGCAGTGGTCCCCAACCACTGGGCCGCGAGAAAACAATATGATTTGGCGATATGAAACGATATGAGTCAGCTGCACCTTTCCTCATTCCCTGTCACCCACTGTTGAACTTGAACCCCCCCCCCCCCCCCGGTTCGCAAGAATATCGTTAATATTAAACCAGCCCGCGGTGCAAAAAAGGTTGGGGACCCCTGCCTTATGGCAGACTAGTCTGGAAAGTTAGATCACATGGGATCCAAGGACAGATATCAGATTGGGTTCATAATTGTCTCAGTGGATGGAAGCAGAGGATGATGGATGACGGTCGTTTCTCGGACTGGAGGTCTCTGTCTAGTGATGGTCCACAGGGTTCAGTGCTGGGATCTTTGTGATACTGTGTTTATAAACACGTTGGATAGGAATGTACACAACATGGTGAATAAGTTTGTGATAGTAAGTGGTGTTATAGACAGTGTAGGAGGGTATGAACAATTACAGGGGAATCTTGATCAGTTGGGTAGTGGGCTGAGGATTGACAAATGGCTTTCAATCCAGGTGAATGTGAGGTATTGCATTTTGGAACATCAAACCAGGGTAGGGATTATACAGTGAATGGCAGGACCCTGAGGAGTTCTAGGAGTGCAAGTACATTGTTTTCTGAAAGCAACATCACAAGTAGATAAGGTGGTGAAAAAGGCATTTGGCACATTGGCCTTTATCAATAAGGACATTGAATATTAAAGTCAGGAAGCTAGGTTGCAATTACATAAGCTGCTGGCGTGGCAGCCCTTGGAGTACTGTGTACAGTTTTGATCACCCTGTTATAGGAATGGTGTTATTAAACTAGAAAGAGTGCAGTAAAGATTTACCAGGATATTGTCTGGACTTGGGGACCTGAGTTACATGGAGAGGTTGTGCAGACTGGGACTTTAATACTGGGACATTAGCTATTTCATACATCTGTTTTATTCTCTTAATTAAATTTTTTGTTCTTTCTCCCGCCAAGTACAGTCACTATATGCCTGAATGATGGTGCTGTAATCATGGTTTCAGTGGGCAACAATTGGCATTTGTTTTGTTTAACATTCACGAGCACAGTCTGTTGAAATACAAGCACAAAGTAGTCATTGACCTGAAATGTTAATTTTTTTTTCTCTCTTCACAGATGCTGTTTGACCTGCTAATTGTTTCTTGATTTTTATTTCATATCTGCAGTACTTTTATGTTTGCACGTTGCCAAATTGTATCGTTTCAGCTGGAAAAAATTGCAAAATTATATTTTTTGTGAATAGCGGCACTATATAGATCGACAGTAAAATCTGCCTTCGCAACTGAATTTGAATTCAGTTCTTGAAATAACCTGAAATAACATTTTTAATGAATAATAATGAGGGGAGTTCATTGATTATAACAGGGGTAGGCAACCTACAGCCCGCGGTGGTATTTTGACCGGCCTGCAAGCAAATATTGGGATACTATGCTCATCCGGCCCGTGAGCGATTTTTCCTTATTCTGAGTGTTTCGCATGACCACACTGATGGACATGCATGGCGTCTTGTTACACTGGCCTCAGGTTCCGTTTTGTTCCAAACCAAACACTGATATATATAAATGACGGGAAGGCAGACTACCTTATTAATATGTATTAGATACTCTCCGTGCACGCACAGGTTTTCAGATGGGATCGTTCAAATTTGTAAACAGAAACAGCGTCACTGTGTTTTAACAAGAAATCCACGCTAGATATCCAGATATTTACATGTGCTACAATACTTGTTGATGTTTCAAAATAAAATCAAAGAATAAAATTCCAATGGGAATGAATGCAAAATGCAGGAAGGTAGACACTGAGTGCCGAAATTTCCAAGACACTTGGACACTAGATTACTTCTTCATCGGGCAAGCTGGGAAACCAGTTTGTCTCATTTGCCTAGAAAATGTTGCTGTGAAGAAGGTGGCAAATATCAGGCGACATTACGAGACCCGCCATAGTGGAAAGAAAGCTGCAATTGTGGGAGTACCAGCTTCAAAAAGGAAATTGTGCATTTTCCCACTTTTCAAAAAAGTGAAGACACGGCCTCGGGCTCGAGTTCGGCGGGAACGGCGGCGGGCGATGCCAAGGCAGCCAGCGAAAGCAAACTGGAGGAGAGGCTGTACTCGGTGCTGTCGCAAAAATCGAAGAAGATGGAGGTGCATAGCCACCAACCCCGGATTTGGGACGGCACCCACTGACTGACTGACTGAAAGCACAAGATCCAGGCATTTTTATGAATATGGTCTAAGAATTGAGAAAAGAGTTTTCATCTCATTTTGCTGATTTTTGCTTGCATGCAAATGAGTTCAAGCTGTTTGCTACTCCATATGATGTGGAAGTGGACACTGCATCAGAAATTTTTCAAATGGAATTGATTGAGATGCAGTGTGATGACATATTGAGATCAAAATTTCATTCTGAGGATGTGTCAGTGCTTGACTTCTACAGAAAATATATTCATTCAAGTGGGAAGTATCCTAACTTAGTGGACCATGTAAAAAAGATGGCATCATTGTCTGGCAGCACTTATCTGTGAGTGCAATTATTTTCAAAAATGAAGCACACCAAGAACCATTTGAGAACAAGATTGACTGATGCCCATCTGGATAATGTTTCGCTCTTGACATCAACAAGTCTGACCCCAATATTGAGAAGTTTTCAAGCAACAAACAGCATCAAGTTTCACATTGATTTATCGACTGTTTGCATTAAAATTTTCTTTTTTATTACACTTAATTTACCACCATTCAATGCATCATGTTCATACGTTTTATGTTTAAAGATTCTTTGTGTCCTTTTAATAGATTCAAAAGATGCCTTGATTGAAACAAATTGCAACTAAACTGAGTTCTTTGGTTACTAATTGGCATCCTTGGTTAAGCATACAACAGGAATTCTGCAGATGCTGGAATTTCAAGCAACACACATCAAAGTTGCTGGTGAACGCAGCAGGCCAGGCAGTATCTCTAGGAGGAGGTACAGTCGACGTTTCAGGCTGAGACCCTTCGTCAGGACTAACTGAAGGAAGAGTTAGTAAGAGATTTGAAAGTGGGAGGGGGAGATCCAAAATGATAGGAGAAGACAGGAGGGGGAGGGATGGAGCCAAGAGCTGGACAGGTGATTGGCAAAGGGGATATGAGAGGATCATGGGACAGGAGGCCCAGGGAGAAAGAAAGAGGGGGGGGAAACCAGTGGATGGACAAGGGGTATAGTGAGAGGGACATAGGGAGAAAAAGGAGAGTGAGAGAAAGAATGTGTGTATAAAAATAAATAACGGATGGGGTACGAGGGGGAGGTGGGGTATTAGCAGAAGTTAGAGAAGTCTTGTCGCAATTCCTCCGTCTCCGCCGCATCTGCTCTCAGGATGAGGCTTTTCATTCCAGGACGAGGGAGATGTCCTCCTTTTTTAAAGAAAGGGGCTTCCCTTCCTCCACTATCAACTCTGCTCTCAAACGCATCTCCCCCATTTCACGTACATCTGCTCTCACTCCATCCTCCCGCCACCCCACTAGGAATAGGGTTCCCCTGGTCCTCACCTACCACCCCACCAGCCTCCGGGTCCAACATATTATTCTCCGTAACTTCCGCCACCTCCAACGGGATCCCACCACTAAGCACATCTTTCCCTCCCCCCACCACTCTGCATTCCGCAGGGATTGCTCCCTACACAACTCCCTTGTCCATACGTCCCCCCCCATCCCTCCCCACTGATCTCCCTCCTGGCACTTATCCGTGTAAGCGGAACAAGTGCTACACATGCCCTTACACTTCCTCCCTTACCACCATTCAGGGCCCCAAACAGTCCTTCCAGGTGAGGCAACACTTCACCTGTGAGTCGACTGGGGTGATATACTGCGTCTGGTGCTCCCGCTGTGGCCTTTTATATATTGGCGAGACCCGACGCAGACTGGGAGACCGCTTTGCTGAACATCTACGCTCTGTCCGCCAGAGAAAGCAGGATCTCCCAGTGGCCACACATTTTAATTCCACATCCCATTCCCATTCTGATATGTCTATCCACGGCCTCCTCTACTGTAAAGATGAAGCCACACTCAGGTTGGAGGAACAACACCTTATATTCTGTCTGGGTAGCCTCCAACCTGATGGCATGAACATCGACTTCTCTAACTTCCGCTAATGCCCCACCTCCCCCTCGTACCCCATCTGTTACTTATTTTTATACACACATTCTTTCTCTCACTCTCCTTTTTCTCCCTCTGTCCCTCTGACTATACCCCTTGCCCATCCTCTGGGTCCCCCCCCCCCCACCGTCTTTCTTCCCGGACCTCCTGTCCCATGATCTCTCATATCCCTTTTGCCAATCACCTGTCCAGCTCTTGGCTCTATCCCTCCCCCTCCTGTCTTCTCCTATCATTTTGGATCACCCCTCCCCCTCCCACTTTCAAATCTCTTACTCACTCTTCCTTCATTTAGTCCTGACAAAGGGTCTCGGCCTGAAACGTCGACTGTACCTCTTCCTAGAGATGCTGCCTGGCCTGCTGCGTTCACCAGCAACTTTGATGTGTGTTGCTTGGTTAAGCATAAATGATTTTCTAGCATGTGTTATTCATTAATTTGGGGCAAAACAGAACTAGATGTATTTAAATGGATAATTCCTATATTTCAAATTTTTTATGGCATTTATCTGGCCCACCGTCCGCTCATTAATACGCGACCCGGCCCACAGAGGCAAAAAGGTTGCCGACCCCTGGATTATAATAACACATCCGGTTCAACAGGGTCCCGGAGCGGTCCTCCAAACGCCAGCCCCTCATTTTAGATTGAGGACAGACAATAAACGCTTACTCGTGAATCCAACACTTTATAAAAGATTAGAAGTGGACGAGGGAATATGTAATATAGCATTTACATTGGTTGACGGAACACAATTGCAAGCATACCTCGCACTGTCGATGAGCCGCTGCGAGCGCTACGGCAGAGGGCATTGCGCTCGGAGGCCTGCTGATCCTGATTGGCCATTTAGGTAGGGTCAGGCGGTCTGGCGGGAGTGGATGTAGCCAATGAGCGGCAGGGAGGGCGGCGCGGGTCGGGCCGCGGAGGGGTCCTGGATGTCGGAACTTTCCGAAACCTAGTTGAATCCTGAAGTCGGAGCGGCCGGGCAGGTAAGATGCTGCGTATAGAATGGCTAGGGAGAAACAATGAAATAGCGTATCGGCTAAAGGAATATCGGAGGTGCGGATGTGTGTGATGGGGCCCTGACAGAGTTGGATGGATCGCAGCTCCCGTGTATAAGGGGGGGTGGGGGTCTCCCAGGCAGGGAGCTTTTTGCTTCTGTTACCTTTTCCAGATCGCGGTCTCTTGAGTTCGAGGTTCCTTAATCATTCTTGCCAGTAAGGGACATGTTCAATCAGATTTGCCTGGAATTAGCTTTCATGGTGCCAGTCACGTTTACTGTTCGTATATGGCAGCGTAATGATAAACTTTGTGAGTGGCACATTGCCTCTTAGTGACAAACAGTACATATCTCTGAGTAATGCAAAGTCTAATCAATGGACTCCATTGTTTGACCTTGTATGGGATTCTAAATGTCAAAACAACAACGCAATACCTTGCACGTAGTTATTAAAAAGAAGTTTAAACCTAGCCACGGATAATAAAACTGATGACTGAGAGCATGGACTAATGCAGCTTTTAAAGATCGTATGAGAAGCTGATAAAAGTATTTCCTGAGCTTTGTCACTGACTGCTCAAGGCTTGGATGGAACAATTTGGGGATGATTTAAGAGACCAATTGTGTTACATTGAAACACACCTGTGTCTGCACAGGACGTCACAATGTTTGCCACTGACTTATTCAATGTTCGCTGTACCATCTCTAAACTCTTATCAGTTGCAGTCTTGAATATGCTGAAACTTTGATTTTGCTGTCCTTCTCAGTTAGAGAAGTCGAATGTAGTACAGAGAGAAGCTGTAAATGTCTTATTCTGAGATTATGCTCTGCTGATTCTGTATTTTCCCCTGAAGAGACAGTCTCTTGGCATTAGTCTCTCTGAGGCTTGCATTTTCAATCTGCCACCTTATTCTTGAAAGTAATATCAAACTATCTTATTGAATCTTTCTTTAAAGAGCAATCTCTCAACTCAGGAATTAGAACAGAGTGTTCCAAATATACCTGCATGCTTACCTTTTAGCTTAATGAGACCAGCACGCGCTAGTATTCGTCCATGCTTGTCCTCTATTCCATCTTCTTGACCACTGGTTTTACCCATGAGCTTTTGCAGACTCCTCACAGTTTGCTTTTCCACCTACCATCAGTAAACATGAATGCGCCATGCTGCACTGCAACTACACAAAGATTTGGAACTGCTGAGCAGATTTATTGGAGTATTTCATTACCTCCTAACCCTCCCCCTATTTTACTAATGTGAGACCAGACACCAATTAGGGAATCGCTTCGCCAAGTGTCTTCGTTCTGTCCACCGTAACAACCAGGATCTCCCAGTGACCAACCAATTTAATATCACTTCCGTCTTACACTGACATTTCTAAACGGCCTCTTCTACTGCCAAACTGAGGCTAGTCACAGATCAGAGTTACAGCACCTCATATTCCATCTTGGTAGTTTCCAACCTTCTGGTAACCATTCGCTTCTGTTTTCCCTCATCTCTGTGGCCCCATTACCCCTTTTCTTTCCTCTTCCTCACCCTCATGACTTGCCCATCACCCACACCTTTTTCCTTTCTGTTCCTCACTCCTTCACTTTACTCCATGGTCCACTGTCCTGTCCTATCAGATTGCATCTTATTCAGCCTTTTGCCTCTTCCACCTATCACCTCCCAGCTTCTTCCCCTGCCCCATCTACCTACCTTTCCCCCTCACCTGGATTTCTGGATTTATCAATCAATCACCAGCTCTGCTCCTCCCCCTCCTCTTTTTTTAATTCTGGCTTCTGTTCTCTTTCTTTCCTGATGAAGAGTCTTGGTCGAAAATGCTGACCGTTCATGTCACTCCATAAATGTTGCCTGACCTGCTGAGTTCCTCCAGCAGTTTTTGTCTAGTGCCACAAAGATTTTGTAGAGCAGTGGCAGTATACTAAAGTGGGTAACTAAAATCAAAAGGACGCTGGACAAGAGTGAGGACAAATGCATGGAAATGGTGTAGTGCTTTTGAAGTTGGGCAGAGTGGTAATGGTTAATGGTTCCAGAATTGATAGTAGGGCTGTTACAGCTGGGTTAGGGTTACCAGAAGCTTGGAGGGTTGCTGGAACTATGTAGTCAGTGCGTGCAGGATTTGCCAATTCAGGCCAAAAAAGTCAAATTAGGATTGTAGATGGCAATGAGTCAATGTGTTTGTGAACCAGAAAGCAGCTGCACTCTTACACTCTTGACCTGAGCTGTAATACAAATAATGGGATAAAAATAAATGTAAATTACTCATTTTTGAAGTGAAAATAGGAGCCTGTGTCTTGTGGGTGGAATGGACATGACTGAGGAGATAACTAAATTAGAGCCAAGGGTACCTTAACTTATTGCTCACCAGTTTTTGAATTATCTTCACTATTATAACCCCAATGTGAATTTGATTTTGTTTAAATCATGAGGATTTCTATAGAAGCTGTAGTAATCTGGGCAGACATGATCACAGCGATATTGCAGGGAGAATTCAACCCATTAATATGGAACATTACAGCACAGTACGAGTCCTTCGGCCCATGACGTTGTGCCAACTTACTCTAAAATCAATCTAACTCTTCCTTTTTTTTTGAATCATCCATGTGCCTATCTAAGAGCTTCTTAAATGCCCCTAATGTATCTGCCTCTACCACCACCCTTGGCAGTAAAGATGCCTCCACAAAGTTGTGGGCTAGGGAGTTCCAGCCTTTGGATCCAGGGGTGATAAAGGAACCAAGTCAGGATGTTGTGTGACGTGGAAGGCATTCTGCCCATGTATCTTTTGCCTGTTATCTTTTTTGATGGCAGAAGTCCAGGATTTGGGAGGTGCTGACAAGAGCATTGTTTGTTGAGAGCAGCATCACAGATAGAGAGGGTAGTGTAAAATGTGTTTAATACACTGGCCTTCATCAGTCAGGACACTGAGTACAGGAGTTGGACATTATGTTGCAGTTGTACTAGTTGTTGGTGAGGCTGCAATTGAAGTACTGCGCATAGCTTTGGTCACCCTTCTATACAAAATAAATGATTAAGCTGGATAGAGTGTAGGGGAGATTTATGAGGATATTGCCATGACTAGAGGACCTGATTGTAGGGAGAGATTGGCCAGGTAAGGTCTTTATTCCTTGGAACGTAGGAGAATGAGGGGGCAACCTTATAGAATTGTTTAAAATTATGAAAGACATAGGTAAGGGGCAAGCCGGCCGGTGGTGTAGTGGTATCTGCACTGGACTTCAAGGCGAGCAGTGCTGGATTCAAATCGGGCCGGCTCCTTGGCATGCTTTCCATCTGTGCTGGGTTGAGTGATGAGCTAGCAACTCGGCCTCATAAGAAAACAGACAAAAATGCTAAAGAAACGGCAGACTTGCTGCCTGATGCATCACAAGGCGCAGAGAGGAACAACAATAGGTAAGGGACAGCTTTTTCACATGGAGGGTGATGCTCTATTGAACAAGCTGCCAAAGGAACTGGTTGAGGCAGGTGCAGTGGTATAATTTAAGAAGCACCTGGATAGATATATGGAGAGGTGGGGCTTGGAGGAACATGGGCCGAACGCAGGAAGTGGAGGCTAGTTGGGTAGGCCACATGGTTGACATGGCCATTTTGGGCCAAAGGGCCTGTATCTGTGCTGTATTGCTCTATGAAGCTATAACCGTTGATGAATTTCAGCAGTACTGTTTGCAAATGGCACATTCGAATGGAGATTCATAGATTTCTGGATATTAAGGAAATCAGTGGATGTGGGGATGGTGTTGGAAAATGGTGCTGACGTAGGACATCAGCCATGATCCAAATGAAAAGCAGAGAAGGCTCAAAGTGGCTGCTGGCTTACTCTGCTCTTAATGTTCATGTGAATCACATGATATGTAAAACTCAACTCTGACCTACTCTTTAACCCACATCATTCATATTCCATTGAAGTTCTGTTTAGTGGTGAGCCTCAGGATCCTCTGTAGATGCTGCCTGACCTGCTGAGTTCCTCCAACATTTTGTGAGTGTGGCGCTGAATTTCCAGCATCTGCAGAATCTCTTGTGTTCACATTTTGCTTATTGCCCTTTCTCCAACTACCCTGTGCAAGTGAGCAGATATGTTACCTACATTACACCTTGTATAAAGAGTGACTTTGGCCAATGGAGAGTTTTCCTATTTTGATCCCTGCAGGCTTCAGTTTTACCAAGGCTTCTTGATGTCTCACTCTGTCAAATGCAACCTTGATGTTTGGTGACAGTGACTGGAATTCGCCTTTGGAGTTCAGTTCTGTCCATGTTGGAACCAAGGCTATACCGATGTCGGAAGCTGAGTGGTCTTTGCATAAATAAAGCTGGTCATTAGCAAGCATATGTGAGAAAAGGCAACTTATAGATCTATCAACAACAACTTGCATTGCTTTGATTGAGCACAAATGGTCAGGCTGGATTTTCTTCATTGTGCTGTACCTAATAAAGTGGCCACTGAGTATATGCCTGTGGTCTTCTGCTACTGCAGCCCGTCCAATTCAAGGTTCGACACGTGTGTTCAGAGATCTCTTCTGCATAGCACTGTTGTAACATGTGGTTGAGGTACTGTCACCTTCCTGTCAGCTTGAACCATTCTGACCTCTCTAGATAACAAGGTGTTATCGCCCACAGAACTACCACTCACTCACTGAATGTTTTTGTTTGTTTTTTGCATCATCCTCTGTAAACTCTAGAGACTGTTGTGCATGAAAATCCCAGGTCAGCAGTTTCTGAGATGCTCAAACACCCTGTCTGTCACAAACAGCCATTTCACAGTCAAAGTCACTTTGATCACATTTCTTCCCCACTCTGATGTTTAGTCTGAGCAACAACTGAACCTCTTGACCATGTCTGCATGCTTTTATGCATTGAGTTGCTGCCACATGACTGGCTGATTAGATATTTGCATTAACGAGCAGGTGTACAGATGCACCTAATAAAATGGCCACTGGGTCCAGTTTGGGTGGTAGCAAGCTGCAGATGTAATCCTTGACCAGCCTCTCAAAGCATTTGCTTATTATTGAGGTGAGTGTGATAGGGTGCCAGTCATTCAGGCATGTTACCTTAGTCTTTTTTGGCGCAGGGACAGTGGTGGATAATTCGAGGCAGGAGGGCACTCTACACTGGGAGAGGGAGAAATTAAAAATGTCAGTAAACACACCTGCCAGTTGTGCTGCGCACATCCTGAGTACTTGCCCTCGGACGCCGTCTGGTCCCACAGCCTTGTGATTGTCCACTTGTTGGAAACATCAGCGTACCTCAGCCTCAGAGATGGTCAGGTTGCAGGTTGTAGTGGTGGCTTTCCTCGGAGGCTTTGGAGGCAGTGCAGAGGAGGTTCACCAGGTTGATTCCAGAGATGAGGAGGTTAGACTATGAAGAAAGATTGAGTCACCTGGGACTGTACTTGCTGGAATTCAGAAGAATGAGTGGAGATCTTATAGAAACATATAAAATTATGAAAGGGATAGATAAGATAGAGGCAGGAAAGTTGTTTCCATTGGTAGGTGAGACCAGAACTAGGGGACATAGCTTCAAGATTTGGGGGAGTAGATTTAGGACGGAGATGAGGAGGAACTGCTTTTCCCAGGCAGTGGTGAATCTGTGGAATTCTCTGCCCAGTGAAGCAGTAAATATAATTAAGACAAGGTTGGATAGATTTTTGCATAGTAGGGGAATTAAGGGTTATGGGGAAAAGGCAGGTAGGTGGAGATGAGTCCATGGCCAGATCAGCCATGATCTTACTGAATGGCGGAGCAGGTTCGATGGGCCAGATGGCCGACTCCTGCTCCTACTACTTATGTTCTTGTGTTCTTATGCCTAAAATAATAAACCAAGCAATGAAATCTCATCAAATGAGTTTAACTTCAGAGGCAACAAAAAGTAGGAAATTAAAAACTGGGTTAACATGAAGGTGAAGATGTCAGACTCTTGTAAAACCCCATCATGTCCATTTTAGGAAGGAAGGCAGATCTGAGCTGCCTTGACGTTTATGTGACGCTCATGTACCATGTCAACATAGCTGTGTCTTAGCTGCACCTTGAAGTTGCATGAGGAATCACTCAGCTAAGTGGGAACTTTTAGGATTGGGCACAAATCAGCCAGCAGCTGATGAAGATAAATTTCAATTCCTGCTTGCTGCTTGGTGCATCAGGTTTACTTTTAACACTGAGCTGCACAGGGAGCAACATCAGGGCATTTTCCAAGTTTGCATCGTTGAACCTTTACCCAGGTAGTCATGTCTTCAGGCCCATATTTGTATTTTGTGCACAGTATTTATTGTACTTCTGGACAGAGCTTTCATTGTACTGAAAGGTTGGGCAGTAGAAGCCGTTTCATGTGTCACCTGCTTTCCTGCAGTGCAAGAATAGCTTGGCACAGTTCTTCAAGGAGAGCAAATTTGTGCAATGAATCTTATTTGGCTCATGGTTGTGTCAGTGCTCATGTGTTCTGGCCAGTCAATAATTAGCCCTCTGTCACAGTTCAACAGGCCAGCCGTTGTAACTTATTCACAGGTGTATTTAAATTTGTTTCCTCTAAGCTTTGTAAGCCATTTAAACTGTGCTGTTTTCTTCTTGCTCCAGGACATTGAGCAACCAGGAACAGGATTTAAGTATTATTAAGTTGGGTGGATTATACCACAGGATGCCCCAGCACTACTTTACTTTTCAGCTGAGGACCTTCACCTTTGCTTTCGCAGCCCTTTTCAATGTGAAGCTCTCAGGACATTTTTTTTGTTTATTGACGTACAGCGTGGAATACACTCTTCCAGCCCTTTGAGCTACACTGCCCAACAATCTCCCAATTTAATCCTGTCCTGATCACGGGACAATTTTCAATGACTAATTAACCTACCAACCGATGCCTTTCGACTGCGGGAGGAAACTGGAGCACCCGGAGGGAAACCCACACGGTCACGGGGGGAACATACAAACTCCTTGCAGACAGCGGTCGGAACTGAACCCAGGTCGCCTGTACCGTAAAGCATTGTGTTAACCACTATGCATCGTATAAGTCACTGATAATAAACCTAATTCTGATTCTGAGTTACAATATCAATAGTACAAGTCAGAGCATCAGCACCAATGATCAGGTTCAGTGCCCACTGCTGTCTGTAAAGAGTTTGTATGTTCTCCCCATGACTGTGTGGTTTTCTCCTGGATGCTTTGGTTGCATCCCACATTCCAAAGACTCAAGGGTTAGGATTAGTAAATTGTGGGCATGCGATGTCGGTGCTGGAAGCGTGGTACCTTTGGCTTGTGTTGGTTGTTGAAACAGAACAAGATATTTCACTATGTTTTGATGTACATGTGATAAATAAAGCTAATTTTAATCTCCCAGGCACAAAATGGCTGCATCTTACAAATTGAAAATCTCAATTTTAACGTTGACCCAAATATAGACCTGTTTGACTTTATTTCTTTGAGGCAAGCAATTCATGAACAAAAGGTAAGTGTTGCAGCATTGCATCACACATGGTTCAGAGGCTAGGGTGTGGGTGTTGAGTCAGTTCTACACCCTTATCAGGCATTGCGAGATACTGGAACAGTGACTGGTGCACAGAAATTAAAGAACACTCAAGAGATTCTCAGAGATTCAAACATCTTATCTCCTTGTACACAGCTAGCAGCATCGCACTTCAAAGATGTATTGTTGGGAGAGATTAGTAATCTTTGTAAATTTGTATATCAGCGTTGGCAGAGTGAGTTGCTCTTTCATTTCAGAGCTGGAAATTACTTTTCCGATTCTGTTCTAGGACTTGGGTATGAAATAAACTTCTATTTATATAGAACCAACACCATCACACCAAGCATGGGGGCCCCCCAGGGCTGTGTGCTCAGTCAACTGCTATTCACTGTGCTGACCCACGACCATAGTGGGTCTCATCAGCAAGAATGATGAGTCAGCATACAGACAGGAGGTGCTGTGGCTAACGGACTGGTGCAGAGCCAACAACCTGTCTCTGAATGTAAACAAAACAAAAGAGATGGTTGTTGACTTCAGGAGGACACAGAGCAACCACTCTCCACTGAACATCAACAACTCCTCCGTAGAGATCGTTAAGAGCACCAGATTTCTTGGTGTTCACCTGGCGGAGAATCCCACCTGGTCCCTCAACACCAGCTCCATAGCAAAGAAAGCCCAGCAGCATCTCTACTTTCTGCGAAGGCTGAGAAAAATCCATCTCCCACCCCTCACATCCTCACCACATTCTACAGAGGTTGTATTGAGAGCATCCTGAGCAGCTGCATCACTGCCTGGTTTGGGAATTGCACCATCTTGGATCACAGGACACTGCAGCAGATAGTGAGGTCAGCTGAGAAGATCATCGGGGTCTCTCTTCCCGCCATTACAGACACTTACACCACACACTGTATCCATAAAGCAAACAGCATTATGAATGACCCCACACACCCCTCATACAAACTCTTCTCCCTCCTGCCATCTGGCAAAAGGCACCGAAGCATTCGGGCTCTCACGACCAGACAATGTAACAGTTTCTTCCCCCAAGCCATCGGACTCCTCAATACCCAGAGCCCGGCTTGACACCAACCTACTGCCCTCTACTGTGCCTATTGTCTTGTTTATTATTTATTGTAATGCCTGCACTGCTTTGTGCACTTTATGCAGTCCTGGGTAGGTCTGTAGTCTAGTGTAGTTTTGTGTTGTTTTACATAGTTCAGTGTAGTTTTTGTATTGCTTCATGTAGCACCATGGTCCTGAAAAACATTGTCTTGTTTTTACTGTGTACTGTACCAGCAGTTATGGTCAAAATGACAGTAAAAAGTGACTTGACTTGACTTGAGCTTTACTGTAGGAAAATATACCAAGGCACTTGGCATCTTATCAAAGAAGAATTTGTAAGATGTTACGATGATGTCTCCTTCTCCCCCCCCCCCCCCCACCGCACACATCCATCACTCCCTCACCTTGTTTCCCCCAGCACTTATAAGATTGTACCTCTTCCTCTCCTCCTCTCCCCCCCCCACCTTCTTATTCTGGCTTCTGCCCCCTGCCCCATTCCTTTCCAGTCCTGATGAAGATTCTCATTCAAAAATGTCGACTGTTTATTCCCTTCCATATATGTTGCCTAACTTGGTATCACCAGGATGAACCATGGCGATGTTCTTCAGGCTACATAAAATTTACATTGAACTTTGAACCACAGCGAGTTCCTCCAGCGTTTTGTGTGTTGCTCTGGATTTCCTGCATCTGCAGAATCTCTTGTGAAAATGAACGATGCAGTTCCTGGCTCCAGCTGCACGCACACTTCAAGTCCCCGTCTCACACCACACATCTTGCACTCAGGTCCCCCAGCTCATGCTCCAGACCAACGAATGAGCCAGGGGGGCCATTGCTCTCAAAGGTTGATAATTGTGTAGACGGAGAAATGACATTTTGTTAAGAAATTAAATTGTGTATGGCTGTAGAGTGTATTACTGTTTTTTTAAAAAAATATTATTGATAATCTAGACAAAGTGGTGATTCACTTGTTATTCATGCAATCTAGTGTACTGCAATCAATCCTCACAATGTGGTCTCCACACTGGAGAAACCCAAATGCAGGTTAGTTGACTGATTTGTAGAACACTTCTATTTGGTCCACTCAGATGACCTTGAGCTTCCAGTTGCCTGTCACTTTAATCCTCAGCAGCATCCCCACTCTGACCTCTCTGCCTTCAGCCTACTATATGGCTCAATGATGCCCAACATTAGCTTGAGCAAGAGTACCTCATTTTCTCCTTGGCTTGAAGCCTTCAAAGCTTTATGTAAGTTTAGTAATTTCAGGAAACTGGTTTTGATTATAGTTATTTCTGTACTCTCTGTTTCAATTTGTTTTTCTTTCTTATTTTTGTCTCCAACTTCCAACTATTAAAGTATTGTTACTTAGACAACTGTGGTCTGCACCTTATCACAGATGATTCCTGATCTCTGTCTCCTCCCCACAACTTAACACTGCTGTCTTCTCATTGTGCCTGTTCTGTTCAACCTGAAACATTAACTCAGTTTTTCTCCCTGCCGAACCTGCCAGACCAGCTGACTGTCTCCAGCACTCTGTTCCTGCCCCTGCTGTGTTTTGCTCCAAACTTCTTATTGACCTGGGCAGTGGGAAGTGGAGCAACGTGAATTTGACTGCTGGTAATGAACTTTGTCCCAGTTGTACTATGCTGCTGCTGAGTGTTTGTACTATTTTGAGAACTTTTGCCACTCTGTGCTTTGTATTTTCAAGCAAAACTACTTTGAGCACCACGGTAGTTTAGCGGTTAGTGCAACGCGATTACAGCTCGAGGTGTTCCAGAGCTCGGAGTTCAATTCCGGTGCCCTCTGGAAGGAGTTTGGATGTTCTTCCCGTGAGTGTGTGGGTTTATTCCGGGTGCTCCGGTTTCCTCCCACAGTCCAAAGATATACCAGTTAGTAAGTTAGTTGGTCATTGTAAATTGTCCTGTAATTGACTAGTGTTAAATTGGTGGATTTCTGGGCAGTCTGGCTTGTTGTACCAGAAAGACCTGTTCTGTGCAGTATCTCTTAATAATATTTTGTTGTTAAGTATGCAGTTACTTTGTTATGCTCCTTGAATTGTCTCCAGCTCATTTTCTCTCTACCCTATGATTTGCAGGTGCTGACAAAACCAAAGAATCAGGTGATCTTGTGATAGTCACACAACATGGAAGTAGACCCTTCTGTCCAACTCATCCATGCCAACCAAGATTCCCAACTAAGCTGGTCCTATTTGCCTACGTTTGTCCCATATCGTTCTAAATCTTCCCTATCCATGTATGTGTCCAAATGCCTTTTAAATGTTGTTAATGTACCTGCTTCAACCACTTCCTCTAGTAGCTCGTTTCATATAGAGACAAATATCCGTGTGAAAAAATTGATATTCAGGTTTCTAATAAATCTCTCTAATCTCACCTTAACCTTTACCCTCTAGTTCTTGATTCTCCAATCCTGGTTAAAAGACTTGAGTGCATTCACTGTATCTATGGCGCTCATGATTTTATAAACCTTTATAGTATCACCTTCATTTTCTTGTGCTCTAAGGAATAATGTCCGAAGCTGATCAGCCTCTCCATAACTCAGTCCCTGAAGTCCCAGCAACATCCTTGTAAATTCCCTCTGCATTCTTTCTAGCTTAATGGCATCTTTCCAATAGCAGGGTGACAAAAACTGAACATAATACTCCAAATGCAACAGCTCAACTACTTTACTCAATGCACTGACTGATGAGGGCCAGCATGTCAAATGCACTGACTGATGAGGGCCAGCATGTCAAATGCCTCCTTCACTATCCTGTTTACCTATGACACCACTTTCAGAGAACCATGTATTTGTACTCCAAGGTCCTCCTGTTCTCTATCCAACATTCCCCAGGACCCCACTGTTACTATGAAAGCCCTGTTCTCATTTGTTTTCCCAAAATGCAACTCCTCACACTTGCCCAGCTCCATTTGCCGTTCCTTGGCCTACTTCCCCAGCTGATCAAGATCCTTCTGTATGTCCTGATGAACATCTTTGCTGTCTACAGCACCACACACAAAATGCTGGAGGAACTCAGCAGGTCAGGTAGTATCTATGGAGGGGAATTAGCATGTTTTGGGCTGAGACCCTTCATCAGGACATACGGAATCTTGTCCTACCATGTGGAATCTTGTCAAAGGCCTTGTAGACAGCATTTACTGCTCTACTATTTTCAATCCCTTTGGTCACCTGCTCAAAAAAACTCAAGTCAAATTCATGGGAAATGGTCTTCCATGCATAAAGGCATGCCAATTATCCCTAACAACATCTGTCTTTTCCAAATGTATGTGCATCTTGTACTTCAGAATCCTCTCTAATAACTCACCTACCACAGATCTTCCCCTTACTGGTCTATAGTTTCCAGGCTTTTCTTTGCAGCTCGTCCTAAGGAAAGGCACATCTTCAGTCTTCTGTCCCGTCATTTTTTGCTAACGATCTTAGCCAGGGTTCCCACAAATTTTTCTGCAGCTTCCCACTGTGCTCTTGGATATACTTGATCTGGCCCTGGAGAATTATCTACTTTTATACATTTTAAGACATTCGCCACCTCCTCTGCCATAAAGGGTCCTATCTCCAAGACCTCCCCGTAATTATCTCAGGGTCTAAAGTCTTCATATCTTCCTCTACTGTAGAAACAGAGGAGAAATATTCATTGAGGACCTCACCCAATTCCTGTGGCTCCACACCAAGGTATCCACTTTGATTTTTGAGGGACCCTATTTTCTCTCTAGTTACCCTTTTCCTTTAATATAAAATTTCTTTGGATCCTCAATCTTTTCTAGCAAAGATATCTAATGTCCCCCATTTTGCCCTCCAGATCCCTTCTCGAGTACACTTCTGTATTCCCTGTGCTACTCCTGATCAGAAGCTCAATGTCTCGTCATCCAGAGTTCCCTACTCTGCCAGCCTTGCCCTTCACTCTAACAGGAACATGCAGACCCTGAACTCTTGACTTTTAAAAGCCTCCACTTGCCAGACATCCCTTTGCTTGCAAACAACATATTACGGCAAACTTTTGCACATTTCTAATACCATCAAGATCAGGCAGCACAGTAGTATAGCGGTTAGAGCATTGGTATTGTAGGCCAGCGATCACCAATTGGGGTTCAATTTGCGCTGCTGTCTAAAGAGTTTGTATATTCACCCCGTGACCATGTGTGTTTCGTCCAGGTACTCCAGTTTCCTCCCACATTCCAAGACTTAAGGTTTGGGTTGGTGAGTTGTGGGCATGCTATGTTGGCGCCAGAGGTGTGGCAACATTTGCGAGCCACCGAGCACAATCCTTGCTGACTTGATTTGGCGCATATGACCCATTTCACTGTATTTTTCAATGTTTCAATGTACATGTGACAACTAAGGCTAATCTTTCATCTTTAAATTTGCCTTGCCCCAATTTAGAACTTTAATTTGTGTACCAGATTGTCCACAAGTCCCTCTCCGTAACTAAAATTAATAGAACTATGGTCACTAAAGTGCTCCCCCACTGACTCCTCAGTCATTTCTCTTGCCCTATTACCCACTCACTTGGACTCCAGCTATACCTGCCTTTTCGATGGCTACGTGGAAGAGTCCATGTTCCAAACCTACACTGGGATCGTTCCCCAACTCTTTCTCTGCTACATTGACAACTGCACCTCTCTGCCACTTCCTGCACTCATACGGAGCACATCAATTTCATAAGCTTCCACTCAGCCATCAAATCTGCTTGGTCTATCTCCAACACCTCTCCCCTTTTCTTGATTTCTCTGTCTCCATCTCCAGAGAGAGATTATCCACCAACATCTTATCAAGTTCAGGTTCAATTGTCATTCAACCATACACATGCGTACAGCTGAACGAAACATCGTTCCTTTGGGGCCAAGGTGCAGAACACAGTACCTACAGTCACTCACAGTACATATAGTTATGATAGCACACACAGTCACAAAATAATATTAGCACAAGTCCCTGATTGATGGTGCATGAGAACGCACTGATCCCTACAGTTACGTTGACTACACTTCTTCCCACGCTGTTTCTTGCAAGGCCACAATTCCCTTTTCTCAGCTCCTGTCTCTGCTGTAACTGTTCTCATGATTGCAGCTCCATTAAACTCTGGTTAGATTGTACTCAAGTGTATTGTATTCAGTCCTGCTCACCTCATTGTAGGAAGGACGTGGAAGCTTGAGAGGGTGCACAGGAGAGTTAACAGGGTGCTTCCTGGATTAGAGAGCACGTCTCTCTGGAGTGAAGGAGGATGAGAGGTGACTTGATAAAGGTGTGCAAGATAATGAGAGGCATTCATAGAGTGGACAGACAGAGACTTTTCCCTAGGTTGGCAATGGCCAATACCAGAGGACATCTGTTTAAGATGAGTGGAAGAAAGTTTAGGGGAGATGTCAGAGGTAGGTTTTTTACACCGATTGTTCGGTGCCTGGAGCACACTGCTGGGGATGGTGTTAGAGGCTGCTATAATAGGGATGTTTAAGAGACTCTTAGATAGGCACAGGGATATAAGAAAAATGGAGGATTATGGGCTGTGTAGGAAGAAAGGGTTAGATTGATTGTGGAGTAGGTTTATATAGATCAGCACAACATCATCCAGATATCCAAGATGTTCTCCATTTTCAGAAAATGGGGCTTCCTCCTACTGCTATCAATGGTGCCCTCACCTACATCTCTTTTATTTCCATATGTCTGCCCTTACCCCATTAGCCACCACCACCCCCAAAGTAACAGGGTTTACGAGGTTCCCTAGTCTTCACGTACCATCTCACGAGCCCATACATCAACAGGTTCTCTACAACTTCTGCTGTCTCCAATGGGATTCCACTACCTACTAACCTGTATGTCTTTGGAATGTGCAAGGAAACGGGAGCATCTGAAGGAAACTCACAGTCAAGGGGAGGATGTCCTTACAGACAGCGGTGAAACGGAACCCAGATCTCTAGCACTGTAAAAGTGTGATGCTAACTGCCGTGCTACCATGCTGCCCTAACAAATTCCATCCTATCTAGGCTCTTAGCACTATGGCGCTTCCAATCTACACTCAGTGGCCAATTTATTAGGTACCTCCTGTACCAAATAAAGTGATCACTGGGTATATGTTGGTGGTCTTCTGCTGTAACCATTCACTTCAAGGTTCAACATGTTGTGCTTCAGAGATGCTGTTCTGTAAACCACTGTTGTAACATGTGCTTATGTGAGTTACTGTTGCCTTCTTGTCAGCTTGAATCGGCTGGCCATTCTTCTCTGACTCCTCTCATTAACAGGGCGTTTTCACCCACAGAACTGACACTCATGTGTTTTTTTTTTTTGTTTTTTGTGCCATTCTCTGTAAACTGTTGTGCCTGAAAATCCCAGGAGATCAGCAGTTTCTGAGATACTCAAACCACCCCGTCTGGCACCAACAATCATTCCACAGTCAAAGTCACTTGGATCACATTTCTTGCTCATTCTGATGTTTGGTCTGAACTAAATCTTTTGACCATGTCTGCATGCTTTTACGCATTGAGTTGCTGCCACATGATTGGTTGGTTAGTTGTTGCATTAACCAGCAAGTGTTCGGGTGTGCCTAATAAAGTGGCCACTGAGTGTATGTTGGGAAGATTAAAATACCCAACTGTGACAACATGATTATTCTCCCAACTTTCTCCACTCTCCCTGCATATTTGTGCCTCCAATTCCTGTTGATTATTTTGTGCAGTCCCAACAAAGTGATCATCTTATTTCCCAGCTTCACCCCTCAAACTCAAAATGTTGACTTTTATTCTTTTTAAATATGTAGCTCACCTTTCTATTTAGATTTTTACTGTGAGAAATGCTGTTAATAGTGTTGTATGGTGGGTTTTCCCACTTTGTTCACAGAGTGGTTTTATTGAATATCTATAAAATACTGGTTACTCAATATCATGAGTCTTGTCACTTAAGACCATAAACCATTCAGCCCATCGAGTCTGCTCTGCCATTCCATCATGGCTGATCCCAGATCCCACTCAACCCCATACACCTGCCTTTCCGCCATATCCTTTGAAACTTAAAACTTAGTTTTAGAATAGATTGAAGTTCCTAGGGAGAGTGAGTTACAGAGCATGGAAACAGGCTCTTCGGCCCATCTGGTTCATGCCGATCAATATTGCCCATGTTTCACCATATTTCACTAAATCTTTCCATGTACCTGTCCAAGTATCTTTTAATAGTCGTTAATGTATCTGCAATAAGAGACAGTACATAAGAGATTTTTCAGAATGGTTGCAGGGACAAATGAGAAAAGCTGTTCCCATGGTTCAAGACCAGGCACATAGGTGTAAAGTAACAGGAGGAGGTAGCATTTTTATGCAGAGGCTGTGGTGTTCTGCAGTTTGCTGAACATAGGCTGTGGGCAAGGGGGAGCTGAGTCAATGATTGCTTTCAAGCAAGAATTGGGTAGACCCTTGAGAGAGTAATTTAAAGCTTTGGGGAAGGACTGGAAGAATGTAACTAGATAAATTTCCATGCAAATGATCAAATAACAGCCTCCTGTGACATAACAATCGTATGACTCTACTATATTTCTACCATTATCAGAGAAATTTTGTCATCGTTAGCAGTCGCATCAATGAGCCTAATGTCTGGGTAAGTTTCTGTTCAAAAGTCCAGAATAAAACACCATTGTTACATTTATTGGATGAACTCCAATTTACCCCCGAGGAGAAATGAGAGAAAGTAATAAGGTTAGGCTTTGTAGGCATGATTCCAAGTGGTGGCTCCACTTGCTGAAAATCCTAGAGATGTTCAACCCATCAGGTAGCATCTGTGGAAAGAAATATATCCATGCTGTGGGCAAGGGAGGGAGGGAAGCTGCACAAGTAATTGGTTAGTGGTCTTAATCATGAACTCCGTATCACAAAAGCGGAAAATACTGGAAACGTTCACTAGGTTAGGCAACATTTGTGGAGAGAGAAACGGTCAATGTTTTGGGTCCAAGACTCTTCATCAGAACACTATTTTCAATCTTTTTCCATGGATGCTGCCTGACATGAGTGTTCTCAGCATTTTCTGCTTCAGATTTCCAACATGTGCAGTTTTAAAACTTTCATTGATTCATGAACTTGTTTGTACAAGTTGGAAGTGAAGGTAGAGGAGACAGGAACAGAAAGTTAGCAATGGTGAAGAAAAGTTGGAGATTGTCTTTGTGTTCCAAAATTACGTAGGTAAAGTGAGCAGCTTTGCTTATTTCCTCCAGCTGATTACACTGAATTTTCTCCAGTGTTAAAACAAAGAATATTGAAACCACTCAGGTAGCATCTGCAGACAGAGAAAGGCAATAACTTTTCAAGTCATCAGAACTGGGAAAGAGAATAGAGGGTAGAGGAGAAATGCAAAAGACAAAGGAAGCATCTCCAATAAGGTGAAATCAGGGTTGCTATGGTGATCTGCTGTTTACACAGATGTTAGAAGATAGAACAGTATAGTGTAGACACTTAGGCCCATAACGTTGTGCTGACCTTTTAGCCTACTCCAAGATCAACTTAATGCTTCCCTCCCATATAGCCTTCCATTTTTCTTTCTTCCGTGTGCCTATTTAATTCTCTTAAGTCTCTCTCATGTATCTGCCTCCAGCCACACCTGGCAGCACGTTCCATGCACCCACCACTCTCTGCGTAAAAATAAACACACATACCACTGACATTGCCTCATAGTTTCCGTCAAATCACCTTCAAATTACACCCTCTTGTATTAGCCATTTCCACCTGGAGAAAAAGGTGCTGGCTGCCCACTCGATCTATGCCTCTTATCATTTACACCTCTATCAAGTCACCTCTAATCCTTGATCACTCCAAAGAGAAAAGCCCTAGTTCACGCAACCTCTCCTCATAAGACATGCTCTCTAATCCAGACAGCATCCTGGTAAGTCTCCTCTGCATCCTCTCAAAAGCTTCTACATCCTTCCTGTAATGAGGTGATCAGCACTGAATACAATATTCCAAGTGTGGTCTACATTAATAGATGAATCAGGCTAGTGGAATCACCCAGTCTGTGTTTGGTTTCTGCAGTGTAAAAGAGACCATATTGTGAACACTGAATGCAGTATACTATGTTAAGAAGTGCAAGTGAATTGCTGCTTCACCTAGAAAGATTGTTTGTGCCCCTGGATGGTGGAAAGGAAAAAGATGAAAGGTTAGACAATGCATTACCTGCAGTTGCTTTAAGAAGCGCTGTAAGAGGAGGAATGGTAGGTACAGAAGAGGGAAATCAGACAGGAAGTGGTCCTTCAAAATGTTGAAAGAGGAGAGGAAGATGTCAGATGTGGAATCTTGTTAGAGTTGAAGGAAATTGCGAAGGATGATCCATGACATGCAGAGGCTGGTGGAGTGGAGGGTAACGGCCAGGGTGATTCTGTCCAGGAGGAGAGTGGGTTGAGAGCAGAGGTGTGGTCAAGGCCTCAGTCCACTATGGTTGAGGGAAAACCATGGCAAAGGAAGACATTTCAGAGAGACCTGTGCTGTGCAGAATATCTCATCATTGAAGCAAATATGCCAGAGATGGAGGAACTGGGAGAATGGAATGGAGTCCTCGCAGGAGGCAGGGTGGGAAGAAGTTGTGGGAATCTGTGGACTTCTGACAGATATTTGCGGTTTGTCTGTTTGTGGAGGTGGAGAGATCTAGAACAGAAAGGGAAGAGGCAGAACTGGGGCACATGAAGGTCAGAGCAGGGTGGGTACTGGCAGCAGCAAAATTGATGACATTCTTATGTTCTGCCTTCCGTCACCACGCATCACTCCCCATTAAGCATACTCCTACTCATCATCGGCAATGCAACACCTGTTCTTTCACCCCTTCCCTTCACAGCCTCCTAACCTGCATTTAGTTAAGCATTGTAAGCACTCAGTGTTGTGTAGTTGATTGGAAGTTGTGTAATTGCCTTATTGCTTTACCTGGAAGGAACGCTTGGGTCTGCTTTGTCAAACTCATCCATGTTAGAGAAGTCAAACACAGACTGGGTGGCCTCCCTGCAAGTCAGCTCCATTTAGCCCGAAAGGTCACTGTGAGTTTCCAGTTACTTTACAGTATTTCTCCATCACACTCCCACTCTACTTTATAATCTCCTTTATGAGCCTGCACTGGGATTTCTTAAGGAAATATCCTAGATCCTTTCCTTTTTTTTTCCTCTGTGTGCTACCTTGCATTTGAAATGTAAACTTCCATGTTCATGAGCAACAGATAGCTCTATCTTCCAACTTTCCTGGACGCCTTCCTCTATTGCTTCCAACTTACCAGACTTGCTCACTGGTGAACAGAAATGCTCTCAAGATTACATTATGGAAAGGCTGAAGCCATCTGTTATCTCTGCCATACCTCATTACATAGACATTGACTCCATCCTTTTTGGAACTGTCTATAAATAAACCAGCCTCCTTCCAACCCTGCCATCATATTTGATCCCAAGATAAGTTTTGAATCTCACATCCAAGGCATTACCAAGACTGTTTGCTTCCATTCATGTAATACCATTCGATTCCATCTCGTGTCAGCTTATCTTTTCTTGAAATCTTCATCAACGCTTTTGCAAGGAGGTTTAAAGTGGATCTGAGGTGTAAATTTTCCTCAGGGTTGTTGGTACCTGGAACGAGCTGCCAGGGGAAATGGGGGAGACGAGCATTAACAAAATTTAGGAGGCATTTGCATAGGTATTTGAAGGATATGGGCAATGCAGGCAAATGGGATTCATATAGCCAGGCAAAATAGACAGTATAAACAAGCTGGTCCTCCTTTTCTAAAGAAAGGGGCTTCCCTTCCTCCACCATCAACTCTGCTCTCAAACACATCTCTCCCATTTCATGCACATCTGCTCTCACTCCATCCTCCCGCCACCCCACTAGGAATAGGGTTCCCCTTGTCCTCACCTACCACCCCACCGGCCTCCGGGTCCAACATATAATTCTCCGTAACTTCTGCCACCTCCAACGGGATCCCACCACATCTTTCCCTCCCCCCCCCCCCCACCGCTTTCCGCAAGGATCACTCCCTATGTGACTCCCTTGTCCATTCATCCCACCGATCTCCCTCCCGGCACTTATCCTTGTAAGTGGAACAAGTGCTACACGTGCCCTTACACTTCCTCCCTCACTACCATTCAGGGCCCCAGACAGTCCTTCCAGGTGAGGCGACACTTCACCTGTGAGTTGGCTGGGGTGATATACTGCGTCCGGTGCTCCCGATGCGGCCTTCTATATATTGGCGAGACTCAACACAGGCTGGGAGACCGTTTTGCTGAACACCTACGCTCTGTCTGCCAGAGAAAACAGGATCTCCCAGTGGCCACACATTTTAATTCCACATCCCATTCCCATTCTGACATGTCTATCCATGGCCTCCTCTACTGTAAAGATGAAGCCACACTCAGGTTGGAGGAACAACACCTTATATTCCGTCTGGGTAGCCTCCAACCTGATGGCATGAACATTGACTTCTCTAACTTCTGTCAATGCCCCACCTTCCCTTTGTACCCCATCTGTTATTTATTTATTTATTTATTTGTTTGTTTTATCCTCTCCCTCCGTCCCTCTCACTATACCCCTTGCCCATCCTCTGGGCTTCACCCCTCCCCCTTGTCCTTCTCCCTGGGCCTACTGTCCCATGATCCTCTCATATCCCCTTTGCCTATCACCTGTCCAGCTCTTGGCTCCATCTCTCCCCCTCCTGTCTTCTCCTATCATTTTGGATCTCCCCCTCCCCCTCCCACTTTCAAATCAATTACTCACTCTTCCTTCAGTCAGTCCTGTCGAAGGGTCTCGGCCCGAAACGTCGACTGTACCTCTTCCTAGAGATGCTGCCTGGCCTGCACAGGTGAAGTTGCGTTCACCAGCAACTTTGATGTATGTTGCTGGGCCAAAGGACCTGTTTTTGTGCTGTCAAGACCATGACTATACGTCTAAATGGCAATTCTAGCACTCTGGTTGATCCTTCTAATCTATACTCTGTAAATGTGAGCTCATCAGATCTAATCATCATCAAAAACGTTGACAAACTTCTTAACAATGTATAGTGGAAGGTGTATTGACTGGCTGCATAACAGCCTGGTATGGAAACACCAATGCCTTTGAACAGAAAGTCCTACAAAAGATGATGGATATGACCCAATACATCATGGGTAAAGCCCTTTACAACCATTGAGCTCATCTATATGAAACACTGTTGTAGGAAAGTGGTATTCATCATCAAAGTCCTCACCACCCAGACCATGCTCTTTCCTAGCTGCTGCCATCAGGTAGAAAGTACAAGAGCCTCAGGACTCGTACCACCAGGTTCAAGAACAGTTACTACTCCACAGCCATCAGGCTCTTGAACAAAAGAGGATAACTGCATTCATCTATTGAGATGTTCCCACAACCAATGATCTCACTTAGAGTACTCTTTATCTTGTTATTTCATGTTCTTATTATTTATTGCTATTTATGTATATTTGGATTTGTACGGTTTATTATCTTCTATGCTCTTTCTCTTCCATTGATCCTGCTTACAGTTACCATTCTACAGATTTGCTGAGTATGCCCACAGGAATAAAATCTCAGGGTTGTATATGGTGACATGTATGTACTCTAATAATAAATTTTACTTTGAACGTAGGCGTCCAGTGGAACAACACAGTTTTAGAATTGTCCTGTTCAGAGCCCTCCAAACTTTGCCCTCTTTGTAAGTAACTTGAATTCCTGAAATCTTCCAACATCAATGCACATTTTTGGTGCAGGCCTCTGGCACATCTCTAGATTTTTCATCCAAACCTCGGGTGTCTGGGCCTAAAGCTGCTCTTGGAGGCAAGAGTACCATCTGCTGGATCACAGCAAGCACCTATATGGTGTCATCTCTCCTTATGTGGCTCGGTGTCCAATTTTTAATTGTGTTGCATTTAATAGCCTTGGAATGTTTCCTGACCAGAAAGGTGCTATAAAAATACAAAGACAGCCTCCCTGTGATGTGTGGCTTGGATGACTTTTTGCATTTATAGTGGCTTCTGTTGCCGTTTGTGAATCACTGGGTTCCAGGGGGTTGTCTTCCATTGAAATCTGTGTTGCTTGGTGAATAAATACTGTATGTTGCCTGACTTCTGATTTCTGTCTCTGGAAGTTAAGTATCTGTCTGACATTAACTGAAGGTAGTTGTGGACAGGAAAATTCCTGTGATGACGTTTAATTCCAGACCTGTGTAAAATACCGGATAAGCCTTTAAGCACCATGGATGTCAAAGTCAAAGGAAATTGATTATCAAAGTATGTTTTGATCCATATACTCCCTTGAGATTCATTTTCTTGAAAGGCATTACCAGGAGAATAAAAAAATACAATCAAATTTATGAAAAATTATACATAAATAAAGACTGACAAACAACCAATGTGCAAAAGACAAATTGTGCAAATTAATCAATTAAATAAATAATACTGAGAACACGAGTTGTAGAGTCCTTGAAAGTGAAGAAGATGGTGCCAGCAAACAACGCTAGCACTGGCGAACCTGTTTCTTTCAGTTCTTTTACATCTTTTTCTTTTAAATGTGGATCTAGTACTGTTGGAACCTGTGATATCAAGTTTAATGGTGTGTTTTCGGGCCGATTGAGTGATCTGGCACTTTGCTGTCTCCGAGAAAGTTCCAGGAGGTGTGGCCTCAAGGCCAAGAGGCTTAGAGACTTCATCGACCATCAGCGAGCCCACGATCGTCTCCATTTCTCACCGATTCAAGCATCAAGGAAGATTGAAACATCAAGGCGAACGCCGTCTATCAGCCTCTCGCTTGCTGCTGCCGGAGGAGGGTGTCTACGTGTGACGGTCTCTCTCTCTCTCGATGCTGTCGGAGAATGGTACCGAAGTTCTGGGTCTGTGGTTTGTGGATTGGAATAACGAACACTGAGCTGGACTGAATATGGACTTTTTCAATATTGTGTTACATTTTCTGTGTTTTCACTCATTCTTTCTGGTTGCCATTTGTGCAATTTGTGTTTTTTTTTGCATGTTCGGGGTTTGATATTTTGGTTGCCGTTTATGCAATTTTTCTTTGCACGGTGGGGCAAGGGTTTGGTTGCTGTTTTTCTTTGAACAGGTTCTATGGTTTTCTTTGTTTCATGCCTGTCTATGGGAAGATAAATCTCAGGGTTGTATACTGCATGCACACTTTAATAATAAATGTATTTTAAATCCTTTGAAAGTTTGAGTCTGTAGGTTGTGGAATCAGTTCATTGTTGAGGTGAGTGAAGTTATTCACATTGGTTCAGTTAGCCTGATGTTTGTAGAGTAATAACCCTTACTGAACCTGGTGGTGTGGGACTTTGAATCTCCATATCTGTACCTTTGTAGCCTGTAAATGTGTACTGAGCTCGACAGAACCCGACTGGATATGTCTGGACAGATATATATAATAAAAAATAATGGACTTGGTCAGGTTTGGACTGGCTGTTGTTGAGCTTGGGTTCTGTTTTCTCTCTGTGCATGAGAAGTGCTTCTGTTTAATCCTGCTTAATAGATGCAACAGTATTCTCATTGCAAGGCCATTTCCAGATAAATGAAAGTGGGTGAAGGATTTTGTGCAAGGATACTGAAGGAGGGGTTGTGACTAGCTTTCCAATCCCTTGAGATCCATTGGAGAATGATCTGAGATAGTCAGACTGGTCTTCTGATTAGCTGAAGGTTGCAAGCTTCTCTGTCCTTATAGCCTTACTCTCGACAGAGTTAAAGTCTGTGTGGTGGAGGATACTGTAAGTAACTTTCCATTTTAAACTACGTGGACTAGATTTGTGAGTACTTGGAAATGAAATAAACCTTAGCCTAGAGAGAAGTCCAAAGCAACTTTCACTTTTAAATACTGTTTTCTCAGGAAGAATTTCAACTTGGTGAAATATTAAGTCCTTTGTAACTTTCTCACTTCCTTTACCAATTTCCCCCGGGATCAATAAAGTATGACTATGACTATCTTTATCTCTCGAGCCCTGCCTTTGTTCTGTGTGTATCTCTTCCTCTTTCCTCTCCTTTCCCTCTTCCCCCCCACCCCCCCCTACGCAACCCAACATCTCTGTCAAAGGTCCCTGATAATGTTGAGGATAATGGTTTTCCATTAGGGGCATGTGATTTTTAACTGAGTAGTTACAAGATACTGAATCTGCAACAGGCTGACGTTGATATTTCTTTGCTGTAAAGTATGATTCCATTTGCAATAATTTTATTAACACCTATTGAAGCTATTTGAAATCATAAAATTATTTAATTATTTGCAAGATGTAACATCTGTGATGTCTTGACTGATTCAATAAAAGGATTGTCGGTATACATATTTACTCTGAACAGAAATCAAAAATGACCCTTCGAAATGTGTATCACCACCCTGGCCTAATCATTAATTTCGTTTCTACTTGGTGTCACATCAAAGCTAGTGTTTCCAAAGAAGGGCATTTGAAATGCTCCCTCTCTTTCTCTTTGATAGATACTGTCTGACCAGATATATTAAAATAAGTGGTGCAAAAATTATGAGATAATTTTCATAGGTTCATGGATCTTTCAGAATTCTGATAGTGGAGAGGAAGAAGCTGTTCTTAAAACCTTAAATATGTGTCTTCAGGCTCCTGCATCTCCTCACTGATGGTAGTAATGTGCAGAGGGCATGTCCTGGGCAATGAGGGTCCTTAATGATGGTGAGTCTTTTTGAGGCATCACCTTTTGACGTGCCCATGTTGGAATTGGCTGAGTTTACAACTTTTTGCAGCTTTTTCCGATCCTGTGCAGTGGCCCCTCCATACCAGATGGTGATGCAACCAGCCAGAATGCTGTCCATGGTAGATCTGTAGAAATTTGCTAGAGTCTGAGGTGACATCCCCAATCTCCTCAAACTCCGAATGAAAAATATAGCCACTGGCCTGTCTTCTTCGTAATTGTATCAATATATTGGGCCCAAGATACAGTAGATCTTCAGAGATGTTGACAGCTAGGAATTTGATTCTGCTCACCCTGTCCATTGCAGACCCCCCCCCCCGCCCCATTGAGGACAGTTGTGTGTTCTGTCAATTGAAGTCCTTGGTTTTACAGTCCATGGATCCTGCCTGACCTGCTGAGTTCCTCCAGTATTTTGTGTGTTACTCTGGATTTCCAGTATCTGCAAAATCTCTTATGTTTGACAGGCTTGCCTTTTTCAGTCAGGGCAATTAAGTACGGAGTTGGGATATTATGGAACGGCTGTACAAGGCATTGGGGAGACCACACTAGTGTGCCCAGATATAGGAAGGATGTCATTAACCAGAAGAGGGCACAGAAAGGAATCACAAGGATGTTATCAGGACTGAAAGGCTTGAGTTACATCGAACAATTGAATAGGCTGGGACTGTTTTGCCTGAAGAGAAGGAGGCTAAGGGCTGACCTTGAAAGTTTATAAACTCATCAGTGCTCTTTTCCCAGGTTAAGGGATCTGAAACTAGAGGGCATAAATTTAAGGTGAGAGGGGAAAGATTTAAATGGGACCTGATGGGTATTTTTTTTTCCATGCGTGGTGCATATGTGGAAAAAGCTGCCAGAGGTGGGTACAATTACATTTTAACAGATACACAGATAGGGAATGTTTAAGTGTATATGGGCCAAACACAGACAAATAGGACTAGAGTCAAGCAGATAAACTGGGGCTTGGACAGGTTGGATCAAAGGATGTTTCAGGAGAGACTGTTCATCCTTCTACTTGCCTCTGCTGTTAACAGGACCATACATTTCAAGTGCTATAGGTCACTCTCTCCAAAGTTTGTTAAGGGAGAGACTGTCATGTGATCTGCAGCGACTGTTGAGTTCTTATCCTTAGCAAAGTAGATCTTGTTGCTGCAGCTGGTATCTCTTGCCTCACAAAGTCCCTTGTGTGGTTTTGAGCTCAGTGAGAAATAACCCTAACACAAGGCGTAGAGAACCTCTCTTCCAAGTCTGTTCCTAATGTTGAACTATTGAATTTTGTAATGTAGCTAATGATATACTGAATATATTTGAGACATGGAGAGAACGTTTCCAGGTTAGAGAGACTAGAGCCAAAGAGCACTTCCTCTGGCTAAAGTGACATCCCTTTAGAATAGGGATGAAAGGGAATTCCTTCAGTGAGAGTGTGGTGAATCTGTGGAATTCATTGCCACAGACAGCTGTGGCGGTCAAGTCATTGGGTATATTTTAAAGCGGAGGCTGAGAGGTTCTTGATTTAAAAAGTGTCAAAGGTTACGGGTAGCAAGCAAGAGAATGGGGGTCAGAGGGAAAATACATCAGCCATGATGAAATGGTGGAGCAGACTTGATTGGCCAAATGGCCTAATTCTGCACCTGTGACTTATGGTCGTATGGTCTAACTGAGATGAGAGATGGTCAGAAGTATCAGAGCAGGGGGACTGTTTGTAAGACCATACTCAAGACGATAGGACAATTGACTTGACAGTTTGAGTGATATTTTCTGAACTTGGTGAAATGGATTTTTTCCCCTTTGTAAATCTTTCTTAACATCCTTGGATAAGGTTGGAGGTTTCTAAACGTAGTTTAAAAATTTCATGTGTGGCTATGCAGGATAAAGTTAATCGCATGGGATATTAAGGGGGAATGAAGCAACATGTAATGACGTTCTGTTAAAGGGCTGAATGCTAGTTCCGTAGGTAGCTTTAAAATTCAATAATGGCAACAATTGTAAAACAAGGTCACATGAGTGGTTGCAGTGCTATTGATGTGTAGGGATGTAATAGAACAGTACTGAAAGCATTGGCTGTGAATGGAAAGAGTAAAAAGACATTGCATTGTTTATTCTTCTAAGTATTTTTTTTATTCTGAATAAAGTTACTTCAATTCTTAAAAAAAATTAAAGCATCACAAGGAGTTTTGCTTCAGCATGCAGAGTAAAAAAAATGTGGTAGTACACAGTTTTAAAGAAATGTTAAGTAGCTTCAAAAGAGTTCTAAGTACATTTATTATCAAAGTATGTATAAATGATACAACCTTGAGATTCGTCTGCTTACAGGCAGCCACAAACCCGACACCCGGCATTTAAATTGTCCAAGCACTCAGACCTAGGCCCGCTGCAGTCATGAGCACTGGGCCTGGGCCCTGTCATCATGTTCCGGCCTGTACCTGACATTTCCAAATTGGCCTGATGCTTAGATCGATCCAGCCTTGCTCCCAGTTTAGGTGGAACAAGGTGAAAAATAAAAGCAGTGCAGACCCTGGCTCTGGCCATGTAGCCAGCCCACATTCCTGAGCACCGATGTTCCCAAGCTCGGTCCTGGCTGCGCATTCAGCCTTCTCTCTGAAGCCCCTGCTCATTCTCCAGTCTAACGAGTGAGTCAGATGCCAAATTATTGGGATTTCCAACCAGTCAGATGCCAGATTATTTGAGCTTTATCGTTTATGGGCACAAAAGTTCATGGTAAGAATTTTCAGTGTGATATTAAGTTTTCACTGTTTAGGAATCGAAAGGACAGTCCTATCCATGGGATGGTTATGTATTCTAATGTGGCAAGGTTGCAAACTGGTTCAGTAAAGGGACTTGGTAATGGCTGTGTGTGCAGTATTCTGGACCTTTGAGTTTAGTGTTCATAAAGTGTGGACTTTGCTGAGGTAGGGGATGACAATTTTTATTTAAAAATGTTATTTATTTAACCTGGTCTTACTGTTGTAACCTTGTAGTTTGATCCCTGGGAAGTGAAACCTTTGGTTTCAGCTAAGATCACACAATCCATATAGAAGGGGCTTCAGAGAACTGAGGGTGACAGTCCTTGCACGTGTCCACTAGGTAGAGTTTCTGATACAGTGTAGAAAAGGAAACCGCCTGCACCACCTTGGACAGATGAAGCAGGATACAGTAGTGAATACAAACAGTATGGTTTGGGAATAAGGTGCTCTTTTCTGCAGCCATGGGCATGATCTGAAAACTGATGCCTGCCCTGTGTAAGGAGAGAGACTGAAAATCTGGCTGAGTGGTGCCACAGCAACAACCTCTCACTCAGTGTCTACAAGACCAGTGAGCTGATTATTGACTTCAGGAGGAGGAAACCAGAAGTCCACGAGTCAGTCCTCAAAGGAGGATCAAATGAACTAAAATGGTGATAGTCTCTGGGTTACTATCTGAGCCACATGCAAATTGACATCAAAGCAATAAAATTAGAGAATTTGCTCAATGATTGATGTTCTTAATCTTAAAAATTAGCTTATTTGACACATGTACACGTGTACAAATGTGTTGCTTTGCATCAAATCAAATCAGTGACGATTGTGATGGGCAAGTGTCACCACGTTTCTGCCGCTAACATAGCATGTCCGCAGCACACTAGATCTAACCGTACTTCTTTGGAATGTGAAAGGAAACCATGTGGTCACTGGGAGAAAGTACAAAGTCCTTACAGATAGGGGTGGGAATCAATCCTCGATGGGGTACAGGCATCTAGAGTGCTAGGGAAAGAAGGAGCTGTCCCGTTGGTAGACTGAAAAAAACAGTAGTACATTAAAAGTCCATGAGTCTGCAGTGGATAACATTTAAATAATTGATACATAGTGTTATAGTTCATATAAATTGCTTTATTGAAAAAAGCATCAGCAGGTAAGATAAGCAACTGTGGTTATGAAGAACAGTTAAAAATAGTATTAGGTCAACGAAAAAGATATCTAATGTTGCCAAATAAAACACTGAGTTGGATAAGAGGAAAAAGTCAGAATTTGGCAAGAGATATTTGGAAAATTAAACAGTGTGTTTCAATTGATATGTTAAAAAGAAATATTAACAAAGAATGACACTGGTCCATTACAGACTAAGACAGGAAAACGTTACAGTAGGTTCTGGTTAATTGGGACACATCAGGACCAGTACCTTTTGGCCCAATTAAGAGGCTGCCCCAATTAGCCAGTTTCATGGAAATAGTTAAAAAGGTATAAAAAAAAAGACCAACAACTGTTTAACTAAGTAACAAATTATGTATTTAAATGAAATACAGAACAAATTCGAATACCACCAATACTACTACAGTGCTATAAAACAGTTTTGTTCCTAATAGTTATGGGGGAAATTCTTGCAGTGTATACTTTTGTGTTCTTTTGATTGACTGTAAATGAACAAAATCAGCGCAGGCACCTACAGCAGGTAATGGACTGCCTTCGTACACTGCTGTCGACAATTGCATCCAAATTTTCATTTTCATTGTAACAATCAAGATGATACCTTCAAGTTCTCCGTATTTCCCAACTTGTTAAAGTAGTGAAATCGTTTCATTTTCACTCATGGCCGTTTCTGGCATCTCCAAGCCTGAATGCTTGAAACTGCAGTGAGCAAAACGGCTCCGAGTTGTGTTACTGCTTGTTTCTCGCTGACTATCAGTGACAAAAATCACTGCTTTTTGAACACAAACACACAACTGATGCTATTTATGAACTGTTCGCTCTTAGCACAGCGTTGCGGCTAATGGCCACACAAGTGCACCCGACTGATGCTAGTTAGAACCTGTTCAACATGACTTCTGTCCCAATTAAGTGGGATAGTGTCCCAAATAAACGAAGGGACTCCCATCAATTTTCTCAATTAGTTTTTGTTCTTTAAGAGTTGTTCCAAATCGGCAGCTGCCCAGATTAACCAATGAGCCATTTAACTATCTATCCATGGTTTATTGAGGAGTTAGGAAAAAGCAGAGAAATTAAACAAACATTTTATGCTTATCTTCACTGGTGATGATATTGTAAACCTCATAGAAACAGTGATGGATAACGAGTCCACAGTGAATGAGGAGTTCACAGAAATTACCATTAATTTTAAAATAAATATTCGCTTTCAGATCTGGACTTTCACTTACTGCCCTTGAGAAGGTGGGGATGATGATTGACTGACTACAGTCCTTCTGGTGAAGGTGCTCCCACAGTGCTGTTAGGGAGGGAGTTCCAGGATTCAGATACAATGGTGATGAAGGACCGTGACAGGTTTCCAAATCAGGCTGATGTGTAACTTGGAGGGGAACATGCAGGTGGTGGTGTTTGTTTGCACTTGCTGCCCTTGTCCTTCTTGCCGTTAGTGATCATGGTCTGTGCTGATACATTGAAGATAGCGGCAAATTTCATCTTCACTGTCTGTTTTCCCCAAGAGATGGTGTCATAGTTATAAAAAGTGGCCTACCATTTCCTTTGTCTTGTGGATGTTGAATGTAAGTTGAGGGCTGTGTTTATTTGGGATGAAGGTAAATCACAGCAGATTTCATGGGAGTGAATGGACTAGGCAGTAAACGAGCACTCCCTAGCACCCCTCATGAACAGGAGTGTCAGCCAACATGGAACCCAGGAAGGTGGCAACATAGTTGGAGACGATGGTGAAGAAGACCTATAAATCACTTCCCTTGAACATCAGGTTGGAGATTTGTGTCCTCACCCAGGCCAACATTCCCAGTACTTTGCCTTAGTTACAGTAAGTCACCAACAATGTATCAGGTAGGCTGTGTAATTTGTGTCGAAGCACAAAATGCTGAAGGAACTCGGCAGGTCTGGTAGGGTCAATGGAAGGAAGTGGGTATTCAATGTTTGGATTGAGACCCTTCATCTGAACTGAGAAATGGCCAGTATGAAGAGGTGGAGGCAGGAGGGCTAGGGCAACAGCTGGATCCAGGTGAGGAGGAGTGATAGGCAGGTGGAAGAGTGGGAATAGTGACGTACCCCACCCTATCTGGAAATGTGGAGTTGTTCATTCTGGCAGGAAACAAATATTTTTTTAAAAAGCACACAATCTAAATGCTGCAAAATTGCAGAGCAGTGAGATGCAGTGGGTTCTGGGTGTCCTGGTAATTAGGAAAGCTTCAGTAGTGCAAGGATTTGGTGAGGCCATGCCTGCTGTAGTGTGTGCATTGTCAGCTGAAGGAAGGATGCTCGTGCCCTAGGAGCAGTTCACAGAGGCTTACTGGACTGATACCTGGAATGGGTGGGTTGTCTGTGAGAAAAGGTTGTTCAGGCTGGGCTCATAACTGCTAGAGTTAGAGAGAGAGAGGAAGTCCTTTGTCCTTTAGTTTTATACTCCCTTATCCTTGGAGTTGGTGTGGTGGAGGGTGGAAGAGACTGTGACTCCACCTTAGCGATGCTCTCATAACTTTATAAACCTCTATAAGGGCACCCCTCAGTCTTCTGTGCTCCTGTGAGAACAGTCCCAACCTAACCAATCTCTCCTTGTAAATAAAGCCCTCCATTCCAGGCAATGTCCCGGTGAATCTCTCTGCACTCTTCTTAAACTACCACTTCCTTCCTCTAGGGTTGTGACCAGAACTCCACACAATGTTCCAAATGTAGCCTCACCAATATCTTGTGCAGCTGCAAAAAGATGTCCCAACTCTTTACTTGAAACCGCTGTCTATAAAGGCAGGCAAGCTGAGTACCACCTTCACCACTCTATTTACCTGCGTCAATATTTTCAGCAAGCTCGGAACTTGCATCCAACTGTCCCTCTGTGCTTCGAATGTCCCTGCCGTGTATTGTATACAGTACCCCTCTGGGTAGTATTAGAAGACTTAAAGTGCACCACCTCACACTTGTCTGTATTAAGTTCCATCTGCCACCACTCCACCCAACTTTCCAGCTAATCTATGTCTCTCTATATCTTTCGGCCACCATCCTCGCTATCTACAATCTCAATAATCTTTGTGTCATTAGCAAGCTTGCTTATCAGACAACCTATATTCTCATCCAAGTCGTGTAAGTAATTGACAAGCAACAGAGGTCCGAGTTCTGATCCCTGGCTACAGACTTCTACTCAGAAGAACAACCCTCCACCTCTACCCTCTGCCTTCTATCACCAAGCCAATTCCGAATCCAGGTTGCCAAAACACTATGGATTCAATGGGTATTATTTTTCTGGACCAGCAGGACCTTTCCAGGAGTCTTGATAAAGTATAATATTCAAGATTGTTTCCAGTGCACAGTGTAAAGGAGAATGAAATAATTGTTACTCTGGATCCGATGCAGTTAGACCATTTTTACCATCTTGCTTTCATCAATTTTCTTGGTAACCTCCTCCCAAAAAATTCAGTATGTGGGGTCTCAGTCCGAAACGTCAACTGTTTATTCATTTCCATAGATGCTGGCTAGCCTGCTGAGTTCCTCCAGCATTTTGTGTGTTGCTCTACTCTTGTATTTAGAACTGCGAATTACCCAGCCTCAGGCTCTAGCTCCTGTCCCGACCTTGACTGCTACCACCTCCAGACTAGGACCTGCCTCTCTGCCAGTAGTCCCCTGGGCTTCCCTTTCCCCACCACCACTCTCCAAACCTGGATTTTTCAAGTTCTGCCATCACCTCTTGGGTCCTCTGAGCTTCCATCTTCCTCCTATCCTGCCTTTCCTGAACACCCCAACCTTCCTCCTCCTCTGACACCATCAACTTTCCTCCCCCCTCTGAGCCCAGCTCTAATCACTGCCATTTCCTTGCCATTCCCTCTGACCTTCTCTTCTCTGAGGCGGAACATTCCGCCCTTAGTAGGGTCCTTACCTTTATCCCCCTTCACCTGCACGTCAGTGATTCTGCACCTGCCATTATGCTAAGCTCTTCTTGCCTCTGTCTCTGAGCCCACTTCTTTGGCAAGAATTCCCCACCCCGCACCAATGATCCCTTCTCCTATCTCCAGCCCTCCTCCTCCTCTTGGACATCCTGCTCTGGTTCTCTGCCTGCCCTAAATTGCCAACGAGATATTAACTAGCTTGACTTCAGCATTCATCTCTCCTCCTCGAACCTTGCTCCCTCTGAATGCACTGTCCTCCAATCTCTCCATACCAATCCCAACTTCACCATCAAATCCGCAGACAAAGGGGGTATTGTGGCAGACTGACCTCTACCTTGCTAAGGCCAGGCGTTACTGTCAGACACCTCCTCTTACCCCTTGAAAAGGACCCCACTCAGGACCATCGGGCTGCTGTCTCCCGCACCGGCACCGACCTCAACTCTGGAGATCCCCCATCCACTGATGCCAAACTCACAGTTCCCTTACTCCACACTGCTCATTTCTATCTCCTACCCAACATCCACAAGCCTGACTGTCCGGGTAGGCCCATTGTCTCTGACCGCTGCTGCCCCACTGAACTCATGTCTGTGACTCCATTCAAGAGCCCTTGGTTCAGTCCTTTCCCACCTACATCTGCAACACTTCACCTGCTCTTGATCTGCTCAACAACTTTCAGTTCCCTTGCCCTGACTGCCTCATTTTCACCATGGATGTCCAGACCCTATACAATTCTATCCCCTATCAAGCCCTTAAAGCTCTCTGCTTCCTTCTTAACAAAAGACCCAGCTACTTCCCCTCCACCACCACCCTCTTCTGTCTGGCAAAACTGGTCCTCACTTGCAACAATTTCTCCTTGGCTCCTCCCACTTTTTCCAAACTTAACAGGTAGCCATGAGCCCCAGCTATACCTGCCCTTTTTGTTGGCTACATGTCCAGGTTCTAAGCCTTCCTGACAATGCTGCCCAACTCTTTCTACGCTACATTGACGATTGCACTGGTGCTACTTCATGCACTCATGTTGAGCTTGTCAATTTCATAAATTTACCTCCAACTTCCACCCTGCCCTTAAATTCGCTTGGTCTGTTTCTTATACCTCTCTCCCCTTTCGTGATGTCTCTTCCTCCATCTCTGGAGACAAACTGTCTGCCAACATCTTTTATAAATCTGCAGATTCCCACAGCTATCTTGCCTATACCCCTTCCACCCTGACTCCTGTAAAAATGCTATTCCCTTTTCTCAGTTCCTTCATCTCTGCATCTGTTCCCACGACGCAGCACTCCTTTCCAGCACAAAGAGCAGGGTTTCCTTTCCTCCCCCATTGATGCTGCACTCACCCACATCCCCATTTCCTGAACATTCGCGCTCTCCCTTTCTTCCCACCACTGTAAAAGTGATGGAGTTCCTCTTCTCACCTATTACCCCAACAGCCTCCGCATCCAACACACCATTCTCTTCTGCAACTTCCGCCATCTTCAACAGGATCCTAGATCCTAACACATCTTTTCTCCTCCAGCTCCCCACTCTCCACTTTGTACAGGGAACGCTCCCTCCATGATTCAGTCGTGCCACCCCACTAATCTCCCTCCTGGCACATATCCCTGCAAGCAAGAGAAATGCTACACCTACCCTGCAAATCTGTTGGGGTAGTCGATTGTATCTGCAGCCTCTACAGTGGTGAGACCCAACTTAAATTGGGGACCGCTTTGTCGAGCACCTCCGCTCCATCTGCCAAAAGCGAAATTTCCTGGTGGCCAACCATTTTAATTCCTATCCCCATTCCCGTTCAAACATGTTAGTCCATGGCCCCCTCTCCTGCCGTGGTGAGGAGGAAGTGGAGAGGCAACACCTCATATTCCACCTGGGTAACTTCCAACCTAATAGCATAAACTTGATTTCTCCTTCTAGTAATTTTTTTTTCTCTTTTTATTTTTTTTCCTAACTCTTTTATTCCCCACTCTGGCCTCTTACCTCTTCTCCTCACCTGCCTATCACCTCCCCCTGGTGTCCCTGCTTTGTCCCATTCTCCCATGGTCCGTTCTCCTCTCCTATCAGAGCCGTTCTTCTCTAGCCCTTTACTTTTCCCAGCCACTTGGGTTTCCCACTTCTAGCTTGTCCTCGTTCCTCTGCCCAGCCTGTCTATTTTGACGTCTTTCCCCTTACTTTCCAGTCCTGATGAAGGGTCTTGGCCAAAAACAACAGCTGTTTTTTCAATTTTATAGATGCTTCCTGAGTTCCTCCAGCATTTTGTGTGTGTCGCTCAGTATGTATTGTGTTCTCATTTTTTTTAATCTTGCCATTTAAAAGATGCTCTGCTTTACTATTTTCCCTCCTATTATGGATGACCTAAAATTTTTCCACATTGTATTCCGTCTGCCATATCTACGCCTTATTCACTTTACCTGCTTTATCCCTCCTCGCAACCTATACTACCATCCAGTTGTATATCATCAGCAAACTTGGGTCCTGTCATCCAAGCCACCTGATTATAGATTGGGATTAGTGAGCTTTCAGTGCACCCCACTAGCCACAGCCTCCCAACACAAACATGGCACTTTCATTTCATTGTGTTTTTCCCTGTTAACCAATCTGCAATCTATGCCAGTATATTATTGGTAATCCCTTTGTGTGGTAGCACCTTTTGGAAAGCCTTCTGAAAGTCAAATCTACCATATCCACGTGCCTATTTTGCTTGTTACAATCTCAAAAAGAAACTCTCACAGGTTTGTCAAACATAATTTCCCTTTCATAAATCCATGTTAACTCTGCCCAGTATTATTTTCTGCCACCAGTTCCTTATAAATGCACCTCATCGTTTTTCCCTATTGTACATAAGACAAAGGAGAAGAATTCGGAAATTCGGCCCACTGGGTCTGCTCCGTCATTCGACCCTGGCTGATTTAATATCCCTCTCAACCCCATTGTCCTGCCTTCTCCCTGTAACCTTTGATGTCCATACTAATAAAGAAAGTACCAACCTCAGCTTTAAATATACCCAGTGACTTGGCCTTCACAGCTGTCTGTGGCAATGAATTCCACAGATTCACCACTCTTTGGCTCAGGAAATTCCTCCTCATCTCTGTTCTAAAAGGATATCTTTATATTTTAATGTTGTGCCCTCTGGTCCTAGACCAGGGGTTCCCAACCTTTTTTATGCCATGGACAATTACCATTAACTGAGGGGTCCGTGGACCCCAGTTTGGGAATCCCTGTCTGAGATTAATGTACTACTGGGTCTTTTTGCTCTCTTGTTTTCATGAAAAGTAGAGCAACTATCTTTCACTTTATTCTGGAAGCTATTTTTTTTAAAAGAAAAAGTCCTTCATGCAATCTGCAGAAGTCTTGAGACTAGATGGCCAAATTTTGGATGTCATCTTGCAGCGTGTATTTCATCTGATGATCCATGTAAGGTTAAAAGCACCTCAAGGGGGAAATGAGGCAAAGCCATCCCCTGTATTGCTGGTCATGTCTTCAAAGATGGCAGAGCCCTATTTGAGATGTACTTTGTCCAAATAATTCTATTTCAATGATTCAGAATTACTAATCTTGCCATTAAAATGTTTCCTGAGAATCGGAACAAATCTGTGAAATACCTGTAGCAAAAAGGCAGTCCCCATGATATTGGTGCCAGGGTTGTCTAACGGTTAGTGCGATGCTATTACAGCTTGGGGCATCGGTGTTCGGAGTTTAGTTCTGACGCCATCTGTAAGGAGTCTGTGCATCCTCTCCATGATTGCTTCGGTTTCTCCCGGGTGCTCCAGTTTCCTCCCACTGTCCAAAGACATATCAGTTTGTAAGTTAATTTGTCATTGTAGATTGTGCCATGATTAGGTTAGGATTAAATCAGTAGGTTGCCTGTGGCGCAGGTTGAAAGGTCCGAAGGGCCTATATTATACTGTATCTCAAATAAAATAAAATTAACATATTTGGTGTTCCCCTCTTCTGTGTCTTATACTGTTGTTTTCGTATCCGCTACAGGGAACGTGGCTTCTTCAGGGAATTTTGAGTGTGGTCTCGTTCCATTCACCATGGCTCCTGAACAAGAAACGAAAGAGAGCTCAGGTAAAGACAGTGCTTGTATCCACAAATCATTATAGACTGACCTTCCCTTGCCACTGCTACAATTTGGTGCATTATTTTGAAATATTCTGCAGAAGTATTTTATGATG
Source organism: Mobula birostris (assembly GCF_030028105.1). Classification (NCBI taxonomy): domain Eukaryota; kingdom Metazoa; phylum Chordata; class Chondrichthyes; order Myliobatiformes; family Myliobatidae; genus Mobula; species Mobula birostris. Next base: position 54,792,880 of record NC_092402.1, read on the forward strand.
TGACTTCCACTCGAGATGATGCATCAACGCCCTCCTGGTGACCCTGCCAGGTGGATTCTAGTGCATAGTGCTCAACAGCCAATCTTGTCGGACTGACGTGCTCTACATAAGCACAGTCAGCTTTGCAAGTCAGAGGATTGCATTCATTAACGCATTCCCACTGGCTACAACTTTTGTCACTGTGTTTTAGATCTAAGGTATAAACATGTAACCGTGTTGAATCAGACTTTTCCACCCTTATTGTAAGGCAGGTTTGATATTCAAGAACAGCGGCGTTTATGTCAATTTGTCCAACTTTCCTAGCATCTCTATGTCCAGTTCTGGTCGCCTCACTATAGGAAGGATGTGGAAGCATTGGAAAGGGTACAGAGGAGATTTACCAGGATGCTGCCTGGTTTAGAAAGTATGCATTATGATCAGAGATTAAGGGAGCTAGGGCTTTACTCTTTGGAGAGAAGGAGGATGAGAGGAAACATGATAGAGGTGTACAAGATATTAAGAGGAATAGATAGAGTGGATAGCCAGCACCTCTTCCCCAGGGCACCACTGCTCAATACAAGAGGACATGGCTTTAAGGTAAGGGATGGGAAGTTCAAGGGGGATATTAGAGGAAGGTTTTTTACTCAGAGAGTGGTTGGTGTGTGGAATGCACTGCCTGAGTCAGTGGTGGAGGCAGATACACTAGTGAAGTTTAAGAGACTACTAGACAGGTATATGGAGGAATCTAAGTTGGGGGGTTATATGGGAGGCAGGGTTTGAGGGTCGACACAACATTGTGGGCCAAAGGGCCTGTACTGTGCTGTACTATTCTATGTTCTATTTTGTTTTTCTTCTGCAAAGCCAGTAGTAAGCCGTGCTTTCTGTAAGTTCTTTAAATCCTAGTCTGACCCACAGGTGAAAGACAACAGTCATCTTTAATATTTCCTTTTATTTCAGTTAAGCTGCCACAATGGTAAGAAATGATGAAAAAAGTGAATTATTTGTAAACACTTATTAACTTTGAGTTGCGATCATCCTTTGCCTGCTCTCACCTTGGTCGTGAAGCAATGTCTATAATAAATTATGCGGCTCTTTTTATTCTGTTTTATTCATCTTTAGTAAAATTAATTGGTATTTTACCCAGTAGATGAAGTCTGTAATACCCTGCCAGTTTAAAAAATGTATTCAAATAGAGTCTTGAGATCTATTCAGAGGCTAAGGAAATTACCAGACCAGACCCATTTTAAAATCCTGAGCATGTCACCAAAATCTTATCTGCACCTCAAATAGCCAAACCAGATGTGATTTCCCTATAAGAGATTTAAGGCTTCGGGGCTGATATAATCTTGGGATAACTCAATAACAAAAAGACTTATTAGCACTCATTTCAAGAGGACTAGAATATAAAAGCAAGGATGTGGTGTTGAGACTTTATAAAGCACTAGTGAGGCCTCACTTGAAGTATTGTGAGAAGGTTTAGGCCCTTTATCTTAGAAAGGATGTGCTGAAACTGGAGAGGGTTCAAAGGAGGTTCATGAAAATGATTCCAGGATTGAATGGCTTGTGATATAAAGAGTGTGGTGGTTCTGCACCTGTATTCACTAGAATTCAGAAGAATGAGGGGTAAACTCATTGAAACCCATCAAATGGTTGAAAGGCCATGATAGAGTGGATGTGGAGAGGATGTTTCTTATGGTGGGAGTGTCCAAGACCAGAGGATACAGCCTCAGAATAGAGGGGCATCCTTTCAGAACAAGGATGAGGAGGAATTTCTTTAGCCAGAGAGTGGTGAATCTGTGGAATTCTTTGCCACAGGCAGCTGTGCAGCCCAAGTCTTTATGCATATTTAAGGCAGAGGTTGATAGATTCTTGATTGGTCAGTGTATGACGGGATACAGGGAGAAGACAGCAGATTGGGGCTGAGAGGAAAATTGGATCAGCCGTGATGAAATGATGGAGCAGACTCGATGGGCCAAATGGCCTAATTCTGCTCCTATGTCTTATGGTCTTATTAGGAACTGCAGCCCAAGCAGTTGCACAATTACTCAACAATGACAATCATCAACTTCCATTTCCTCTGTTATGTAGAAATCACGAAAGTAAACTATTTATTGGTGACTTACAAAGCTGGGTTGAGAGATCATAATAATGAAGGCCTGGTCCAAATTGATCTGAAGTATCCAGGATCAGCCCCTCCTATTTATCTTCACTCTGTGAGAACACCAGTTCTCATGATGGGATTAGTATTTGTTCTTCCTAATACTATCAACATCAGAATCAGGTTTATTATTAAATTTGTTGTGTTGCGGCAGCAGTACAGGGCAATACATAAAAATTACTATAAATTGTAATAAAAACATATATATTAAAAAAGTTAATAAGTAGTGCAATAATAGTTCATGAGTTCATTGTCCGCCCAGAAATCTGATGGCGGAAGAGAAGAAGCTGTTCCTAAAGATGTTTGTGTGTGTGTGTCTGTCTGTCTGTCTTCAGTCTCCTGTACCTCCTCCCTGATGAGAAGAGGTTATTATATTATTTTTCTTAAATACTACAGAGCTGCCTGGCACAAATAATCTCAATCGTCTATCACCTTTTATAACCTTGCGACATCCCAAGTCAAATTATAGCTAATGAGCTATTTTTGAAGTGTAGTCACCGATTATAATGGAAGAAAACAATAGATTTTTTTTTGCTAAGAGCATGATTATACGAAGAGGAATACGTGGGTCATTTTCAGAGTGGCAAGCAGTGACTAGTGCTGTACAATGAAGGTCAGTGTTTGGGCTTCAAATGTTCTCAATTTGTAATCAATAGTCTGGATGAGGGAACGAAAAGTGATATTTCTGAGTTCGCTGACAACACGAAAGATGAAGGGAAGAGGCTTCAAGACAATTTAGGCAAGTGGTGAGGTGAGGGCCTCTGTCGGTCAGCGTTGACCATGAATGTTGCGTCCTAGATGTCTGTGTACGCAAGTCTGGTTAGTACGATATGGAGAGCAAGCTGTTGCCCATGTAGCAAACTCGCCCTCTCCACGCATCTGATGAACCCAAAGGCGTGGCAGAAACCGAAACAGTTTAGTACCAGCAGGGTCGCAGGAGTTTCCAGTCAAGTTGAGTAAGTGAGGAAGGAAACACAGCATAATGAGAGAGAGTAAATTGTGTCTATTTTAATGCAAGTAGCATCAGGAACAAGGATGATGAATTTAGAGCATGGATCAGTACATCAAACTACGACATAGAGGCGATTACAGAGATCTGGCTGTCACAAGGGCAGGACTGGCTGCTGAGTGTTCCAGGGTTTAGATGTTTCCAAAGGGACAGAGAGGGATGTAAAAGAGGTGGCAGAATACCATTGCTAATTAGAGTTAGTATCACAACTGTAGAAAGGGAGGATGTGGTCGAGGGAAGTTAGAAACAGGAAGGCAGCTGTCACTCTTGTCGGATCTCAGTAATTTTTGATCCCTGAATTCTTTTATTTCAGGAATGAGCGAGATACTTTGATTCATTGATTCTTCACGATTGTTTATTTTAAAGTTTAAACAAAAGTGCAGAGCATTTGAAATTAAATGAGTAGCTGAGAAGCAGAGATTCAATAGAAAAATGGTGCCTTTGAAAAATCTGTCACCTTTTTACCCAAGATTACAGAAATTCTGCAGATAGAGATAAACCAGTTAATAAGCTACACAATTAAAGCAATTATACTACTAGTCTAATGTGCTAATACTTAGCCAATTAAAAATTGAAAAGGTACAAACATTTGTATATGTAACCTATGGTTGACAAGAGATATGGAACATCTAGTTGAGGAAGAAAGAAGCTTACTCAAAGTGTAGGAAGTAAGGATCACACAGGGCTCGAGAGAGTTACAAGGTAGCCTAGGAGTTTAAGAAAGGACTTGGGAGAGCTAGAAGAGAAAATGAGGAAGCCTTGGTGAGTAAGATTAAGGAAACTCCCCAAGATGTCTTACACGTATGTGAAGAACAAAAGGATGACTAATCAGGAGGTAGGACTAATCAGGGATAGGAGAGCAAACATGCACCTGGAGTCGGAGGAGGTAAAGGAGTTTCTTAATGAGTACTTTGCCTCAGTATTCATCAGTGAAAGGGACCTTGACGAATGTGATGACTGCTGGAGCATGTCGACATTAAGACAAAGGAAGTGCTGGAAATTTTGAAAAATATTAGGATAAGTAAGTCCCTAGGGCTGGACAGGATATACCCCATGTTACTTTGAGAGGCGAAGTAGCCAGATGATCTTTACGTTCTCACTGGCCACAGGAGTAGTACCAGAAGATCGGAAGGTGGCAAATATTAATCCTTTGTTCAAGAAAGGGAATTGATAACCCTGAGATTTATAGAGCAGTGAGTCTTGCATCAGATGTGGGCAAATCATTGGAGAGGGTTCTTGGAGAGAGGAGTTATGAGCATTTGGAGAAGCATAGTCTGATTAGGAATAGTTCAGCATGGCTTTTGTGAAGGGTAGGTCATGCCTCATGAGGTTGATTGAATCCTTTGAGAATGTGACATAGCTTATTGATGAAGGTAGAGCAGTGGATGTGGTGTATGTGGATTTTAGTAAGATGTTTGACAAGGATCCCCATTGTAGGCTCATTCAGAAAGTCAGGAGGCATGGGATCCAGGGAAACTTGGCTGCATGAATACAGGATTGGCTTGCAAAAAAGAGCAGAAGGTGGTAGTAGATGGAACGTTTTCTCCCTTGAGGTCTGTGACTAATGGTGTCTGCAGGAATCTGTTCTGGGACCCCTGGTCTTTGTGATTTTCATGAATGACTTGGATGGGGAAGTGGAAGAGGGTGTTAATAAGTTTGCAGACACACAAAGATTGGTGGTGTTGTGGATAGTGTAAAAGGTTATAGGTTACAACGGGGTATTTGTATGACGCAGAGCTGGGCTGAGTATGGCAAAGTTGTCATTCAGGTTCCTATTACATCTCTCCCCTTCATTCCACCCCTGCCCTCAGGTTGGGAAATACCTTGCTGGTGGTGGTGGTGCGGTCCTGAAAAACAAATAGAATTTTAAAAATAATTCGGGGTGCATCTATCTGGACCAGGTGCTTCATTCATTCTAACTGACTATTTCTAGTAGCTTCTCTATGAACTTTTAGCCTATCCAGAATCTTTCTTTGCTAAAGCTCCAGCAGTATTTTAGTCCTTTGTGAAGACTATGACATACTTGGTTTGTACCTTCTCCATGTCCTCAGTCTGCTTTGGTAACTGATCAGGCCCACCTTTGCTTTTGCCATTCCCTTGTTGTCTGTGGGATAGTTTAGAATTTACTGCCAGTCATTTTTTATGCTCCCCTTGCTTTTATTTCCTTTTCTTAGTTCTCCTCTGAACTTTCTGTAATCAGCCTGTTTCTCACTTGTGTTAGTAGCATTTTCATTTTCTGCTCTGTTTTGCCCTCTATCTTTTTTGATCATCCTTTGGAGCCCCGGCTTTAATTTTCCCACTCTCCTCTCTCATGCAAATACAACAAAACTTTAGCTGAAACATCTCAAATTTAAAACCATTGCATTGTTTAATTATGGTTTTGCCTATGGATTCAACCAAATAAAATTTGCAGACTGCCTGAAATGACTTCATCTTGCCTACTTTTAATGAGAAAGCATGCCATACAATTTTTTGTATAGATGTATTTCTCTTTACTGTGACATCACTTCATACTCTGAGATTGGCAGTACAGTGGCTGTGGTTCTTTTTCACCATCTGAGGGATCGATGTTTCAGTGATAAGGCCAGCATTATTACCCGCCCCTAGACTCTCTTGACAAGATGTTGGGTGAGCTGCTCTTTGAACCTGGACAGTCCCTCTTGCTAAGGTACTCGTGTAGAGGTGTTGATTGGGGAGTTACAGGATTTAGACCCAGTCATGATAAAGACATTAAAGTATACAATTGATAGCCACTTTATTAGGTACACTTGTACACCTTCTCATTAATGCAAATATCTAATCAACCAATCACGTGGCAGCAGCTCAATGCATAAAAGCATGCAGATATGGTCAAGAAGTTCAGTTTTTTAAACCAAACATCACAATGTGGAAGAAATGTGATCTAAGTGACTTTGGCCATGAATGATTGTTGGAGCCAGATGAGGTGGTTTGAGTACCTCAGAAACCGCTGATCTCCTGGAATTTTTACACACAACATTCTCTAGAGTTTACAGAGATTGGTGCGTAAAACAAAAATCATCCAGTTGAGTGGCAGTTCTGTGGGCAAAAATGCCTTGTTAATGAGAGGGGTCAGAGGAGAATGGCCAGACTGGCTCAAGCTGACAGAAGGGTGACAGTAACTCAAATAACCACACATTACAACAATAGTGTGCAGAAGAGCATCTCTGGATTGAACCTTAAAGTGGATGGGTTACAACAGCAAAGGACCACAAACATGCACTCAATGGCCAGTTTATTATGTACCTCCTGAATGCTGTTGTGTTTTTCCAAGTCAGGATGGTATGTAACAGTGGTGTTGCTGTGCAGATGCCATCTTTGTCTTTTTTGGTGGAAAAGCCCATTAGTCTGGGAGATTCTAGTAGTGTAGCCAAGGCAAGTAACTGCAGTGCTTTGTAGATGGTATGCTCTGCAGCTGGTGATGAGGGAAGTGTTCAGGGTGATGGATCTGGTGCCAGTCAAGTGGACTGCTTTGTTCTGGGTAGGTTGGAGCTGCTTGAGAGTCTTTGAAGCTGTACTCGTGTAGCCAAGTAAAAGGTGCTCCATGACACGTTCCCTGTACCTTGTAGATGGTGGAGAAGTTTTGGGGCGCCCTCTCACTGACTCCTCACCTAGAGGACGAACCCAGTCCCCACTGTGAATCCAAGTTTTTCATTGGATATGATTAGTCTAGAGAGGGTGCAGAAAAGATTATCAGGAACATTGCTTGGACTAGAGGGCTTGAGGGTTCGAGACTGGATAGGCTTGGGTCTGTTTTCCCTGGAGCGAGGGAGGCTGAGGGGTGACCTTATAGATGTTTATAAAATTGGAGATAAGATTGATTGTCCTGGTCTTTTTCTCAGGGTTGGAACATCTAAATTTGGAGTGCAGAAGTTTAAAGTGAGAGGTGAAAGATTTCAGGGGGACATGGGTAAGTTTTTCACACACAGTGGGAATATGGAAAGAGCTACCAGAGGAAGTAGTAGAGGTGGGCACAGTAACAACATTTTAAGACATTATGGCAGGTACATGGGTAGGAAAGGTTAAAAGGCAAATGGGCCAATTGCAGGCAAGTGGGAATCAGCATAGATAAGTTTCTTAGCTGACATAGACCAGAAGGTCTGTTTGTGTGCTGTATAACACTGTGAACCTACAGTGGGTTACCTCCATATCCTCTTACTAGGCCATTTGAAACCTTTACATAACCAAGACCACTTTACCCACACAGCTTGTATTTGTCCTTATCCCAGCCTAACTCCATTATGCTTTTGTTTCCTCAGCCCTCTTCAAGCACTTACATATTCAAAACCCTGGCCAATGTCCTGCTGAGTTGGCATCACTGCCTTGCCTGTCTGCAGTGACTTTTTCACAGGCCAAAGTTCAAAGTACATATATGCCACCATATACAACCCTGAGCTCCATTTTCTTGCTGGCATTTACAGTAAATACAAAGAAGCACAATAGGATCAACAATAGGATACAGAGAAGGTTTACTAGAATGTTACCTGGGTTTCATCACCTAAGTTACAGAGAAAGGTTGAACAAGTTGGGTCTCTATTCTTTGGAGCGTAGAAGGTTGAGGGGGGACTTGATAGAGGTATTTAAAATTATGAGAGGATAGATAGAGTTGATGTGGATAGGCTTTTTCCATTGAGAGTAGGGGAGATTCAAACGAGGACGTGCGTTGAGAGTTAAAGGGCAAAAGTTTAGGGGTAACATGAGGGGGAACTCCTTTACTCAGAGAGTGGTACCTGTGTGGAATGAGCTTCCAGCAGAAGTGATTGAGGCAGGTTCGATGTTGTTGTTTAAAGTTAAACTGGATAGATATATGGACAGGAGAGGAATGGAGGGTTATGGGCTGAGTGCAGGTCGGTGGGACTGGGAGAGGGTAAGAGTTCGGCACGGACTAGAAGGGCCGAGGTGGCCTGTTTCCGTGCTGTAATTGTTATGTGGTTATAAAAACTACACATAAGCAGAGATGGACAACCAATGTGCAAAAGAAGACAAAACTGTTCAAATAAACAAAAACAAATAACAGCAACAATAAATAAATATTAAAGGATTTGAGAACGCCAGTTGTAGGGTCCTTGAAAGTGAATCCACAGGTTGTGGAATCAGTTCAGTGCTGAGCTGAGTTTTTTCCATAAGCACAAAAAAAAAAATCCCATTCTTCACATTCGTACAAGGCCTCATTCCACACAAGCTTTGTAACTTCTTTAAGTCTTGTAACCATGCTGTATCATACCAAATCCAGCCACCACCTAGGCTGCACAGTTAGGTCAGCTCCTACACTGGTTCTCTTTTGGCATTCTCCACATCATACGAATTAACCTTTTCAAAACCAGCTTTTTATCCCCTTGCCTTTAGACATTCCATGGACTCCCTCTTGCTATTTTTATTCCTTTTTATTTTCCTGCCTATAAATAGAAGACACTCCATAAGTACATGTTGTATCATTCCTGAATATAGGAAAGAGACCATTATTTTTATCTGGTCTTTCAGCCAAAAGGAACCACTGATTTTTAGATCAAAAAGTGGTTTACGCAATGGAATTGTCGATCTGACTCATTTTGTTCAACTTACCCAGTCCTTATGACTGTACTAATTCTCCCTCTTCTGCTGGTGTATGCAAAACTCACCTCCTTCACTGGCTTGTATCGCGCCTAAAGCTGGATCTTCAGAGCTTGTAGATAGCCTCTCAACTGTCCTGGAAAATTCACAATCTGAACTCTAGTTGTAATGGAAGCAAAAATTCTGGGTGCAACAGGTTTCCTTCCATTTGAGAACATTATAATTTTTTTTTCAAGTGTTATATTATTTGGTTGCCTTTTACAGGCACTACAGTCCATTGGTTAACGGTAATTTATCCCTACCAAATGCATACAACACAATCCTGAAATAACCCCCTCTATTACCTCGGCATTGTATACATTTCAAATTACTCTTTATAATGCTGCTTACATTGCAAATGGTGGTTGTCCATCATGTCCGCCGATGACAGGAAACCTGTGTGGGAGAGTTTTTAAAGTGGAAAAGCCTTTGCAGTGGGATATTTCTACTCTCTCGACCTCAGAAGTCAGGGTCCAGTGGTATGAGCCAGCATCACAAACTGAGGTCTTCCTTGATCGCAGTGGATGACCATGATGTCTTTTTGTCTTCGTCATGGAGCGTTGTAGTGCCATCTTCCTAGCCATTGGATCTCACTGTAGGTCTCATCCGCCCAGTCCGCCGGAGCTGTCTTTGCATGCTAGGACAGACACGTCCCAATCTGACCGGAGTATGAGGCTGCTGGCTACCCTCAACTGGCTTAGCCCGCCTGTCGAAGTGGTGCACCGGACTGTGGCTGCTGTTACATGCAAACAGCTACTTGGAGCCACACATTGTAAATACATACTGGTGTTTATGCACATTTTATTCCACATCCATACTTTAACCTCTAAGTTTATTTTATATAATTCGTTATTTTTCAAATTGTTGAATGTTAGAGTCATAGAGAAATACAGCACAGAAACAGACTCGGCCCATCTAGTCTCCCAATGACCTGCACCAGGACCATAGCCCTCCATATCCCTGCTATCCATGTACCTATTCAAACTTCTCTTAAACGTTAAAATCGAGCTCGTGTGGAATTCTTGTGCTGGCAGCTTGTTCCACATACTCGTGACTCTCATGTTCCCCTTAAACTTTTCACCTTTCACCCTTAAGCCATGACCTCTGGTTGTAGTCCCAACCAACCTCTGGGAAAAGCCTGCTTGCATTTACCCTATCTATGCTCCTCATAATTTTGTGTTCCTCTATGAAATCTCTCAATCTTCTACATTCTAAAGAATACAGTCCTAACCTTTCAATCTTTCCTTATAACTCAGGACCTCCAGACCTGGCAATTTCCTTGTAAATTTTCTCTGCACCCTTTCAATCTTATTGACATCTTTTCTGTAGGTAAGTAACCAGAACTGCACACAGTACTCCAAATAGGCATCACCATTGTCTTATACAACTTCAGCATAACATCTCCTAACAACTCTACTCAATACATTGATTTCTGAAGGCCAATGTGCCAAAAGCTTTCTTTACGACTGTATCGCGGGAGGAGATGGCAGCGTGCCGTGTGTATGCAGCTCTCCGGTGAAAAATGATGTCGTATCTGTTGAATAGGGTCTGTGGGTAATTCTGATTTGATGGAGAATGGACGTGAAATCACAGAGGAACATCTGGAGAAATTTCTGAAACGCCCGTCTGCTGCTGTCATTACTGTATGGTCGGGAATCTTTCGGAGGGTAGGCCTCAAAATCCCCGGCCTTGCCTGCTTTTGGCGACCGAGAAAGAAGTCGAATCGCTCGGGCAGAGATGGCGCTCAGTACTCTGTGTCGGAGAGCCAATCAGAGCTCGAAGTTTTCGGATGACTCAGAGTCGGATTGTGGCCGGGTATGGCAGGAAGAGTTTTTTTTCCTTCTCCTGTCTGCGTGAGATGTGGGACATTTGAGAAACTTTGAACTTTACTGTGCTCATGGACTTCTTCATCAAGTTATGGTATTGTTACACTATTTGTAACTATATGTATAATTATGTGGTTTTGTCAGTTTTTTCAGTCTTGGTTTGTCCTGTTTTTGTGATATCACACCGGAGGAAATAATGTATCATTTCTTAATGCATGCATTACTAAATGACAATAAAAGGGGACTACGTGTCTTCATAATCTAAATATCTACCTGTGACCCCACTTTCAACGAATTATTGACCTGTATTCCTCGATCCCTTTGTTCTACCACACTCCTCAGTGCTCTACCGTTCACTGTGTAAAACCTACCCTGGTTGGTCCTACCAAAGTACAAAACCTCACACTTGTCTGCATTAAATTTCATCTGCCATTTTTCAGCCCATTTTTCCAGCTGGTCCAGATTCCATTGCAAGCAATGATAGCCTTCCTCACTGTCTACTCCAGCCCCAATCTAGGTGTCATCTACAAATTTGCTGATCCAGTTAACCACGTTATCATCCAGATCATTAATGTAGATGACAAACAACAATGGACCCAGCACCAGTCCCTGTGGCACTCCACTAGTCACAGGCCTCCAGTCAGAGAGGCAACCCTCTCCTACCACTCTCTGGCTTCTCCCACAAAGCCAATGTCTAGTCCGATTTACTACCTTATCCTGAATACTGGGCAACTGAACCTTCCTGACCCGCCTCCCATGCGGGACCTTGTCAAATGCCTTATTAAGTTCATGTAGACAGCATCCAACTTCTTGACCTCATTCACTTTCCTGGTAACCTCCTCGAAAAACTCTATAAGATTGGTTAGACATGACATACGATGCACGAAGCTATCCTCACTATCCTTAATCAGTCCATGTCTATCCAAATACTTGTATATCCAGTCCCTTAGAAAACCTTCCAATAACTTTCCCACAACTGATGTCAGACTCATCGGCTTTTGATTTCCTGGTTTCTGTTTAGAGCCTTTTTTTTAAACGGAACAACATTGGCCGTCCTCCAATACTCAGGTACCTCCCCGTCACTAAGGATTATTTAAATATCTCCGCTGGGCCTCGGCAATTTCTGCACTTGCTTCCTGTAGGATCCATGTGAACACCTTATCAGGCCCTGAGGATTTATCCACCCCAGTTTGACTTGGTAGCAAATACCTCTTCCTTTGTAATTTGTACAGGGTCCATGAAGTTGATACTGCTTTACCTCTGTTTTATAGATTCTGTATCCATCTCCTAACCTGTTGTTTGTTGTTGTATGTTGCACTAACACAGTAGATTTCTAATACCTGTAAATGTACACTTATGGCCACTTTATTTGGTACCTCTGAGTGTATGTTCATGCTCTGCTGCTGCAGCCGATCCATTTCAAGGTTCGATGTGTTGTATGTTCAGAGATGGTTTTGTGCACACCCCTGTTGTAATGTGTGGTTATTTGAATTGCTGTCTGCAGGGATCTGTACCAGGACCTCTGTTCTTCAGTGTTTCAATAGTTCATTTAATATCAGCGAATGTATACAATATGCATCATGCAGTCCTCACTCTCTGCAGACGTCCTCGAAACAGATGAAAAAAAACCCCAAAGAATGAATGACAGAAAAAAAACGTAACAACCCCAAAGTCCCCTACCCCCTGCCACGCACAAACAGCAGCAAGCAGCATCAAACCTCCCCCCACTTATTCTCACATTATGCATCAGCATTCCCACCACCTGCCATGCCAAGAGATCATAGTCTACACTCCATCAAAAACTAACCGTTCACTCTAACATTTCAACATCCCATGTGCTCTCTCTCGCTAACAAGGGAGAGATGGATATCACTCCTTTCAAGGCGAGAGGGGAGACAACAGTGGCTATTTTGATGTTACAGTCAGTCCGAAGCGTTGTCTTTTATTTTGAGTTCCCTGACTTGAGTATTGGCAGCAAACGAGAGCGAGAGATATATCCATCCCGAGTGGCAAGCCCTCCAACAGCCGCTCTTGCTGTCTTTGATGTTCCAGCTCCCACTGCACTTCAGTTCATGACACCGGTGAGAATTCATGTCCACAGAGCCGCACAAGCCCCGAAGTCAGCCCAAACCTGGACATACCGAAACGCGGCCGATCAATGAGCTCCAAGAATGGGAACGCACTGCTGTGCAGAGCCACTGTTTGAGTGCTGCTGTGGATCAAAGATCCTAACAGGACTCCAGCCACCATGAAAAGGAAAATAGACTCATTAGATCAGGAAGAATTTAACTGTTTTGCTGATGAGCTGGCCAGAGGTGACCCTCTGGCGCCATCTTTGGCTCCGCCCAAGCAGCCGGCCGGGGCATCGAAGGAGCCGACAGACAAGTTGGAGAAGGAGGAGCTCATGGACATTGGAGAATGAGGACCCAGTGCTTGGGCTGGCGAAGGAAGAGAGGACGGTGCTTACTTCCACCAAGTGAACACCAGAAGGGAGCACCGAGCAAGTACTAGAGGGAAGCACCAGCGGAGGGACAAGCCCCCAACATAGTACAAAATCCAGCAGCTCTGGCATCTCCTTCCCTGGCACCCGCAACAGATGACTCCAAGGCAAGGGCCTTGTCTGCGCAACAACCAATGAGGCTCTTCTGCCAGTGAACCATACTTGCAGAATTCCACGTTACCAATGTCCAACAGGGTCTTGTGATCACAATAAAAATGTAAAAGGCTATCACTCGCACCTCTTTTTGGACTGCGCGCTGCCTGGGTACAATGGTACGCAACAGGGCCAGGTGACTACACAGCAATGGTACGCAATAAGTCCAGCTTCGTTGCTACTGAGCAACTCACTGATGGGACAGTCCTGCAGTACTTGATGTTCTTAGTATCCAGCAGTGACTCGCACTCGTAAAAGAGACGTACAAGATGAAGAAGTGCACCTTTGATTGGACTTGGAGTGGGCGCTGCATCCGAGCACACTGCTATCATATTGGTTCCTTGAAGCACTCCTTTGCACTTCCACTAAGTCACCCATTAGCTCCCAACCCCCTTATATACCTTTTTCACATGCACCCCATCCTCAAATCCCATCTATTTCCGTGATATCCCCACTTCTTCAACCCTTACCTAATCTACTTTGCCCTGCAGCATCTTAACACAGCTACACTCTGAGACATCTGTTCACACGTCCTCGGACTAGGGCAGGGTACGGCAGAGGAGGGACTGGCAACTCAATCAATATCCATTTCCAAATCTTATTAGCCTGCGGTATTATGTATAAAACTAACGATGAAAATTTACAAAGTTTGTTTCCTTTGCACAAGCCTTGTCCATCCTCTGAGTCTGATGTTAGCCTCAACTGTTAATTAATAGCAGTGGATCACTTTGTCATTGTCAATAAAATGGCTAAGTATGAGACAAAAACATCCTGTATGAGCACATCTCCACTTATGACATGGGAAAAGGGAGATTGTGTTATAGAAAGTTGTGCTACCGATGGTTTTCTAGGAACACAATCCCTCCATAGCCTGGGAATCACCTGTAATGTACAAGTTTAATTGCGGCATGTACCTCACATTTTTCATGCACTTTCTCTGAAGTGCAGTTTGGGATCATGGGACCACTTTGCTAAGTCCATCCTTGGAGTAATATGGGAAAGTTTCAATTGTAGAAAGTAGGGTTAATTACCCAGTCTTTTTCTATCCCGAGAGAGGGTGGGACAAGAAGTTCATTTATTTATTTTAGAGATGCATCATGGCCCTTTCGACCCAACAAACCCACACTGTCTGATTACACCTATGCGACCAATTAACCTACTAACTTGCACATTTTGGAATATGGGAGCAAACTGGAGCACCCAGAGAAAACCCACACAATCACAGGGCGAATGTACGGACTCCTTACTGACAGCAGCAGGAATTAAAGTCTGCTCACTGGTGCTGTAATCGAGTTACGCTAACGGCTAAGCTGCCGTGCCACCCCATATCCTCTCATACTATGAGAGTGGGCAGTACAGTAACTGTGGTTTATATTCACTTACACTGAACAACAAAGATTTTACTTCCTGAATACTTTTGAGTGTATCTTACGGATCTTGGGCTGCTGATCATGAAAATCACCATGAAATATCCTCATCACACACCTTTTTTTGAAATTGCCTATATTTGTTATTTCAATCCATAATAAAATCAGAATAACTGATGCCAAGATTAAGGAAGGCATTTTTGTTGGTCCACAAACCAGATAGGTCATCAATGACAGGTAATTCAAAGAACTTCTAGTGGGACCAGAGAAAACCACATGGAAAGCATTCAAGGATGTAGTTGAAAATTTTCTTGGCAACCACAGAGCACCAAACTACGTGCAGTTGGTTGACAACATGCTTCAAGCATACAAAACCATGAAGTGCAATGTGTCACTAAAGATTCATTTTCTGCCTTCCCACTTAGACTTCTTCCCTGCAAACCTTGGTGCTGTCAGTGACGAACATGGTAAACGTTTTCACCAGGACATTGCGGTCATGGAGAAACAGTATCAGGGCAACTGGAATTCATCAATGCTGGCTGATTATTGTTGGACACTTAAACAAGAAGACTCGGACATTGAGTACAAATGAAAATCATCAACAACACATTTTAGCTTAGTTGAGCTATTGTAAAGTTAGTTTCTTGTTTCTCCAAAGTCCTACGCGATACAAGTTGTATGAAATTATACTTGAGTTCAGCTTCAAGCGGTCTATCAGAAACAAATAAAAAATGCTGTGGAAGCAGCACTTCCGACAAAAATTATTACCCAGTGTTATCTGGGAGTCTGTGTGTCATTGTATTATTGCCTGACCCCAGTCTCCCTTGAGAAGATGTTGGTAAGCTGCTGTTCAAACCGTGACAGTGTTTATTGAAGTAAATGTGCAGTGGTGTTAGGTAAGGAGTTCTTGGATTTAGACCCAGTGACAGTTAAGAAATGGCAATATATTTCCAAGTCAGGATAGTGTTTAACAGAGGGTGACTTGCATGCTATTCCCCTGGTGGTAGTAGTTGTGGGTTTGAGAAGTGCTTTTGCTGCAGCTATACTGTGTTGTGGATGGTGCACGTTGCAGTCACTATGCACCAGTGGTGGGGTCATAAATGTTTAAAGTGGTGACGACTGATTTGTCCTGGATATGTTGAGACCTTGAGAGCTGCTGGAGCTGCAGTTGTTTGGGCAAGTCTTCCATCACACTCCTGATTAGTGCATTGTAGGTGAAAGACTATAGGTGTCAGAAGGTGAGTCACTCACCACGGGAGGGACTTGCCTCTTCCCTGCTCTCAAGGCCGCAGCATTTATACGGAATGAGCAACACACACAGAATGCTGGAGGAGCTCAGCAGGAGAGGAACAAAGAGCCAGTGTTCTGGGCTGAAATCTGATAAAAGGTCTCAGCCCGAAATGTCTGACCTGCTGCAGCAATTTGTATGTGTTACTTTGGATTTTGAGCAGAATCTCTTGTTTGTTATTTACATAGCAGGTTGAGCTTCTAGCCAATGATTGCCCTGTTTTTTTTTTCTCCGTCCTAGCAGAGAACATCATACTTTATACTTTATACTTCATTGTCACCAAACAATTGATACTAGAACGTACAATCATCACAGCGAGATTTGATTCTGCGCTTCCCACTCCCTGGTTCAGAAATATTAAATATTAAAAATAGTAAAAAATTAGTAAATATAAAAATTTAAATTATTAATCATGAATAGAAAATAGAAAAATGGAAAGTAAGGTAGTGCAAAAAACTGAGAGGCAGGTCCGGATATTTGAAGGGTACAGCCCAGATCCAGGTACATTGATGAGGGACAGTGTAATAGTTACGTTGTTGAATATCGAAGGGAGATGGTTAGATTGTCTGTAGTGGATATTGCGTAGCACTCCTGTGATGTGATTGCTGCTTGCCACAAGTCAGCCTAAGCTGCTTAAATCTTGCTGCATGCAGGTGTGAAGTAAATTGAATAATTTGCAGGGAAAATTTACAAGGATGTTGCTAGGACTTGAGGACCTGAGTTACGGGTTAGGACTTTATTCCCTAGAGCATAGAAGAATGAGGGAGATTTGTTGAAGGGATACAAAATTATGAGGGGTATAGATAGGGTAAACGCAAGCAGGCTTTTTCCATTGAGGTTGGGTGATACTGGACCTATAGGTCATGGGTTAAAGTTGAAAGGTGAAATATTTAAGGGGAAAATGAGGGGGAATTTCTTCACTTGGAGAGCGATGAGAGTATGGAATGAGCTGCCAGTGCAAGTGGTGGATGTGATTTTGTTTGCAACGTTTAAGAGAAGCTTGGATAGAATGGCAGAGGTATGGAGGGCTATGGTCTAGGTGCAGGTCGATGGGACTAGGCAGATTAATAGTTTGGCACAGACTAGATGGATTGAAGGGCCTGTTTCTGTGCTGTAGCGTTTTATGATAGTGTATAGCTTTCTATGATATTGGAAGCACTTTTCTCTTTGGCATTTTAGTTCTGGGCCCCACCCTCATTCATGATAGCAGACATGCCACCTCTCCCGGAAGTTCTGGGAGTCTCCCGCATATTGATAGCGGCTCCCTGATGCCCGGAAATTATATACAATATCCCGGAAATCGATTTTTTTTTGAGAGGGAGAGCAAGAACGAGCATCCTGATTGGTCTCTCTTCGTGCTAAGTAGACCTATCAGTTTTTTCTGTGGACGAGCTTTACAGTTGACCTTAAAAATAATGACAGTGTTGCTCACTGCACTGTTTGCAACAGTGACTTTTCTATTGCCCATGGTGGGTTAAAATGTAAAAGACATGTTGAGGTGAGTTTAACAGGTGTCATTCATTCACTAGCATAGCTAACGTTATTTAAACTAGCTGGCTGGCTGCCAAGGAGCTACGCTATTGATGTCCTACGTGATGAGGCCAAACTCCCTGTAGACTTGCTTAAAGTTGTAATAGAATAAACATGATAATAGAATATAAGTACATATTTTAATGTCACATTTTCTGCATATACCCAACTTGGTTTACAGATTAGACAAAATCACTAAACAAAATATTACATACATCCTTGGAGGTCGACCGAGGGGGGGGGTGCACGGGGGGCACGGTATAGGGGGGTGATGGGGGTGCTACCTCCCTGAAGTGAGTTTTTGCAGGGTGGGATGTCTGTGATAGTGTATTTATTCAATCATCTAATTGGATAGACATTGGAATCTGAAACATTGAATGAGGTAATGGAACCATTTTAAAGTGCCATAACTATAGTGCTAGACAAGCAGTCCAGTAAGTTGAAAGGACAATGATGAGTACTGGCTCAGTCACTGTCTTTCTCTTTTCAGAAACACAGCTGGAACCCAATGGCGAGAATAGTGTTTACATGAGGTACAGCACCATCACTCCTCCAGCATCTCCTGATCAAATGGAGGCAAATTCACAAACCTATTTGGACGAAAAGATTCCAATTCCTGATGAAAGTTCGGTAAGCATTTTCTTGTTTCCTGGAGCTAATTTTCCACTACCTTGTCATTTCCTTCCTTGTGTTCCAAACTCACTTTAATGATGGTTGTGCTCTAATTTGGGGAACCTGGATTTGCTGGGCATTTCCATAGATACTTAGAGTCATGAAGCACAAAAACGGCCCCTTCAGTCCACCCTGCCCATGCTGACCATCAAGTGCCCATCTGGACTAATCCCATTTATCAGCGCTTTGTATGTCTTGGTGATCACTATTGAAGGTAAGTCATGTCTAATTAACCTGTTAGCTTCTTTAAGTGTAACAATAGAAGATTAATTGGAGAAATGTGATTGGTGTTTTTGTGTACTTTCAAAAAGTATTGCTCTTAGCAGTAAATCCTCACCACAGCTTTTCTCTAATGCATATTACTGGATTAATGCTGGCTGTACATGGCACAATTTCCAAATCTGCAAGAGATGCACAACTTGGAAGAGTACTGGGCTATGAAGAGGATATGAGTGACAAAAAAAATAGGCTGAATAGGCAGACAGGTCAATGAAATTTAGTGCTGAGAAATGTATATCACATTTTAAAAGGAAGAATAAGAAGCAACGATATAAACCAAGAGGTTCAATCCTAAAAGGGATATAAGAACAGAGAGTGTATATGCAGATTTTATTGATAGTGATAGTGTGTTTTAATAAAATGCTTGAAGTGTATGGGATCCTGGACTTCATAAATAGAGATATAAACTACTTGCAAGGAAATCACAAAGAATCTTCATAAAATAATGGTTTGGACATCACTGAAGTATTACCCGGCTCTGGGCCACACTAGAAGGGATATTGAGACTTTGGAGAGGGTGTGGAAGGGATTTACAAAAATGATTCCAGGGACCAGGAAGTTTAGTTCAATCAATAGACGGGAGAAGCTGGGGTTCTCATCTTTGGAACAGAGGAAGTTATGCGGGGATCTGAGAAAGGTATTTAAAATCATGTCAGAGTTAATAAAAACATTGGCGGTGGGTCAGCAACTCAAGGACATAGAATGATGGTGGTTGGATAAGGAGCCAACAGTGACATGAGGATTTTGTTTAAAATACAGGGAGAGGTGAGGGCCTGCAATGCATTGTGAGGAGGTGGCAGAGTCAACTGTTGTGTTCAAAAGCAAGCTGATAAATATCTGAAAGGAAAGGATTTGCAGGGCTGTGAGGAGAGGATGGGGAAATGGGATTAACTCAATTATTCTTACTTAGACCAAGTATGGACTCATTTAGCTAAGTTTTTTTTTATATATGTTGTAATCATCCTGTGATTGTAATATGGTCGGGAGATTTTCCCTGGAATCCAAATCCTGCTTGTGGTTGTCAATAAAGCACGGACACTGGAAGGTCACTGAAGAATGAGCTATGAGAGATGTGCGTATGTATCTCCCATAACCCAAACGTTTAAGAGTAATTGTGGCACAGACTAGGGATTTTAACAGGGGCTTTGCTAGTTTGTGTAGTTGTTTCTATGTGGGACTTTACACGTACTTGGTAAGTTGTAGGAGAAAGCATCACTTTAAAAGGTAAGAGAAATATTAAAGAAGTTGTCGTTGCCAATGGATCATTGTGTGGATGTGAAGTAATCTCTGGCATTGGAGCTGCCCTCACTTTTTTAGACAAAGCATGGAACAGGCTGTTCTGCACGGCACCACCCAGCAACCCATGGTAGCGATATTCAATTTCTGTTACCTTATCAGCTTATTTGCCTCTAAACTTCTCATTGTTAATTGTTTAATTTCTTACCATATCAGGTACAATATTTGGTGAAAGAGGTCACTTTGACTTCCTGAAGAAAAGTTCTGATCCAAACGTTATTTCCTTTGGAGTTGCAGTGGCTCCCGAGTGTCATGTGTGACGATGGGAGTTTGAAATCCCCCCCCCCCCCACCCAGTGCTGAATTTGATCCTCCCAATACTTGAATTTGGCAGATCCACAGTAGTTTATGATGCTGGCAACCTTTACCTTAAGCCCAGAGCACAGTTTGTGTATTAATTCTACACAGAGGCCTGCGATTCTTCCTGCACAGCTCAGATAATATTGTAGGTTCAAGTATTACGTACATAATCTAGGCTGGTACTCTAGCGTATTAATCAGTGAGTAAGAACTGCACTGATTTAGATGTCACCATTCCACTTGAACTTTTGACCCATCACCCAGCCGTGGTCTTGCTAAGTTACAATGGCCACTGCTGTTCCTCACATTAAAGTTCAGAGGTCAAAGTAAAATTTACTCTCAGAGTACACGCGTGTCTCCACATACAACCCTGAGATTCTTTTTCCTGCGGGTGTACTCAACAAATCTATAGAACAGTAACTGTAAACAGAATTAATGATCAATAAACTCTGCAGATGTAAATATAAATAAATAGCAATAAATAATGAGAGCATGAAATAACAAGATCAAGAGTCCTTAAAGTGAGACCATCGGTTATGGGAACACCAGAAATAGAATTGTACCTTCTACCTGATGGCAGCGATGAGAAAAGAGCATGGCCTGTGTGGAGGGGATCTTTGATGCTGGATCCTCCTTTCCTACAGCAATGTTTCATGTGGTTGGGCTCATTGGTTGGGAGGGTTTTACCCGTGATGTACTGGACTGAATCCACTACTTTTTGCAGCATTTTCTGCTCAAAGGGATTGGTGTTCCCATACCAGGCCAGTAAGTACACTCTCCACACAACTTAGGAAAAATGATCGAAGAGCCATGTGGAGGAGGTTCATTACACGAGGCAGTATCTATTCAGCCTTTTCAAAGAGTCATGCTCCTATGTGGACTTTGGGAGATGGCACAGTGGTGTAGCTAGCGGAGCCATTGCCTCCCAGCACCAGTGACTTGGGTTTGATGCTGACCTCTTGCACTGTCGGTGTGGAGTTTACACATTCACACTGTGACCATGTAAGTTTCCTCTGGTTGTTTCCTCCCACGTCCCAAATACGTGCAGGTCAATGGGTTAATTGTTGCTGTAAATTACCCCTAGTATGTGGGTGTGGGGTAGGATCTGGGAGGAGTTGAGGGGAATGGGGGAGAATAAAATATGATCCGTGTAAGTTGGTAGTTGATGGTCGGTGGAGACTCAGAGTGAGCGAAAGGGCCTGTTCAGTGGTTCAGTGCTGGGACTGCAGCTGTTTACAATATACATTAATGATTTAGATGAAGGAATTAAAAGTAACATTAACAAATTTGCCGATGACACAAAGCTGGGAGGCAGTGTGAAATGTGATGAGGATGTTATGAGAATGCAGGGTGACTTGGACAGGCTGGGTGAGTGGGCAGATGCATGGCAGATGCAGTTTAATGTGGATAAATGTGCGGTTATCCACTTTGGTGGTAAGAACAGGAAGGCAGATTATTATCTAACTGGAGTCAAGTTAGAAAAAGGGGAAGCACAACGAGATCTAGGTGTTCTTGTACATCAGTCACTGAAAGCAAGCATGCAGGTACAGCAGCCAGTGAAGAAAGCTAATGGCATGCTGGCCTTCATAACAAGGGGAATTGAGTACAAGAGCAAAGAGGTCCTTCTGCAGCTGTACAGGGCCCTGGTGAGACCACACCTGGAGTGCTGTGTGCAGTTTTGGTCTCCAAATTTGAGGAAGGACATTCTTGCTATTGAGGGAGTGCAGCGTAGGTTTACAAGGTTAATTCCCGGGATGGCGGGACTGTTATATGTCGAAAGATTGGAGCGACTGGGCTTGTATACTCTGGAATTTAGAAGGCTGAGAGGGGATCTTATTGAAACATATAAGATTATTAAGGGATTGGACACGCTGCAGGCAGGAAGCATGTTCCTGCTGATGGGTGAGTCCAGAACCAGAGGCCACAGTTTAAGAATAAGGGGTAGGCCATTTAGAACGGAGTTGAGGAAAAACTTTTTCACCCAGAGAGTGGTGGATATGTGGAATGCTCTGCCCCGGAAGGCTGTGGAGGCCAAGTCTCTGGATGCTTTCAAAAAAGAGATGGATAGAGCTCTTAAAGATAGCGGAATCAAAGGTTATGGGGATAAGGCAGGAACTGGGTACTGATAGTGGATAATCAGCCATGATCACAGTGAATGATGGTGCTGGCTCGAAGGGCTGAATGGCCTACTCCTGCACCTATTGTCTATTGTCTATTGATTTCTGCTGTATGACCATAACTACAACAATGCCTTTGCAGTCTTTATTTCACCAGGCATTTCTTTGTGAGATCTTTGATCTCATTGCAACCTCACGCACATGACTGAGCTGTCCTCAGTTGAACTCGAGTCACATTTTGCTCTGGACCACTCCAGGCTACTGCTATTGATCCATGTCATACTTCACAGTTTGTTGCTCGTGTAGGGAGGGCACCCAGACCCAAGTAGAGGAAAATTCTACCATTCCTTCAGCCAACCAGTGCAGGTGGAGGATGCTCGGAGATTTGACTGAATTGTAGGCTTCCCAAATGAGCATGGATTCACAGATGCACTTGTGTGGTACTCCTTTTTACCGAGTAATCCCTGCAACCTTCTTTCCAACAGTGCCTGGTTGGTTAGACTCCTTGCATTTAAGATATCAGTTGTACAAATGTTGAACTAACAACCTGTCCAGATTCCTCTGAGGCCTTGACTGTAGTCTCACTGAAAGGGTTCAGACAGAACATTGCTCTGAATAGGTGAAAGTTCACGATCCAGGGGTTTTTAACGTGTTGGGAAAAAAATCCAAAAAAAAGGACATGCTGGAAATCTGATAATCAGAAAATGCTGGAAACACAGGTCCAGGAGAAACAGGCTCTTTGGCTCAGCTTATCCATGCCAACCAAGGTGTCTGCTTGAGCAAGTTCCATTTGCCCATATCCCTCTGAACCTTTTCTATCAATGTACCTGCCTAAAAATCTTTAAACATTATATTTGTACTGACCTTCCCCCACTTCCTCTGGCAGATCGATCCATATACACACCATCCTCTCTGTGGAAAAACTTGCCCCTCATATCCCCTTACTGCTCTCACCTTAAACCCTGTATCCCCTACTTCTGGACTCCTCATCCTGGGAAAAAGACTTACCTGCCCCTCATGATTTTATTAACTTCTATAACGGATGTTCCTTTTGAACAGAGATGGGAAGGAATT
The DNA here is from genome assembly GCF_030028105.1 of Mobula birostris. Classification (NCBI taxonomy): domain Eukaryota; kingdom Metazoa; phylum Chordata; class Chondrichthyes; order Myliobatiformes; family Myliobatidae; genus Mobula; species Mobula birostris. The sequence goes on from NC_092402.1 coordinate 54,816,033, forward strand.
TCTTTAGTAGAAAGTGGTGAATCTGTGGAATTCATTGCCACCGATGACTGTGGAAGCCACTTCATTGAGTGCATTTAAATTGGAGGTTGATAGGTCTTTGATTTGTAAGTGCGTCAAAGGCTAAGGGCAGAAGGCAGGAGAATGGGGTTGAGAGGGAAAATAAATCAGCCATGATCGAAGAGCAGAGCAGACTTGATGGGCTGAATGGCCTAATTCTGCTCTTATGTTTTATGATCTTATGGGATTAGCTGGGACTTCTTTACCTGGAGCAAAGGAGGCTCAGAGGTTCCTTTTTAGAAGCTTTTAATATCATGTGGAGCTTAGATAAGGTGGATGGTCACAGACTTTTTCCCAAAGTAGAGGAGTCTAAACCCAGAGGAGATTTACAGAGAAAGGGGAAAGATTTAAGGGGAACTTGAGGGGAAAGTTTTTAATACAGAGGGTTTTGGGTGTATAGAACGAGCTGCTAGAAGAAGTGGTAGAGGCAGGTATAATTACAATAATGACAACATTTACAACATTTTAAAGACATTTGGACAGATAGCTGGATAGCAGAGGTTTAGAGGGTCAAACACAGGTAAATGGGCATAGCACAAGACAGCACCTTGGCATGGACAAATTGTGCTGAGGGCCTGTTTCTGTGCTGTGTGTAAAAAAAAAAAAAAAAAAAAAAAAAAAAAAAAAAATTCTTGACTATTATCTTTATTGATATGAAAAAGAATGCTCGAAATTCAGCTCTGTGGTGTCTAACTGACTGTTCTTTCTTTTTGTTTTTAGACTCGGTTTAGCTTTCGGAAGCTCTGGGCCTTTACAGGACCCGGATTTCTTATGAGCATTGCTTATCTGGACCCAGGAAACATTGAATCTGACCTTCAGTCTGGCGCCGTGGCAGGGTTTAAGGTACATTTCATAACCCCTTTTTTTGGGACATTTCCCAACTGTGTTAATACATTTCTGTTGCTTTGTACAAAACTAAGATTGTCCAGTCTTAAAATTGTACCCTGAACGTTGAATCATTTGATGACTAATGTTTTGGACTTGTCTGTTATGCAAATCTTAGTCATAGTCATTCTTTTCTTATGTTTGATGCTAGAGAACTCTCCGAGTTGCCAGATCAGGTTTTGGAGTACAGGTCCACAATCTCTTATTCGAAATCCTTGGGGCCAGTTGCATTTCGGAATTCAGAATTTTTCGAAGTTCAGAAAATTGATAATTATATTGATAATTAACCTGTCTCAGTGCGGTGGACTTTAGGACCCGGGGGAGCTCCGAATCTACGCACATCCTCCCGTATACTTTAAATCATCTCTAGATTACTTATAATACCTAATACAATGTAAGTAGTTGTTATACTGTATTGTTTAGGGAATAATGACAAAAAAATACTGTACATACTCAAACAACGAGTGCTGGAGAGAGAGCTTCTGGGTTTTCCCGATCCGCGCTCTTTTACAAATACTATTACAGTTTATTTATAGAGTAATATGCTGATAAATGAAATAGTGGGATAATTATAGACCATAAATACACTAGTACATTTTATTTCCAACAAAAACATTCAATAGAACATAAAAATATACAGCTTCAAACAAACTGAATCAAACACATGGTAAATGACTTATTGGAATAAATGTAGAACGTAAATACTCTGGGACATGTACAGGTTCAAACAGCTAAATACATACAGGTACCTCTAGTTAAGTTGCATTGCGTCTGGCAAACAAAGCTAAATACTTTACAGGTACCTGATGGGCCAGGAACAGGATTCTCAAATTATGAAGCAGCACTATGACAGATGGCATTTTTAAAGACTTCTTCAAGTGTTAGCTGTCTCATTAACACAGGTTTATGTCTAAGCAATTTCTCTTTAACTGAGTAAACTGCCATAATCGCTTGCTCACTGATAAATGCACGTTATTCAAGGCCAACGATTAACTGATCACATACTTTCACCGTATCGTCATCAGCTGTTGTTAATGTTTTTCTAGGAACATAGAGCCAGTACAAAGCCGTTTCATCAGCATTGTAAGTTTGTTCAGGGCTAAGATTTTCATCAGATATTATCTTGGCAAATTCGTCAATGTAGTTTTCAGCTGCTTCATGATCAGCAGAAGCTTTTTCACCACAGATTTTCAGATATTTTACACCATGACACTTCTTAAATTTCTGCAGCCAGCCCTCTGAATATTTTCTGCGTTATTGATAATGATAGATGCTTTCTTCTCTTTTTCTCATTGTTACCCATAGGGGTATCTGCAGCTCTTTTTGACATTTTCACAGTGAAATTAAACACAAAGTCAACAGCGAACAGCAAACGCACGTGTAACCAGTACGAGCGCTGAGCCACAACTGACGTCTGGCCGCCTCTGCTAGTGCTGCCACGTCACACCTGAGTGACATCAGCTGTTGGCGCGCCAAACAAGCTTTGTTATGACACACTCCACACTCCACGAAAAGAAACTTCAGTTTTCGGATTTCAGAATTTCGGATAAGGGATTGTGAGCTGTATTATGAAATAGCTGAACCTGTCTGTCACCACTTGTTTGAGGGTGAAGCAGTGACTGTAGATTTTGTCACTGTAGCAGACTGTAACTTAGTCTGATGTTTTCTTTCTGCAGTTGTTATGGATCCTGCTGACAGCTACCATCATAGGCCTGCTGCTGCAGCGGCTAGCTGCACGTTTAGGAGTGGTAACGGGTATGCACCTTGCCGAAGTCTGCCACAGACAGTATCCAAGGGTATGTATTCTACTGTTGAGATTCAACTCAAGACACGATTCACAATAGGTGTCTGTATAATATGAGAATTTGAAGCAACAGAAGACTACCTAACAAACTTCTGCCTTTCAATGCATCAAATCACAATCTCCTCATCAGAATCAGAACCAGGTTTAATATCACTAGCGTATGTCATGAAATTCGTTAACTTTGTGGCAGCAGTACAATGAAATACATGATAAATATAGAGAAAAAGATTGAGTTACATTAAATGTTTATGTTGATTAAATAGTTAAGTTAAAATAAGTAGCGCAAAGAAATAAGAAATTTAAAAAAGTAGTGAGGTAGTGTTCACAGGTTCAATGTCCATTTGGGAATCGTATGGCAGAGGGGAAGAAGCTGGTCTTGAATCGCTGAGTGTGTGCCTTCGGACTTCTGTAGCTCCTTCCTGACAGTAACAGTGAGAAGAGGGCATGTCCTGGGTGATGTCTGCCCTTAATAATATATGCCACCTTCCTAAGGCACCACTCCTCGAAGATGTCTTGGATAGTCTCTTCATTGTATTCCTCTGTGGCTGGTTTAATCTTTCTTAGCTACTTGGTATTGTGTAAGTGTAGAGATCTGCCATGAGACTCAGTGGAAATAATTTTGTTAATGTTACCAATTTCACACAACATGCTAAATCTTAAGGTATTGTATACACAGATAAATCCTGGTCCAAGCTTATCTGCATTTATAGGTGCAGAAAGTTGATGAAGGCAATGTGGTAGGTGGAGTTCATGTAGTCTTCAGTAAGGCTTTTTATAAGTTCCCACGTGGTAGGCTGGTCCAGAAGGTTAAAGCACATGGGATCCAAGGAGTGTTTACAAATTAGATCCAAAATAGGCCAGGTGATAGGAGAGATAGTGGAAGTGTGTTTTTCTGACTGGTAGTCTGTAACCAGTGGTGTATTTCAGGTTGGTGCTGGGACCTTTACTATTTATGAGATATATAAATGTTCTAGGTGAGACTGAAGGTGGTCTGATTAGTAAGTTTGCAGATGACTCAAAAATTGGTGGAGTCTTAGATAATGAAGGTTGTCTAATGATATAGCAGGGCATAGATCAGTAAGGAAGCTGGATGGACAGGCAGTAGGAGAAATTTAATCCAGGTAAGTGTGAAAATTTTGGAAAGGATAGATAAGGTAGAAGCAGGAAAGTTGTTTCCTTTGGTAGGTGAGATGAGAACTAGGGGACATTGCCTCAAGATTCAGGGGAGAAGATTTAGGACGGAGATGAGGAGAAACTGTTTTTCCCAAAGAGTGGTGAATCTGTGGAGTTCTCTGCCCAGGGAAGCAGTTGAGGCTTCCTCACTAAATATATTTTAGAAACAGTTAGATAGGTTTTTACATAGTAAGGGAATTAAGGGTTATGGGGAAAAGGCAGGTAGATGGAGCTGAGTTTACGGACAGATCAGCCATGATCTTATTGAATGGCGGGGCAGGCTCGATAGGCCGGATGGCCTACTCCTATTTCTTATGTTCTTATGAAGTGATGAACTTTGGGAAGTACAATTCTAGTAGGATATATAGTGCAAATGGCAAGATCCTTTGGAGCTTGATGTATAGAGACCTTGGGGTACATGTCCATAGCTCACTTAACCTTGTGACACTGATAGATAAGGTATTGAAGGTGGTTTGGTATGCATGTCTTTACAGGTCAAGGCAATGAGTGTAAGAGTTGTGGACGCCACGTTGCAGCTGTACAAAATATTGGGTTAGATTGCACTTGCAATATTGTGTGTAGTTTTGGTCATCTCACTAAAGAAATGATGCAGAAAGAGTGCAGGAGAGATTTACCAGGATGTTCTCTGGATAATTCTCACCTGTGGTTTCCTCTTCCTAAAGTGAATAATCAGCTCCTTGGTCTTGCTGACATTGAGTAAGAGGTTATTGTTATGGCACCACTCAGCCAGATTTTCAGTCTCCTTCCTATATGCTGATTTGTCACCAGCTTTGATTTAGCCTAAGACAATGGTGTTGTCAGCAACTTGAATATGGCATTGGAGCTGTGCTTAGTGAAAAGCAAGTAGAGCAGGGGGCTGAGCACAGGTCCTTGTGGTGCACCTGTGCTGATGGAGATTGTGGAGGTGGTGTTGCCAATCTGAACTGACTGGGGTCTGCAAGTGAGGAAATCCAGGATCCAATTGCATAAGAAGGTAATGAGGCCAATGTCTAGAAGCTTATTTATTAGGTTTAAGGAGATGAGAGTATTGAATGCTGAGCTGTAGTCGATAAAGAGCATCCTGAAGTATGCATCTTTGCTGTCCAGATGTTCGTGAGTTGAGTGGAGACCTAATGAGATGTTATCTACCACAGACCTGTTGTTCTGGTAGGCAAACTGAAGTGGATCCAAGTCGTTTCTCAGGCAGGAGTTGATACGTTTCATCACCAACCTCTCAAAACACTTAATCACTGTGGATGTAAGTGCTACTGGGCAATAGTCATTGAAGCAGGTCACCATGGTCTTCTTAGGCACCGGTATAATTGAAGCCTGCTTGAAGCAGGTGGGTACCTCAGACTGCCAAAATGAGATATTAAAGATCTCAGTGAACACTCCAGTCAGTTGATCAGCATAGGTTTTAGTACTTGACCTGGTACCTCATCTGGTCTGGATGCTTTCTGTGGGTTCACTCTCCTGAAGGATGCTCGCACGTTGGCCTCGGGGACTGAAATCACAGGATCATCAGGGGGCTGTGAAAGTTCATGATGGTTTCTCCAAGTTTTGACAGTGAAAGCAAACATAAAAGGCATTGAGTTCATCTGGAAGCAAAGCCTTATTGTTGCCTATGTCGCTTGATTTTGCTTTATAAGAGGTGATAGTATTCAGGCCCTGCCACAACTGTCGACCATCCTTTGTTGATTCAAGTATAGTCCGGAATTGCCACTTCGCCCATGAAATAGCTTTCTGGAGATTGTACCTGGAGCTCTTCTAATTTTCTTGGTCACCAGACCCTGCTGGACATTAAGGTCTACCCCATCAGCAAGTTGTTTATCGGCAGAGAAAGTGAAGGAGTTGGACTTGGCGGGGATTCTACTGCTACCTATGACGGGCACCGGAGGAGTTGTGCGCAAAGGCGGTGTACAGCCTAACAGCGAGTGATCGTTTTTATTCTTGCCTTATCTTGCACTTCTAATGTCAAAGGAAGCCATCTGTATTCTCTGTCACTCATGCACATTAACTCCCTTTGATATTGCCATTAACCTACACTAAGGGCATTTACATGAGTTAATCAACCTACCAGGTCACCTTTGGGATGAGGGAGGGAAAGAAAGCACTTGGAGGAAACCTGCATGCACTCAGTTTATGTGTGCAAACTCCCCATAGACAGCACCGGAGGTCAAGATTAAACCCGGGTCACTGGAGATATGAGGCAACAGCACTACTTTCTGTGCCAGTGTGTATCTCCCTTGTTAATCACGTAGATAAAACCAAGTGCACTACCCTCAATCATCCTTCTTGATATCTCTGTTTTTAAAAAAAATCAATTATCTCAACAAGTCCGCAACGTGTGCGCAGCTCTCCAGTGAAATGATATCGTATCCATTAAATAGGGGCCATGGACAATTCTGATTTGATCAAGACGGACGTGAAAGCACAGAGGAATATCTGGAGAAATTTCTGCAACGCTCGTTCGCTGCTGTCATTACTGCGCGGTCGGGAATCTTCTGGAGGGAAGGCCTCAAAATCCCCAGCTTTGCCTGTTGTTGGCGACTGAGGCTGAGGTCGAATCATTCAAACAGAGATGGCGCTCAGTACTCTGTGTCGGAGAGCTGATTCTGAGGCTCGAAGTTTTCAGATGACTCCGAGACGGACTGTGGTCGGGTATGGCAGGGAGAGTTTTTCTTTCTTCCTTCCATCTGCGTGAGATGTGGGACATTTGAGAGACTTTGAACTGTTACTGTGCTCATGGACGACTTCTTCAAGTTATGGTATTGTTGCACTGTTGTAACTATATGTTATAATTATGTGGTTTTGTCAGTTTTTTCAGTCTTGGTCTGTCCTGTGTTTTGTGATATCACACCGGAGGAAATAATTTATCATTTCTTAATGCATGCATTACTAAATAACAATAAAAGAGGACTGTGTGTCTTCATAATCTAAATCTAAGTCCATGCTGCCTGTTTTTAAGTAGCCTATTCTTGATTTGTGCTACACTTCAAATTTCTTTCCAATAATTTTCCATTACTGGTGCACTGTTACTCGGTCTATCAGAACCTGCGACTTCCTTCCTTCGATTCAGAGTCTCAGATGTGTTTTATGTGGACCTGGCAGTTTATTCACTGTTAAAGATGCTAGCCCCAGTACTGTGTTTATCACCTCCAAACCTTTGCAGTTATCTTAATGTTAGTGTTTGCATTCTGCCTCTTGTCTGCTTAAATGATTGAGAAGTATTCAATGAGAACTATTGTTTGTTTTTTTTTCTTGTGGTGGGGGTTTGGGCTTTGATGTTCTTGTTGCTGTTTGTGCGATTCGTTTGTTGTTTATTACGTGGGGTGGGTTTGGAGCTTGAGGGGTTTGATGGTCTTGTTGCCATTTGCGCGATTTGGTTGTTATTTTTTGTGTGAGGAGGATTTGGGGTTTGGTGTTCTTGTTGCTGTCTGCATGATTTGTTTTCTGCGCATGTGGGGGCTAATGTTCTTGTTGCTGTTTGTGCTTTGTTTTTGCGCATGGGGGAGTTGATGTTTTTCTTTTAACGGCTGCCATGGTTTTCTTTGTTTCGTGGCTGTCTGGAGAAGACTAATCTCAGAGTTGTATACTGCGTACCTACTGTGATAATAGATGTAACTTGAACTTATATACGTGTGTCTTTGCTCTCCACATTCAGATAGTCACTTTACTCATCTTTCCTTAGTAATTCACTTCTGATTCATGCATTTATAAAATATATTGGCAATTTCCTAAATTCACCTGCCAAAGTATTCTCTTGCATCTCCTTTGTCATCCAAATTTCATTTAAAATTTTACTTTTGCTGCCTCTTTAATCCAGAAGCTTTCTGTAACATTAAGGTCTCTGCATTTGTTGTAACGCTTTTCTTTTTGCCTTGTGCTAGCTGGAAGGTCACCAGCTTGGACATAACAGGGCCAGGTACCCCCGCCACCCTGTTAGTCTGTAATACTCTGTATGTTCCTTGAATGCCTTCTACCAGTCCAAGTATGTATTGCTCTTGAGAAGGTGAGGCGTAACCATCAAATCCTGCTTATTTTGGTGAAGAAGCTCCCATGGTGGTGTTGGGAAGGGAATTGCAGGATTTAAAACTGGTGACAATGAAGGACCAGTGAAGTATTTTCAGGTCAGGATGATGTGTGACTTGAAAGGGGGAGTAGTTCTACTCCTCTACCCTTGTCTTTCTTGTTAAAGGTTGCAGATTTGGGAGGTGATGTTGTTCAGTCTGGGTAAGAAACTGCAGTACATTTTGTCGATGGTACAGCCCGCAGCCACAGCAGTGGTGGATGGGGAGCCAGTCAGGGGTCTGCTTTCTTCTGGGTGGTTGGAGCTGTGCTCCTCCAGCCCCGTGGGGAACACTTGATTGCACTCCCATCTTAGTGCCATACAGCACATGACCAGGTGCTTCAACCCAACTGGTCCATGCCGACTGTGTTGCCCAGAGAGCTGGTTCTATCTGCCTGCGTTTGACACATAGCCATCTAAACGTCTCCTATCAGTGTACTTACCCAGATGGTTTTTAAACGTTGCTAATGTGCCCATCTCAACCGCTATTTCTGGCATTCATTCCAAATACGCACCTGTGTGAAGAAGCTGCCCCCAATGTCCCTTTTTTAAATCTCTCACCTCTGATCTTCAGCAGTCAGATTCAGATTTATAATCACTCTTAGATGACATGAAATTTGATGTTTTTTGGTAGTAGTACAGTGCAATGACTTAAAATTATGATAATAATATAAATAAATAGTGCAAAAAGAAAGGAATAATGAAATAGTGTCCATGTGATCATGGACCATTCATAAATCTGATGGCAGAGGCCTGATGTGGCGGTAAGCAAATTGCAGCCAGTCCAGGTCCTTGTTCAGCTAGGAGTTAATTCTCACCACGATCAATGTCTCAAAGCACTTGATCACAGTAGATGTGAGTGTTACTGGCCGACAGTCATTGAGTCAGCTCTCCCTGCTCTTCTTGAGCACTGGTGTGATTCGTGTACGTTTGAAGAAGATGAGATCCTCTAATTGTGGCAGTGAGAGACTGAAGATGTCCTTAAACACTCCTGCCAGTTGGTCGGCATAGGTTTTCAGTACCCTGTCAGTACACCGTTGGGGCCTGGTACCTTGCAAAGGTTCGCCCTCTTGAAGGATGTTCTGATGTCAGCCTCCAAGACAGAGATCACAAAATTCGCCACATGCTATGGAGATTTGTACATGTGTAGTATTATTCTCCCTTTTAAAGTGTGCATAAAAGGCATTGAGCATCACTGCCATTTATGCTGTTAGAGTTTGACATGCAAACCCTCCAGCTTGAATCTCCCAGTTTCCTTAATTTAGCTCCATGGTTCTAACTTGGAAAGCCATGCACCAAGCTTCCTGCTGATGTTACTTTTGGATTTCTTTCAAACTTGTGGGACGAGTAGAAAATCTCCTTTACTTCCCATTGTTTTCACTTGTACCCTGTGCTTCTTACTCTCCTGGTTAAGAAACACTTGCCCCTTCTAGTCTCTCATTTCTTCCAGTCCTGCAGCACAAAGGTATCTGTGCTCATCCAATTCTACCATCTTGGGCAGTCCCAGTTTTAAACATATCAGCATTGGTAGCCACACTTTTAACTGCTCAAGTACTAATTTTGAATTCCCTCACAAAACCACTTCATCTCCTACTGTGAACACACATTAAAGCTGACCATTTTGACCAAATGTTTCTACATCCTCATAATCTCCAACTGTGGCTTGTGGTCCAAATTAGTATATTTTGTTTAAACTTAAGTGAAAGCCCCTGATGTTTCTTTTATGTTAGCAGTACTATACAAGTAGCTGTTATTGGTGATTTCATCGTATTTGTATTGTGAATGTTCCAGATCCCTCGGATTTTGCTCTGGCTGATGGTGGAACTGGCAATCATCGGTTCGGACATGCAGGAAGTGATTGGATCGGCCATCGCTCTGAACCTGCTGTCTGTCGGAAGGTAGAGTGCAATCCCTAATGGTTACCCTGTTATTGCAAGCTATGTCAACTGGAACAGGGATCTTAACCCCTGTATTTGTATATGACCCACCCATGGTTTAGTACAGTTAGGAATACTGTAGTTCAGACTGGATATTCACAACTGACTTCTCAGGAGTCTTTGTGAAGACAGTAGGTCGTCTCTAGGCCCCAGGTTCTAGTAATACTGCAATGTCTTTAAGGGGCCTATGGGAAACAATACCTGGAAGGCCTAGCTGACAGAGTAAGGTCATCCCAGTTCTAGAGCAATTAGCAAGCTCATTTGGCAGCCACAGGATTTTTCTAATGTTAGGACTGTAGAATGCTGATAAGACACTATGAAGAGATGTTAAGATGCTGTTATTCTGTATCCAGTCCTTGTTTTCTTTGTCCTGGGAGGGTTTGAGGATACTTCATGTCTGACCTATGCTGTAGGTTTGGAGCATTTGATGAGACAGTAGAAAAAAGGAGCTTTACACCATTGCAGATGTTCTGCGAGCTTCTGATGATGGGGCAGAGTAACAAAAGCTTTGTGATGGGTCTGATCTGTCCTGACCCCTGTCCTGGGAGCATTTGATAGATTGTCCTGTACCTCCTGAGAGCATTAAGTAAATCTGTCCTGTACGTCCTGGGAACATTTGATGGGCGTGTCCTATATCTCACTGGGGAATGTTTGCTGTTAATGCATCCCTATCCTTGGTGAGCACCAGAAAGGCTTCTTGTATTTTTTGAGATTTTGGAAAATATTAAGTGTCAGATTCATTGTATCATTGCGTATATTTTAGTATTCTCTAAATGTGCAATACTCCGATCTGTGTCAGAAATGATGTGATACTGATACGGAAATTACAGGCATTGGTGCTGATCGGGGAATGGACTGCCATTCAATCATATAGTGCTAAAGTGTTGTCTTTAGTTGTCGCACTTTCTGACTCAAGAAAATCTTGGGATCACGGCTGACAGGCATGTAATTTAGGGCAATTCTGAGGGAGTGCTGTACTGTTAAAAGAACAACTGCACAGCAAATTGAGGTCTATTCTGCACACAAATATGAAGCTTTGGTATTGAAAAATGCTGACAGTTTTAGTAGTGTCCCAGGCCAATGTTCTGACCTCGGTGAACCCATCAAAGAGAATTTGATCTGTTCATTTGGTGTTTCTAGGAGCATTCTATGCGCAAATTGGCTGCTCTGTTATAGGAGCAACTGTACTGCACTGATTATAAAGTTCTTTGAGAGATTTTGAGGGGCATTATAAGGCGCTATATCATTGCAAATTTGCTTTCAAGCACTAATGGCTGTACTGCATATGTTTGTTTCTAGTTTTAAAAGTTGCAACAACAGCTCTATTTTTCTGTAACCTATAAAATGTCATCAGATATTTTATGCTGTGGTTGATATTGCATCAGTTCTGACCAACATTATACGCCATTTGCATTCCTGACAGGTTGTGTGCTCGGGATCAAGAGGTACATACTAGTGTGTAGATCCTGGAGATAAATGACAAACAAATTATTTTTAATGAAATAAAATTGTGGAAGCTGGCTATTTGCTCCATTGACTCGGGCTGTATGCATATTTTTCTCTCCATGTAAACCTCGATGTAATGGCATTCTCCTGTTCATTTCATAATAGTCTTATAAAAATGGATTTAAAGACAGAAAATGCTGGAAACACTCAGCAGCTCAGGCAGCATCTGTGGAGAGGGAAGCAGGCTTAACATGTTGGGTTGGAGACCCTTCATTGGGGCATTATATGTTTTCATTTCAAGTTTCTTATGCCTGCAGTTGTAAAGTACCAAAAGTGAATGTTGTGAACAAGATTTGGGTAATTACAAAAAAAATAATGCACAATAGAGGTCCAGTTGAAAGACGTGTGTCACTTTGTTTAAACATGTTCAATATTACGTTGTGCAAGATAGAGCATAGAGCAGTACAGCACAGTTCAGGGCCTTCAGTCCATGATGTTGTGACGACCTTTTAACCTACTCCACAATCAATCTAACCTTTCCCTCCCACATAGCCCTCCACTTTTCTTCCATCCATGTGCCTATCTCAAATGTCCCAAATCAATGCCTCAACCACATTCCATGCACCCACCACTCACTTTGTTTTTAAAAAAAAAAACCAAACTACCTCTGATATCCCCCTATACTTTTCTCCAGTCACCTCAAAATTATACCCTCTCATATTAGCCATTTCTGCCCTGGAAAAAAGGTGCTGGCTGCCCACTCTATGAATGCCTGTTATCAACTTGTACACCTCTATCAAGTGTCCTCTCATCTCCCTTTTGCTCCAGAGAGAAAAGCCCTAGCTCTCTCAATGTATCCTCATAAGACATGCCCTCTAATGCAGGCAGCATCCTGGTAAATCTCCTCTGCACCCTCTCTAAAGCTTCCACATCCTTCCCATTATGTGGTGACCAGAACTGAACACAATATTCCAACTGTGAACCAATCGGAGTTTAAAGATCTGTAACATTACCTCATGACTCTTAAACTCATTTGCCCAATTAATCAAGGCCAACTCACCATATGCCTTCTTAACCACCCTGTCAACTTGTGTGGCAACTTTGAGAGATCCATGAACATGGACTCCAAGATCCCTCTGTTCCTTCTCATTGCTAAAAAGCAAATAGAGTCTACTATAACTGTAGGTGGAGACTGTTATTTGTTGTTGTTCAACAGCTGACTCAGGTATTCTCCTGATGCTGCTGTGCTGTTTTTGTTACCCTGCACACATTATATTAATGATATGTAATAATTTTTACTGTTAAGTACTGTACATATGTGTGATGAGCAAGTGTAAGACAAAGATTACTTACAGGTAGCACATAAATTGAGAGTCGGAAATGATGGCGATCCCAAGCTATCTCATTATACATTCCAAAACCCAAAAAAATCCAAAATCTAAAACATTTCCAGCCCCAAGCATTTTGGATAAGGGGCATTCATCCTGTATTATCTTTCTTGAACAATGGGATAACATTTGCCATTTTCCTATCTGCTGTGTCAAGTGAGGATGTAAAGATCATTGCCAAAGGTGCAGCAATTTCTTCCCTTCCTTCATGTAGTAACCTGGGATGTATCCTGTCCTACCTTGGGGACTCTTCTATGTCAATGTTTTTCAAAAGTTCCGATGCATCCTCTTTCTTAACATCGATATGTTCCAGCATATTAGCCTGTTCTATGCAGTCCTCACAAATGTCAAGGCCCCTCTCACTGGTAGAGACTGAAACAAAGAATTCATTAAGGACTTTCCTTGCCTTCTCCAACTCCTCTTCTATCCCTGATCTCTAGATATCCCCCTGTTCTTCATGTACACGTAGAATACCGTGGGGTTTTCCTTAATCCTTCTTGCTAAGGCCTTTTCATGTCCCACTGCAGCTCTCCTAAGTCCGTTCTTCAGCTCCTTCCTGCTGCCTTGTAACTCTCCAAACCCCTTTCTAATCCTTGCTTCATAAACCTAGATGTTCAACTTGTGAACCATGGTTCTTTCACTCTATCATCTTTTCCCTGCCTCAGTGGTACAAACCTATCCACAACCCCATGGAGACCCCAGGTAATTTAGATTGTTGGTTTGTTTAATTTTATATTTTATCATATTTTTACAAGTATTATGACCAAATTCTTGTTTAAAAACAATGTACTGTATATTTCACTTCTGTATGTGGTTGACTCTAAATTGTGCTCCAAAATGGTGTGCCAAGCCATCCACAACTTGTCAAAAAAAGTGACTTGTTATGAAGACAGGCAATAAACGCTGCCTTGGTCAATACTGATCATGTTTTGTCAGGATGGAATGAATTTTTAAATTGAGGATTATTAGTTGGGTGACGCCAAGTTTGTGTTTTGATATCTAGTAGATAACAGAAAGGGGGAAAAGCTCAGGGAAATGAGTAGCCCCACTTATGTTCTGGAAGGAACGAAATTGCTCACAGTAATGAGGGATAATTAAAGATTAAATGGAAGTGCTGTACCCAGCCTGAATGCAAATTTATTGGAGGAATTTTGTGTGAAATGCTGTGACATATCCTGCCACAGGAAAAGGGATATTCTGTAAAAGTATCTTAACAATGTTGTTCACTGTAATTTTTCTTTTCTTGAATAAATGTGTTCTCCTTTTTGTGTGTTTAGGATTCCCCTGTGGGGCGGAGTATTAATTACTATTGTAGACACGTTTGTGTTCCTGTTTTTGGACAAATATGGTAAGTTGACAGACAAAATGAAAGACAGCAACTTGTAGAGTACAGGGTGGAGGGTCTAACTGTAAGCTCTGCTTGAGAATGATCAACCACCATTTAATGAAGGAGTGAATGATAGAACATGAGGTGGAGTTGGGCAAAAGTGTCGACGTGTTTAGCTGGACGTGCTGTGGCAAACTGAGCAGAAGCTGTTCAGGAAACGAATGATTAAGCATGGGTGGGTTGGGAAGGAGGAGGCTGTTGGAAAGAGATTGACTGAGACGGAGTAAGGTGGTGGTTCGGAGTCAGTTGATACAGCATGGAACGAGAGGGGGTGGTTGGGGTCTGATTGAGTATGGGATAGGGTTGGGGATGGGTGTAGGGGATTTTCAGGGATTGACAGGATGAGCGGGTTCTTGGGAAGTAACTTGCTGAACTTTATGCTTTGGTGAATGATTGACAGTGGGTCCTAGTTCTTGACTGAATCTGCTGGGGAGTGACTGAGGGGTAATATTTTACAAATAGACTAATAGGAAACATAAGCATAACTAGTGTGTCTAGTAGACTGGAAATACATGCTTATCCATTAGTTTGAAATTATGATGTTGATATGCATGTTGGTATTATGAACATTTTGTGCTATAGGTTTGAATGAGTCCTTTTCCCTGCCTTGGTTAAGAAATCATTGCTTGTTGAGTTTCAGGACTTATCCAGTTCCCTCAATGGGAGATAACAGGATCTACTGAGCTCCACTGTGCAACTAAACCAAGTGTGGTATTGGAAGGAACCAGGAATCGAGCCTCCATTTCATCAGATAGTTAGTGGCACTTTGCACAATGGTGATCTTAATAAGGAATTAAGATTTAAATTCAAGGCAACTGACTTTTAAGGTTAATGAATGGGACTCTGTCTGTCTTAGTAAGTGGCCACTGAGTATACATTACTTTGATTCTGAAAGGATGTTTATTAAGCCAGTTAAACAAAGGTGAAGGAGCCAACAGCAATGGTTATACCTAGTTGAAGCTTTATGCAGGTTGTTACTCCAACTCTTGAATCTGTGTTGTGGCAATTGAGAGACCCACTGAGCCAAGCCCTTGAGAAAGAGTTGTGGGATTCTTGTTCACTGTTTGTTGGATGGTGTCACTAGCGTAACATCCAAACTTCAGAGGACATGGATGAAGCTTCAGCTCTGGACATTGATAAAGTATTTTAATGTGTTTAGTGTAGCTGACGGACTAATCTGTTTCATGGGTCCTTTCCTCCAGTTGGATTAATCAATGGCATATGGTGGTGAGCATTTTCCCCACCCTTTTCCCTCTCTTCATCCCAAAGCAGAAGGAAAATCTCAGTAGTTTAAAGTTATCAGTTTAAAGAACACTGTCCTACAGGGCTATGCCGACAGTGCAGGGGGCATCTTCGATTACTCCGCAGTGAGACCAAGGAAGTGGCAGATAAGACACAAGTCTAATCCGTTAGCATTGAAGAGTATTAGGTGGGCAACTCAGGTGCCTCACTGTCATGATTGAACATTTGTTGACCAATAACCCTGGAATGTGGCACTTGGACATTTAAAGTAGCAAATGTCTAGCTGCACTTGAACTCCTTTGCTTAGGTTCAGCCACCCTGATGGTACATATGTTATGACACCTGCTGGAAAGCATTGCACATAGTGCATGCTAATGTATCCATGGCTGCTTAGTGGAGAGGCAGGAAACTCTTACTGGATCTCCATGTCTCCAGCTTTTGGAGCTACCACTTGATGGGCTGTGGAGTGTTTTGTGTAGCCCTGGTCAAGATAGTGGTTAAGGACCATTGGTCCCCGCTGAGTGAAGCCGAACTCAACAGTGAAACAAGACGTCAGCACAGTGCTGAAGAAATCCAGAGTACTTCAGTGTGAACACTGCAGTAAGCAAGCAGATCATTTTGGAACTGGTTGGCTGCCAGTGCAATCCAGCCCTCTGTCTTTGTGCTTTCCTCTGTATGGAAAATGCAATGAGGAAGTCAGGCCTGTATTCTGATAGGCATAGTGGGGTAATTAAAAGCCTGCTGTTCGTTAAAGGGAATGGACTCTTTATGCAAATTAATTTGAAGGAGCGTCATTACCATGAAAGGGCACTTTCCCTTTAAGTTCCTGTTTTGGACTGAAGATAGCCTTCCCGTTAAACATCAAGTTTAAGTAGCAGAATTAATGGGTGCACGTCCCAATGTAGAAGAATGCAGTTGGGATTAACATAATGTCCGTGCTAAAGAAAACACAGAACATATTATATTTCTTTTGCATCCTCTGCGGAATAGACAGAAAAAAAGCTTTGGCCTTTTTCTTAGCATGCTTTTGGAGCGCAAAAATGCTGCCTTTATTTCATGTTTCATTTTGGAAGGTATCTTGCCATGACAAATGATTTGCAAAATCCTTGCACATTGCGCAAAGCTGACGTAGGTGCTTTTGGGGACCTGCTATCCTGTTCATAATTGCATGTTTCCAAGGCAGTGTGAACCAAGAGGTGACAGGTGGCGCAGCACCTGTTACAATATGAAATATTCTGCTACAAGTCTGTGTAAGAGATTAGTGAGTGCCATTTTTGGGACCAGCTGTTAAGTAACATTTATATATTATCCTTCCTTGACTGACCACAGTGTGGATCAGTAATAATATCTCCCCTTTGCTGACAACACCTTGAAGGTGCATGCATAGCTCACTGCTGTGCTTGCTCTACCCTCATGACTGTGTGGCGAGGCACAGCTCAAACACAATCTATAAATTCACCGATGACACAGCTGTTGGCAGAATCTCAGATGACAAGAAGGGGGTGTACAGGAGTGAGATGGATCAGATTGTTGAGTGGTGTTGCAACAACAACCTCACTCTCAATGTCAGTAAGACCAAGGAATTGATTGTTGACTTCAGGAAGGGAAAGTCGGGACAACACAGGCCAGTGGTCAATGAGGGGCCAGCAGTGGAAGGGGTGAGCAGCTTCAAGTTCTTGGGCGTCAGCATCTCAGAGATCTATCCTGGGCCCAACATTGATGCAATCATGAAGAGGACATGCCAGCAGCTCTACGACATTAGGAGTTTGAGGAGATTTAGTATGTCGTCAAATTTCTTTAAATGTACAGAGGAGAGCATTCTGACTGGTTGCATCACCACCTGGTGTGGAGGCTCCAATGCCGAGGATCACATAAGGCTGCAGAGGGCCGTAGACTCAATCAGTTCCTTCATGGGCATGTTCCCTACCATCGAGAACATCTTAAAGAGGTGGTGTCACAAGAAGGCAGCATACGTCACTATCCAAAGTATTCCCTCTTGTTACTACCATCGGGGAGGAGGTACAGGAGCCTGAAGACCCACACTCAGTAATTCAGGAACAACTTCTTCCCCCTCCATCAAATTTCTGACCAGTCCATGAACACAACCTCATTATTCCTTTGATTTGGGCATTATTTATTGTGTAGTTTATAGTAATTTTAAACCCTTGCACTGTACTGCTGTCACAAAGTAACAAAATATCACATCATAAGTCAGTGATAATAAACCTGAGTGTGATTCCAATACCTTATCTCTGAAACCTTGTAGCATAGCCATGGTACACAGAGTATTTTCTGTTGTTTCCTTTGCAACCATGGCGTTTGGATTCATTTGAATCTTTTATTAATCCTCCTACAGATTCTTTGAATGGTGATGCGGGAAGAGAAGTAGGATCAAAACCTGACATCGCATAGCATTTCTCAACTAGAACTACACCCATCTTAAGAACCCACATACACCCTTGCACGTTAGTGAGTGCAGGTAGCAAATCTAATGAAGGAATTCTGGGCACTTGACCATTCTCATTGGAGGAGAGGAAGAGTAAATGTTTGTTAGATTGAGAGCTAATGATGTATATCAGCTATATGGGCAAGAGATTTATATCCTGGGTTTGCATTCAGATAGAAGTTACTATCAGATTGGCTCGGTAGCATAGTGGTTAGCACAGCGCTTTACCGTACTGGTGAACTGGGTTCAATTCCTGCCACTGTCTGTAAGGAGTTTGTATGTTCTCCCCGTGACCACGTGGGTTTCCTCCAGGTGCTCCGGTTTCCTCCCACACTCCAAAGACATAATAGTTGGTAGGTGAATTGGTCATTGTAAATTGTCCAGTGATTAGACTAGGATTAAAATGGAGGATTGCTCGGCAGGGTGGCTGGAAGGGCCTATTCCATGCTGTATGTAAATATTTTTAAAAAGGCAACGTCTGTTCAAGTTCACAAAAATGCGCTGCTGAGAATGTGCAGTTGATCTCCTTTCAGTTAAGAAGCGAAATTACTTAAATGGAGATCGCTGTGCAAAGTGTGATATCTGCAGGAAGACCTGAGGATGTCTGAGCATTAAAGATTCTAACTAGTACCATTCACATGTTAGGAATGCTGTTGCAAGAGGCTGTCTGTGCCAGGTTTTGCTGGTTATGTGAATGACAGTGGCATTTGACCTTCCCTACTGGCAAGACATCTAAAGAACTATTACTAATCCAGCTTGCTTATTAATCAGGTGGAGTATCCACAGATCCAAAAGCAATAGCGCTGGAGTAATCTTGTTTACAATTTTAAGGGTTTAGGCTTTAGAATCAAAATAGCAATTTTAATATTTCTAGCAAGCATCAAATTTGTTGTTGGGAAGATGGATAGTCAGTACTGAGGAGAACTGCGGTCACATTAGAAAACTATCAGATTAGGATGTGGATCTCTACCTCCCTCTGCAATTGGAACTTTGACTTCCTCATTGGCAGACCTCAGTCAGTAAGGATTAATAACATCTCCTCCTCAGTGACCACCAACACTAGTGTACCTCAAGGCTGCATGCGTAGCCCACAGTCTGCTCACTATACAACTGTGTGGCTGAACTCAGCTCCAATACCATATATAAATTCGCCAACGACATCAGTGTTGTTGGGTGAATCGCGGGTTGTGATGAGCCAGCCTACTGGAGCAAAGTAGACTCCAGCTGGAGTAGTCATTGCTGTTGCTGGCAGAGGGCTTGCAAGACATATAGGCTCTCATTTCCTTCTCTAGCTGCCCATGAGTGATCCCTGAACCCAAAGGTCAGATGGTGACAGACAGATTGAACAGGCCATCCAAGTCAGTAATGGCAACTCTCCTTGCTTTGACTGTGGTGAAAATGGTGCCCCTGAAACTTTGTGTCTCTAGTGTAGGCCTGTCCACAGTGAATGGTTGCACATTCAGCTTCCAGAGAATATGCGCTATATTGCTTCATCTGATTCTCCAAGGTGCCTCTACCCATTGGCCATATTTTTGCTGCTGATGCCCTCATATACAGTGAGGCTAGCTCCTGGTTGTCATTATAGCTGTTGCTTCTTGCCATGAGGTGTTGGTATGGGTTTGCAGGCAACTTGTAACCCAGAAAAAGGATATGCAAGAAAATATTTGGAACTTTAGCAGAATTCTCAAAAGTTCATGAAAGATTTTAGTATAGTGGACAGAGAGTCCTTCTATTAGTAGGGCGTTGTAAAACTTGATTATCTTACATTTGATGACCTCCTCTCTCCTAAGAAATCAGTGAATTCAGGACAAATTTGTTTACCCTATCAAGTGGCGAGAGTGTGGACTGTCTGCCAAAGAGGGTAGTTGAGAGAAATAGAACCAATGCATCTCAAGGGAGGTTGGGTAAGTATATGCGGGAATAGAGGATAGAGTTAAATGAGCATGGATAGGAGAAAGCTTGTTTGTTCATTAACACTGGTACAGACCTCTTCTGTACTATGTGAAAACACACTGAAAAGAGTTGCTGAGCAACTTCAGTGAAGGTGCACCTTCAAATAAAGCAATGTATCTTCATTGCAGAAATGGATAAGTAGTGTGCTGCACTGAAAGTTAGATTCTGCCAATTAAGCACACGACAGCCTAGCATTAGGTTGATTTGGGACCAAGCTAACCAAGCCAACTGAACAATTATTTCACATTGGAGAAAGGAATACAGGAATACCTGAAATTTAGGCTAGGGTCTTATTTTGGCAATGCTTCTATTTTTAATCTGATTTTGCTTGTCTCTATTGCTCATTTTGACCTGAAAGATTACACTTGTTAAATTCATCGTGCTAGGAATTGGAATGTACTGAGATACAGTGAGTTATCTCATAAGGTCTTGAATTCTCTGGCAAGTCCAGAGTGGAGCAGTTTCCCTAGCTCCAGAAGACCAGAACATGCTAATGCTTACATTGCAACTATTGCACAGTTCTCTACCGGTCAGCACCATCTGGCCCAATGTCTCTACATTGTTCTTTAAAATTGATCAAAGTGTAATGAGGTATTAGAAGGTTGTAACCTCCAGGTAATGTGCAAGTCACTCCATTTCAAAATAATGTGTTGCCTGTGAAGTCCTTTATAAATGTTACTAACAGAGACCTTCTGCTTCAGGTTTAAGGAAACTGGAAGCCTTCTTTGGATTTCTCATTACAGTTATGGCTGTCACATTTGGATATGAGGTAAGAGTGGGTGAATTTGAAGTATTGGAAGCTTATTGATTTGCATTTACTCCCTGTGTAATTTAAAAAAAAAACAAATGCCCACTTTCCTCTTTGAACTCCCCTCCCCCATCTTAAATGCCCTCTAGTAGTAAATATTTCAACCCTGGGAAAAGATACCAGCTACCCACCCTGTCTATGCTTCTCATACTTTTATAAATCTCCATCAGGTCTCCCCTTAGCCTCCACTGCTCCAGAGAAAACAACACAAGTTAATTTCCTGACTCTTGAACTCAGTGCCTCAACTAATAAAGGCAAGCGTGCTGTACCCCTTCCTTACTACCCTAGCTACTTGCATTGCCACTTCTAGGGAGCAGCAGACTTGGAGCCTAAGATCCCTCCGTACATCAGCACTGTTAAGGATCCTACCATTATGAATGTACTTTCCCTTTACATTTCCTCTCCCAAAATGCAACACTTCACACTTGTCCGGTTTAAATTCCATCTGCCATTTCCCTGCTCATTTTACCAACTGATCAATATTGTCTTGTAGCTGAAGATTATTTTCCTCAGTATTCTCAACTTAGATGCAAAGTTTACTTTTCCCCTGGCTTGGGTGTATAGAACGAGCCGTTAGCTTTTCAGGGTAGAGATGAGGGGACGTTTCTTCACCAAAGGGTGGTGAGTCTTTGGAGGTCACTATCCAAGAGGACTGCGAAGACTCGATCACGGAGCGTACGCTCGGTGGCCACTTTATTAGGTACACCTGGACAGATGCTTATTAAGGCTACACGCACCACGTACAGTTGTGGACCCCCCGTTTAATAAAGGATACACTGGTATTGGAGTCAATCCAAAAGGCATTCAGTTGGCAAATCTGTCATAGTTTTTGAAAAGGTTTGGTTGATTCCCAGCCAAGAGATTTGTTCGGGACTGGAAGAATATGGGGATAGAAAATGGGTGAAATACAGAGAGTTCCAAATTTCCCTCCCCAGAATTCAGCCACCAGAGGAACTATGATAAATGGAGAACACCTTTCAATGATCTTATGACCGTCAAGGCGCTCACTCTCTTATCTTTATACTCATGAACACACAGACTTTGTCCATAAGAAATTAAAACAAGAACAGATCATTCTGCTCCGTCAGTTATCAAGATCGGAGCTGATCTTTAACCTTAGCACCATTTTAATACACGAATCCCGTGCCTCTGGATTCTCTTGATTGAATTACTCATTTTGTAATACACTCTGTGGTCACTTTATTAGATGCGTCCCGTGTATATGTTCATGATCTGCTGCTGTAGCTTATCTATTTCAAGGTTCTACATGTTGTGCGTTCATAGATGCTCTTCTGCACTCCACCGTTGTAACGTGTGGTTATTGAGTTACTGTCACTTTCCCGTCAGCTGAACTAGTCTGGCCATTCTCCTCTCACCTCTCACATTAATGAGGTGTTTTTGTGCACAGAACTCTTGCTCACAGGATGTTTCTTGTTTTTTGTAGCATTCTCTATAAACTCTAGAGACTGTTGTATGTGAAAGTCCCAGGAGATCAGCAGCTTCTGAGATACTCAAACTACCCGTCTGACACCCAACAATTGTTCCACAGTCAAAGTCACTTGGATCACTTTTCTTCCCCATTCTGATGTTTGGTGTTAACAACAATTGAACCTCTTGACCATGTCTGCATGCTTTTATACACTGAGTTGCTGCCACATGATTGGCTGATTAGATATTTGCATTAACGAGCAGGTGTGCCTAATAAAGTGGCCACTGATTGTGTATCACCTTATCGCAGTCATTGCATATCCATTAAGTGAAAATAATCTGGTGCAATGCAGAAGTCTAGAACATTGACCAATATGGAAGTTAGAAGTCATGATCAAAGCCATGATCTTTATATAGTGTCTAACCATGTGGCTTCTCAGAACTGGTCAGGCTGTGTTTGAAAGGGTGTACTATCAAGCAGTGCATCTATTACAGTACAGAAGTTGTTTGGTACCTAACCATTTGACTGTTTTGACTGTCCACAGTATGTAACTGTAAAGCCTGACCAGGGACAATTGCTAAAGGGGATGTTTATTCCCTACTGCCAAGGCTGTGGAACCCGCCAGTTGGAACAGGCAGTTGGAATCATTGGAGCTGTAATCATGCCACACAATATCTACCTACACTCTGCCTTAGTCAAAGTGAGTATTGTGTGTGTTCACTGGCCTCAAACTGTTCAGTGGTTTATTTCACATTTTAGGCTGTCTGAAGCAGAGTTGCAAGTTCCTGACCAGCATTTCTTACGTTACTAATTTGTCAGCAGTGCTGGGGAAAGTGTGGTCTGGCATGTATTTCTTTTTGGCCTGGCCTATCTTGGTACTATTCAGTACATTCACCCTCATGAGGTCATATGTTGAGATAATAAAGTGACAAAAATGCTTCAGCTGACACAGCAAAGGGCTGTTTACATGATTTGGTGTACTTGCAGTTTGGATCTTAGTGCCAAAGCAAAATTCATTTGAACTTGCTCATAAATCAGAGGCCTTTGGGTCCATCTTGTTGTGGCCATCCTCTGAGACTAACCTCTGGTGTATTGGAGATTTTTATAATCAAAATAAATTTAAGGTATCTTGATTTGCCTCACAAAAGTTACCAGTGCAAAGTCAAAGGAAATTTATTATCAAAATACTTGTATGTCACCATATACTACCTTGAGATTCATTTTCCTGCAGGCATTCACAGGAAGGTAATACAATAGAATTTATGAAAAACATAAAGACTAACAAACAGCCAATGTGCAAAAGAAGACAAATCGTGCAAATAAAAAATAAATAAATAAAACTGAGAACATGAGTTGTAGAGTCCTTGAAAGTGAGTCTGAAAGAATTGCCAACATGAGAAATGAACCAGCAGTTGCCCTTAATGTCTTTTGGCACCTGCTGGAGGTGCAGACAGGAGAGCGTAAAGTAAGATCCAACCGTTCACCGGTAAAAGCGTCAAACTCAAGTTGATTGTCATATGCACAAGTAATTGTATGTATACACGCACGCACGCACGCCGCGAATGCAGATGCTGGAAGTCTGCAGAGCAGTTTTGAGCCCCATATCTAAAAAAGATATTCTGGCATTGGAGAGGGTCCAAAGGAGGTTCTCAAGAATGATCCCAGGAATGAAAGGCTGGAAACAAAGGAGCTGGTGCATCTCAGCAGGTCAGGCAGCATCTATGGAGCGAAATTAACAGTCAACATTTCGGGTAGACATACAGATAGATTGGGAAAATCATCCCAGAAGAATTGGGATCTCCCAGAGGCCATCCATTTTAATTTCACTTCCCATTCCGACATGTCAGTCCGTGGCCTCCTCTACTATCGCGATGAGGCCACACTCAGGTTGGAGGAACAGTACCTTATATTCTGTCTGGGTAGCCTCCAACCTGATGGCATGAACATCATTCTGGTAATGCCCCCTTCACCAGTCTCTCACCTCATCTCCTTGTCTGCCCATTGCCTCCTTCTGGTGCTCCTGCCCCCTTTTCTTTTTTCCATGGCCTTCTGTCCTCTCCCATCAGTTCTCCATCCCTGTACCTCTTTCCCCAATCAACTTCCCAGCTCTTTACTTCATCCTTCCCCCTCCTGGTTTCACCTATCACCTTGTGTTTCTCTCTTCCCTCCCACCACCTTGTAAACCTACTCCTCACCTTTTTCTCTCCAGTCCTGCTGAAGGGTCTCGGCCCGAAATGTCGACTGTACTTTTTTCCATAGAGGCTGCCTGGCCTGCTGAGTTCCTCCAGCATTTTGTGTGTGTCGTTCGGCTCCTTTATATGTTGCCATACTTCCCTCTGGTCCTTTTTTCCCCTTATCCCACTAGTCCCCATCACCCTAAACATTAATTGTTCATTTCCCTCTATAGATGCTGTATGAACAGCTGAATTCCTCAAGATTCTTGCATGTTGCTAACATATGCATAGGTGCAATGAAAAACATACTTGCAGCAGCGTCACAGACACACAGCATCAGATACACAACATTAACAAGTAAAACACAAGTTAAATATAAATTATGCAATAAAGAACACAATTTGAACAATCTATTTTAGTGCAAAGTGTTGAAAGTGCTCTGAGTGTTGCCATACTGAGGTAGTGATTGAGATTCAAGTCTCAAATGGCTTAAGGGAAGTAGCTGTCCCTGAACCTGGTGGTATGGGACATCAAGCTTCCATATCTCCTGCCCAGCGGGAGCTGCAAGAAGATGGAATGGCCCAGATGGTGAGGATATCTACCTGTCATGGTATCTTGCTCAGCTTATACCTCAGAAGCACACTGAGATTATTTAAAATGTCTTTCATTGTTTGAAATGTATTTCATTCAGTTGCTCTCTGAAATGCTGGAACTAATAATCTCTAGCACTCTCTCTTTCTTTTTCTCTCTCTCCTTCAGTCCAGGGACGTGAATCGAGCCAATAAGAAGGAAGTGAGGGAGGCGAATCGTTACTTCTTCATCGAAGCCTGTCTGGCTTTGTTTGTGTCTTTCCTCATTAATGTCTTTGTGGTCTCGGTGTTTGCAGAAGCTTTTTATAATCAGACCAACGCACAGGTGGTAAGTGTGGGAGTGAGCACAAATCGTAGCTCCAACATACCATTCAGCACAGAAGTAGTGCCTGCCACTTAAGCTGTGCCAATAGTTTCCTCCAGGAGCTGCACTGTCTGATTTCCCCTCTCCCAGTGTCTAACCACAACTTTTAATTTCACAGTAAGGCTATTTCCCTTAACCACCCCATGTATTCTCATTACCCTCCATACTTTCTAATCCCATTCTCCAGACCCTTTATTATCCTACCCAGACACTCTGCTTTCTCCGCATACCCTCTTATTTCCTTTCACCTTTTGTCTCATTCCCTAGAAAATTTAATTCCACTGTTTCCCCTTGTGCCCTACATCCTTTGATATTACACATGGTCCAAGCTCACTCTTCTGACTCCCCACATAACTTTATATTCCACTCATTCCTATTCCTGTCCTATCACGAGATGTTCAAAATTGCGCGTGACATAACCTCTGGTTACTTTTTGGTCTCTGCACTGCTCCCTGCCACAGCCAGTCTGAGGAACCTGTGGAACAGAGAGGCAGAATTCAGGTTACTTTAACACTGACATCGCTATTCTCCCTCACTAACGTTTTGAAAGTGATATTGACATTTTTGTATGCACTGTGCATAGCTTGCAGATGTTGTGTGGGGTCAACACTATTCAGTTCCAAAAAGAAATGGTCCTACCCCCCCCCCCCCCCAAAAATTCATTTGCCTGCTTTTTTGTCATTTTACCAACAAACCAATGCCTTATAAAGCCTCAGCATCACATTCTTTTTTTTAGATTCTAGTCCTCTCCAAGTGAATGCTAACATTGCATTTGCCTTCCTCACCACCAACTCAACCTGCAAGTTAACCTTTAGGGAATCCTGCACAAGGACTCACGCACAAGTCCCTTTGCACCTCGGAATTTGAATTTTCTCCCCGTTTAGAAAATAGTCGATACTTTTATTCCTTCTACCAAAGTGCATGACCATACACTTCCCGGCACTGTGTTCCATCTGCCACTTCTTTGCCCACTCTCCTAATCTGTCTAAGCCCTTCTGTAGACTCCCTGCTTCCTCAACACTACCTGCCCCTCCACCTACCTTCATATCATCCACAAACTTGGCCACAAAGCCATCAATTTCCTCATCCTAATGATTGACATATAATATAAAAAGAAGCGGTCCCAACACAGACCCCTATGGAACACCCTCTATCTCCTTGTGACAGAAGCCAAATTCAAAGTAAGTTTATTATCAAAGTCCCCATACACTACATTGAGCTTCATTTCCTTGTCGGCAGTTCCAGGAAAATAAAGAAATGCAATTGAAACCTACCGAATGTCGAAGGACTAGATAAAGTGGATGTGGAGAGGATGTTTCCTCTGGTGGGGGTATCCAGAACTAGAGGGTACAGCCTCAAAACTGAGGGGTGACCTTTTAGAACAGAGATAAGGAGGAATCTTTTTTTTTGCCAAAGAGTAGTAAATCTGCGGAATGCTTTGCCACAGACTGCGGCGGAGGCCAAATTGGTGGGTATATTTAAAGTGGAAGTTGATAGTTCCCTGATCAGTCAGGGCATCAAAGGATATGACGAGAAGACAGGTGTATGGGGTTGAGTGGGATCTGGATGGGCTGAATGGCTTAATTCTGCTCCTGTGTCTTATGGTTTAATATAATTTGTGAAAAAAATTGTACATGAACAAAGATTAACCAACGTGTTAAAAAAAGACATCATGCAAATAATAAAAAAGAAAATAAATAATACTGACAAAATGAGTTGTAGAGTCCTTGAAAGTGAGTCTGTAGGATGTGGAATTAGTTAGTGTTGAGGTGAGTGAAGTTATCCACACTGGTTCAGGAGCTTGATGGTTGTAGAGTAATAACTGTTCCTGAGCCTGCCACTGTGGGAACACTCCTTGTAAATGTGCTCAGTGATGGGGAGAGCTTTGCCTGTATCCATGACATTTTGTTGGCTTTACAGTTCCTGAGCATTGATGTTTCCATACCAATGCTGAGCAATGTCATCGAGTACTATGGATGTAACAGTAATGCATCTTAGTCAGTGACTATTCAGACAAAAGGGCTTCCAGCAGCATGCCAACAGAGGGGATATAGTTAGGAGATAAGTAGAATTTTGCTGTGTTATTGACTTGTGTCTGGCCTTAGTTGAATATATTCAGGAGGCTTAAAAGGTGAATGATAGATATCATAGGCTATGCCTTGTATCTGTCACTGACTTAATTTTTCTGTTTCTTTTTTCTTGAAGCATGAAGTTTGTTTCAACAACAGCAGTCCACATTCCAGTCTCTTCCCTTTGAACAACAAGACTTTAGATGTTGACATCTATAAAGGGGTAAGTGGAGTCGCTCAGAAGTGAGATACAGCATGCTCCCATTGAATCATTCCTTACCACCGGATGGGGAAAGTGCTATTTGTAAACTGAAAATCAACAGCAATTATTCTTCCAAATTATACTCTTGCCTTTAAAAAAAATGATGCATTTTGCCTTGAGCGTGTTGGGTATTTAATTGAAGTCACCAGGGTGAAAATCAAACTTCCTTGCATGTTAATACAGAACAAAATGTGTATTTCGATCGGAATCCCTGGGCACAGGATGTCCATGTTCATCCAGTCCTCAGGTTGTGTATCATGATCTCTTTGTGTGTCCTTCAATTTCACAAGGACTTTTGTGGATTGAATGGTCCTAATGTTTGGAAATCTCTCCCAGCATCTTTTAAATATTTGTGGCTGGAGGTGTAGAATTAAAGTATGATCATGCCAAGCAGTTAAAATGTGATGAGTGAGAACCTGGCTGTACTTAAATCAGTTAATTATCCTTTTCTTTTGATCACAGGGTGTGGTGTTGGGCTGCTATTTTGGTGCTGCTGCTCTATACATCTGGGCCATTGGCATACTGGCTGCAGGTCAGAGTTCAACCATGACTGGAACATACTCTGGACAGTTTGTCATGGAGGTAATTTATAGTTCAGAATTTGTTTTCATTCTGAGACATTTCTTGTTTTTGCACAGACCTGTGTGTATGTTCTGGGAGTATTCAGTGAGCCAGCAAAATTAAGCACCAAGCTAGTCCTTTGTGTGTATCTGGTAGGGAGGTGGGGATGTGTATTGGATTAAAAAATGTGCTGTGGTTGTATGTGATGAGTTGATAACACAAGATGGACAAGGTGCATCAAAGTAACTGGGTATGAAACACTGAGACTTCTTAAAACTAAATAACACGGAGTACGCTTGCAGTAATCTATGCAAGTAATCAATAGCAGAGGGGAAAGTAGAAATGAAAAAAATTGAAAAGAAACTATATTGCAGCTCAAGAGTTTTCATAGTGCAAAATCTGTAAAACTTAAGAGACAGTAATTTATTTATTGGAGAGTCCAATAGAGTACAGCTTCTACACGTGTGTGTAGGGTGAGTGATGTGTGTGGGGGGAGTGGTGTGTGTGTGTGTTTGTCTTGGTGTCTGTTTTGTGTGTGCATGTGTGGTCTGTGTGTGCAGAGTGTGGTGTGTGTTCGTGTGTATGGGGGGTGTGTCTGTATGTATGTTGTCTCCTTGCCTTCTCTCTGTTCCTCAACCTTGTTTTTTTGCTCTAATGCATAACGAAGTATTATTTTGTTTTACAAGTTCATTAAAGGTTCCCTCTTTAAGGTAGGAAGCAAAAAGACGAGAAATTATAGGCCAATTAGTCTAACTTCAGTGGTTGGCAAGATGTTAGCGTTCATGATTGAAACAAAATATCTGCATGTATATCTGAGGATATTTGATGCAATTTTTATGGGAAATGTTTGTATAATGTTGTCTTTTTACACAATATTATGTGGTCTATATCCACACCTGCTGCTTCACCAGTGAATGTCCAAGTTGTTTATCTTGTACAGCTAAGTGTGGAATTTTCAGGTTTGGTTTTGCAAGCTTTTCAGACTTTGGATACCTTCTCAGACTATGCACTGGCTGATCTTTCTCCACGTTATCAATGGCTGCACACTTAGTCATAGTCATACTTTATTGATCCCGGGGGAAATTGGTTTTTGTTACAGTTGCACCATAAATAATAGTAATAAAACCATAAATAGTTAAATAGTAATATGTAAATTATGCCAGTAAATTATGAAATAAATCCAGGACCAGCCTATTGGCTCAGGGTGTCTGACCCTCCAGGGGAGGAGTTGTAAAGTTTGATGGCCACAGGCAGGAATGACTTCCTATGACGCTCTGTGTTGCATCTCGGTGGAATGAGTCTCTGGCTGAACGTACTCCTGTGCCCACCCAGTACATTATATAGTGGATGGGAGACATTGTCCAAGATGGCATGCAACTTAGACAGCATCCTCTTTTCAGACACCGCCGTCAGAGAGTCCAGTTCCATCCCCACAACATCACTGGCCTTACGGATGAGTTTGTTGATTCTGTTGGTGTCTGTTACCCTCAGCCTGCTGCCCCAGCACACAACAGCAAACATGATAGCACTGGCCACCACAATAGGGTTTAATTTGTGAAAAGGTGCTGGGGATCTTTCAAGAAATGTTTTTGTCAGAATTATGTTTGCAAACCATGGAACCAGACTTTACTTTTTCTATGGTGATGGTAAAAAACATTTACTCTGTAGCTCTGATGTACTTTATCTGCCTCAAAAGTATTTTCAGTTCAATGTACAGAAAATACTCAATCACTGAGCAAGTACTCAAGCTATGTACTTTTCCTCACAGGGCTTCCTGAACTTGACATGGTCTCGCTTTGCTCGTGTTCTCTTCACTCGATCTATTGCTATAATCCCAACACTACTGGTGGCTTTGTTCCGGGACGTTGAAAGTTTGACTGGAATGAATGATTTCCTCAATGTTCTTCAGAGTATGCAGGTGAGGTGATTTGCTTTCAAAAGGAAAGTGATAATAACATGCCTTTATAATGTAAAAAATTCAGAAATCAATAGATCCTGGAATGGTTCCAGAGGACTGCTAACATCACTCCACTCTTTAAGGTAGGAAGCAAAAAAACAAGAAATTATAGGCCAATTAGTCTAGCTTCAGTGGTTGGCAAGATGTTAGCGTTCATTTTTAAAGATGAGGGTTCGGGGTACTTAGAGGCACATGATAAAGTAGGCCCTAGTCAGCATGGTTTCCTGAAGGGAAAATCTTGCCTGACTAATCTGTTGGAATTCTTTGAAAAAATAACAGGCAGGATAGACAAAGGAGAGTCAGTGGATGTTGTTTACTTGGATTTTCAGAAGCCCTTTGACAAGATGCCGCACATGAGACTGCTAAACAGGATAAGAGTACATGGTATTACAGGAAAGCTACTAGCATGGACAAGAAGATTAGCTGAATGGCAGATGGCAAAGAGTGGGAATAAAGGGGGCCTTTTCTGTTTGGCTGCTGGTGATTAGTGGTGTTCAACAGGGGTTGGTGCTGGAACCGAATCTTTTTATGTTGTGGCGAGTTTGTGGGTGATACAAAGATAGGTGGAAGGGTAGGTAGCATTGAGAAAGCAGAGAATTTGCAGAAGGACTTGCACAGGTTTGGAGAGTGGGCAAAGACGTGGCAGATGGAATACATTCCGGGGAAGTGTAAGGTCACGCACTTTGGTAGATTAGAAGGAATAAGGTGTAGACTATTTTCTAAACAGGAAGCAAATTCAGAAATCAGAAGTGCAAAGGGACTTGGGAGTCCTAGTACAGGATTCTCTAAAGGTTAACTTGGAGGGTGAGTCAATGGTAAGAAAGACAAATACAATGTTAGCATTCAATTTGAGAGGACTAGAATAGAGGAGCAAGGATGTGATGCTGGGCCTTATAAGGCATTGGTCAGAGCACACTTGGAGTATTGTGAGCAACCTTAGGCCCCATATCTAAGAAACTATGTGCTATCATTGGAGAGGGTCCAGAGGAGGTTCATGATAATGATCCTGGAAATGAAAAGGTTAACATATGAAGGTGTTTGATGGCTCTGGGCCTGTACTCACTGGAATGAGGGAGGATCTTATTAAAACCTTCTGAATATTGATAGGCCTAGATAGAGTAGACTTGGAGAGGATGTTTCCTGTAGTGAGGGAGTCTAAGACCAGAGGGGACAGCCTTAGTATAGAAGGACATCCCTTTAGAAGAGAGACGAGGAGGAATTTCTTTAGGCTGAGGGTTGTGAATCTGTGGAATTCATTGCCGCAAATGGCTGCAGAGGCCAAGTCGTTGGGTACACTTAAAGTGGAGGTTGACACGTTCTTGATTAATCAAGTTCCAAGGAGATGGCAAGAGAATGGGGTTGAGAGGGATAATAAATTAGCCATGATCAAATGGTGGAGCAGATTCGATGGGCAGAATAGGCTAATTCTGCTCTTCTGTCTTATCATTTTATGGTCTCCACTTCCCTCACCCATTCAACCCTCACACCCTCTGAACATGCAGCTCTCTCCTCGCCAATCCCAACCCAGTCATCAAACCTGCAGACAGAGACGGAGCCGTTATAGTCTGGCAGGCTGATCTCGAGCTTGTAGAGACCAGATGACAGTTTGCAGACACCTCCTCTTACCAATCCCTGGACTAAATCCCATCAACAAACAGCAGATTGTCATCTCCAGCATTGTCACAAATCTCATTAAATGAGGAGGTCTCCCTTCCACAGCCACCAACCTGATAGTGCTCCAATCCCACGCTTCCCATTCCTTTGTCATTCCCAAAATCCATAAACTGGAGTGCACTGGTTGGCTGATTGTTTTTGCTCTTCCTCTGTCCGGGAGTCACCCGAGGCTCCTGTCTCACCACTTCCCCCTCCTCTATGCTGGCTGTCTCCCCTCTCCGTTCTGCCCTGGTGCAGGGTCTCAACACAAATAATCAAAAATTCCTTCCACCCCCAGATGCTGCTTGGGCCGCTGAGTTTCTCCAGCACTTTGCTTTTAGCTCCAGATTCCAGCATATGCAGTCTCATGTATCTCAAGCTTAATCACATCCTTCGTATAGGATAGTGACCAGAACGCCACACAACTTTCCAGAAGGAGTTTCACCAATGCCCTGCATAGCTGTAACTAGATATAGACACCTCTGCTATGGGGGAGAGTCTCTTACTGTCACCTTTGTCCATGCCCTTCATAATTTTGTTTATCTTAGTCAGGTCCCCCTTGACCTTCTCCACTGCTCACATCATCCAGTCCGTTCTGGGAAACATTCCACACTGGAAAATGCTGTGTCCCAGACAATCTCCTCTGCACCCACTCCAGTGCAGTCACATCTTTCCTCTCCTGTAACTGAAATCTAACCAGTCTTTTATAAAGTTGTCCTGGCTAACGAAAGCAAGTATTCCTTTAGCTTCCTTAATGACCTGAGTGCCATGGGTCACAAAGCTGCTGCCTCGCCTCCACAGGGACCTGGGTTCAGATCTGACCTCTGGCACTATATTGAATTATACGTTCTCCCCGTGATTATGTGGCTTTCTCCAGGTACTCTAGGTAGGAGATTGCCCTTGGTATATAGATGGCTAGTCGATTCTGGGAATGTAGGGAAAATGAAAGGAAACAGTTAGTGGGTTTGATTGTCAGCACGGACACAGACCCTCTGACTTATCTACCCGTGTTGCTGCCTTCAGGAATCCTTGGACATGTACACCAATTTCCCCCTGTTCCTCAGTATTTCCCAGGGCCTTGCTATTCCAGCTGCATTAGTCTTAACCAAAATGCATCACCTCGATTCTTTTCAGGGTTAAGTTCCATCTGCAATTCCTCTACCTTTTTGTTAATCAATGGGTTGATATACCTTTCTGTGGTCAAAGGTTACCTCATTATCAGAAACACCACCGTTCAAGGGCAGTGTGTTTACTTCAGTGGTATATGTGCAATTCTGGTTTATTGACAATGGCACTGTCCCCAGCTTGAATAAATAATCTTTCAACTCTCTGCAGCTGCCGTTTGCGTTGATCCCGATATTGACATTTACCAGTATGACCTCAATAATGCAGGACTTCGTCAACGGTCTGTAAGTAGATTGAACAGAATGCTCATCTTTTTCATTTGTGCCTTGTAATTGAGAATTCCAAATTTCATACACACTCAGTGGCCGCTTTATTTGGTACAGGAGTGGAACCCAGTGTGGTCTTCTACTGCTGTAGCCCATCCACTTCAAGGTTCCACGTGTTGTGCGTTCAGAGATGCTCCTCTGTCCACCACTGTCAGTTATTTGAGTTACTGTTGCTTTCCTGTCATCTTGAACCAGTCTGGCCATTCTACGCTGACCTCTCATTAACAAGGCATTTTCACCTGCAGAACTGCCACTCACTGGATGTTTTGTTTGTCACACCAATCTCTGTATATTCTGAGACTGTTGTGTGTGAAAATCCCAGGAGATCAGCAGTTTCTGAGGTACTCAAACCACCCCGTCTGGCACCAGCAATCATTCCACAGTCACTTAGATCACATTTCTTCCCCATTCTGATGTTTGGTCTGAACAACTGAACCTCTTGACCATGTCTGCATGCTTTTATGCATGAGTTTGATTGGCTCATTAGATATTCGTATTAACAAAGCAGGTGTACAGAAGGTACCTAATAAAGTGGCCACTGAATGTATATCTTCAAGTGGATTCCAGCCATAACCCACTTCTGATCTTCTGCTGCAAAGCTGCTAACCTATGAGTCAGTACATCATGCAACAAGTGACATAGTTAACTGCCAGAATCAAAAGGTAAATGCACTACTGCTTCAGGGATTACATCTGATTCTAATTTTAGGGTCTTGCAAAGGATGTCACAGTGGCACAGCTATAGAGACCTAGGTTAAATCTTGATCTGTTTGTGTAGAGTTTGAACACTGCGGTTCCCCCAGGGAGCTCCACTATTTGCTCCACTATGCTGCTCATGTACAGATTAGCATTCACCAGTAAAACTAGACGATTCTGGGCAATGTTCTCAGTGTGATTACCCATGGGTCACGTTGAGATCTTTAAGGATTGCCCAACACATCTTAAACTGGGTGCTTCTTAAAAAGCTGTAAAGTTCAGAATTTGGTGAAAAGGAAAGGAGCCACGTGTCTCCAATGCTCAGTGAGTTGTGTAAACTTGAGGCAGTAAGAATTGAAGATCTTATTCAGTGTTAGAGCTCTTAGAACACAAGAGTACATTACAGGCATAGGCCCCTTGGCCCACATAGTTCCATGTACTGATTCATGTTCTAAGCTCATCATCCTTAACCATAATGTTCCTATTGTTAAAATAAATGCTCAACCCCTTCTAACAGCGTAGAGAAACTGGGATCTTGGAGTGCATGAGCACAGAGTCCTCAAGGTGCAGAGCAGAATGATAAGGTGGTTCAGGAGGTGGATGGGACCCTGATCTTCATTGACTGAGGCACAGAATATAGGAGCAGGGAGGCTGTGCTGTGTCTGGATAACACATTGGTGAGGACACAGCAAATTCATTGGGGATAGGTCTGGTCACCATGCTGTGAGAGCACTGGAGAAGGTGCAGAGGGGATTCACCAGGATGTTGCCAGGGTTAGGGTTATGAGGAGAGGCTATCAAAACTGGGGCTGTGCTCTTTGAAACAGAGGAGACCAAGGGGAGATTTTATTAAGATAATAAAGTAAGTTTCAGTGTTATTCATGATCTGGTGAAAAGGTGCTGAAAGTAATCCATTTGGCCAATAAAATGCTGGCCCTGTTTGGAGAGAGCAGTGGGTAGAAGATGTGCTGTAGCTACAAAAAGTCCTGGTCAGCCCACATTGGAGTATGGCGAGTACCTTGGAGGAAAATATTGGCTTATGACTGAGGGCAATGTTGACTATCAGAATGAAACCTACACAAGTCGTAATCATAGAGTTATACTGCACAGAAAGAGGTTCTTCAGGCCAACTGGTCCATACTGACCAAGATGCCTTCCTGAGCTAGTCCTATTTGTCTGCACTTGTCCAAAATCCCTCTAAAGCTTTCCTATCCATGTCCTAATGTCTTTTAAATCTCAACCACTTCCTCTGGCAACTCATTCAACATATGGTCACCCCTCAACCTCCTACACTCCAGGAGTTTAAAAAAAACAACCCATCCGGCCTCTCTTTATAACTCAGGCCAAGTGGGATTACAACATTAGGTCAGTTTTCCCCGGAATGTACAAGATTGTGGTGGTCAGTCAGCCATTGCGAGACTGGAGGCTGAGACGAACTACAAGGGCTTACTTGTCTGCTGGGATCCACATGTTCCCTCCCAGCACGAAGCAGAGCAACTTCGTAATGTGTCCGCAAAGTTGCAGCGGCTACAGAACTGTGATAAAGCAGAATTATTTTTGTATAGATTGAAATGAGCGAGAGGAGTCCCGGAAAAACTTGCAAGAGCGTGCCGTCCAGCAGTGAGGGGAGAAAGTTGGATGTGGTACTGGGGCAGATGGAACAGTTTGGTGGGAAATCACCTCAGGAAGAGTGAGCATCTGACTGTTGGGTGTAGACTAGCTAGCAAAGGTTGAATAACCTTTGGAGGGACAACTTCAGCAAGCTGGAAAGGGCTCTGGTCCTGGAGAATTATAATTGAACAGTACTGAAGGAAGTGGTTCACATCCTTACCGAGGGGAAATGAAGGGCTTTGACAGCTGGATTTAGAGGTTAAAGTTAGGCAGCAAAAAGAGATTAAGGCATTTGAAACTCTCATAATGCAGGTAGTTTCCATAACACTAACCCTGCCCAAAGTGATGCTAGAGGCAGATACATTAGATACATTAGATACATTTTAAGAAACTCTTACATATGCACATGGATGATAGAACTATTGAGGACTATGTAGGAGGGAAGGGTTAGATTGATCTTGGAATAGGTTAAAGGTCAGCACAACATAAGACATAGGAACAGGATTGGCCATTCCATCATGGTTGATTTATTATCCCTCTCAACCCCATTCTCCTGCATTCTCCCCAACATCATGGGCTAAAGTGCCTGCACTGTGCTGTAATGTTCTACCCTCTATTCTCTGTTCAGATTGTTCCAATGCAATTGATCAATTAGGGATTACCATTTGTGTTACACAGGATGCATTGACTACAGCACAATCGGGAAAATCTTTTTTAAATAACTGCTTTGAAGGCAACTGCTGCCTGTAGTTGTGATGCAACTTTTGGTAATACAAGTTTCCTGAGGAGTGTAAATATCACATCATAGCAGAACTACCTGTATAGTGAAGGAACACACATCAAAGTTGCTGGTGAATGCAGCAGGCCAGGCAGCATCTCTAGGAAGAGGTACAGTCGACGTTTCAGGCCGAGACCCTTCGTCAGGACCCTGTACCTCTTCCTAGAGATGCTGCCTGGCCTGCTGCGTTCACCAGCAACTTTGATGTGTGCTGCTGGAAATTCCAGCATCTGCAGAATTCCTCATGTTTACGTGTATAGTGAAGGACCAGGTTGATTAAAGTACAGAGGGAATCTGGGAAAGAGAGTAACGGAGGCTAAGAAACACAAAAGAAGATTAGCAGCTAACACAAGAGTATACAAAGTGTATTCTAAACACATAAAGGTTAAGACCTTTAGATAAAGGCTGAGGCTGGTTAAGGGACATAAAAGGACAAGACTCCAGTGTGTGTTACTGACTGAGCACTGTGCATCTGTCCTCACTAGATGGTGCAGGCGAGGCACAGTGACACTACAGGCAGCAAACAAAACTACTAAATATTCTATTAATTATATTTTTTCTGGACTAGGACTAGGATCACTGTAATCCTCAGCCTGTAATTTCCTTTCGGGAGTTGTGCTTTTGAACCATCTGTATGCTTGGCGTTTTTGTGGTATCTTGAAGGATTCAGCGAATTGAACTCTGAAGAATGCAGGTGCAGCCGCGGCAGCCATTTCTGGAGCGGCCTTGGGCCGAGACTGAAACTTTGGGTCAGATCAAAGTTGCAGAGCCTGGGCCCAGGAGCTGAAAATGGACTGACATTTAGCCGAGCCAGATTAAAAAGTGGGTGGGTGTGGTGCCAAGCTGATTGAGTGAGCGACAACATGGCAGAAGGACACCTGACAAGCAGAGTAATTTTGAAATGGCGAGGGGTGGGGAATATTGGTTTTGAGAGGGATTTGGAGTGCTATTAGACCAGTCACTGAAAGGTGCCACACAAGTGCAGCAAGCAATTCAGAGGACAAATGGTACGGAGGCTTTCTGCCAAAAGAGGATTTGAGAGCAAGTGTAAAGGTGGCTTACTGCAGCTATTCAGGGCCTTGATGAGACCATACCTAGGATCTAGTTGCCATCAGAAGCTGGTTCCAGGTTTGTTGTACAAAGAGTGATCAAGAAGATTAGGCTCGTGTTCTCTCGTGTTTTGAAGAATAATTGAAGAAACCTTTGAAACTTGCCAGATTCCATCCCCCCTCTTTAAGGGAACATGAGGGGGAACTTAGAGCGCAGTGAGAATGTGGAACAAGCTGTCAGCGGAAGTGGTGAATGCGGGTTTGATTTCAATTTGTAAGAGAGGTTCGATAAGTCCATAGCTGGGAGGGGTGTAGAGGGCTATGGTCCAGGTGTGGGTCAATGGGACTTAGGCAGAGTAACGGTTCAGCTTGGACTAGTTTCTGTGCTGTAGTGCTCTGTGATGCTATGACACTTCTTGAAGGTGGCACAGACAAAAAGGATGTTTCCCTGGCTGAAGAATGCAGAACAAGGGACCTCAGTGTCAGAATAAGGTCAAACCATTTGGGGTGAAATGAGCAATTTCCTCAGAGGGGCATTGCCTACTGGATTCATTCAATACTGAGATCAGTAGATTTCTGAATACTAGGGGAGTCAAGGTATATGGTGAAAGGCAGAAAATGGACCGATAATGGGCAGTGCAGGCTCATGGGGCCTGATAGCCTTGGGTCTCAGATTGGAAATGTATAGAGTCATAGAGTGATAGAACTATACAGCACAGGAACAGGCTTTTCTGTTCATCTCGTCCATGCTGACCAAGTTGTCCAACTGAGCTGGTCCCATTTTCCCACCTTTAGCCCGTATCCCTCTAAGCATTACTTACCCAAGTACCTGTCCAAATGTCTCTTAAATGTTGTAATTGTACCCTTGTCCACTACTTCCTCTGGCACCTCCATATATCGTCATCTCTCTGGAAAAAGTTGTCCCTCGGGTCCTCTTTAAATCTTTCCCCTCTCACCTTAAACTTGTACCCTCTAGTTTTGGACTCCCCTACACTGGGGAAAAGACTTTGGCTAGTCATCTTTTCTATGCCCCTCACCTTAATCTTATGATCCCATCGGGGTGAAAGCTGGAAGGTTCCAGTATCCAGTGCAGTTAGGATAGGTGATTCTGTCTTTAAAGTAAACATAGGGGAGAGAGTAAAACACCAATTCCCATCCTTAGCATTAATTATTTCTGCAACTCTGTAGATTTTGTCTTGTCTGTCTGATTTTGATATGTTCCATTGTTAATATCTTCAGGGTAATTACCATTGTTTTTTTTTCCCCAGGGCATGGAAGATTGGTGGTGGAGTAGTCATTTTTATCGTCTGTGCCATTAATATGTATTTTGTAATAGTTTACGTTTCAAGCCTGGGACACGTGGTACTTTACCTGGTGGCGGCCTTCATTTCACTTGCATACTTGAGTTTTGTTGCTTACCTGGTAAGTTCTGGAAGAAATTCTGCTTAATCTCCTTCCTGATATCTTATAATTAATGAAAGGAGTTGCCATTCTCGCTCAGTCATCTTGTGCTCTGAACCAGGCTGGAAAGTCCAGCTTTAATTGGGCATAACTTCAAAACGTCTGCAGATATTTTGTAAATGTTGTGAAAAATGAATACAATAAACATCTCCAGATGACATAGATGAGTGAACTGGGCATAAACAGCGTTTACATTTAAGAGAAGTGCACTCAGTGGCCACTTTATTATGTATACCTGCATACCTACTCATTAATGCAAATGTCTAATCAGCCAATCATGTGGCCACTCAATGCGTAACATGGTCAAGAGGCTCAGTTGTTCAGACCAAACATCAGAATGAGGACGAAATGTGATCTGAGTGACTTTGACCGTGGACTGATTGTTGATGCCAAACGGGTTGGTTTGAGTATCTCAGAAACTGCTGATCTCCTGGGATTTTTACACACAACAGTCTCTAGAGTTTACAGAGAATGTACGAAAAGCAAAAATCATCCAGTGAGTGTCAGTTCTGTGGGTGAAAATGCCTTGTGAATGAGAGAGGTCAAAGGAGAATGGCCAGACTGGTTCAAGCTGACAGGAAGGAGACAGGAACTCAAGTATCGAACCTTGAAGTGGATGGCCACTGAGTGAATAAATTAATGGATTTGAAGTCAGAACTAATTAAGAAAGCTGTTTTGGAGGAAAAATAAACCTTTGTATGGTTAAGGACCTAGGTATTATTTAGAGAGGAACTGCCTACAGACGCTTACTGGTTCTGATACACCTCTACATTTCAAGAATGGAAGTTCAGTGAGGTCAGGCAGCATCTGTGGAGAGGGAATCAGCTAATGTTGCAAGTGGATAAGTCACCTGCACTAGATGGACTACACCCCAGGGTTCTGAAAGAGATTGTGGAGGCATTAGTCATGATCTCTCAACAGTCCGGCGGACTGGAAAATTGCAAATGTCACTCCACTCTTGAAGAAGGCAGGGAGGTAGGAAATTATAGGTCAGCTAGCCTGACTTCAGTGGTTGGGAAGATGCTGGAGTCCATTATTAAAGATGCGGTTTCGGGGTACTTAGAGCACATGGCCGCAGTCAGCATGGTTTCCTTAAGGGAAAATCTTGCCTGACAAATTTGTTGGAATTCTTTGAAGAAATAGCAAGCAGGATAGACAAAGGAAAATTGGTTGATGTTGTGTACTTGGATTTTCAGAAGCCTTTTGACAACATGCCATACGTGAAGTTGCTTAGCAATATAAGAGCCCATGTTATTACAGAAAAGCTACTAGCATGGCTAGAACATTGGCTGATTGGCAGGAGGCAATGAGTGGGAATAAAGGGAGCCTTTTCTGGCTGGCTGCAGGTGACCAGTGATTTTCTGCAGGGGTCTGTGTTGGGACCGCTTCTTTTTATGTTGTATGTCAATGATTTGGATGATGGAATTGATGGCTTTGTGGCCAAGTTTATGGACGTGTAAAGATAGGTGGAGGGGCAAGTGGG
Source organism: Mobula birostris (assembly GCF_030028105.1). NCBI lineage: Eukaryota > Metazoa > Chordata > Chondrichthyes > Myliobatiformes > Myliobatidae > Mobula > Mobula birostris. The sequence goes on from NC_092402.1 coordinate 54,856,214, forward strand.
ATACAGTGTTGGGAAGTTTATAGTCATACAATTCGGTAGAAGGAATAAAGGTATAGACTATTTTCTATATGGGGAGAAAATTCAAAAATCTGAGGTGCATATGTACTTGGGAGTCCTTGTGCAGGATTCCCTAAAGGTTAATTTGCTGGTTGAGTCAGTAGTGAGGAAGGCAGATTCAATGTTAATATTCATCTTGAGCAGATTAGAATATAAAAGCAAGGATGTAATGCTGAGGCTTTATAAGGCGCTGGTGAGGTCTCACGTGGAATATTGTGAGCAGTTTTGGGCTCCTTGTCTCGGAAAGGACATGCTGACATTGGAGAGGGTTCAGAGGAGGTATATGAGAATGATTCCAGGAACAAAAGGCTCATCATATAAGGAGGGTTTGAAGGCTTACTGGAATTTAGAACAATGCGGGGGGCGGGGGCGGAATCTCATTGAAACCTATTGAATGTTGAAAGGCCCAGATAGATTGGATGTGGAGAGAATATTTCCTATAGTGAGGGAGTCTAGTACCAGCGGGCACAGCCTCAGAATTGACAGACGTTCATTTAGCACGGAAATAAGGAGAAATTTCTTTAGCCAGAGGGTGGTGAATCTGCAGAATTTGTTGCCACGGGTGATGGTGGAGGCCAAGTCATTGGGTGTATTTAAGGCAGAGATTGATAGATTCTTGATAAGTCAGGGCGTGATAGGTTACAGGGAGAAGGCAGGAAAATGGATCAGCCATGATGAAATGGTGGCACAGACTCACTGGGCTGAATGACCTAATTCTGCTCCTATGTCTTATGGTCTTAGGGATGATCTTCCATCAGAGTGGGAAAAAGACAGAAATTAGGCAAAGTAGGGTGGGGCAGAGAGAACTAGAGAGAAATTAGAGGTGGGCTGGAGCCCAGCAAAGACGATCGCTCAAGTGGTGGTAGGTCCCAGATTCCACAGCCTTTTCCGAGAGAAATTTGGGTGGCAAGTTTCTGCAGTACCAGACACCCACCAAACAAATGCACAAACTACTGCGGGCTGGGTGTCATATTCCTGAACTGTGGATGCACGATCAGCAGTAGGAGTGCTGTGCTTAGGCGAATCTAAGAGCCATAGAACTTAGAACAGTACACCACACAGACAGGCCCTTCGGCCCACCATATCGCTGCTGACCATGTTGCCAATTTGCGCATCTGCTGAACATGGTCTGTTCTCCCCCATTCCTCTGCCTGAACATGTCTGTTTAAATGTCTCTTAAATATTGCTATTATATCTGTCTCCCCACCTCCCTGGCAACACGTTCCAGGCACCCATCACTCATTTTTTAAATAAGCTTCCCCTGCATATCTCTTAAACATTCCCCCTCTCACCTTAAGTCTATGCCTCTCAAAACTCTATAAACTTTCTATCAGTTAACCTCTGATGCTCCAGAGAAAACAACCCAAGTTTGGACCTATCTTTCCTAGCTCATGCCCTCTAATCCAAGCAACAACTTGGTGAAACTCTCCTGCACTTTCTCCAAAGCCTCCACACCCTTCCTGTAATGGGGCGACTAGAACTGCACACAGCACTCCAGACGTGGTCTACCCAAAGTTTATTTAGCTTCGGTTTGGCTTGTCGCCCTTTATGTTCAATATCCCAACTGATGAAGGCAAGTATGTTTTACACCACCTGTCCACACGTGTTGCTAATGTCAGGGAACTATGGACTTGCACCCTGAGTTCTCTGTGTACATCAATAAGCCTCCTTTCTGTATAATATCCTCATACATTTGACCTCTTAGAGTGCAATGCCTCACACTTGTCCAGATTAAACTCCATCTGCCATTGCTTTGTCTATATTTCTAACTGGGCTATATCATGCTGAATCCTTTGACAACCTTCCTCACTTCCTACAACTCCACCACTTTTTGTATCATCTTCAAACTTCCTACTCAAGCCACCCTCGCTTTTGCCCCAGTCTCTTATATACTACATATCAAGGCCTGCAAGCGCTCCTTTCACGTATCTCGCTTGGCAAGTTGGCAAATTCAGAACAGAGTTTGCTCTTTGGTGAGGGCAGTGAGTTTGGACTTTAAAGATTCTCGCCCATGTAGCACACAGAAAATCTCTCTCATGACTTGCCAATGGTTAATCAAACTGACTACTGTTTCTTGTCTCGGCAGGTCTGGTATTGTGTTGTCTCACTGGGAGTCACCTCTTTGAACTGCGGACGCACGGTAAGCAGCAGCGGTGCTGTGCTTATAGAAGAGCAAAGCGAGTATGAGAATTAACCAGAGAAAGCTCCTTTCTGTGCCCCATGTCAACACACTGGGACCTAGCTTTATTGAATTGTGCTCTGAACACCAGTCCTTAGCGAGCCATGTGAAAACTGTTCCAATCTAGGCTTTCTCCAGAAGGCATTTAATCAGATTTTTACAATATTAGGTAGCATTTATAAGTGTTTAGAATTATAATTTTAAGTTAGAAGCTTTAAGTACTGATTTATCACCACTTTTATATTTGAATTTTGACAGCCTGTTGGTACTGGATTGATCAGATGTTCTTCCTCTGACCATGTGTCAGGTACTTGACAAGGATTCCAACTACAAATGTATTTTTATGGGTGTGTGCAGCTATAATTAAAATGTAGAAGTTTTGCTGCTAACAATCTGTAATGTTTTTAAATGAAACAATTCTATATATAAAATAATCAATCTGTGCGCCACCAGACTGGGCATTTTGTTGGGCCAACACTTGGAGTGGGCCTCTCTTCAGATCATTGTCCTGATGTACGTTATGCTTCTCTTCTCCATTCTGTTGAGATACCAGCCTCCTGCGGGGAGGCAGCGGAGATGCCCTCGCCCTCCACAGCCCAACGAGAAATACACTGAACAATGTCACTCAGTTGGAACCGCACCAACACCATGCCCCATCTTCTTGACAGGAGTTTGGCGATGCACTGCCAAAGGTTTTCTCTGCTGTGCAGCACCTCCTGTAGGTCATATCTCAACTAAGTTTACAGATGGTATTTCATGGAATGTGTGTTTGATCTCAAATAAAAAGAGAATCAAAATTTAACCCAGTAAAAGGACCAAACTCCTTAATTTACTCACTAGATCAAGGATCGTATTTAAAACATGCTATCCTGATGTTGCATAGGCAGACCAGCCAAATTAGAGAAGTCCCATCACTGATACCAATATTAATATACCCAAATGAAGTGCCTCCGTGACTAAAATCAAGACATCTTAAATCGCAATGCCTCATAATCTTGACACTGAGCTCAATCCCATCAAACTCAAATGAAACATGAGTGAATGAGCAACACAGGCAAAAAGCTGAAAGAACTCAGCAGGTCAGACAGCATCTATGGAGGGAAATGGGTAGTTGGCATTTCGGTTTAAGACCCTTCATTTGGAACAAATGAATATCTTGCCCTGCTAAAATCATCCAGGTTCCTGATAAACACAATGGGGATCTGGGTCAACAATTCAGGGGCATTCAGTTCCCCATCAAGTATAAAAGGCCATGATTAGCATGTATAGGTAGATTCAAAGTCTTTTTAATAGGTCCCATAATGACCTTGTCTGTGGTGACACCTCGTTTAACATGAAGGTGTAATATATCAACATATCATAATGCCCTCAAAGCTCTCTAACTTCGGCCTAGGTTTCAGCCTGGCCTTGCCTTAAACTCAAAGACTACTATCAACTTTCCAATAGGGTCCTCACTGCAGACATCCGATCAGTGTTAGCACCTGGGTACTTGTCCTAACACTCTGATGTTCAGAAAGTAGTTTCAGCATGCTGACCCAGCGAATGGCTTTCCTTCTCTTTTCTCCTTCCACACCTACTTTCATGTGTGTCTGTTGAGCTCTCCTTGGGTTGTTTGATGATGAAAGGCAGCCCAGCCAAGCCTGGTGTTGTCTGTGTCAAAATGAGTGTGTCTCTGTAAGATTGATTGCCAGTATTATGACCATGTTTGTAATGGCACCTTTTCTGTGGGGACGATGACCAACACAAAGAATTTGCAGGTCCTCTTGGGAACTGTCTGTTCCCAAATATGCATTTGTGTCTCTGTTCTTATTCAGAGTACTTTGTTCTAAATGCAATGCTGGGGCGTGGAGTGAGGTGTGTACAAACCTCTGCATAAAAGTACAAGTGCAAAGCTGTACGTAAAGGAGATGCATGATAGATTGAACAATTCGAACTGTGAGCTGTCAAACTGAGGAAGGCATCAAAACCAACTTGTGAAAGTCACTGCCCTGGTTGCAGAGCCTGAGTTGAAGAATTTTACGCAAGGTCCCATGAAAGTCTACAAGTGCATTTCCATCAATCTATTGTCACATTAAATTGCATAAAATTAATTTTGAAAAATTGGGATTTTTATTGCTTGGAGAAAATTCTTGCTTTCATTCCCTTGATGTATTATGCTGTTTCATTATCTCCTATTTCTCTCTGCACCTGTACATGCAGCCTGTAAATAAATCTGTTTTATCTGTATGCTTTGGTCTGACAGCGTTCTGTTTTTTCCACCACAAGGCCGAGTCGAGACAACATGAACATTCGCATTAGGTCACATCAACACTGTTCTTGTGGGAGCAACTCTTGATCTAGAACCATAGAGCAGTACAGCACAGATACAGGACCTTCAGCCTTCTGGAACTTCACCAGTGGCTAACAATGAAGCAACTATCTCCACAATTTCTTCTCTAGCTTCCCACAAAGTGTGAGGATGCACACAATACAGTCCTGGGGATTTATTCACCTTAATACTCTGAAAGGCTGCAAACACTTCCTCACTGGTAGCATAAATGTTCTCCAAAGTACTTCCATCAGTTTTCTTTGTATCTAAAGCATCCACAACTTTCTTCTCAATAAACACCGAAGAGAAATATTGAATGAAATTCCCATCTGTCTCCTGCAGTTCAAGGCATAGACAGCCCTGCTGATGTCCAAAGGGGCCTACTCTTTCCCTTGCCACCCTTTTACTCTTTCTCTTTCTATAGGACCTCTTCGGATTTTTCCTGAACTTTACCTGCCAGATTCACCTCGTACTCTCTTTCCCTCTTAAGTGTATTCTTAATCTTTTTATAGTCATTAAGGGATTCACTAGCCCCCTGACCTCCTAAATCCAGTGTACGTTTCCTACCGTTTCTTGGCCAGAATACTCACTATCCCTCGCCAGCAAAAGTCTCTTAAACTTGCTAGGTTTACCCTTCACCCTAATAGGAATATGCTGCCCTGGACTTATCCAGTCAATTTAGACCATGAGATCATAAGACGTAGGAGCAGAATTACGCCATTAGGGCCATTAAGTCTGCTCTGCCGTTCCATACTGACTGAGTTATTATCATTCTCAACCCCATACTGCTGCCTTCTACCCATATCTTTTCTCGCCCTTACTAATCAAGAACCTATCAACCTCTGCTTTAAATATGCCCAGTGACTTGGTCTCCACAGCCATCTGCAGCAATTAATTCCACAAATTCACCACGCTCTGGCTCAAGAAGTTCTTCGTCATCTCTGTTCTACGGGGTGCCCATCTATTCTGAGGCTCTGTCTTCTGGTACGAGACTCACCTACTATAGGAAACATTCTCTCCACATCCAATGTATCTAGGCCTTTCAAAATTCAATGGATTTCATTGGGATTTCCCCCCTCATTCTTCTAAACACCAGCAAGCAGAGGGTTAACCCTTTCATTCCTGGAATCATTTTTGTAAACCTCCTGTGGACTCTCTCCAATGCCAGAATACTTTCTCTTAGATACAGGGACCAAACCTGCTCACGATACACCGTGTGGTCTGACCAATGCCGTTATAAAACCTTAGAATTTTATCTTTGCTTTTATATTCTGGTCATCTTGAAATAAACATTAACATTACATTTGCTTCCCCCGATTCAAACTGCAAGATAACCTTTAGGGAATCCTGCACGAGGACTCCCAGGTCCCCTTGTGCCTCTGATTTCTGAATTTCTCTCCCCAGTTAGGAAATAGTCTTTGTCTTTATTACTTCTACCAAGGTGCATAGCCATACATTTCCCTACACTATATTCCATCTGCCACTTCTTTACCCATTCTCCTAATCTGTATAAATCCTTCTGCAGACTCCCTGCTTCCTCAACACCTCTCATCGTATCGCCTGCAATCATGGCCACAAAGCCATCAATTCCATCATCCAAATCATTGACATATAACGTGATATGAAGCAGTCCCAGTGCCAATCCCAACCCCTGCAGAACACCAATAGTTACCATCAGCCAACCAGCAAAGGCCCCCTTTATTCCCACTCCTTGCCTCCTGTCAGCCAATTTTCTGTCTATCTTTCCTGTAATATGATGGACTCTTGTTTAGGAGCCTCATGTGCAGCACCTTGTCAAAGTCCTCCTGAAAATCCAAGTAAACAACATCCATTGACTCTCCTGCCCGTTACTTCCTCAAAAAATTTCAACAGGCAAGATCTTCCCTTAAGGAAAGCACTCTGATGTGCCTTCAAGTACCCCAAAACCTCATCCTTTATACAGTAATGGACTCCAAGATGTTCCCAACCACTGAAGTCAGGCGAACTGGCCTATAATTTCCTTTCTTTTGCCTCCTTCCGTTTTAAAGAGTGGAGTGATATTTGAAGTTTTCCAGTCGTCCAGAACCAATCCAGAATCTAGTTACTCTGGAAAGATCATTACTAAAGCTTCCACAATCTCTTCAGCTACCTCTTTCAGAACTCTAGGGTGACGTCCATCTGGTCCAGGTGACTTTCAGACCTCTCAGCAAAATACTTATTTAATTCAATTACCATTTCTTTGTCCCCTATTACTACCTCTCCAGCATCATTTTCCAGTGGTCCAATATTCACTATTGCCTCTCTTTTACAACTCATTTATTTGGAAAAATGTTGGGTATCCTCTTTGATACTATTGGCTAGCTTAACTTCATATTTCACCTTTCTCTCTTTATTGCATTTTAGTTGCTTCTCAACCATAAGCTCCCAACTGTGATCTTCTTCCAGCCACAACTCGGTGATATCCACAACGTCATACCTGGCAACCTCTAACAGCGTTACAAAGCCACCTACTTTATTCTGTATACTGCATGCATTCAAATTCGTTTCTGCTAGATTCTGCCTAATTCCCCCAAAATTAGCCCTTCCCCAGTTTAGGACCCTAAATGGTGGACCTGTTCTCTCCTTTTCCATCATATTTTGAACTAGTAGAATCATGGTTCTACTAGTCAGAGTGTTCCCTGACTGCCACTTCAGTTACCTGCCCTGTCTCATTCCTCAGGAGAAGGTCCAGTATTGAATCTTCCCAAGTAAGCCCCTGATATACTGACTCAGGAGACTTTCCTAGACACACTTCATAAATTCCAACCTATTCCAGACCCTTAACAATACCGGGAAAATTAAAATCTCCCACTATTACAACCCTGTTGTTTTTATGACTATGAACGATTTCTCTACACACCTGCTGCTCAAGTTCCCACTGACTATTGGGAGCGGGTTCTATAATACAGCCGCACTAGAGTGACCTTCCCCTTCTTGTTTCAAGTTCTATCCACGTTGCCTCGAGGGATGATTCCCAAGAATGTGATCTAAGTGCTGCTGTTACATGTTCCTTTATCATGAAGGCAACACCCCTTCCTTGCTTACCTGTTTCTCTGTCATGCCTGTAGCATCTATATACTGGAACACTGAACTGCCAGTCCTGTCCCTCTGCCATGTTTCTGTTAGGGCTATAACATCCCACTCCTCAGAGCCAATCCATGCTCTCAGTTCATCCACCTTACTTCATGCACTGGCATAAAAGCAGCTTAACTGAGCAGCACACACAAAATGCTGGAGGAACTCAACAAGTCAGGCAGCATCTAAGCAGTCAAGCTTTTGGGCTGAGACCCTTCATCAGGACTGGAAAGGAAGTGGGAAGAACCCAGAATAAGAAAGGGTGGAAGGGGAAAGAGTACAAACTGGCAGGTGATAGGTGAAACCAGGTGAGTTTAACTGACTATTCCTTTTCCTGCCTTTACTGTGGCCCTGGCTATCCAGATTATAAAACTTGTTCTTGCTGGCTACTGCTTTATCCCGTGACTTGTTCTTACTGAGAGTCCCAGCGACCTGCCAGTCTAAGTCAACAATGCCCACTTTGGGGTCATTACATAATGGAATAAAAACTCAAAGTACTGAACATGTTCTGCCAGTCAGGCAATGTCTTTGGAGGGAGACATGATTAATGTTTCAGGTTGATTGACCCTTCATTGTTTCTGAAACGTTGGGCCAGCTGGTTGTTGCTGCCATTGCAACTAGAAACTTCAGAAGTCCCATCCCACATGCATGATCAAACATGGATCTTTGGGACTCTGACTAGTTTGAGGTGGGACAGTAAAGCCCAACCCTAATAGGGAATTGTCCTGGGAGGATCTAAGACCCCACTGATTTTTGTTAATTTGTTTTGTCGGCCTCTTAATTAAAATTTTTGGAGTGACATTTATTTATTTCCAGTTCTTGCATGACTGAATATCAGAGGTGTTTAAATGACTAACCCAATTACAACTCGTATTAGCTCCAGCTTTGTTGGCTATCAGTGTTTCAGAACAAGGCACTCTGTGATGCCACAGCCCTTGTTGTCAGACAGAACTCGCCTTTGGACCTGCAGTACAGAGGCCCAGTGTGAGCAATGAGGGACTTCAGTAATATAGGGAGACTGCAGAAGTTGGATTGTTGTTGTAAGAAGACTAATAAGGGCACTCTAAACCATAAACAGTTTTGATTGCGAAAATAAGAAGCTTTTTCCACTTCAGAACTACTACTGAATTTGCTGAAGATTTGAAAGAATAACTAAAGATTCAGAAGTTGATGGCAAGATTCTTTTATGAGGAGCATCACAATGATTTTATTACAATGCCTGAAAGGCTAGGTGATAAAGATTCAATAATAACATTCAAGAAGAACTTGAGTAAGTATTTGATGTATAGAATATTTGACAACAGAGAGAGAGAAAAAAAACAAGAGTGGCGTTTAATTGAATACATCCATTTAAAAGGTATCCTGGACATATTGTTCTAAGTGGTGTCTTTCTAAATTCTATGAATGCCAGTCTATTACAGAGAGTTCCACATTCAAACTACAAATAGTGGGATTTTACGTCTGCCCCTGGGAAGTACAGGTGTTGCTGGGTGAGCAATTCCACACAGTGGATATCAGGCCAACAAGATCTGGCCCATAACTTCTGTTTCTCTCTCAACAGCTGCTTCCTGACCTGCTAAGTGTTGTCAGTATTCTGTTTTGTTTCAGATTTCCAGCAACTTTGGGTTTTTGTTGTCCTGAAGCCGCTGGGCCAATTGCTGCACTATCTAAAGGCCTGGGAAGTGACTGAGGACAATGAGAGTCAGGGGGAGCAGACATAGATCATCAGACTAAGAAGCTGTTGATGGGAGAAAACTTCTGCTCTGCCCAGTTCTCTAGCATGTCATGTAACGTAGAGTCACGTTACAGAAAGGCATAAGAGCAAAGGGTTCTTGTAGTGGGGTTACCTTACCAATGTTGACTGCGATTTTGTCAGTGCACGGGGCTTAAATGCGTGAAATTTGTTTAAGTGCCTCCAAGTTTTTTGAGACAATATGTATAGTTCATCCAGCAGCGGGTGTGTACTTATACTTTATTGTCACCAAACAATTGATACTAGAACGTACAATCATACAGCGATATTTGATTCTGCGCTTCACACTCCCTGGATTACAAATATTAAATATTAAAAATAGTAAAAATTAGTAAATATTAAAAATTTAAATTATAAATCATAAACAGAAAATAGAAAAATGGAGAGTAAGGTAGTGCAAAAAAACCAAGAGGCAGGTCTGGATATTTGGAGGGTGTGGCCCAGATCCGGGTCAGGATCCGTTCAGCAGTCTTATCACAGTTGGAAAGAAGCTGTTCCTAAATCTGGCCGTACGAGTCTTCAAGCTCCTGAGCCTTCTCTCAGAGGGGAGAGGGACAAAAAGTGTGTTGGCTGGGTGGGTCGAGTCCTTGATTATCTTGGCAGCACTGCTCCGACAGTGTGCAGTGTAAAGTGAGTCCACGGACGGAAGATTGGTTTGTGTGATGTGCTGCGCCGTGTTCACGATCTTCTGCAGCTTCTTTCGGTCTTGGACAGGACAACTTCCATACCAGGTTGTGATGCACCCTAGAAGAATGCTTTCTACAGTGCATCTATAAAAATTAGTGAGGGTTTTAGGGGACAGGCCAAATTTCTTTAGTTTTCTCAGGAAGTAAAGGCGCTGGTGGGCCTTCTTGGCAGTGAACTCTGCTTGGATGGACCAAGTCAGGTCATTTGTGATATTGACCCCGAGGAACTTAAAGCTTTTGACCTGTTCCACTTGCGCACCACCTATGTAAATTGGGTCATGCGGTCCGCTACTCCTTCTGAAGTCAACAACCAATTCCTTCGTCTTGCTGACATTGAGGGATAGGTTATTGTCTTCGCACCATGCCACCAGGTCCTTAATTTCCTCTCTGTACCCAAACTCATCATTACCCGAGATACGGCCTACAATCGTTGTGTCATCAGCAAACTTATATATTGAGTTTGATGGAAACTTGGCTACACAATCATGGGTGTACAGTGAGTACAGCAGGGAGCTGAGTACACAGCCTTGTGGGGCACCGGTGCTCAGAGTGATTGCAGAGGAGAGCTTGTCCCTTATTTTTACAGCCTGGGTCCTGTCTGTGAGGAAGTTGAAGATCCAGCTGCAGATTTGAGTGCTAAGGTCCAGGTTCCGGAGCTTAAGGATCAGTTTATTTGGAATAATGGTATTAAAGGCAGAGCTGTAGTCAATGAAAAGGAGCCTTACGTATGCGTCTTTATTCTCCAGGTGTTCTAAGGAGAATACTTACCTTTGGGTAATGAAACTGGACAAGAGTTGGAGGGGAAGCACTTTGGTAACAGTGCCCATAATTCTCTAAATATTAAAGTAGTCATGGAAAGGAACAAGATTGGCCTTCAAGTTGAAATGCTAAATTTGCAGGAAGGTTGATTTCAATAGGTCAAGAGTGGACCTGGTGAAAGAAGGATTGAGAGTCTCTAAACTAGGGTTCAAGGTCACCATATACTGGTAAAGATGAAAAGCAGAGATGGCAAGATTAGGGAATCTTGGATGGTGTAAGATATTAAAGGTTTGATCAGCAAGTAAAAGGAAACAGGTATAGGCAACTGGAATTGAGTGAATCTTGAGAGAACGAGAACAAAATAGGGGTCATGAAATATACTTGGCAGGTAAAGTAAAGTTCAAAGTAAATTTCAAGAAGAGAATCCTAAATAATTCTAAAATATGCATCAAGAGCAAGAGGGAAAGAGTGGGTCCTCATAGGGACCAAAGGAGATATCTATGTGTGAAACCAGGTAATTTGAGAGACTTCTTATCTGTATTCACCAAAGAAAAGGATGTAGAGGACAGTGAGTTCAGGGAGGGGTGGAGTGATTGTGTGGAGCATATCGTTGTTAAAATGGGAGAGATGTTAGATGTATTTGAATGAGATTGATAAATTCCCAGGGCTGGGTGAGGTGTATCCCAGGCTGCTATGGGAAACAAGGCAGGAGATTGCTGGGGCCCTTATGGTGATTTTTGCATCTTCATCAGCAACGGCTGAGTTACCAGAAGTCCTGACGATAACTAATGGTGTTCCTTTATTTAAGAAGGGCAGCAAGGATGAACTATGGGTCCTAACGTAAGTGCTAGTGAAATTATTGGAGAAGATTCTAGTGTTTATGTACATTTGGAAAGATGATCAGGGATAGACGGCATGGCTTCATGTGGGAAAAGTCCTAACTCATTTGATTTAATTTTTTTGGGGGGGATGTTGTCTCGAAGGAATTTGTCAAGGTCCTGCGTGGTAGGCTGATCTAGAGGGTTAAGGCATATGGGATCCAAGGTGAACTGGATAATTGGCCTGCTGATAGGAGGCAGAGGGTAGTGGTAGAGGAATGTTTTTCTAATTGGAAGTCTACGACCAGTGGTGTACTACAGGGATTAGTGCTAAGGCCCATGTTTGTAAAATATATCAATGACTTGGATGTGAAGATAGAAGTGTGATTAATGTTTGCAGATTACACAAAAATTAGTGATGGTGTGGATAAAGAGAAAGGTTGTCTAAAGCTACAGCAGGATGCACATCAGATGGAAAGTTGGATTGAGTGTTGGAATTTAATCTTGACAGGCAAAATTATACACCCAGGAAGGTCAGGACATACACAGGATGCAATTGAAAGCTGATGGACAGAGAGAACTTGGGGATTCAGCCATATTTCCTCAAACTGAAACTCCAGTTGATAGGAGAAGGCAGATGACATACATTGTCATGGTCATAGTCATACTTTATTGTTCCTGGGGGAATTGGTTTTCGTTACAGTTACACCATAAATAATTAAATAGTAATACGTAAATTGTCCCAGGAAATAAGTCCATGTCTTCATAAGTCAGAGCAGAGAATGTAAAAGTTGGGATATTATGTTGCAACTTTATAAAACATGAGTTAGACTGCACTTGTATGCATTTCTGGTTCAAGAATGTAGCAACGCTGGAGAGAGTACAGAACAGATTCATTAGACTGATGCCTCAGTTGGAGAACGTGAGTTCAGGGGAGAGATTGGAAAGGCTGCGCTTGCTTTTGCTGGAGCGAACAAGACTGAGATGTGGTAAAACAAAAACACAGGGCATACGCTGAAATCTGGAACAACACACAAAAAGCTGGAGGAACTCAACGGGACCAGATGAATGGTCTCAACCCAAATCATTGACTATCCATTTCCCTCCATTGGTGTTTCCTGAAACTGAGGGTGAGCAAATGGAGAAAAATAATCCAAGAAAAGGCATAGATGGCAAAGATAGTAAGAATCTTTATCTCGTGGCATGTTTATCAGAAACAACGGGGCACAGGTTTAAGCCATGAGGATGGAAGGTTAAAGGATATTTGACCCTAATCCACAAAATATTGAAGCGATGGGCTTTCAATTCCAGAAACTATTAATTTCTTTAGGTCCCAATCTTAAATGAATTTGATGTGATTGGTCAAACCATAAAGCACACCAGAGTAATGAAGGCCTGTCCCCACCGGTACCGGTTACCCCGGTGTCGCACAGCGACAGACCCATCCCCACCGGTACCGTACTCCGGTGTTATACAGTGACACGTGCATTTGAATGGAACTCCAAAATAAGAATTCTGGAATTATGCTATCTCCAATAGCTCTCAAGAGATAATGGAACAAATGTGTAGACAGATTATGGAAGATGCAGGAATAATTGGTTGTCGTAGTGAGGGACTTTAACTTCCCCTGTATTGATTGGAGCTTCCTTAATACAAGCGGCTAAGATGTTTCTTCAGTGTATCCAAGTGGAGAGTGAAGCTGGAGAAGAGAACGTACTGGACTTGTTTATGAGAGGTGAGCCAGGTGACAGACCTGATAATGGGTGAACATTTTGGGAATAGTGACCATAACTCATTACATTTTAGTATAGTTATTAGCAAAGATAAAATCCTATCTTGCCAGAAGGTACTAATTTGGGGAGGGCAAATTACAGCAGGATAAAACAGACAATAAGGGGCTTAGACTGGGAGCAGTAGGTGTCAGATAAATCCATGTTTGACATGTGGTAATTGTTTAAAGACCAGCTGATTAGAGCTCAGGATCGGCAAGTTCCAGTTAGGTTTAAGGACAGGGTGGGAAAGTAAGGGAATCATTGTAAGGTTTAGGAAGTTAAAATCAGACTGGACCCTTGTGAAGAATAAAGAGAGCAGGAAGCTATTGTGAGCCCCAATTTGGAGTAATGCGATTGCAGGAGTACAGAGAAAATTTACAAGGATGTTGCTGGATCGAGAGGACCTGAGTTATAGAGAAAGGTTGAACAGGTTGGGACTTTATTCCCTAGACCGTAGGAGAATGAGGTGCTGTGATGCTCTATGACCCTTAAGTACTCAAGCAGGTGATTAGGAAGGCCAAAGGAGTCATGAGATGTCCTTGATGAGCAGGATCAAGGAGAATCCCAAGACATTTTGTACATAATCAGAAAAAGAGGGCCACTGAGGAGATGGTAGGTCTTCTCAAGGATAAAGGAAGGAATTTGTGCTTGTGAGTCAGAGCAAGTGGATGAGATACTAAATGAGTATTTACTGAGGAGAAGGATTTGGAGGATAGTGAAGACGGGCATGCTAATGAGTTGTGACATTGAGATCAAGGAGGGGGTAGTATTGGGTCTCCTGAAAAAATTAGGTGTATAAGTTTCCAGGTATATATTCCAGAATATTAAAAGATGCAAGCATGGAGATTGCTGGATCTTGAAAAGTTCTTTGTGTCCTCACTAGCAACAGGCAAGGTCATGGAGAACTGAAGAATAGCAAATGCTGTGCCTTTGTTCAAGAAGGGAAATCAGGATAATTCACCTAATTATAAGCCAGTGAGCCTCACATCAGTGATAGGGAAACTACTGGAGAGGATACAGTGGGATAGGATTTATGCACATTTGGAAAGGCATGACCTGCTTCGGGACAGTCAGCATGGCTTTGTATGGGGCAGGTCATGCCTTACAAACTTGATCGAGTTTATTGAGGGGGTGACAAAGGAGCTTGATGAGGGTAAGGCAGTGGATGTTATCTACATGGACTTTAGTAAGGCATTTGATAAGGTCCCTCGAGGTAGGTTGTTTCAGAGGATAAAGATGCATGGGATCCAGGGTGAATTTGCAAGTTTGGACTCGGAACTGGCTTGCTGCTTGCCTGTGGACGACAGAGAGCAGGGGTGGAAGGATATTATTCTGTCTAGAGATCCTTGACCAGTGGTGTTCCACAAGGACTGGTGCTGGGATTTCTGTTGTTTCTGATATATATCAATGACATGGATGAAAACCTAGATAGGTGGTTTAGGAAGTTTATCAATGAAACCAAGATTGGTGGAGTTGTGGACAGCGCAAAAGGATATCAAAGAATACAGCAGGATATAAATCAGTTACAGATATGGGCAGAGAAGTGGCAGGTGGAGTTTAATCCAGTCAAGTGTGAGGCATTGCACTTTGCGATGTCAAATGAGAGGAAAAAGTATACATTTAATGGTGAACCCCTTAATATTACTGAGGTTCAGAGGGCTCTTGGGGTCAGTCCGTAGTTCACTAAAAGTGGCTACACAGGTGGTAAACATAAGAAGTTTTGCAGGTGCTGAAACTCTTGAGCAACATACACAAAGTGCTGGAAAAGCTCATCAGATCAGGCAGCATCTATGGAGGGAATAGCAGTTGACATTTCAGGCTGACGCCCTTCATCAAGACTGCAAAGAAAGGGGGAAGAAGCTAGAAAATGAAGGTGGGGGAAGGGAAGTAGTACAAGATGCAGGGTGATAGATGAAACCAGGTGGGTGGGGTGCAGAAGAGGAGATGAATTAAGAAGATGGGTGGAAGAGGTAAGGGGCTGAAGAAGAAGAAATCTGATAGCACAGTGGATCAAGGGAGAAATGGAAGGGGGAGGTGATGGGCAGGGGAGGAGAAGGGGTGAGAGGAGAAACAGAATGGGGAATGAATAATGAGAGAACCCGGGGGGGGGGGGGTTGCAGGGAGGAATTACCAGGTTAGAGAAATCGATGTTCATACCATCAAGTTGGAGCCTACCCAGAATGAGTATAAGGAGTTGCTCCTCCAACCTGTGTGTGGTTGGTGGGGATTCTGAGAATAAGAATAAGGAAGTCACGCTGCAGATGTGAAAAACTTTAGTCAGACTGCACTTGGGGTGTGGTGTGCAGTTCTGGTCACTCCATTACAGGAAGGATGTGGAGACTGGAGAGGATGCAGAAGAGGATGCTGCCTGGATTAGAGAGTGAGAGCTATAAGGGAATGATGGTGAAACTGGGATTGTCCTCCCTGGAGCATCAGAGACTGAGGGAGGACCTGCCAGAGTTTTTTAAGTTATGAGAGGCACAGATAAGGTAGGCAGTCAGATTTTTTCCCCTGTGTGGAAATGTCATACACCAGAAAGTATGCTTTTAAGGTTAGGGAGGAAATTTAGAGGCAACGTGAGAGACAAGTTTTCTTTTAATGCAGGGAGTGGCGGGTGCTTGTAATGGACTACCACGGTAGCAGTGGAAGCAAGTAGTTTGGTGAGGTTTACGAGGCTTTTAGATAGACACATGAATACAAAGGGAATGGAAGGATATGGATGATACACAGGAGAGATATGTTTAGTATAAATTGGCATCAAGATCAACACAACATCATGGGCCAAAGGGCCTGTCCGGGGCTGTTCTGTTCTGTTATGTGGGTGGAGATCATCTGGTCGTTGCACTGCCCTTTAAGGACACAGTCTGTTATCGTACTCCCTGTTGTTTGGTACATTGAATTTGGTCACAGGTGGAAATATTGCACAAGTCGCCGATGTACTTTTCTAAGATCCCAGTGTGTACATGCAGGGACTGGGAATTAGTTACTGTACATAGTTCCTTGGTGTTATCAACCTGCACAAGGATCTTACACCAGTCAGTGGCTTGTACGGCAACATGCATGATACCATTTATTTCTTCTCGCGCTCTGTGCTGTGGTTGTATTTCCGTGCATGCCTATACGTGGTGTTACATTGTTCTGTGTTTCCTATAGGCAGCTCCAGAGGACAGCAGTAAGTATATGTTGTGCATGCATTCTGAATCGTGAGCTGATTTATCAAAGCTAAACCTGCACTTAGACCCAAATGATCTATTTTCACTGGAAATGCGTAATTCATTCATAGTATCCAGAGATTAATAGTGTTGATGCAGCACACCTTTCAATTACTGTAGAGGAGGTCCGAGATTCTTGCATGCTGTTAATTGATTGATGAGTCACTCCCGATCATTTGATACCTTGCTGACCTAGAATAGAAGTCTTACTTGTTAGATCATTGACTTTGAGATATCTTATGTGGATCTTGCTTGGTGCTTATGTTGTGCCCTGGGTTATAATAAAATGTATCAGCCAATAGCCCTCATCCCCTCATCGTCATTTTCCTGTTAATTGGCAGACTGGTTTCAAGCAGAACTTCAAGTTTTCTGCCATTGTCTTACTCCTGCACTCCAATTCTTAACAGTAGATCTCAGTCGGCCATTACCTCAGCTATAATACCATCGTTCAAGCTCTAAGACAGGGTTCCCAACCTGGGGTCCATGGCATAAAAAAAGTCAGGAACCCCTGCTCTAAGTCCTTCCAAACAAAAGGAAAATGTGTTTTTCACTGTTGTTTATTTCCCCATCTGAGAACAGCTGGGTATGTTTCCTGCGTTACTATAGCTCATCCTAGTGGCCACTCTTTACAGTAGTCAGGAGCAGGAATTTGCCATGATCTGTCTCGTGCCCAATGCAAGGAAACTGAGATGAATCCTTCCTGCTGCCACTGCTGCCCTTGCTGCCCTGGCAGGGGATCAGCTAACACAACAGGCTTGTGATTGGATCCCAGGCCTATCCTATTCTGTAGCAAATCATAGTTGGTAAATTTCTCATGCTCTGAGTAACAAATTTGGGAGTCCAAATGAAATGTTTGTTGGTGCAGACTTGACATCAAATGACCCTGTAAAAAACAGAAGGGTCTTCTGCCATTGTCTCACACTGACCTCAGACTCTGTCACTTCGACCAATCTTTCATCCATCAAATTACCGGTTTGATTGTTCATTTTGAAGTCACCATCCTATTTTATTCAATTTATGGTATTTGAGAAGCTGTGTAGAGGAATGAAAAAAGTCCTCATACAGTGCACCTAAAGTGATGCCAGTGCAGGTCAGTTAGGGAAAATGGAAATGTTCAACATCAGACACCATCTGCCAACCAGACCAAGTTAGAGCAGTGTAAGCTGGAGCAGATAACTTAAAGTGAAATAATATGAACAGCCAACTAATTTATATCCTGTTCTCTCCCTTAGACTGGTTTGGCAACTCCTACGGAACTCTCTCTGCTGAATAATGTGGACAACCACATGTAATCTCATGGTGACCACAAGATGCTGGTATTAGAAGATTAAGTTGAAGCCCTTTCAATGCTGCAGTCATTATGTAGAGCATAGCTAGACTAAAGTCTCTACTTCAAACATGTGGGAACTTGGGGTAGAAAATTTGCTTTTAAGTATTATGAGCAATCTAAATTGCTCATCAAGTTTTATTGCTGTTAGCAGCAACCCATCAGGCATTAATCTAACAGCATTGTCCCTCACAGCCTGACAAACAGTCCAGTACTTAGTGGAGGGACAGGGAACAGTTCACTGTGAAAATGTAATTTTAACTTTCAAAGGCTCTCATACATTGTTAAGTGTGCATAATACAATTCTGAACTCTTATATGTGGGTTTTGCTGTGTTTAGACAGCTGGACACAGATGAATTTCTGAGATAAATGCTTTTGATGTTATTTTGTGGCCAGGTACAATGTTTGTGCAAGCAACACGAGACACTGTCTATAGCTGGGGTTAATACTCTCACTAATGTGTGATGCTGTGGTGGTCATAGAGCTCCAATGTGACTCTAATTAGTGTTTAGTTCTGTTGTAAATAATTCTTCAAGTATGCTGCAAATAACACTTCCACCCGACTGTTTATCTATCTTCCCCTCATTCTACAAAGTGCCTTTATTTCATTTCCACGTCTCAAGGTTACCAACGAGGCAGTAGGAGTGGAGAAAGTCAATCAGGGGAGATGGTCCAATAGTATTCTAACATTTAAGTGGGCATTAGCTGTTTTAGTTTGGGACAGTCTGCATTAGGACCATATAGAAATAGAGCACAAAGATTGTTTGGCCCCTTGAGCCTGTTCTGCCATTTAAACCCTTAGTGGCTAATCTGCCACAGAGCTCTATAAACTTCCCTTTCTCCACATCCCTTAATATTTACAGTTATAAATAACTTATTAATCTCAAATTCCAAAGCAGCAAGTTCCTGCCGTTGTCTGTAAGGAGTTTGTACATTTCCCTGTGACAGAGTGGGTTTCCTCCGGGTGCTCCAGTTTCCTCCCTCATTCCAAAGATATGCAGGTTAGTAGGTTAATCGGTCACATGGGTACAATTGGGTGGCGCAGGCTCATTGAGCTGGAAGGGCTTGTTGCCGTGCTGTATCTCTAAATTAAAAATTAAATTAACAATTTACCTGACATCAATTGCCATTTCTGGAAGAAATTAACAAACTTTTCATACCTTTTACCTTAGAAATGTTTCTCAACAATTTTAAAAGGTGTGGTCAGGTGTAGTCTCTCCATCTCAAAGCAGTTTCCCACTCAAATTCTGTTAAGTCCAATCAAATTAGACTTCTGAATTCCAAGGGTTAATAACCTGTTGGAGTCCAGGTATTGTTCTGGTGGATCTACACCGTTAGCTTTCCCAAGACCAGCATCTTCTTCCTGAGCTATGGTGCCCAGAACTATTCTCAGCACTTCCAGGTATGCTCATGTCAGGGCTTTGTATGGATGTACAGTAACTTTTATCTCTTTCTGCTCTCCAGCTATGAAGACTGGCATTTCATAAGCCACCTTAATCATTGTTTGTGCTTGTTAATTACATTTTAATGACCTGTGTAGATGGCTCCCTAAGTCTCTGCTTTGCTTTTTTCATCATACTCATTCCTATCCCTTTCAAGTCCTGACTAGAATGGATCATATTTTCTTTAGAATAGAATATTAGATTTTCTATTTATATTTTTTAATTTTGAAATCTAGTCAGTTTATTAATATCTTATATTTAATGCTTCTAGCTATACTGCTTACAGCATTGCTGTATTAGTGTGTCATCAGCAGGCTTGGATGTCTGGATTTTACCCCATCATCTGTCATTAATAAATCTGACAAACTGTTGAGGCCCCCTGTGGGATGTCACTCATCATATCCTGCCTCATTACCGGTCCATTATCCCTCATCAGTTCCAACGGTAGATCTTTAACCTCAAAAATTACTCCGCTTGGCTTGATGAGTTCTTCCACCACTGTCTGTTTTATTTCAGATTTATTTTCTTTTTCAATATTCTGTCTCTCTCTCAGTGTTTAGCTTTCAACTCCGAGCTTCAGCTCCATTTAACAATACTTTGTGAGGGATTTTATCAACCGCTTCTAGAAAACACTGCAAAATAACATCCAGAAATCTGCACTTGTCCACTACTTCAATCACCTCTTTAAAAACAAGGGTTTTGACCTTTTACAAATTCTTTTTTTTTATAATATAATTTTTATTGAGTTTTCAAAAAGAATACATGAAAAGATAAAATCTACAAATTCTTGCAGACATTTTAGCGATTGCATCCAGCAATCTCCTCACAATGCTTTCCTCTGTGTCTCTTTCCATGAGGAGTCCTCAGCAGGGCAAACAGACTTCACAACATCTACTTGGATGTTCAGGATTTCAGTTTCAGTGGCTGAGCATTTTAAATCACCAGCCACAATCAGGGCAATTCTGTGGTCATTTCTCATGTAAAATCCAGGTACCATTTTTAAAGTACACGTTTTAGTTATTATCATCAAGCCTGTGAGTAAGTCAGTAATCTTCACCTGGATTATGTATCCATGAAGCTTCCTGTATGTGGAACTTCTAAGTACTTGCTCATGGTCAAATCCTTCGTGATACAACATTCCTGTGAATAAGACCATAAGATATAGGTGCAGAATTAGGCCATTTGGCCCATCTAGTCTGCTCCACCATTTCATCATGGCTGATCGAATTTTCCTCAGCCCCAATCTCCTGCCTACCTCCCCCACCAGCACCCCACTATCCTTTCATGTCCTGACCAATCAAGAATCTATCAATCTCTGTCTTAAATATCCATAAAGACTTGGCTTCCACAGCTGTCTGTGACAAAGAATTCCACAGACTCACCACTCTCTGGCTAAAGAAATTCCTCAATTCCATTCTAAAAGGATGTCCTCCTATTCTGAGGCTGTGTCCTCTGGTCTTAGACTCTCGCACCATAGGAAACATCCTTTCCGCATCCAGTCTATCAAGGCCTTTCACCATTCGATAGGTTTCAATGAGGTCACCCTCATTCTTCTGAATTCCAGTGAATACAGGTCCAGAGCCATCAAACGCTTTTGATATGACAAGCCATTCAATCCTGGAATCATTTTCATGAACCTCCTTTGAACCCTCTCCAGTTTCAGCACATCCTTTCTAAGATAAGGGGCATAAACCTTCTCACAATACTCCGTGAGGCCTACATCCTTGCTTTTATATTCTAGTCCTCTTGAAATGAATGCTAACATTGCATTTGCCTTCCTCTACACAGACTCAACCTGCAAATGAACCTTTAGGGAATCCTGCACAAGGGCTCCCAAATCCCTTTGCACCTCAGATTTTTGTATTTTCTCTCCATTTTGGAAATAGTCAACCCTTTCATTTCTTCTACCAAAGTGCATGACCGTACATTTGCCAACACTGTATTCCGTCTGACATTTCTTTGCCCATTCTCCTAATTGGTCTAAGTCCTTCTGTACCTTCTCTACTTCCTCAAAACTACCTACCCTTCCAGCTACCTTCATATCATCTGCAAACCTTGCAACAAAGCCAACAATTCCATCATCCAAATCATTGACATATAATGTAAAAAGAATCAGTCCCAACACAGACCCCTGTGGAACACCATGGGTCACTGGCAGCCAATCAGAAAAGGCTCCCTTTATTCCCACTCTTTGGCTCCTGCCAATCAGCCACTGCTTTATTCATGCTAGAATCTTTCCTGTAATACCATGGGCTCGTAGCTTGTTAAGCAGACTCATGCGTGGCACCTTGTCAACGGCCTTCTGAAACCCTAAGTACACAACATCAACCGATTCTCCTTTGTCTATCCTGCTTGTTTTCCACCACCACCCCCCCCCCCCGGCAAAGAATCCCAACAAATTTGTCAGGCAAGATTTTCCCTTGAGGAAACCATGTTGACTACAGCCTATTTTATCATGTGCCTCCAAGAACGCTGAGACCTCATCCTAAATAATCAACTCCAACATCTTCCCAACCACTGAGGTCAGACTAACTGGCCTATTGTTTCCTTTCTTCTGTCTCTCTCTTCTTGAAGAATGGTATAACATTTACAATTTTCCAGTCTTCCAGAACCATTCTAGAATCTAGTGATTCTTAAAACATCATTACTAATACCTCCACAATCATTTCAGCCACCTCTTTCAGAACTCTGGGGTGTACACTGTCTGGTCCAGGTGACTTACCTACCTTCAGACCTTTCAGTTTCTCAAGAACCTTCTCTCCAGTAATGATAACTTCACACACTTCATGACCCCTGACACCTGGAACTTCTACCATACTGCTACTGTCTTCCACCGTGAAGACTGATGCAAAATACTTATTCAATTCGTCCACCATTTCTTTATCCCCCATTACTACCTCTCCAGCATCATTTTCCAGCGGTTCAATATCCACTCTCACCTCTCTTACACTTTATATACCTGAAGAAACTTTTGGTATCTTCTTTAATATTATTGGTTCGCTTACTTTCGTGTTCCATCCTTTCCTCCTTAATGATTTTTTTTAGTTGCTTTCTGTTGGTATTTAAAAGCTTCCCAATCCTCTAACTTCCCACTAATTTTTGCTCTGTTACATGCCCTCTCTTTGGCTTTTATATTGGCTTTGACTTTGACTTTTCTTGTTTGCAACAGTTGTGTCATCTTTCCTTCAGAATACTTACTTTTCTTTGGGATGTACATATCCTGTGCCTTCCGAATTGCTTCCAGAAATTTCAGCTATTACTGCTCTGCCATCATCCTTGCCAGTGTTCTTTTCCAATCAATTCTGGCCAAATCCCCTCTCATGCCTCTGTAATTCCCTTTACTCCACTGTAATACTGATACATCTGACCTTCAAAAGCACATAGTTTAGATTAGTGTTCTAGTAGCTGATATTCAGTAACACGAAATACTCATGTTTGACTGTAAGTTGGTGGCAAGTAAGTCAGTCTTTGGGAAGTAGAAGTGCTGCCAGTTCGATTAGCCTTGCCATCTCCTGGCCACGTATCTAAATGTGTTCAAAGGTGATCACTTGGTACAGAGATTTGGTAACCATCAGTGTTTACGTCAACTGAAACCGCAGGAACTTAAGGTGGCAACTTCGCCACTGTCAAATAAAACAAAAAAAAACTACAGATGCTGCAAATCTGAAATAAAAACAAAAATACTCAGCACATGTGAAGAGAAAAACAGAGTTAATGTTTCAAGATTTCTCTACCATGGCTTCCAACACTACACCACCACTGAAACTGGCACATGGAATGGATTCTACTCCTTCATGTACACCAGCAGACACAAACGAGAAGCTTCGAAGCAGGTCATAGTGAAGTGTGTAGAAAATGTTCCACACTGAGCTTTACAAAATTGCTGTATTATTAAAGTGCAAGTGCTGCTGGCAACTGACTGGTTGTATTTTGTCTTATGATAAAGGTTTATGCTGCTAAGTACTTCACAGTATCAAAGTCATAACTGCTACAGTTACAGGTTTGTTTTAGAACAGATCACATGCTCTGATGACACATTTATTTGCATTGTAACACCAGTCAAATATCGAGAGGTCAAAATGGGTGAAAATGGGTGCAAACTGGTGTTGTGGGGGGGGGGGGGGAGAAATCATAGAACATAGAAACATAGTACATTACAGTACAGTCCCTTCGGCCAACAATGTTGTGCCAATCTTTTAACCTACTTTAAGATCAATCTACCCCTACATAGCCCTCCATTTTTCTATCACCTATGTGCCTATTTAAGAGTTTCTAAAATGTCCCTGATGTATCTGGCTCTACCACCATGGCTGGCAGGGTGTTCCATATACCCACCACTCTCTGTGTAAAGAACTTACCTCAGACGTCCCCCCCCCCCCATACTTTCCTCCAATTACCTTAAAATGATGCCCCCTTGTATTAGCCATTTCCACCCTGGGAAAATGACTCTGGCTTCTTATCTTATACACCTCTATCAAGTCACCTCTCATCCTCCTTTGCTCCAAAGAGAAAGCCCAAGCTCACTCAACCTATCCTCATTAAGACATGCTCTCCAATCCAGGCAGCATCCTGGTAAATCTCCTCTGCACCGTCTCTAAAGCTTTCCTACAATGAGGTAACCAGAACTGAACACAATATTCCAAGTGTGGCCTAACCAGGGTTTTAGAGCTGCAACATTACCTTTCGGCTTTTGAACGCAGTCCCCAGCCAACGAAGGCCAACATGTCATGCATCTTTTTAACTACCCTATCAACTTGTGCAGCAACATTGAGGGATCTATGGACGTGGACCCCTAGGATCCCCCTGTTCCTCCACACTGCTAAGAATTCTGCCTTTAATCCTGTATTCTGCCTTTAAATTTGACTTTCCAAAGTGAATAGCTTCACACTTTTCCAGGCTGAACTCCATCCGCTACTTCTCAGCCCAGCTCTGCATCTTGTCAATGTCCCGTTGTAACCTACAACAACCCTCCACACTTTCCACAATTCCACCAAGCTTCATGTCACCTGCAAACTCACTAACCCATCCTTTCACTTCCTCACCCAAGTCAGTTATAAAAATCAGTGCAGTGTTAGGCAGGTGGGAGCGGACTGGACTGGACTGGACTGGATTGAGACTTTGGCAATTGCTGTGTCAGAATTAATGTAGAAGGGAGAGACTGGAGTGGAAAAGGAGGACTCCTGCACTACATATCCTACATTCAGGTAAGAAATCTTTTAGAGAGGAAATGGAATACTATGACCAGGCAGGAAGAACTATTTAGGAGAAAGGGAATCAAGCTGAGGGGGTGTCAGTGCAATGGAGGATATTGTGTGTGGTAGTAAGCAGTTCTGGAGTGGGAACAAGAGCAGCTTCTTGAAGAGCAGTTTCTCCGTACAGCACAGGGGTGATGCTTGAGCACTGCTAAATGGCGGGCTTCACTGCAGAGTTACTAACCCTGGAGTTGCTCCATGGTCCTGGTAATAATGGTCAAACAGCTGGGTGCACTCACATGTAACACAGGAAGAAAACTTTACTGAAAGCTTCATTTCAACGAAAACACTGTCCGCCTGTTCTCAATGTGAAGTATATGCCGTACTTCCAAAGTCCACTGCAGATCTGTTACTTTAGTCGAAGCCTGACTCCAGTCCAAACACAAGCCCTTCAATCTGGCCAAGGGTTACTACCCTTGTCATGGTTTCCTGAGGTAATCATTATACATGGAGTACAGGACACCTAGAAAAGACAGGAAGCTTATGTTATTGTTTCTGGAATTTTAACATTGGAGTTTGTACTGACTGTAACATTGAACAAAATTCCTGACTTGGGCCCCACGCTGCTCATCTGGCTGAAGAATGATTATCAATGACAACAAGCCTTTTATATGGAAGATCGAGGCCAAACATAGTTCCTACCCATGATCGTGATATATCCACATTCATCTGAAAATCCGTTCAAATATAGGAAACGTCAGATGAACATAGAACAGCACAGTACAGGAACTGGTCCTTAATGGCCCACCATGTCTGTGCTGAGCATGATACCAATTTAAACTAACCCCATCTGCCTCCTGTTCATGTTACTGTCTAAATAACTCTTAAACATTGCTATTGTATCTGCTTCCTCCACAACCCCTTCCAGTGTGTTCCAGCTACCTACCCCTCTTTATCTAAAAAACACTTGCCCCACACACCTTTAAACTTACCCCCTCCCCCCACACCTTAAACCTGTGCCTTCTAGTATTAGACATTTCCACCCTGGGAAAAAAAGACTGCTATCTACCCCGTCTATGCCTCTTATGATTTTATAAACCAACATCGGGTCTTCCCTCAGATGCTTCAGAGAAAACAATCTAAGTTTATCCAACCCCTCCTTGTAGATTATACTCTCTAATCCAGACAATATCCTGGTAAACCCCTTCAATACCTTCTCCAAAACTTCCACATCCTTCCTGTAATGAGGCAACCAGAAATGCACACAATACTCCCAAGTGCAGCCTAACCAACGCTTTATATAGCTGCAACATGACTTCCAAACTCTTATACTCAAATCTCCAACTGATGAAGGCAAGCATGCTGTAGAGCTTCTTCACCACCTGATCCACTTTTAGGGAGCTGTGGACTTGCATTCCAAGATCCCTCTGAACATCAATGCTCCTAGGGGTCCTGCCACTTTATGTCTATTTGACCTCTCTGAGTGCAACACCTCACACTTGTCTGGATTAAACTCTGTCTGCCATTTCACTGCCCATATTTCCAACTGACCTATATCCTACTGAATCATAGAAACATAGAAAACCTACAGCACAATACAGGCCCTTCGGCCCACAAAGTTGTGCTGAACATGTCCCTACCCTAGAAATTACTAGGGTTACCCATAGCCCTCAATTTTTCTAAGCTCCATATACCTATCCAAAAGTCTCTTAAAAGACCCTATCATATCTACCTCCACCACCGTTGCCAGCAGTCCGTTCCACACACTTACCACTCTGAGTAAAAAACTTACCCCTGACATCTCCTCTGCACCTACTCCCAAGCACCTTAAACCTGTGTCCCCTTGTGGCAGCCATTTCAACCCTGGGAAAAAGCCTCTGACTCATGATCATGATCAATGCCTCTCATCACCTTATACTCCTCTATCAGGTCACCTCTCATCCTCCGTTGCTCCAAGGAGAAAAGGCCGGGTTCACTCAACCTGTTCTCATAAGGCATGTTCCCCAGTCCAGACAACATCCTTGTAAATCTCCTCTGCACACTTTCTATGGTTTCCACATCCTTCCTAGAGTGAGGCGACCAGAACTGAGCACAGTACTCTAAGTGTGGTCTGACTAGGGTCCTATATAGCTGCAACATTACCTCTTGGCTCTGAAACTCAATCCCACGATTGATGAAGGCCAATGTACCACATGCCTTCTTAACCATAGAGTCAACCTGCGCAGCAGCTTTGAGTGTCCTATGGACTCGGACCCCAAGATCCCTCTGATCCTCCAGACCGCCAAGAATCTTACCATTAATACTATATTCTGCCGTCATATTTGAACCACTTCACACTTATCTGGGTTGAACTCCATCTGCCACTTCTCAGCCCAGTTTTGCATCATATCAATGTCCCACTGTAACCTCTGACAGCCCTCCACACTATCCACAACCTTTGTGTCATCAGCAAACTTACTAACCCACCCCTCCACTTCCCCATCCAGGTCACTTATAAAAATCACGAAGATCCCTGAGGCACACCACTGGTCACCGACCTCCATGCAGAATATCACCCATCTACAACCACTCTTTGCCTTCTGTGGGCAAGCCAGTTCTAGATCCACAAAGCAATGCCCCCTTGGATCCCATGCCTCCGTACTTTCTCAATAAGCCTTGCATGGGGTACCTTATCAAATGCCTTGCTGAAATCCATATACACTACATCTACTGCTCTTCCTTCATCAATGTGTTTAGTCACATCCTCAAAAAATTCAATTAGGCTCGTAAGGCACGACCTGCCCTTGACAAAGCCATGCTGACTATTTCTAATCATATTATACCTCTCCAAATGTTCATAAATCCTGCCTCTCAGGATCTTCTCCATCAACTTACCAACCACTGAGGTAAGACTCACTGGTCTATAATTTCCTGGGCTATCCCTACTCCCTCTCTTGAATAAAGGAACAACATCCGCAACCCTCTAATCCTCCGGAACCTCTCCCGTCCTCATTGATGATGCAAAGTTCATCGCCAGAAGCTCTGCAATCTCCTCCCTCGCCTCTCACAGTAGCCTGGGATACATCTCATCCAGTCCCGGTGACTTATCCAACTTGATGATTTCTGAAAGCTCCAGCACATCCTCTTTCTTAATGTCTATATGCTCAAGCTTTTCAATCCACTGTAGTCATCCCTACGATCGCCAAGATCCTTTTCCATAGTGAACACTGAAGTGTTCATTAAGTACCTCTGCTATTTCCATACACACGTTCCCACTGTCACACTTGATTGGTCCTATTCTTTCATGTCTTATCCTCTTGCTCTTCACATACTTGTAGAATGCCTTGGGGTTTTCCTTAATCCTGCCCGCCAAGGCCCTCTCATGGCCCCTTCTGGCTCTCCTAATTTCCTCCTTAAGCTCCTTCCTGTTAGCCTTATAATCTTCTAGATCTCTAACATTACCTGGCTCTCTGAACCTTTCATAAGCTTTTCTTTTCTTCTTGTCCAGATTTACTATAGCCTTTGTACACCATGGTTCCTGTACCCTACCATAACTTCCCTGTCTCATTGGAACATACCTATGCAGAACGCCACATAAATATCCCCTGAACATTTGCCACATTTTTTCTGTACCTTTCCCTGAGAACATCTGTTCCCAATTTAAGCTTCCAAGTTCCTGCCTGATAGCCTCATAATTCCCCTTACTCCAATTAAACGGTTTTCTAACTTGTCTGTACCTATCTCTCTCCAATGCTATTGTAAAGGAGATAGAATTATGATCACTATCTCCAAAATGCTCTTGCACTGAGAGATCTGACACCTGACCAAGTTCATTTCCCAATACCATATCAAGTACAGCCTCTCCTCTTGTAGGCTTATCTACATATTGTGTCAAGAAACCTTCCTGAACACACCTAACAAACTCCACCCCATCTAAACCCCTTGCTCTTGGGAGATGCCAATCAATATTTGGGAAATTAAAATGTCCCACCACGACAACTCTGTTATTATTACACCTTTCCAGGATCTGTCTCCCTATCCGCTCCTCGATATCCCTGTTACTATTGTGCGGCCTATAAAAAACACTCAGTAGAGTTATTGACCCCTTCCTGTTCCTAACCTCCACCCACAGAGACTCTGTAGACAATCCCTCCATGACGTACACCTTTTCTGCAGCCGTGACACTATCTCTGATCAACAGTGCCACGCCCCCACCTCTTTTGCCTCCCTCTCTGTCCTTTCTGAAACATCTAGAACACGGCACTTGAAGTAACCATTCCTGTCCCTGAGCCATCCAAGTCTCTGTAATGGCCACCACATCATAGCTCCAAGTACTGATCCATGCTCTAAGCTCATCCGTTTTGTTCACAGTACTCCTTGCATTAAAATAGACACATCTCAAACTGTCCATCTGAGTGTGTCCCTTCTCTATCACCTGCCTATCCTCCCTCACACACTGTCTCCAAGCTTTCTCTATTTGTGAGCCAACCACCTCTTCCCCAGTCTCTTCAGTTGGGTTCCCACCCCCCAACAATTCTAGTTTAAACTCTCCCCAATAGCTTTAGCAAACCTCCCTGCCAGGATATTGGCCCCCGTGGGATTCGAGTTCAACCTGTTCTTTTTGTACAGGACACACCTGCCCCAAAAGAGGTCCCAATGATCCAGAAATCTGAATCCCTGCCCCCTGCTCTAATCCCTCAGCCACACATTTATCCTCCACCTCATTCTATTCCTATACTCACTGTCGTGTGGCACAGGCAGTAATCCTGAGATTACTACCTTTGTGGCCCTGCTTTTCTGGTTCCTTCCTAACTCACTGTAGTCTTTTTTCAGGACTTCTTCCCTTTTCCTACCTATGTCATTGGTACCAATATTTACCACGACCTCTGGCTGTTCTCCCTCCCACTGCAAAATATCTTAGACACAATCTGAAACATCCCGGACTCTGGCACCTGGGAGGCAAACTACCATCCGTGCTTCTTTCCTGCATCCACAGAATCGCCTGTCTGACCCCCTAACTATAGAGTTCCCTATCACTGCTGCCTCACTCTTCCTTTCCCTACCCTACTGAGCCACAGGGCCAGACTCTGTGCCAGAGGCACGGCCACTGTTGCTTCCCCCAGGTAGGCTGTCCCCTCCAACAGTACTCAAACAGGAGTACTTATTGTCAAGGGGTACAGCCACAGGGGTACTCTCTAGTACCTGACTCTTCCCCTTCCTTCTCCTGACTGTTACCCACTTATCTGTCTCCTGTGGCCCCGGTGTGACCACCCGCCTATAATTCCTTTCTATCACCTCCTCGCTCTGCCTGACCAGACGAAGGTCATCGGGCTGCATCTCCAGTTCCCTAAGGCGGTCCCTTAGGAGCTGCAGCTCAACACACCAGGTGCAGGTATGGCCGTCCAGGAGGCTGGGAGACTGCAGGACTTCCCACATCTGACACTGAGCACAGAACACCAGGCTCACACGCATACTTCCTTTGCGCAATTAACACAGGTAAACCTACCTCGCCTCGTCCCGTTACTGCCTAAGCCCTCTGCTACCCTCTCACTCCACTGCCCACTGAATACGGCGGTCTTCTTTTTAAACTTTTCCCACTCTACTGGCTGACGTCACGCGCCTGCGCAGTCTTGCCACTCTTTACCCCGAGTAGTAAAATGCCTTCGCTCCAGAAATCCTTAGCCATTCCACTCGCAGCCTTCTTGCTTCGAATCCTTTGACAATGTTCCTCAGTGACTACAACTGCACCAATTTTTGTATTGACTGCATACATACAATCATCCCAGCTATCTGAAGGAGGAAGAGAAGGTGAACCATAATGGAACTGATTAACTTAAAAACAAGGAATGGGAGCAGGACCAGTAGCCCCCTTTAGCCAGTTCCAGCATTCATCCAGATCTTGGTTGATCTACCTTAGCACCATCTTCCATCCTATATCCATATCTCTCGATCCATTTAATATCCAGAAACCTATCGATCTCAGTTTAAAATTAACTCAATGATTCAGCATCCGAAGAACAGAACTGCTAAAATTCCTGAAAGTTAGCATCTTTAAAATCCTGGGCATTAACATTTTGGATGACCTGTCCTGGAACATTCCAGCACGTGGATCCAATTATAAGGAGAGTACACAGCTCCTCAGTCAGAAGAAACATCCTCCGTAATCCATCTTGTCTAAATCAGAATCCACCTCTGAATCATTTGCCTAAACTTCACCTATCAGGTTATTTAATGTACCTGGTGTTCCCTCTGTGGCCTCCTCTAGATCAGTGAGACCCAACACAGATTGGGGAACTGCTTCATTGAGCACGTTTGATCAGTCCACTGCAAGAGACAAGATCTCCTCATCCCACATACCCTTCCCATTCAAACATGTCTGTCCCTGACCTCCTCTCCCACCATGATGAGGACATACTTAGGTTGGAGGAGCAACAACTCATATTCTGTCAGGGTAGCTTCCAACCTGATGGCATGAACATCGATTTCTTGAATTTCTGGTAATTACTTCCACCTCTTACTTCACTCTTTTTCCACCCCCCATTCAAGTTACGCTCTCACCCCTTCTCCTCACCTGCCTATCACCTCCCTTTGGTTGTGCTCCTTTACTTTATTCTATGGTTTGTAATTATATAAATTACCAACAACAAAGGTAACCAAACTGACTCCTGTGGCCCACTAGTAGACACAGGCTTCCAGTCTATGAAACAATCCTCAACCAGCATCCTTTGCTTCCTACCACTGAATCAATTATGAATCTCCAAATGATGGTAGACCCTATCCCTCAGAATCCCCTCCAGGAATTTACCCACCACTAATATCAAACTCACTGGTCTGTAGTCTCCTGCTGTTTTTGCTACCCTTTTTAAACAATGGTACATTAGCCACTCACTAGTCCTCCAGAACCTCATCTATGGCCAAAGATGAAGTAAGAATCTCTGCAAGGGCCTCCAAATTTCTTCTCTCGCTTTTGGAGAGTGCAGCAGGTCAGGCCCTGGGATTTTTCCACCTTAATGCCCTTTAAGGCCTCCAATGCCTCTTCCCTGCCAATTTGTATGTGGTCCAAGACATTACCACTCACTTCCTCCATTTTATTACCTTGCATAGTTTTCTCCACAGTAAAAACTGAAGAGAAATGCTCATTAAAAATCCCTCCCATTTCCTTTGGGTTCACACACAGATGGCCATGCTGACCTTTAAAAAGTCCTTTTCTTTCCGTAGACATCCTTTCACCCTCAATATACCAAAAGGGTCTTTTTGGTATTTTTCCTCACCTTTCCTGCCAGATCCTGCTCATATCCTCTTCTTTGCCCTCCTAACTTTTCTCTTAAGTGCACACTCTGACACTCTAGCCATCAAGAGATTCACTAGTTTCCAAATGCTTATTAAGAGTGTATGTCTCCCACTTTTCCTTAATATCTCAGCCTCAATATTTCTCATCAACCAGGGTTCCTGAAACATGCCAGCCTTGCTCTTCACCTTAATAGGAAGGCTGGCATGCCCTGAACTCTTGACATCACACTTCTAAAGACCTCCCACTTGGCAGCCACTCCTTTCCCCACAATCTTGCCCAGTCAACCACTGCAAAATTCCACCTAATAACTCCAAAATTTTAAGGTTCCAGTTCAGGACTTCAACCTGTAAACTGGTTGTATCCTCCTCCATAACTATTTTGAAACCAGAAGAACTATGGGCACTGGACCCAAAATGCTTACCAATTGACACTTCTGCCACTTGCCCTATCTCATACTCTGGGAGAATGCCCAATGTTGCACTCTCTCTGGTAGTTCCCTAAATATGTTGATCAAGAAAGCTTTTTTTGGATCCATTTCACTATTTCCATTCTGATAGATGGAGAAGGTAAAGGTCTGAAGAAGAAATAATCTGATAGGACAGAAGAATGGCCCATGGGAGAAAGGAAAAGAGGAGGGACACCAGAGGAAGGTGATACGCCTTTACCTTCTCCACCTCCTACCTTCTCACTTCATTCTCCCTCTCCCATCCACTTACCCTTTATCTGACTTCACCTTTCACCTTCGAGCTTGCCCTCCTTCCCCTCCCCCCACCTTCTTATTCTGGCTTCTTCCCCCTTCCATACCAATGCTGATGAAGGGCCTTGGCCCAAAACATTGACACTTTATTCCTTCATATAGATGCTGCCTGACTTGCGGAGTTAAGTGAATGTTCATCTCTTACCCAGTGTCATTGCTCCAACCACGAAGCCTTGAGCAGCCACTCTCATGTGGATTAGATGCAGTGACATCTTCTGTTCCGTTTTGCGCAGTCTGTGTAAACCCAATGCCACAACAGCAAGACATCCGGCAATGCCTGGCTCAAGGAAAACCACAGAAAATCAAAACACTTGTACAGATGCAATGGAGCAGTATGCCTTTCCCACCCCACAACGCACAGGTCTTGAGAGCCCTCTGGCACCAGTACTACATCTGGCAAGAGACAGATACAATATCAAAATATACCCTAGCTTATATGACAGTGTCATTTTAAGTTTACAAAATGACATTGTAAACTTAATGGCTGTAAGCCAGCTCCCTCAATGCCCAGGTAACATGACAGCAAAGTGACTCACCAAGTTCCAGCTGAAGCTTGTGTTTTCGGCTGAATAATTTGTGTGCAGGAGCAAGAATGTTTATTTGCAGCCCTTTCATAATTCTCGTTAGTTATTAGATTATGAGGACACGCAGTCCTCTTTTATTATCATTTAGTAATGCATGCATTAAGAAATGATACAATATTCCTCCGGTGTGATATCACAGAAACACAGGGCAGACCAAGACTGAAAAACTGACAAAAACCATATAATTATAACATATAGTTACAACAGTGCAAGCAATACCGTAACTTGATGAAGAACAGGCCATTAGCACGGTAAAAAGTTCAAAGTCTCTCGAAAGTCCCACATCTCACACAGACGGGAAAAAGAAGAAAACTCTCCCTGCCATGCCGGACCACAGTCCGACTCTGAGTCATCCGAAAACTTCGAGCTCCGACCAGCCCTCCGACACCGAGCACCATCTCTGCCGAACGCTTCGACCCCAGCCCCAGCTGCCAGCGCAGACAAAGCCGAGGACTTTGGGGCCTTCCCTCCGGAGATTCTCGATCGCACAGTAGCAGCGACAGCGATCCGGGCATTTCAGAAGTTACTCCAGATGTTCCTCCGTGCTCTCACGGCTGTCTCCATCAAATCAGAATTGCGCACGGCCCTTATTTAACAATATCATTTCACCGGAGAGGCTACGCGTGCTGTGTCACGCCACCATCTTCTCCCTCCCGCCTCCTCCCTCCCACCCTCAACTCAATGCCAGCAGATTCTGAAACAAGCTCCAAACCCCAATCCTAAACCTCACAACCTGCGATCTGCCCCAATGTCCACCTACCCTATTACCAAGCCCCGAAATGGTCCTCCCTCTCAAATGCTGGTACAGCCCAAAAAGCAAGTGTGAAAGATAAGGTGCAAATGCTTGTGTGTATTTTCAGCCAATGTGTCAAGGAGAAGCCTTGTCAAAGGTTCTTACAGCCATAGCTACTTAGAATAAACCAAATTATATTTCAATTCAGATCTGGCCGTGTGCACTGAACACAGTAAAGGCAATAGGGGTTCCAACAACAGTTCAGCTGTAGGGTTAAGAACTTGCACACCAGAGCTAGTTTCTCCCCATCCAAGCTTCTTCCGGTAGAGTTATCCACCCAGTAAATATGTACCTAAAAAGAAAATTTAACATTGCGTCTTCTCCCAGGGAAGTACTTTTTATATTGATTTATTTTTCAGGATCTGGGAACCACTGCGGTCCTTCTGGTGAAAGTACTCCCATGGTGCTGTTGGGGAGGGAGTTACAGGACTTAGATCCAGTGAGGATGAAGGATAACCAACATGTTTCCATGTCAGTTTGGTGACTGAATTGGAGGAAAACCCTGTACCTGCCACCATCGTCCTTCTGGATGGTAGTAGTGGTCAATTTGGGAGGTGTTGTCAGAGTAGTCTGGGTTTTGTAGATAGGGCACACTGCAGGCACTGTGTGCCAGTAGTGGAAGGAGGGAAGGAGGGAGGGAGGACTCTTGGGGGGGTGGGGAGAGGATGGATGGGGTGCTGACCGAGTGGTTGCTTTGACCTGCATGGTGTTGAGCTTCCAGAGTGATTTCCTCTTGTTAGTCCAGGATGGTGTGTTGACTCCCTGGTGCTGGGGTTCAGGATGTCTTGGAGCAGCTGCAGAACATTCTCAAAGGGAGGGTGAGAAGCCACAAGTCGTTGTACATTTATTTATTTAGCAATGCAGCGTGGAGTTGGCCATTCCGGCCCTTCGAGCCACACCACCCCAACAACCCCTGACAAACTCGATTAACCCTAACCTAATCACGGGACAATTTACAACGAACAATTAACCTACCCAGTGTGTTTTTGGACTGTGGGAGATTAGTGGCGAGGGATAAATGGACAAGGGGATCACAGATCCCTGCAGAAAGCAGAAAGTGGGAGGAAGGTAACAATGTGTTTGGTGTTAAGATCCTGCTGAAGATGTCAGAAGTTGTGGAGAATGATGTGGAGGCTTATGGGGTGGTAGGTGAGGATAAGAGGAACTCTATACCTGTGATGGCAGCAGGAAGATGGGTGAGCACAGATGTCTGGGAAATGGAGGAGATGCAGGTGAGGGTAGCATCAATGGTAGAGGAAACGAAACCATGTATGAAGCAGCACAAATGTAGTCATCAATGTAACGCAGAAAGAGTTGGGGAGCATTACCAGGGAATGCTTCGAACATGGACTGTTCCACATAGCCGATGAAAAGGCAGGCATAGCTGGTGCCCATGTGGGTGCCCTGGCTACACCTTCAGCAATGAAGAAAGTCTCTGGGAACACTCCTAAACTCTTGTTTAGCACTGAGTACCAGTTAAGATTAAGTTACTTGGAGGTAGGCACATGGGTGAAAGAAAAATAGAGAGCTACGTCGTAGGGAAGAGTTAAATCCACCTTGCAGTAGGTTAAAAGGTCAGCACAACATCACGGGGCCGAAGGACCTGTTCTATGTTCTAGGATGATGGACTGCAGGCCTGTCACAGCATTGATCAGCAAAGGATTGCACAGATGGGTAGGGAGTGGTGGTGGGATAGAGTTCATGCTCTTCCCCTCCTACTCCCTAAATGAAGAAATATCATACAGCGACAAACCTATCCCTATCAGTACTGTACCCCAGTGTTATCCAGTGACAGACTCATCCCCACCAGTGCTGTACCCCAGTGTTATACAGTGACAGACCAGTCCCCGCCAGTTTTGGCCTGTATCTGGACAAGCTCAGAAGATCACAGAGCAGACTGAATGTATTTTTCCCTCTTACCTACAGCAGTTCTAAGACACATACCTGACCCATACAGTTCTAGACTCCTGTGTGGTGTACCTATGTGAATGTCATTAAGATACACACAGGTTTTGCACACCTCCTATATACTTCCTCTGTATTTAAAATAATACTAATTGAGCCACACACCAGTGGCAATCAAAATTCTTAGTCTACACAGGACATGAAAATTAATGAACAAAATCTGTGAATGCTTGAAATCTGAAGTAAAAATAGAAAACACTGTAAATATTCAGTAGGTCAGGAAAGACAAACAGTTAACATTTCAGGCCAAAACCCCTTCAGTTCTCAGGAGAACAAACCCACCTCTCCAGTTCGCATCCATCTTTTCCCTGTACCTCTGCAACTTACACATGCCCACCAACTCTCCTTTGATTTTTTTCCCGCTCTTTACCTACACTGGCTCTCCACTTGGCCTTGAACCACCTAGGACAACAGCAACACAGTACATATGCTACTGTTTATTGATAACAGCTCAACATTCAACACAATCATTCCCTCAGTACTAATCGATAAGCTTCCAAACCTGTATCTTTGTACCTCCCTCTGCAACTGGATCCTCAACTTCCTCATCACTGACTGGGAGACCACAGTCACTGCGGATTGGAAATAACATCGCCTCTTCGCTGACAATCAACACCAGCACACATCAAGGATGCGTGCTTAGCTCACTGCTCTAATCTCTCTACACCCATGTCTGTATGGGTAGGCACAGCTCATCACTGATGACGCAATGATTGTTGGCAGAATCTCAAATGGTGATGCATACAGGAGGTGAGATAGATCAGCTGGTTGAGTGGTTCACAACAACCTTGCACTCAGTGTCAGTCAGACCAAGGAACTGATTGTGAACTTCAGAAAGTGGAAGTCAAGGGAACACACGCCGGTCCTCATTGAGTCCCTTTGCACCTCAGACTTTTGAATTCTCTCCCCGTTTAGAAAATTGTCTACACTTTTATTCCTTCTGTGAAAGTGCATGACCATACACTTCCCAACACTGTGTTGCATCTGCCACTTCTTTGCCCATTCTCCTAATCTATCTAAGTCCTTCTGCAGACTCCCAGCTTCCTCAACGCCTCCTGTCCCTCCACCTATCTTCATATCACCTGCAAACTTGGCCACAAAGCCATCAATTCTGTCATCCAAATCATTGACATACAACATAAAAAGAAGCGGTCCCAACACAGACCCCTGCAGAACACCACTAGTCACCGACAGCCAATCAGAAGAGGCTCTCTTTATTCCCACTCTTCGCCTCCTGCCAATCAGCTGATGCTCTAGCCACACTAGTATCTTTCCTGTTATACCATGGGCTCTTGCTAATTGCGGCACCTTGTCAAAGGCCTTCTGAAAATCCAAGTACACGGCATCCACCAATTCATCTTTGTCTATCCCATTGATTATTCCCCCCCCCCAAAAAAAACCAACATATTTGTCAGGCAAAATTTCCCCTTAAGGAAACCATGCTGAATTTGGCCTATTTTACCATTCAAAGTACATAAATAATAAAAATATATATATGCTGTAAACAAATCTTCCTCCCTGACAGCCACTAAACAAAGAACCATGCAACCCATTCAAAGAAAAAAAACATCCCCCCCGTGTGAAAAAAACAAATTGTGCAAATGGCAAAAAATGAGCAAAAACACAGAATATAAATGACAAAATCAAAAGGCATATACCATGTGACTCCAAGTATCCTGAGACCTCATCTTCCCAACCACTGAAGTCAGGCTAACTGGCCTATAATTTGCTTCCTTCCCTTCTTAAAGTGGAGTGACATTTGCAATTTTCCAGTCTTCCAGAACCATGCCAAAATTTAGTGATTCTTGAAAGATCATTACTAATGCCTCCACAATCTCCTCAGCCACCTCCTTCAGAACCCCTGGGCGTAGTCCATCTGATCCAGGTGACTTATCTGCCTTCAGACCTTTCAGCTTCCTAAGAACCTTCTCTCTAGTAATAGCAACTGCACTCACTTCTGCCCTGACACTCTTGAACTTACAGCATACTACTGTGAAGTAACATGCTGTATGTTCCACAGTGAAGACCGACACGAAGTATTTATTCAGTTCATCCACCATTACTACCTCTCCAGTGACATTTTCCATTGGTCCGATACTACTCACACCTCTCTTTTACTATTTATATATCTGAAAAAAAACTTTAGGTGTCCTCTTTTTGGAAATGTCGTCTTCTCCTTACTATCATCAATGAAGACATACAGAAGCCTGAAGACACACACTCAACACTTTAGGAACAGCTTCTTCCCCTCTTGCCATCAGATTTCTGAAAAGACAACGAATTCATGAACAATACCTCACTATCTTTTGCTATCTTTTTGCATTACCTATCTAATATTTTATCTACACTCAGTGGCCACTTTATTAGATATCTTCTGTAACGAATAAAGTGGCCGCTGAGTATACAGTATGTTTGTGGTCTTCTGCTGCTGTAGCCTATCTACTTCAAGGTTCAACATGTTGTGCGTTCAGAGATACTCTTTTGTACACAACTGTTGTAATGCACGATTATTTAAGTTACTGTTGCCTTCCTGTCAGCTTGAACCATTCTGGTCAATCTCCTCTGACCTTTCACATTAACAAGGTGTTTTCACCCACAAAACTGCTGCTCACTGGATGTGTTTTTATTGTTTTTCACACCATTCTCTGTAAACTCTAAAGATTATTCTGCATAAAAATCGCAAGAGGTCAGTAGTTTTTGAGAGACTCAAACCACCTCATCTGGCACCAAAAATCATTCCACGGTCACTTCAGTCATAATTCTTCGCCATTCTGATGTTTGGTCTGAACAACTGAACCTCTAGAGTTATAGTCTAGTGCAGGAGTTCCCAACCTGGGGTCCACAGACCCCTCCATTAATGGTTGGGGTCCATGGCATAAAAATGGTTGGGAACCCCTGCCTGCATGCTTTTATGCATTGAGTTGCTGCTCATGATGGACTGATTAGATATTTGGATTAACAAGCAGATGTACTTTATAAAGTGGCCAGTGAGTAAAGATTTTGTATTATAATTTAATGGTATATTTTATAAGATCATAAGACCATAAGATATAGGAGCAGAATTAGGCCATTTGGCCCATCACGGCTGCTCCGTCATTTCATCATGGCTGATCCAATTTTCCTCTCAGCCCCAATCTCCTGCCTTCCCCGCCATATCCCTTCACGCCCTGACCAATAAAGAATTCATCAACCTCTGGCTTAAATATACATACAGACTTCACCTCCACAGCTGCCTGTGGCAACAAATTCCACAGATTCGACACTCTCTGACTGAAGAAATTCCTCCTCATCTCAGTTCTAAAAGGACACCCCTCTCTCCTGAGGCTGTATCCTCTGATCTAAGCTGCTCCCACCACAGGAAACAACCTCTTCACATCCACTGACTCTATCAGGGCCTTTCACCAGTCGATAGGTTTCAATTAGGTCACCCCTCATTCTTCTGAGGGCAATTTATGTATTGCACAGCACAGCCGCCACAAAACAAATTTCACAATATATGCCACTGACAATAAAACTGATTCTGATACTAAGGGGTAATTTACAACAGTCAGTTAACTTACCAGCACACATTTTGGATGCGAGAGGAAACGAGAGCACTCAGGTGGTCAAGGGGGAGATCGTGAAGACTCCACAGAGAGAGTGCAGGAGGTCAGGATTCAACCCAATGCACTGGAGCTGTGAGGCAGTAGATCTACCTGTTGTGCCACTGTGACATGTTCAAAGTTAATTCTCTTTCTCCTTTCACAGATGCTGCTTGGCCTATTAAGAATTTTAACATTTCTTTTGTTTTTGCATTTATTAATTGATCGTTTTATGACCCAAATAGACTCATACCTATTGGAACGAATGGTGATTCCTTTGACTTTCTCAGAAGCTTAGAACTTTCATTGTCATCCTGAGATGAGGACCAAGAATTATTCGATGATGACATTATCTACTAAGAAAGAAAGCTGAATTAATAAAATAGAGAAAATTCTGAAAGAGGAAAAAAAAACAACAAGCCCATGGACTATAGGAGGATAGTTAACTTTATCTGCTCAGTACAATTAGGAATTCCAGGAGGAGAGAGTGAATCATTTTGGAGAAAATATGGGAGCCTACACATCTGCAGAGAGCTTGCTCAGTTGATGATCCCTCAAGAATGATTGCGGAAATGGAAGAGTTAATGTATGAGAAGTGTTGATGGCTCTGGGTCTGCACTTCAGAGTTCAGAAAAATGAGGGGGGATCTCATTGAAACTGATCAAATATTGAAAGATCTGGATAGAGTAGATGTGAGAAGATATTTGCTACAGTGGGTGAGTCTAGGATCAGAAGGCACAGCTGCAGAATAGAGGGACATCCATTTAGAACAAAGATGAGAGGGTTTTTTTTAAAGCCAGTGTGTGGTCAATCTGTGGAACTCATTGGCATGTACGGCTGTGGAGGTCAAGTCGTTGAGTACACTTAAAGTGGAGGTTGATAGATTCTTGATAAGTCAGGGCGTCAAAGGTTACAGGGAGAAGGCAGGCGAATAGGGTTAAGAGGGATGATAAATCGTCTATGATGGAATGGCAGAACAGACTGGTTGAGCTGAATGGTCTAATTCTGCTCCTGTGTCTTATGGATCCAGCAACACACTGCAATTGTGTCCTGTAAAGTAATTGTTTAAATCCATATTTACTTCTCTCCTTCTAAATATCTTAACTATTAAGATAAAAATTGTCATTATAATACCCGTGTCTCTTTTAATTGCGACTCTTGGATGAAGCAACAAAGCCCCTCAGTCAGGTTAAAAAGAATAATAAGTAAGAGAGAAATGCAGAAATAAACTAAATAACCAGAGCTTATTGACAGCAAGTCTGTGTTTGAAAGCATCAAGTTTAGTAGATGCAGCAGGTTGTTCAACTACATTCCGGGCCGTGACCCTTTAGATGGCCATTTCTTGAAGCTCTAATAAAACCCATGATTAATTAAATGATTGCCTGTTGAAAGGTTCTCCCTGTGGGAAATAGCATAGTCAAACATGATGATGATCTCCAGTACATAACAGAATCACTCTGCACAGAAACAGGTCTTTCAGCCCATCATGTTCCTGTCAACCACTGAGAAAACTATCTATCCCATCTATGCCCCTTATAATTTTATAAACTGGTGTAAGGTCACCCCTCAGCTTCCTATGTCCATCTTGTCCAACCTCTCCTTTACACAATCCTTTCATTCCAGGCAACTGTTCTGAACCTCCTCTGCATTCTCCACAGCTACCACATCCGTCCTGTAGTGTGATGACTGGAATTGTACACAATACTCCAAGTGCAGTGTAACCAATGTTTTGTACATTTGCAACATGAAAACGCAATACTTATACTCAATCCCTCAGCCTATGAAACATGCCATTTGCATTCTTCACCACCTGAAGGCATTAAGTTTAAGAGCTGGCAAGCTTTGGACACAGGGAGTGATACATACATGGAACAAGCTGTCAATGGAAATGTTAGAGCCAGGTACGATTAGAAGGTGTAAAGGCCTTTGGCCACGGATTGGAAAAGACCAAAGGTAATGAGACAAATGCAGGAAAATGGGATTAGCATCACAGTCGGCATGGATGATCGGGCCGAAGACCCTTCTTCCCCTTTCCTTTCCAGTGCTGATGAAGAGACCCGGTCCAAAATATCCACTGTTTATTCCCCTCCATAGTATTGCCTGACCTGCTCAGTTTCTCCTGCATTTTTGTGTGTTGCGTTGAAATGGATAGAACGTACCGGATGTGAGTAGAAGGTGCGTCCCTCTACTCATGGTTCATTAATTAGTTTTTCTTTTTAAGTTTAATTTGGAAAGCGAATGTTGGAGCCCGTAAAAGCTTGTGAGACAGAATGCACCATTACATATCAGAAATACAGAAACACATACAAAATGCATTTTCTTCGTCTTGTTAGGGTTAACACAGCAATCAAAATCAATAATGCTAGGTTGGAGAAGGGGAACGTGTTCAAAACCGGCGGGATTGCTGGCGCTGTGGGAGCGGGAATCGATCGGAATTAACGATTTGGGGAATGACACCGGAGTTCAGGTGGTCGGGGGGTGGGGTACAGGCAGGGATCTTGTATCGCAGAAGAATGGAAAATGATATCATAATAACGGCGCTCTACATCATAAGCAAACCACACGCTGTGCGCTCCAACCCTTAGTGATGTCTCACTGCTGGAGATCCGCGCCTCCTTCTCCCGGAGCCCTCCGTCGCTTCTCCCCCAATCCTCGCTGTGAACCTTCCCTCGGTTGCTCGGCCGCTGCATCAGCCCCTCTCTCCGCTGATGCGCCTGCCCAGGGCTCTGTTGCTAGGACACGGTTCACGTAGCGTCATCAGCACCAGCGATCGATTGATTGGCTGACAGTTCGAGGGAGAACTGGCCTGGCCCCTTCTCCTCCCTCTGCGGGCTTAATGGCGACAGGCTGACAAAGATCAAATCCACACAGCAGCACCCGACCCCATCGGGTTTATCATATCCATGGATGTACTTGTAAACGGATATGAGAATAACTGGAACAGGAGTAGTATGTTCCTATGTGTCTGTTTGACCCTTCAAGCATCCTCCACCATTGAGCTCAGTTTCTTGTACTGTACTCCCCAAATCCTAGGAGTCCCTTAATATGTAGAAATCCATTAACCTGTTTGGAACGAACTCAGTAACAGCCTCCACAGCCCACCAGAGTAAAGAATTCCAATGATTCCCACCTTCTGATGAAGACATTTCTTATCAACCCTAAATGGCCGTCCCTTATTCTCAGCCTGACCTCTTGTTCTGGACTCCTCAGCCAGGGGAAACATGCTTTCTTAATCCAGCCGCAGAACCCTCCAAAAAATGTGTAAATTTCAAAGAGATCGCCTCGCATTCTTCTAAACTGTAGAAAATACAGAGTCAGTCTATTCAACCCATCCTTGTACACCAAACCTACACTCTCTCTGTAGCAAATATATCTTTCCTTAGAAAAAGTCCAACAGTATCCACAATATTTCAGAAACAGAAAATCTGCAGATGCTGCAAATCCAAGCAACACACACAAAATGCTGGAGGAACTCAGCAGGTCAGGCAGCATCTGTGGAAAAGAGTACAGTAGCCATTTCAGGCCGAGACCCTTCAATAGGTTTGGAGAGTAAAAGATGAGGAGTCAGAGTTAGAAGGTGGCGGGGGGGGGTGAGGGGAGGAAGAAACACAAAGGTGATGAGGTGAAACCAGGAGGGGGAGAGGGGCGAAGTAGAGCTGGGAAGCTGATTGGTGAAAGAGATACAGGGCTGGAGAAGGGGAAATCTGATAGGCCAAATCGAGATGCTATGTATCCTACCTGGGAACATGTTCTTGCCGCCAGCTTGTACTACATGGCTTCCAGATCCATTTTCAAGCCTCAAGTTTTGGTCTATCAGATTCCTCCTTCTCCAGCCATGTATCGCTTTCACCAATCAACTTCCCAGCTTTTTACTTCATCCTTCCCCCTCCAGTTTTCACCTATCACCTTGTGTTTCTCTCTCCCCTCTCCCCACCTTCTAACTCTGACTCCTCATTTTTTTTTTCTCTCCAGTTCTGCTGAAGGATCTCTGCCTGAAATGTCAACTGTACCCTTTTCCATAGATGTTGCCTGGCCTGCTGAGTTCCTCCAGCATTTTGTGTGTGTCACAATACTTAAGATGTGGTTTTACTCTAGGTGAATCCTTTAAAAACCTTTGTGATCGATCTATTCATCTATTAGCTGTTAATCTAAGTTATAACTAGTAGATCAGTAAGTGGAAGGGTTGAGAAGGTAGAGGTTA
This sequence comes from Mobula birostris, assembly GCF_030028105.1. NCBI lineage: Eukaryota > Metazoa > Chordata > Chondrichthyes > Myliobatiformes > Myliobatidae > Mobula > Mobula birostris. The sequence continues at coordinate 54,899,964 of NC_092402.1, forward strand.
GGTCAAGTAAGACTGAAAGGAAGAACAGGCAGAACCAGGTTAATGAATACAGTTGGTGCTGATGGGCTGAAATGTACTTATTTCAATGCAAGGTGGATTAAATGTTTAGTGCGTAGAACATAGGAACAAGCCTTTCGGTGCACAATGTTAAACCAGTAATTAAACGTCTAAACTAATCCTTTCTACCAACACAATGTCCATATTCCCTGCACATTCATGTGCCTGTCTAAGAGCCTCTTAAATACCTCTGTGACACTTGTCTCCACTACCACACCAGGCAGCACATACCAGGTCCCAAACTCTCATTTTGTGAAAAAAAATCCGCCCCACACATCTTACGCCCTCGCATCTTAAATGCATGCCCTCTAATATATGATATTTTGACACAGGGAAAAAAAGATACCAACTATCTACTCTATCTATACCACTCATAACCATATAAATTTCTATCAGGTGGAGACCTCAGCGTACACTGCTCCAGAGAAAACAACCCAAGTGTGTCCAACCTCCCTTTACAGCACATGCTCTCTAATCCAGGCAGCATCCTGGTGAACCTCTTTGTACCCCCTCCAAAGCCTCCACATCCTTTCTGTAATGGGGCCACCAGAATTGAAAGCAATACTCCAGATGTGGCCTAATGAGAGTTTTATAAAGCTGTAACATAACTTCCAGACTCTTGAACTCAGTTTCTCAATAAATGAAGGCAAGTAATAAATGCTTTTTTTTAACCACCCTATCAAGCTGTGCAGCTATTTTCAGGGAGCTATGGAAATGGGGCTCAATATCCTTTGGCACATGAACACTGTTAAGGGTCCTGCTATCAACAGTGTACTGTCTCTTTATATTTCACCTCACAAGGTGCAATACCTCATGCTTAGCTGGATTAAACTCTTCTACCATTTCTCCACCTATATCTGCAAATTATCTATATCTTGCTCTATCCTTCTGCAGTCTTCTACACTATCCACAACACCACAGATCTTCATTTCACTTGACAACTTACTAACCCATCCATCCACATTTTCATCCAGATCATTTATATACAGTATATCACATGCAGCAGAAGTCCTAGTACAGATCTCTGTCGAATACCATTGGATTATCGGCACCCAATTGCCCACCATTGAGAACATCTACCATAAACGCTGCCTGGGCAGGGCGAAAAGCATTATCAAGGATGCATCTCACCCTAACCATGGACTTTTTACTCTCCTCCCATCCGGTAGGCGCTACAGGAGCCTCCGCTCCTGCACCAGCAGGCACAGGAAGAACTTCTTCCCTGAGGCTGTGACCCTGCTGAACCTCACCTCACAGCACTAAGCAGTATTGCATCCATATTGTACTGTCTCAGTACTTTTATATTTGTGTGCTGTAGCACTTACTTTTTATTTGCAGTTATTTTGTAAATAACACTATTCTATGCATTTCTGGTTAGATGCTAACTGCATTTCATTGGCTTTGTATCTGTACTCGGCACAATGACAATAAAGTTGAATCTAATCTAATCATAGACTTCCAGCCAGTATATCCCATCAAACACTGCTCTGTCTTCCATGGGTAACCTAATTCTGAATCCTAATGGCCAGGTCACTATGGATCCCATACACCTTAATTTTCTGGATGAACTTCCCATGAGGATCTTGTCAAATACTTTACTAAAATTCATATAGGCAACAGCTACTGCTCTACTTTCAAAGTTCAAAGTACACTTACTATCAAAGTATGGATATATTACACATCCTTGAGATTCATCTCTTGAAAGGCTGCCACAAAACAAAGCAATCCAAAATAACCAATACAAAAAACACTGTTGAACATCCAATGTGCAGAGAGAAAAAAAACACACATCATGCAAACAGTAACTGCAAGCAAATAATGTTCTGAGCTGAAGTCCTATCACCTGTCACCTTTATCATCTTCTCAGAAAATCTCAAACAAACATGATTTGCACCACACGAAGCCACGTTGACTGTTCGTAATTAGGCAAATGTTTTCCAAATTCTTGTAAGTTCCATCCCTAATAATCCTCACCGATAATGTCCCTACTACTTTGTATTAACATAAGACTCATAGATCTATAGCTTCTAGGAATATTCCTATTTCCTTTCTTCAATAAGGGGCATTAGCTGCTTGCCAGTCCTCTGGGAATTTGCCTGTGGCTAGAAAGGACACAAAGGTATTGGTCAGGGCTCCAGTAATTTAACTACTTGCCTCTCTCACTAACCTGAAGTATGGCCTATCAGGCCGAGGAGTCTTATTCACCTAAATGTTCTTCAAGAGATCCTTTTCTTTATCTCAAAATGCCCTAGCATATTAGCATGCTGCACTCTGGTCTCACTACCCTCCATATTCTTCTCCCTGGTAAATACTGATACAGAATACTCACTTAGGACCTCACCAATATTCTCTACTTCCAAGCACAAGTTCCCTCCTTTATCCTTGAGTAGACTTACTCACTCCTGAGTTATCGTCTTGCTCTCAATGTATGTACAGAATGCCTTGGGATTCTCCTTAATTCCTCTTACCAAAATATTTTCATGGCCCCTTCTGACTTTCCCAGTTCCCTTCTTGTGTTCTTTTCTAGGTAAGGCAAGTAAACTTAGAGACTGTGTTCATGGAACTATAGTTAATGCATGGACTGTGATGTAGCCATTACAGAGACTTGTTGAGAGAAAGACAGGACTGGCAGCTCAACATTCTTGGATTCAGATGTTTCAGATATGACAGACAGGAATATTAAAGGGGTGGAGGAGCTACACTACTGATCAGGGAGAATGTCACAACAGCACTTAGACAAGACATCCTGGAAGCTCATCGACTGAGGCAATATGGATTGAGCTCAGGAGTAAGTAAGGAGCAATTAATATGATGGGGTTATGCTATATGCCTTCCAAGAGCCAGCAGGAGATAGAGTAACAGATATGTAGGCAGAGTATGGAAAGATGTAAAAATAACAGCTTAGCTGAAGTGGGTGACTTTAATCTTCTCAGTATTGAATGTAACTCATTTAGTGCCAGAGGCTTAGATGGGGCAGAATTTGTCAGGTGCATCCTGGAGGGTTCCTCATCACAGTTTGTAGATAATCCAGCCAGGGAAGGGCCATACTGGATCTTGTATTGGACAAAGAGCCTGGCCGGATGATTGGAACTTCAGTGGGAGAGCACCTTGAGAACAGTGATCACAAGTTTTCAGGCAGTTATGGATGAGGATAAGACTGGACCTCGCAGGAAAGAGCTAAACTGACTGGGAAAACTAATTACAATGGTATTAGGCAGGAGCTGGGGAGAGTAGACTGGAAGCAGCTGTTACTGGGAAAGTTCATACCTGATACACAGGAGTCATTTAAATACCAGCTGGTCAGAATTCAGGACTAACATGTTCCTGTGTGGGAGAAAGACAAGGGTAGCAAAGTTCAGGAACCTTGGATGATGAGAGATGTAAATTTAGACAAAAAGTGAAATGAAGCATATGCATGCTTAGGAAGTTGAAATTGGAAGGGGCCCTCGAGAAATATAAAGGAAGCAGGAGAGTGTCACAATGGTGGGGAATTGGGAGCAAGGGTGGACCCAAATGCAAGACACATCTTGTGAGGTTAAGTAAATTTAGTTTATTGTTACCAGGAGAGCTAGGCAGGAGCAGGAGTAGTGAACTGGACAAGGACTGAGGACTACGACTAGGCTGGGACCGAGGGTCTGGGCTAGGACTCGGAATTGGATCCCAGAACTAGAGGAGACATGAAGAGGCTAGGGTATGGACTCCGAGCCCGAGACTGGGCAAGGATCCAGTACCTGGGTCTTGCCTCGGGCTCGGACCCCAGAACCAGGCAAGGACATGACATGGGCTAGGGAGAGGAGGAACATGGAAAAACAGAGCCTTGGTCTCGGGAGAGCAGGCACACGGAACCATGGACACATACACAGAACACAGAGTCAGGACCCCTCCTTGGGTACAGGACATAGGGCTGGGACTCACACACAGAACAGAGAGCCGGGACCCCTCTTTGGGTACAGGACAAAGGGCCGGGACTCATGACCCCCTGCGGCGCAACGGCAAGATGGCCTGACATACCCCACGGAGGAGAGGACAAGACAAGACAAGACATGACACCCCCACGGGGCAACGGCAAGACGGCCGGACTTACCCCACGGAGACGAGGGCAAGACAAGACCAACACGAGAGAACACTAGACAGTACCTATCTAACTCCGGCGATAGAACTAGACCGAATTGCAGGCGAAGGCTGCAGACGAGGGCTAGAGGCAAGAGGGGCAGAGAAGGGATACAGACAGGGGGGGTAGGACAGGAATCACAGACCGCCAGGGCCAGGACTTGACTCAGAACTGGGAAGCCGCCAGGGCCGGTACTTGACTCAGAACTTAAATGCCGCCAGGGCCGGGACTCGACTCGGAACTTGGATGCCTCCAGGACCGGGACTTGACTCGGTACGTGGATGCCGCCAGGCACGGGACTTGACTCAGTACTTGGGTGCCCCCGGAGCCAGGACTTGACTCGGAGCCTCCGGGTAGTGGCGTGCTCTCAACTCGGCCCGGGAACAGTAGACAGCGGTTCTTGATTCCCTCTGGCGGGTTAACTGACGAACCCACCTCGGTGAGGAAACTTTGCAGGCTCGCTTTGGCAAGGTAACTTGACAGGGTTGCTCCGGTGAGGAAAGGCGAATTACCGACACTCGCTTCGGCAGAGACTAGGCTTGCTACGGCCAGATGACATTGGCACATTGTACCTTGGTGACTTTGCAAACGCTCCCGCACAGAACGGCTGAAAGCCAGAGACTATAAACCACCGGTTCAGCCGAGAGTAAGTTGCCTCTAATCACCAAGGCCGAGGGACACGGGAAAACAGGGAACCAAAGGGAAACAGGGAGTCAACGGTCCGGATCGTAACATAAACAAAGTAAATTTAAAGAGACCCCGATCCGGACCATTACAGAGAGAACTTAAATGGGGAGCCAGGAAATGTCCATGGCAAACAGAATTAAAGAGAATCCCAAAGCATTTTATACCTACATTAAAAGCAAGAGGATACACATGGAGAGGGTAGGACAACTAAAGGACAAAGGAAAGAATTTGTGTCTCGAGCCAGAGGAAGTGGGTTGAGATACTAACTAAGTACTTTGTTTTGGGATTCACTGAGGAGAAGGTCATGAAGGATAGTGACATCAGGAAGGGTTATGTTGATATTCTCGAGCATGTTGATATCAAGAAGGAGGAGATTTTGGGTCTTTAGATGAATATTAAGGGGGACGAGTCTCCAGAATCTGTTTGAATCTATCCCAGGTTATTAAGAGAGGCATGAGAAGAAATTGCAGGGTCCTCGACAGAGATTTCTGTATCCTCTTTAGTCACAAGCAAGATCCCAGAGGACTTAAGGATAGCTAATGCTGTTCCTCTGTTTAATCAGTGCAGCACTGTAAGTTACAGAAATTAGAGTTCATACCATCAGGTTGGAGACTACCAGACAGAATATGAGGTGTTGATCCTGCTCCCCTGACTTGGAACATCTGGTGGTCAAGTGTCATCCAATCTATCTGCTGAAGGAGTCTTCTGCTGCCATTGTGTTTGCAGTGTACATTCCAACCCTGGCACTGGAAGAGCTGGGCACTGTGATCAACAGTCATGAGACAGTGCAGCCGGATGCCTGCCTTATCATTGCAGGGAGATGTCAACCAGGCCAGTTTGAAGAAGTCTCTGAACATACCACCTGTGGAACCAGAAGAGTTTACATACTTAACCACTGTTACACCACCATCAAGAACACTTACCATGCCACCCCATGCCCAAACTTTGGCAAGTCCGATCACCTGGCTGTACTTCTACTCCCGGCCTACAGGCAGAGACTGAGGACCACAGCACCAGTGGTGAAGACTGTGAAGGTATAGTCAAGGAAGGTGAAGGATTGTTTACAGGACCGCTTTGAATTGGTGGACTGGACCGTATTCAAGGATTCATCTTCTGATCGGAATGACAGTTGTCACCAACTTCATCAAGGCCTGTGTTGATGAGTGTGTGTCCTCAAGAACATACTTTGAATGAAGCCAAACCAGAGGTAGGACTAGATTTGTAACATTCAAGACCAGTGGTCCAAAGCTTTACAAGAAGTCCAACTAAGACTTACGGAACACCTTTGTAGGAGCAGAAAAGCAACCCCGAGTGAAGTTAGAGACGGAATCGAGTGCATGTCAGCTATGAAAGGGTTTGAAGGTGATTACTTCCTATAAGGCAAAACCTAACATCACTAATGGCTGTGATGCTTCACTCCCAGATGAGCTCAAAACCTTTTATGCATGCCTTGAAAGGAAGAATAAAACTCTACCTGGGTGAATACCTGCAGCATCCAGTGACCCTGTGATATCTGTTGCAGAGGCCACCATCAGAACATCCTTTGAGAGTGAAACCTCACAAGGAATCAAGCCCTGATGGTAGGGTATCAAAAAGCTGTGCCAACTGACTGACGGGAGTGTTCAAGAACATCTTCAATCTCTCCCTGCTGCAGTCAGAGATTCCCTCCTGCTTCAAAAGGGCATCACTCATATCAGTGCCCTAGAAGAGCAGGGTGAGCTGCCTCAACAACTATCACCCAGTGGCACTCACATCTACTGTGATGAAGTGCTTTGAGAGGTTGGTCATAGCCAGAATCAACTCCTGCCCAAGCAGGGACCTAGATCCGCTGCAGTTTGCCTATTGCCACAACAGGTCAACAGCAGGTGCAATCTCACTGGCTTCCCTCTCAGTGTTGGACCACCTGGACAATAGCAATATTTACATCAGGCTGCTGTTTATTAAATACATCTCAGTGTTCGACATCATCATCCCCTTAATAATCACTAACAAGCTTCAAAACCAGGGCCTCTATACCTCTCTCTGCAACTGTATCCTTGAGTTTCTCATTGGGTAACCACAGTCAGTGCGGATCCAAAATAATATGTCCTCCTCACTGACAATCAACACAGACGCACCTCAAGGATGTGTGCTTAGTCTATTGCTCTACTCTTTCTACACCCATGACTGTGTGGCTAGGCACAGCTCAAACACTATCTATAAATTTGCTGAAGACACAACTGTTATCGGCAGAAAAGCAGATGAGGAGACATACAGGAGCAAGATAGATCAGCTGGTTGAGTGGTGTCACAACAACAACCTTGCACTCAACATCAGTAACACCAAGGAATTGGTTGTGGACTTCAGGGAGGGGAAATTGAGGGAACACATACCAGTCCTCAATGAGGGATCAGCAGTGGAAAGGGTGAGCAGTTTCAATTTCCTGGATGTCAGCACCTTCAAGGATTTATCCTGGGCCCAACATATTGATGCAATTATGAAGAAGGCACACCAGTGGCTATACCTCATTAAGAGTTTGAGGAGATTTGGTATATCACCAAAGATTCTAGCAAATTTTTACCGATACAGTGTGAAAGCGTTCTAAAAAATTGCATCACCATCTGGTATGGTGGCTCCAATGCACAGGATCGGAAATAGCTGCAGAGGGTTCTAACTTCAGTAAGCTCCATCATGGGCACGAGCCTCCACAGCATCAAGGACACCATCAACAGTTGAGTGTCCTTGTGCACCAGTAGGGTAACATGCAGATATAACAGGCAGTTAGGAAAGAAAATGGTGGTCTTCATAATGAGAGGATCTGTGCATAGAAACAGGGATATCTTGCCGTAATTGTACAGGGCCATGGTGAGACCAAACCTTGAATACCGTGTGCAGTTTTAGTTTCCATATCTGGAGAGAGTTGAGTGAAGGTTCACTAGACCTACCCTGAGATGACAGGAGTGACATATGAAGAAAGGTTGGATCAATTAGACACATAGTCACTGGGGTTTATTAGAGTGAGAGTTAACCTCAGAAACCAACACAATTTCAATGGGATTGGACAGATTAAATGCAGGAAGGATGTTCCTGATGGTGGACAGAGACCAGGGTTAGTCATGAGGAAAGGATAAGGGATGTCAGTTACCACTGATGTGAGGAGAAATTCCTTCTCTTGGAGTGTGGTGAATCCGTGGAATTCTCCACCACAGAAAGCAATTGAAGACAAACCATTCAATATATGCAGGAATTGGATGTTGTTCTTGGGGCTGGAGGAATCAAGGGCTACAGAGGGAAAGTGGAACAGGGTACTGAGTGTTGATAATCTGCCAGGGTCATACTGAATGGTGGAGGAAGTTCGGGGGATGAATAGTCTTTTGTTATTCCTGTTTGTTTCTATGTTATTTGCTCTGAGGTGTGCTCAGAGTTATTTTACAATGAGGACTGTAAACAAACTCATCTTGTATAAAGAAATGCTTAGAATCATAGACACAGCACAGGGACATTTAGCCTAATGTGCTTATGCTAGATCTTCACTGGAGAGAGCCCACTTATACCAACCCCTGTTCTTTCCCCAGAGCCCTTCATATGAATCAATTGCTTTGAAGTTACTTTCACCATCTTTTCGATCCATAATGTGAAACAAAATATCACAGTATTCAGTCATATGTGATTATACATTGTCATGGATCATTAAGACAGGCCATTTGGCCTACAGCGTCCAGTGTACCAAGCTATACTCATCCCATCTTGCAGCAGTCAGATGGTGGTGGATAAATGCCAGGCAGCAGGAAGTCAAAATGACAGTCTGGGCCTGAACTGGAACTGATTGGAAAATCATCGCTGACTACAGTCAGTAAGACATGGCCATTAAAAGGGCTTGCGTCTGTGCTCCGGGACTCTATAATTCTATCTGTTATTACATGTGAGTGAACACAGCAGTACTGTGTTTTGCCATTCATTTTAAGTGTTTGTCAGTTATTTTCTTCAGTATCTGTTCTGTGAAAACTTCCCCGCGCTGAAACTTTTTAGGCCTACAGAGCCTTTGAAGGTAATTTTCTAAAAAATTCCTCAATATTCCGGATGTAGAAAGGAGGTTAGGTGGTCACTGGTAAAGCTAACATACATTGGCCTTTAGAGATCTGAAATTCAGTAACTTTTGACTACTGAAGTTCACAGGCTGATGTTCTTTCACAATTCTGTTCATTAAGCATTGTCTGAACTGCACAAATGATTGTGATGGAATTCTTTGGGATGATTGGCTAGTCATGCGGGAAAATGTATCCATGTGTACAGGCCAAATTCCTCTTTGGTTGCATCTGTCAATATTGATCAGCTCTGATAGTCTACTCATTGGGATGATAACAGTGGTGCTGTGCAATAACCAAGACATGCTTAGCATTCCGAAAATTGGTTCCCGCTATCCAGTCTCTGAGAAAATTTGGGAGTAGGTGAGCAGAGGTAGTGGGGAGGGAGGGGGAGAGGGAGACACACACACACACACACACACACACACACACACACACACACACCTGTTGGTTGGGGGTCAACCATGGATGTTGCACCCCAGCTGTCTACATGATACACAAGCCAGGGCAGTACGATATGGAGAGCAAGCTGTTGACCATTTAACACAGCTGATGAATCCAAAGGAATGGCAGGGGCTGATGCAGTTTGGCACCAGTGACATCACAGGAGTTGTCAGTCAGGATTGAACTCGAAGTAGGACTGCCTTGGGAATTCCAACTCCAGAATTTGCCTCAGTATTGACTACCGAAGTCTTTCTGATGAGTGGGTACAGCCGCAAGGCAGCGGAGGTTTGAGACCACAGTTTTCCTTCTCCTAGATGGGCTGCCAGCCATGGCTGACGAGCCCCATCTGCCCAAAGAGACTGGTTTTAAGGTAACCTGCCTTTGCCCCTTGTCCTGTCGGCAGAAACAGTAGTTAAGCTTCGTACCTACTGTAAGCCACACGTGAAGGCCAGGAGCTGGACTTGGTTGTCAGAGACTATCTGAGATGCTCACCATTGGGAGCGTTTAATAGGTAGTAGGAGCTTATCCCCACCACCTCTCCCAGCTAGAACAGCCTTAAGGTTGACAGTACAATCGGACAATCCCCTAGACTTGCTGATGTCTGCGGGACATTGAGGATAGCCAAGGCCATTGGTGGGTCATGCGAACTTTATAGAGGGTCAGTACTCAAATCCATTTGCACTTAGCAGCTGAAAAACACAGCTTCATTTGAGAGCTCCTTCAATATGGAGTTACAATTCTCCAAGGGTTGAAAGTGAGCATCGCCACGGGCCCTGGAGATGATACAAAAATTTGTGCAATTTAGACACTTTTTCAGTGGTGAAAGTAACTTAGTAGATTTCTCCAGCCAAATAATTCACCCATTCCTACAGAATCCCCTATTGTTTAAATGTGGATTTCCAGATTCAGAAGATGAAAATGTTTTGGGTCCTTAATTATTTATTTTTAATTAAATTCTTTTTAAATTATTGCAATTTTTTGCATAGATTATTGAAATCAGTCTTAATAGTTTTTAAATGGCTCTGATAAGAAACATATAAAAAGATAAAGCTTTATGTACAGCCAAAGACTGCCTCTTAGGGTGGGTCTTCAGCATTATGTTTCCTAAGACCCATATGCCACTGAGGCATTGGTGCACCTCACTCCTGGGTGAGGGGGTCAACTTCACTGGTCCTCTGAATCTGGCCATGCCAGTCGTTAGGCTAACTTGGAACTCAGCGTCTCAGCATGCATAAACACAAGCATTGTCTGTGTAGCAATGCTTATCTAATGAGGTTAGAATGGCCTTCATTCTGGAGTGTAGGGGTCATAACTTGGACAGTTTCCTACTAGTCCTGCAGATTACCTACACTCCAGTGGATAGATTGTTAGAAATAGGGTAGAGCATTGCAGTAGAAAAGAGTAAAAAATGTGTCAAGGCAATGATGCACCTTTGTTAGACACCAAGGATGTGCTCAAAGCTTTCTTGGAGATCTGCACTATCCCCATTGATGCCTGGGAATCGCTGTCTCATGACAGATGAACGTGAAGAAGGAACATTTGGGATGGAATTGAAACCCTTTGGTCCATACAGGGATACAGGGATTGCAAGAGTGGGTAGACTGGGAGCACCACCCAAGTCAAGCAACTCATGTGGTTCTCACTTGTGTAGCTAACAAAACTCTACCAATTTTCTCAGCAGTACAAAGATAAGGATTACATGGGCAAAATTCTGGCAGGCACGTTTAAATGCATTGAGAATGTTAAATCGGAATATTTTCATGGTGTGATACTTAAGTGACCACACATGAACTCTCCAAGTGTAATGACAAAATCTTATGCAATTTTGGCACTTGATTTCTAAGGAAGTGAAACATTTATTATCTCTCAGCAGTATATATCTCTAGTCAGGATCCATCTATGTTAAGGTTTGGATACTGAACTGTAAATGTTATGTCTATTTCTGGTATTAATAAAATGCTTAGAACCAAGCCTTGGTTTATAGTTTATTAAGCATGTAGTATACACACAACAGATGGTGCTTACAGATCATAGCTGATTGGAGATTTGAACATTGACACTTCCTATCATGGTAGATAGAGTTTTTTATTCAAATCCAAGACATTTGTACGAAGTGGAACTTTTTTCTCACACTCTGATATTTCCCTTTGTGGAATCCAAATGTTTTGCATTCTATTACTGATTAAAACACAACATGCAAAAAGAATTTAATTGCATTTGTCCCTTATTAATATTTAGTTAATAATTCCCATATGCTCTCTCTCTATTGCACTATTTGCCAGTAGCTTTTCTCTTACTATGTATGATTCTACAATTCCTACGACCTTAAACTATAAAAGTAATTGATTCATTATTGTTCCAAGTTCCTGATTTTATAGAAACCCTAATCATCTGATAATGTACTGTATGTTCAATTGTTTTTGACACAATATCTTTAACAGCAATTCCTTGAGAGCAAGGATACGATTTAACATCTTTAATTGCCTCATCATTCAGGTGATTACTTTATCCTAAAGCCATTAACAATTTAAAGATTATTACTAAAAAATTAGCACACTTTCCTGCTCAAAGATTAGAAGTGGCTTGTGTATATAATATTTCAGTAATATTTGAGTAATATTGTTTGATTAAGCATTCTCCGTTATTCACATAATTCATTAGGGGTTATATGTAAAAGTACACAAATGGCATACTTCATTATGTCACCACATCATATGTGTGTGCCTCTCTAAAAGTAAAAGCAAAACGTGCACACTTTATCCATGGGCTCCCATGCTTTTTCTTTCAATTAGTTTTGAAGTTACAAAACATTACAGAGGTGACAATTAAGGTTTAAAATGAACCCGAGATGACCACCTATCTGTTGAAGCATAGCAAGATGTTTGTGTTTTTAAAAAAGCGCAGACAGATGTTTGAGTTTAAAAAAAGCGAAGCATGTGTCTCTTCGGAAGGGACAGAAATGGTCGAGTTAAGTGAAAAGGCAGAAAACAGACAAAATTCACGGTTTCATAAACAGTAAGTACTGGGTGATAATAATCATAAATTAAAAAAAGCAGAAATGGCTGGCTACATCAGAAAAAAAGACACATTCGATTGCACAAGAGATAACCGGTTGTATACTGAGCAAATTGAGCAGTATCTTTGAGAAGCAAATGCCAGTTTTGATTAGTGTAATAGGTGGAAAAGCATACAGTTTGTTTAGAAGTTTAATTGTTCCAACCAAACCAGCCAAAATGTGCTTTCCTGATATGGTGAAAGTAACGTAGGAACATTTAGAACAAAAACCATTGTTAATTGAAGAACAACTCAGGTTTCATAAGCAGAATTGAAAGGAAGGGGAACCCACACATGGCTGAATTGAAGAGATTGTCCAAGCATTGTCAGTTCAGCGAATGGTTTAATGATGCACTGAGAGACTGTTTAGTTTGTGGAATTTTACAAGAAAGTATTCAAAAATGGTTCCGAACTGAAGCACAACTCACATTTATAAGAGCAGTTGAAATCGCAGTATCTATAGAATCAGCAGACAGAGCTGCAATTGTGTTGCAGTCAGGAATCAAAGCGAGCATGAACAAAATTACAATGTCCAAACATAAACCTGATTGGCCGAACAAATTATGTTACCTTTGTGGCAGGGGCTCACGTACACCTGACCAATGCAGGTTTAAAGTCAAAACTTGCAGAAATTGCAACAAAGTAGTGCACATAAAAAGAACATCTTGGGCAGACAAAAATAAATGATTTGTGCAGGAAAGAGAAAAAGTTTGACAAAGCCTGTCCGGTTCCTTATACCATCCACAATAAAGTAGCCACTGTGCAAAATTGCATGGAGGCTGAATGAATTCTTTCCAAGGTTGAGTGGAGCCCATGGACAATGTTCCTAGTAGCCACCAAGAATGGGTCTATCAGGATCTGTGGTGATTTTAAGGTCACCATCAGCCTGGTATTGAAAGTATATCAATACCCTCTGCCCAGGATAGAGGATCTTTGCAAACAATTCAGCAAAGTGAAGCCTACCTACAGATGGAGATGGAGAAAGAGTCCAAAGTGTTTCTCACCATAAACACTCACAAGCGGCTGTATTGCTATAATAGACTTAATTTTGGAGCAACATCTGCACCTGCACTCTGGCAGAAAGCTATGGACCAGGTGCTGTAAGGCTGCCCAAGCACTCAGTGTTACCTGGATCACATCACTGTTACCAGTGAGAATAACAAGGAACATCTCCGACATCTCAAGACAGTGTTAAAAAGATTATGGGCTCAGAGCATGACGGAAACAAGTCTGAATTCTTTAAGTCATTGACGCACAAGAATTACGCAAGTGTGCTGAGAAAATTCAAGCAGTGGTGAACGCTCCAAGGCCAAAGGGTGTGTCACGTTTTCTGGTTCTTTTTTTGGATTTGTCAATTACAATAACAGGTTCCTGCCAAACTTGGCTACTGTGCTCCACCCTTTGAACTCATTACTACAGAGTGGGAAGAAGTGGCGATGGACAAAGCAGTGTGAAGTGCCTTTCCAAAAGGCAAAGGAGATGGTGACATCAGACACTGTACTCACAGATTATGATCCACACTGTCCAGTGAAACTTGTCTGTGGCTCCTTGCCTTATGGTATAGGTGCAGTCATGAGTGATGGAAGTGAATACCCCATAGCCTTTGCATCGCATTCCCTTACCACTGCATAGAAAAATTATGCACAGATTGACAGAGAGGCCTTGAGTCTGGTTTGATGTGTAAAATGTTTCAACCAATACTTGTATGAGAGTAAGTTTACCCTCATTACTGATCATCAACCACTAGTGTCCACTTTCAGTCCACAGAAGAGCAGCAGCAGCTAAAGTGTTGGAGGAGCTACACACATGGTTAAAATGAAAGCATTGGCTCGAAGCTTTGTCCAGTGGCCTGCGACAGGTCAGCAAATCGAGTAGCTTACTGTGCAGAGTTCGGGATGCCAAGAGCAACATGGAGAAGAAAAGTGTCGGATCTGTCAGAACTACTTCCTACAGTCCCAGATTCAACTCCTACAACCACCACGGAGGGGGTCCCTGAACCTGAGATTGTTTCACAGCCACGTCTCACCTGCCAAGCTGAGTGAACCCCTTGTCAGGAAAGACATTATCCTACAAGAGTAAGAAATTAATCTCCACAGTGATTAAATCTTTTGTTCTCAATGGGACAATTTAAAATTTGCCATGCTGTGGATGTCAATATAGCAGTTGTATGATATAGTGTATATATACATAATTCATTTTGGGTTATGTAAAAGTATGTAAATTACATACGTCATTATGCCACCACATTATATGTGCACGCATTTCTATAAGTAAAAATGAAAAGTACACATGTTATTTCCGGGCTCCCGTGCTTTTCTTTCGATTAGTTTTAAAGTTACGATCTAGGTTGCTATTACTATAATAGCAATATAAACCAATAAATAGTATCACATTTGTAGATGTCAGGACAAAATAAGTAATCCTTACCAAGAATTTCTCCACTGTTTGCTCCACAGCTAACACTAAAATGTTATTTCATAGGAAAAGGAAAAGATTATTTTGTTTGTAACCATTCAGTTAGATCTCAATCTCAAATCTATATATCCATCTTAAGGCCATATAACTTTGGGCTATGTTCTCATTCTGATGAAAGTACTGAAATTATCACTGAATCTATAATTAGCTACACCCTGGTGACTCTGTGCTGCACCCCATCCAAAGCTAAATGCTGTCCTTCAAACAGAGTTTGACCAAGTTCTTGTGCATCTGAAGCCATAACTCCTCTCCTTACCAAGATTATGGACTAACGGGCTCTGCATTACTACTGATGGCAAAATGGTGTAAAACAGCATCCTCCACTGCAATGTGGGGATAGATAAAGATGTCAACATTCAAAGGACCAATTCAGGGAAGATTACAAATTAGGATCAGAAATTAAACCTAGTGTGCCGAAGGGTCTCAGCCCGAAATGTCAACTGCGTACTCTTTTCCATAGATGCTGTCTGGCCTGCTGAGTTCCTCCAGCGTTTTGTGTGTTGCTCGGATTTCTAGCATCGGCAGATTTTCTCGTTTGTCATCAAAGTAGGAGCTTGTAACCACAAAATGATGCACAATGAACTACCAAGAAAAGAAACCTGATGAAAGTGGATGAAATAAAATTAGTACTGACTAAGAGTTTTGACTCAGAGAATCAGGAAGCAAGGTAAGTTTTGTAGGAACAAACCAAAGGCCATCCGTATTTGGAGTTCAGAATAACAGGTCATTTCAAGTCAAGTCAAGTCAAGTCACTTATTATTATCATTTCGACCATAACTGCTGGTACAGTACACAGTAAAAATGGGACAACGTTTTCCAGGACCGTGGTGCTACATGAAACAATACAAAAACTACACTGAACTACGTAAAACAACACAAAAACTACACGAGACTACAGACCTACCCAGGACTGCATAAAGTGCACAAAACAGTGCAGGCACTACAATAAATAATAAACAAGACAATAGGCACAGTAGAGGGCAGTAGGTTGGTGTCAGTCCAGGCTCTGGGTATTGAGGAGTCAGATGGCTTGGGGGAAGAAACTGTTACATAGTCTGGTCATGAGAGCCCGAATGCTTCGGTGTCTTTTTCCAGATGGCAGGAGGGAGAAGAGTTTGTATGAGGGGTGCATGGGGTCCTTCATAATGCTGTCTGATTTGCGGATGCAGTGTGTGGTGTAAGTGTCTGTAATGGCGGGAAGAGAGACCCCGATAATCTTCTCAGCTGACCTCACTATCTGCTGCAGGGTCTTGTGATCCGAGGTGGTGCAATTTCCAAACCAGGCAGTGATGCAGCTGCTCAGGATGCTCTCAATACAACCTCTGTAGAATGTGGTGA
This sequence comes from Mobula birostris, assembly GCF_030028105.1. NCBI lineage: Eukaryota > Metazoa > Chordata > Chondrichthyes > Myliobatiformes > Myliobatidae > Mobula > Mobula birostris. The sequence continues at coordinate 54,916,194 of NC_092402.1, forward strand.
GGATGGGGGGTGAGAGATGGACTTTTCTCAGCCTTCGCAGAAAGTAGAGATGCTGCTGGGCTTTCTTTGCTATGGAGCTGGTGTTGAAGGACCAGGTGAGATTCTCCGCCAGGTGAACACCAAGAAATTTGGTGCTCTTAACGATCTCTATGGAGGAGTCGTCGATGTTCAGCGGAGAGTGGTTGCTCCATGTCCTCCTGAAGTCAATAACCATCTCTTTTGTTTTGTTCACACTCAGAGACAGGTTGTTGGCTCTGCACCAGTCCGTTAGCTGCTGCACCTCCTCTCTGTATGCTGACTCATCGTTCTTGCTGATGAGACCCACCACGGTTGTGTCATCGGCGAACTTGATGATGTGGTTCGAGCTGTGTGTTGCAGCACAGTCGTGGGTCAGCAGAGTGAACAGCAGTGGACTGAGCACACAGCCCTGGGGGGCCCCCGTGCTCACTGTGATGGTGTTGGAGATGCTGCTTCCGATCCGGACTGACTGAGGTCTCCTAGTCAGGAAGTCTAGGATCCAGTTGCAGAGGGAGGTGTTCAGGCTCAGCTTTCCAATCAGTCTCTGGGAATGATTGTGTTGAATGCTGAACTGAAGTCTATGGGCAACATTTGAATGTACGTGTCTTTTTTGTCCAGGTGGGTTAGGGCCAGGTGGAGGGTGATGGCAATGGCATCATCTGTTGAACAGTTGGGACGGTAGGCGAACTGCAGGGGCTTGAGTGAGGGGGGCAGCAGGGTCTTGATGTGCCTCATGACGAGCCTCTCGAAACACTTCATGATAATGGATGTGAGTGCAACGGGACGGTAGTCGTTGAGGCAGGACACTGAAGACTTCTTTGGCACAGGGACGATGGTGGCGGCCTTGAAGCATGTTGGAACGACGGCGCTGCTCAGGGAGATGTTGAAGATGTCAGTGAGAATCTCAGCTAGCTGGTCTGCACATCCTCTAAGCACTATGCCAGGAACATTGTCTGGTCCAGCAGCTTTCCGTGGGTTGACCCTGCACCGGGTTCTCCTCACACAGGCCACGTTAAGACACAGCACCTGGTCATTTGGAGGAGAGGTGGTCTTCCTTGCCGCCACGTCATTGTCTGCCTCAAAACGAGCGTAGAAGTTATTCAACGCATCTGGGAGGGAGGCATCTCCAGCACAGGCAGGTGGTGTTGTCTTGTAGTTGTTGGTTGACCACCCAGTAGCTTATTTTTCTAAAAAATTTAATATCCATCAGAGAAATTATTCCACTGTAGAGAAAGAGTTACTGGCCGTCATACTAGCATTACAACATTTTGAGGTTTATATTTGTCTGGCACGGAAACCACTGGTAATTTACACTGATCACAACTCATTAGTGTTTTTGGCCATTATGAAGGATAAAAACAAAAGGTTGCTAAATTGGAGCCTGGTCCTACAGGAATTTGATATCAAAATAAAACATATAAAAGGAACGGAAAATGTGATTGCTGACTGTCTGTCAAGGTGTTGAAAACTTAAAGTTCTCTGTATTAGCCGAATAGCTGATGACCCTGTATAATAGTGTGTATCTAATAATGTATTCATGCCCATAATTTTTACCCCGGTAAAAATCCTTTGAAGGGGAGGGGTGTGATGACAAACCAAGTTATCAGAAGATTGATGCTGATGAGAGAGATAAGAGAGACAATGGAGAAACATTCAAAATGCTAATAAGAGAGCAGAGAGAGATTAACGAGAAAGAAACACATTTCAGGATATTGACAGACCGGTTGCTTTGAACCTGAACTGTTTGAAGTTTGATGGACAGGCGATACCCCAGCAGGGGGATAAAAAGAACAGGTTCGCTAAGGCACGACACACACTACGAGATCACGAGACAACGAGACCCTGGAAGAGCGATGTGCCCTCACAAGTTGGTGAGAGTTGGAGGTCTGGTTCGAGGGAACCGACCATAGACTGACAGGGTGAAAAGGGACGATCGGCGGGAACCTGGTGTGTGTGTCCGCCCTTGCCTGGGTGCCGGGTTCACCGTGGAAGAACGGTCGTATCCGGAACGGAGGGGTCACAGTCGGTGACCACAGAAGACATAAAAGAGTTCGCTCGAAAGCTAACTGTGAAGAACATCAAAGGTCTGTCTGACTCAAAATTTGCGTTCTCTCTCTCTCTCTCCAACGGCACAACAGCGATTACTGCGAACTGTACTAAGCTGAACTGAACTCTGCGTCACTTGAGACTGATCATTTTACCCCTAGACTGCGATAGAGCTTACCCTTTTACCTATTACCCTAGCTCTGTGTACATGTGTGTTTTATCATTGCTAACCTGTTGTATTTATACCCTTACAATTAGAGTACTGTGTTACTTATTTCTTTAATAAAACTTTATTAGTTTCTGTTAAACCAGACTCCAACACGTGGTCCATTTCTGCTGGTTTGGCAACCCAGTAACATAAGTGGGGGCATGTCCTGAATGCCCTTCTACATGCGCCGCGTGTCGCCGCTGTCCTGGAAGTGGCTGTGGATTCGCTGGGCGTGTGCACGCTTTGCCTCTCTGATGGCCCGGGACAGTATGGCCCTCGCTGTTGTTAGGGCTGCCTTGTCACCTGCTCTGAAGGCGGAATCGCGGGTCCTCAGCAGCACACGCACCTCCACTGTCATCCATGGCTTCTGGTTAGCGCGTGTAGTGATGGTCCTGGACACAGTGGCATCATCGATTCACTTGCTGATGTAGCTAGTCACTGATGCCCTGTACTCCTCTAAGTTGGTAGAGTCGCCATCGGTTGCAGCCTCCCTGAACGTGTGCCAGGCAGTGTGCTCAAAGCAGTCTTGAAGAGCAGAGATGGCTCTTTATAAAAGTCTGGTGCGCACCAGGAGACCAGTCAAAGCTGATGGCATAGAGGTATCTAAGATCAGAGACAGTCGGTTTAAATTGAGGAGTGAAAAGTTTAGAGGGGATCTGAGGAAGAATTGTTCCCCCAGAGGTGGTGGTGGTGTGTGTGTGTGTGGGGGGGGGGGGTGAAATCTGGAAAGCATTGCCTGAGAGGGTGGTGGCGGCAGACTCTACCCGGCATTAAACAATTATTCAGCCGAGCACTTGAATCACGAAGGTAGAGAAGGGTACGGACTAAATGCTGGGAAATGCAGGGCGGAAAGGCTTTTGACTCTCTTTCCACTGAAGCTGATTCATTCGCATGGGGAACTCTCCAAAATACACACTGCTTTCATTCCAAGTGAGCAATGCCTTTGTTGAATTTAACGGCATAGCTGATTGGTGTGCTGGCGAGCAGGGGAGTGGGACGGGTGTAGGTCCGCAGGCCGGTGATTGGGAGAGGAGCAAACGAGGTGGGATCGGATTTGGCGTTGGGCTGTAACTGACTTCTCAGACTGCCAACGGTGGCTTGCCGGCTGCATGTGTTATTGCGAAGCAGACTTTAAAGTGGTCAGTGATATACAACGGCAAATCATTTGTTAAACATATCTTCAGGATGGCAACTGGCCTAGAAGGAAAGAGGCAAAATAAACATGGTAACTTTTTTTTTGCTCATCTTCCAGCTACGGTTCTAGTTTGGGTTCCAACTTAGTTGTTAGTTTTCAAAGATACTGTTGGAGAAAGTTATTTGTAAAACTTATATCTGTAGAGGTGGTTGTGCGAAGGTGAAGAAGGATGGTTAAGAGATCCAGGTGAGTGGGGAGCTCTTCCGCTACCTTCCATCAGTGATTCACTCCAAGTCTAGACTTATGAACAGAAAAGTGCTTTACAAACCTTATCAGTTTTTATCTCACCCTTCAAAGTGTTGTCTCCTGCTACCTGAGTGCGGGAGCGCTGCTTGACTTCGCTGACGGAGGAATCAGGTTGAATATGTCGTGAAATGTGTTGTTTTGCGGCATCAGTACATAGCAATACATAATATATAAAAGCCATAACATTAAATGTGTCGTGCGAAAAGAGAGCAAATAATAGTGAGGTAGTGTTCACGGGTTCATTCTCCATTCAGAAATCTGATGGTGGAGGGGAAGAAGCTGCTCCTGAAACGTTGTGTGTCTTCTGGCTCCTGTATCTCCTCAGGATCTCCACATTCCACGAGCTTACATATTTTTGATTTACTGGCCTCTCTCCTATTCCAATTCTTTGCTTTAAGAGAAAATTCTTTCTAATAAGGGCACCTCTGGTTGCAAATCCAAGCCTAATCAAAAAAGGAATGGAAGAGAGTCTGTTATCCATAATGAAGAGCTTGTGTCCCTGGCAACCAGTCTTCGAATTCTTATTGTTTCTACTGCTCAAATGTGTCACTTGTTGTTATTGACTCTGGGCTTAGTCCAGAGCGAGTTTGACAAAAGCTCTTGTAATTTGATCCAACACACATCAAAGTTGCTGGTGAACGCAGCAGGCCAGGCAGCATCTCTAGGAAGAGGTGCAGTCCACGTTTCAAGCCGAGACCCTTCCTAGAGATGCTGCCTGGCCTGCTGCGTTCACCAGCACTTTTATGTGTGTTGCTTGAATTTCCAGCATCTGCAGAATTCCTGCTGTTTGTAATTTGATCCTCTGTCTTCCACTGTTTATGCTGTTGCTCAGTGTCCCTTTGGTTTTAATTCCCTGGAATTACTTGGATGTTTGAGTATTTGGTTTGAGACCCCCTGGCTTTGTCTAGTTCCCTTCACGTTGTGCACCGTCCATGCAGCAGCTGGGGCCTGCTCCTCCTCTGTGTGTAAGTTACGAGTGAAAGGTTCCCTTGAGTCAGTGGGGATATTGCTTTTTTTTCCAAGGAAACTTTGAACACTTCCTTAAATTTTCTATCCACCTGGTGTTCTCTTTCTGTGATTGAGCTCATGATAGCTTTTGTGTTGGATACCTGACTGATGTAGTACTGAGAATGCTTGGACTACAAGTGTAACAATAGACTTGGTGACGCCCATATCTTTTTCCTCAAATCAAGCTGCACCTGGTAATTCCAGGCAGTCTCCTATCCAAGTGCGCAAACCAAGCCAAGTGTTTGGCTTAGCTTGTAAGATCAAATGGGTGCGTGTGTTTCTGGGCTGATACCAATAGGCTCTGATTGGCCCTATTTGTGAATATTCACAAATATTCCAAAGCATTCCATAGTTTGTTATGGAGTCATAAAACAGTACAGCACAGAAAAAAGCCCTTCCACCCATCTAGTCCATGCCAAACTACTACTCTGCCTAGACCCATCTCCCACACCAGGCCCATAGCCTTCCATACCCCTCCCATTCATGTACTTATCCAAACTTCTCTTCAATGTTGAAACCAAACCTACATCCACCACTTCCACTGGCAGCTCGTTCCATGTTCACACCACCCTCTGAGTAAAGAAGTTCCCTCTTAAGTTCTCCTTAAACATTTCACCTTTCACCTTTCCTGTAGACAGATGACCAGATCTGCACACAATACTCCAAATTAGGCCTCACCTGTGACACCACTTTTACAGATTCTTCTGTTTTACCATACTCCTCAGTGCCTTCCGATTCGCTGTATAAATCCTGCTCTGGTTTAGCCTCCCAAAGTGTAACCCCTCACACTTGTCTGCATTAAATTCCACCTGCCATTTTTCAGCCCATTTTTCCTGCCAGTCCACATCCCACTGGAAGCTTTGATAGCCTTGCTGTCCACCATGTCCCTAATCTTGGTGTCATCTGCAAATCTGCTGATTCAGTTAACCACATTATCATCCAGATCATTGATACAGATGACAAACAACATTAGACCCAACACCAACCCCTGTGGCACACTACTAATCCCACAGGCCTCCAGCAGGAGAGGCAGGCCTCTGCTACTACTCCCTGTCTTCTTCCACAAAGCAAATATCTTATCCAATTTACTACCTCATCTAGAATGCCAACCTTCTTGACAGACAAGGGTTAAAGAAAAGGAATAAACAAAGCCTTTATTTCCGGATAGCAATCAGTGATTAGTGGGGATGGGTGGTGCGGATAGCATCCTGGGTCATTTGTTGTGAATGTCTAGAAGCAATAAATAATTCAGATCACTTGACATCTTGAGGCTGAGCTGTGTTGTAGCTTTTGTGGTTCTTAACTCACCTCAAGGATTTTTAACTGCTTATCCACTGCAGACCCGGCTGGTGGTGTAGTAGCAGTGGCATCAGCTTCGGACTTCGGGACAAAGGGTCCCGAGTTCGAATCCAACTGGCTCCCCTGCACGCTTTCCATCCGCGCTGGGTTACGAGCTGGTGATCTCTTTGGAAACTCACCCGGCAGAAGGCAATGGCAAACCACTGCTGCAACTTACCTCACTAGGAATGATTCTGGAGGGCTGGAAAATTGAAAATGTCACTCCACTCTTTAAGAAGGGAGGGAGGTTGAAGAAAGGAAATTATAGTTAGCCTGACCTCAGATGTTGTTCATTATTAAGAATGAGGTTTCAGGGTATTTGCAGGCACCTGATAAATAAGGTCAAGGTCAGCATGGTTTGCTTATGGGGAAATCTTTCCTGACAAATCTGTTGGAATTCTTTGAGGAAATAACAGACAGGATAAACAAAGGAGAGTCAGTAGATGTTTACTTAGATTTTCAGACTGCCTTTGACAAAGTGCTGCATGTGATGCTGCTTTACAAGATAAGATCCCATGGTATTACAGGAAAGATACTAGCACGGATAGAAAATTGGCTGACTGGCAGGAGGCAAAGAGAGGGAATAAAGGGAGCCTTTTTTGGTTGGCTGCCATTGACTAGTGGTGTTCCACAGGGATTTGTGTTGGGACCGCTTCTTTTTACATTATATGTCAATGATTTGGATGATGGGTAGTGAAGAAGGTGTTTGGCACACTGCCCTTTAATCAGGGCATGAAGTATAGGATTGGGAAGTTATATTGCAGTTGTACATGACATTGCTGAGGCCTCACTTACTTTATACTTTATTGTCGCCAAACAATTGACACTAGAACGTACGATCATCACAGCGATATTTGATACTGCACTTCCCACCCCCTGAATTACAAATCCATAGTAAATATTAAAAATTTAAATTATAAATCATAAATAGAAAATAGAAAAATGGGAAGTAAGGTAGTACAAAAAAACCGAGAGGCAGGTCCGGATATTTGGAGAGTACGGCCCAGATCCGGGTCAGGATCCGTTCAGCAGTCTTATCACAGTTGGAAAGAAGCTGTTCCCAAATCTGGCCGTACGAGTCTTCAAGCTCCTGAGCCTTCTCCCGGAGGGAAGAGGGACGAAAAGTGTGTAGGCTGGGTGGGTCGTGTCCTTGATTATCCTGGCAGCACTGCTGCGACAGCGTGCGGTGTAAAGTGAGTCCACGGACGGAAGATTGGTTTGTGTGATGTGCTGTGCTGTGTTCACCATCTTCTGCAGCTTCTTTCGGTCTTGGACAGGACAACTTCCATACCAGGTTGTGATGCACCCTAGAAGAATGCTTTCTACGGTGCATCTATAAAAATTAGTGAGGGTTTTAGGGGACAGGCCAAATTTCTTTAGTTTTCTCAGGAAGTAAAGGCGCTGGTGGGCCTTCTTGGCAGTGGACTCTGCTTGGTTGGACCAAGTCAGGTCATTTGTGATATTGACCCTGAGGAACTTAAAGTTTTTGACCTGTTCCACTTGCACACCACCGATGTAAATTGGGTCGTGCGGTCCGCTACTCCTTCAGAAGTCAACAACCAATTCCTTCATCTTGCTGACGTTGAGGGATAGGTTATTGTCTTCGCACCATGCCACCAGGTTCTTAATTTCCTCTCTGTACTCAAACTCATCATTACCCGAGATACGGCCTACAATTGTTGTGTCATCAGCAAACTTATATATTGAGTTTGATGGAAACTTGGCTACACAATCATGGGTGTACAGTGAGTACAGCAGGGGGCTGAGTACACAGCCTTGTGGGGCACCGGTGCTCAGAGTGATTGTAGAGGAGAGCTTGTCCCCTATTTTTACAGCCTGGGTCCTATCTGTGAGGACGTTGAAGATCCAGCTGCAGATCTGAGTGCTAAGGCCCAGGTTCCGGAGCTTAGGAATCAGTTTATTTGGAATGATGGTATTAAAGGCAGAGCTGTAGTCAATGAAAAGGAGCCTTACGTATGCGTCTTTATTCTCCAGGTGTTCTAAGGAGGAATGTAGGGCCAGAGAGATGGCATCTGCCGTTGACCTGTTGCTCCGGTAGGCGAATTGTAAAGCATCGAGGTTGACCGGTAGGCTGTGGTTGATGTGTGCCATAACCATGTGGTAGTAGATGGAACACATTCTACTTGGAGTATTGTGTAAAGTTTTGTTATAGGGAAAGTGCTATTAAACTAGAAAGAGTGCAATAAAGATTTACCAGGATGTTGACTTGACTTGGGGACTTGAGTTACAAAGCGGGGTTGTGTAGACTCTGGGACTTTATTCCACGGACCCCTTTCTTAATGGTATTAGTCCATAGCATAAAAAAGTTTGGGAACCCCTGCTCTACACTATCCACAACTCCACCAACCTTGGTGTCATCTGCAAATGTATTAACTCATTATTCCACTATCTCATCCAAGTAATTTATAAAAAAAAACACAAATAGCAGGGGCCCCAGCAGAGATCTCTGCAGAATAGCACTTGTCACCAATCCCCAGGTAGAATGTGTTCCATCTACTACCACCCTCTTGCCTTCTGTTGGCAAGTCAATTCTGAATTCCTAGATCCCTTGCCCCCTGACAGTCTGAATGAGCCTACCATGGGGAACCTTATCAAATGCCTTACTAAAATCCATATACACCACATCCACTGCTCTACCTTCATCAATTTGTTCACTTCCTCGAAGAATTCAATCAGGTTCATGAGGAACGACTGCCCCTCACAAAGCCATGCTGCATATCCCTAATCAGACCATGCTTCTCCAAATGCTCATAAATCTTTTAAAAACTTTTTGTCATATGTACATCAAAAATATAAAGTGAGCTGCACTATTTGTGTCAAATGAAATCGGTGAGGATAGTGCTGGGCAGCCCACAAGTGTCGCCATGCTTCTGATGCCAACTTAGCATGCCCACATCCCCAATCCTAATAATAACAGTGTAAGACATAGGAGCAGAATTAGGCCATTTGGCCCATCGAGTCTGCTCCACCATTCCATCATGACTAATGTATTATCCCCTCTCAACTCCATTTTCCTGCCTTCTTCCCATAACCTTTGATGCCCTAACTAATCAAGACCTATCAACCTCCACTTTAAATGTACCTAACGACTTGGCCTCCACAGTCCGATGTGTCAATGAATTTCATAGATTCACTACCCTCTGGCTAAATAATTTCCTCAACATCTCTGTTCTAAATGGGCATTCCCCAATTCTGGACATCCTCTCCACGTCCATTCTATCTAGGCCCCACTCTCTTTAGAATGCTTCTTCATTTTTGGAATGTATCTATCCTGTGTTTTCTGAATTCTCCCCAGAAACACCAGCTGTTGCTGTTCTGTTGTTATCCCTGCTAGTGTCCCCTTCCAGTCAACTTTGGCTAACTCCTCTCTCATGCCTCTGTAATTCCCTTTACTGCACTATAATACTGATACATCTGTTTTCAGATTCTCCCTCTCAAACTGCAGGGTGAATTCTATTATATTATGATCACTGCTTCCTAAGTGTTCCTTTACTTAATAAGCTCCCTTATCAAATCTGGTGCATTACACAATACCCAATCTAGAATTGCCTTTCCCCTAGTGGGCTCAACCACAAGCTGTTCTAAAAAGCCGTCTCGTAGACATTCTACAAATTCCCTCTCTTGGGATTCAGCATCAACCTAATTTTCCCAATCTACCTGCAGATTGAAATCTCCCATGACTATTACATGCCTTTCCTATCTCCTGTTGTAATTTGTATCCCACATCCTGGGTACTGTTCGGAGGCCTGCGTATAACTCCTATCAGGGTCTTTCCACCCTTTCAGTCTCTTAAATCTACCCACAAGGATTCTACATCTTCTGATCCTAGGTCGCCTCTTTCTAAGGATTTGATTTTGATTTTTACCAACAAACCCAACTCACCCCCTCTGCCTACCTGCTTGTACTCTCAATACCATGTGTGTCCTTGAATGTTAAGCTCCCAGCTATGATCATCTTTCAGCCATGACTCGGTGTGCTACAAGATCATCTACCTTATTCTGTATACTGTGTGCATTCAAATATATCACCTTCAGTCCTCTATTCACTATCCTGCCTGACTTTGCCCCCATGTTATACTTCAACCCATTCCACTGACCACAATTTTGCCCTATCATCTGCCTATCTTTCCTGACAGTCTCACTACACACTGCCTCTCCTTGTATATCCACTGCCCCATCCACAGCCCTATCACTCTGGTTCCCATCCCCCTGCCAAGTTGGTTTAAATCCCCCCCAACACCTCTAGCAAACCTGCCAGCAAGGATATCATGTTCAGGTGAAACCCACCCCCTTTTGTACAGGTTGTGCCTTCCCCTGCAGAGATACCAATGTTCCAGAAATCAAAAACCCAGCCTCCTGCCACACATTATTTGACAAATCTTCCTATTCTTACCCTCAGTGGTACATGGCACAGGCAGAAATCCAGAGATTGCTACTCTGGAGTTCCTGCTTTTCAGCTTTCTACATAACATCCTATATTCTCTCTTCAGGACCTCCTCCCTTTTCCTATCTAAGTCGTTGGCACCAATGTGTTCCATGGTTTCTGGCTGCTCAGCGTACCTCTTTAGAATGCTGCTGACCCTGGCACCTGGGAGGCAAAACACCATCTGGGTGTCTTTTTCACATCCACAAAATCTCCTGTCTGTTCCTCTAACTATGGAATCCCCTATCACTATTACACACCTCTTCTCCCCCCCCCCCCCCCTTCCCTTCTGAGGCACAGACCCAGTTGCTGCAGCTTCACCCTAGTAGGTCAATTTCACCCCCTCCCCACCAAAAGTATCCAAAACAGTATGCTTATTATTGAGGGGAACGGCCACAGGGGTACTCTGTGCTGGCAGCCAATTCCCTTTCCATAAGATGATAAGGTATAGGAGCAGAAGTAGGCCATTCGGCCCATCGAGTCTGCTCGGCCATTCAATCCACTCCCCTGCCTTCTCCGCATTCCCTTTGATGCCCTGGCTAATCAAGAACCTATTTATCTCTGCCTTAAATGCACCCAATGACTTGGTCTCCACAGCCGCTCGTGGCAACAAATTCCACAGATTTACCACCCTCTGACTAAAGTAATTTCTTCGCATCTCTGTTCCTCTTTCCCTCTCTTGACAGTCACCCAGGTACCTGCTTTTGCTGTAATTTAGAGTTGACTGCCTACCTATAGCTCCTATCTGTCACCTCCTCATTCTGCTGTACGTACTGAAGGTCATCGATCTGCAGCTCCAGTTCCTTAACATGGTCTCTAAGTAGCTGCAGCTTGGTGCACTGCGTGCGGATGTTATCAGGGAGACTGGTGGTCTCCCAGAGTTCTCACATCTCACAATTACAATATAACACTAACTCTGGACCAATTTTCAGTACACTGATAGGCAAAGAAAAAGTGAACACTTTCTAGAAACTAACTTTGGACCTCCGCCTACACCTCCCTAAGCCAGTTGAGCCAAAGCCTCCCATGCTAACAGTACACCTTTGGAATCGGAGGAAACCAGAGCACCTAGAGGAAACCCACAAGGTCACAGTGGGATGGGGGAGAATCTACAAACTCCTAACAGAAAGCGGCGGAAATTGAACCCTGATCTTACAGCTGGCGGTGTAAAACATTGCGCTAACCACTTACATTTGATGTTATCTTGGACTTTTTAAAAAAAATATTTGATCCCTGAATTATACAGCCAGTGGAAGTTCGACTTAACTTTTCTTTTGCTCTGCTCACCAGTGGCCCCTCATAGCTCTTTACGTTAGTTCTTTTCATTAGTTCTGCAAACACCAAAAATAGTTGATCCATCTGGAGGATTTAGAAGAACAAATTTGTAGAGTGGTAGCAGATAGTTGCAAGAAATATAAGATCGTGATAGGTGATACTTAACTTTCCACATATTGACTGAGGCTCTTACACTGTAAAGCGATTGTTTCTCTGCCATAGTGCTCCGTGGGCTTGTCATCTTGCCAATGGAAACCTTTGTGCTCTATTCTGATGAATATGTTGACCTCTGTCTCATCCCTCCCAGTTAGTGAATACAATAAAGGCACGATGGCAACCTAATCTAGTGCTGATGAAATCATCTGTATTACAGCCTGCAGTAATTGGTGTTGGCTCCGACCCCACAGAGTACAAAAAATATTAAATTTGAACGAGGTGCCTTTCATTGCTGTGTCAATAAAAGTCCCCTTCAGATGAGGTGAGAGGCTGGAAGGAGGCCAGCTGCCATGGAACAGTGACATGAATCATGTGAGAAAATGGATACTTCAATTTTCCTTGCAACGATGAGGCCCTGTTTACAGCGCGTAAACAATGTTTGGTTTACTGGGCTAGACAATTGCAACTTTATCAATAGGGTGCTTATATATTTACAGAATTGAAGTCAGCTTGTTTGCCAGCATCTATGCAAATGTCATTTGAGTTGTCATGATGATGTAGTTTTATGCTTGTAAATAATCTTGATGCTGATTTGTGTGATAAGTTTTATCTTATTTACATGGCTTTATAATGGACCAGTGTGTGTGGGAAAGACAGTTTACCACGTGAAGAAATGTGCCCAATGTGACCTTTGAAACTGTTTTCCTAAAGCAATGATAGTGCAGAGTGAATTATTGTCTTTGTTCTCCTCTCACCACCCTGCTCACATATCAAAGTAGAGCATTTTCTAAATCAGATTGTCGGGCACGATGCTACCAGGTCTATCCAAAACATTAAAATCATACTGCTACTCTATACCCACTTTATTGGTGAAAATATTGAAGTGGTGCTTGTGGCTACTGTGGTGGGTGCTGGGATGATGCTGGTATCACCCTGGTGACAGGGGATTACAGTTCAGTCAGATTCTCGGTGCCCAGGGTCCTAGAAACATCTGAGCATTTTGTGATCTGCATCATAATGTGATGGCATTCATGGCAAGAGGATTCGAGTACAGGAGCAGGGAGGTACTACTGCAGTTGTACAAGGCCTTGGTGAGACCACACCTGGAGTATTGTGTGCAGTTTTGGTCCCCTAATCTGAGGAAAGACATTCTTGCCATAGAGGGAGTACAAAGGAGGTTCACCAGATTGATTCCTGGGATGGCAGGACTTTCACATGAAGAAAGACTGGATCAACTGTGCTTGTACTTGTTGGAATTTAGAAGATTGAGGGGGGATCTGATTGAAACGTATAAGATCCTAAAGGGATTGGACAGGCTAGATGCATGAAGATTGTTCCCGATGTTGGGGAAGTCCAGAACGAGGGGTCACAGTTTAAGGATAAAGGGGAAGGAAGCCTTTTAGGACTGAGATGAGGAAAAACTTCTTCACACAGAGAGTGGTGAATCTGTGGAATTCTCTGCCATGGGAAACAGTTGAGGCCAGTTCATTGGCTATATTTAAGAGGGAGTTAGATATGGCCCTTGTGGCTAAAGGGATCAGGGGGTATGGAGAGAAGGCTGGTACAGGGTTCTGAGTTGGATGATCAGCCATGATCATACTGAATGGCGTTGCCGGCTGGAAGGGCCGAATGGTCTACTTCTGCATCTACTTTCTATGTTTCTATAAGGAGGAGTGGGGTACTCCGGTCAAATTACCTTGAAGTGATGAACACACTTTGCAACTGTTGATTCCCACCCTGCCTGTTCCTCTTTTCACAAAAAGACATGTTGTTTCCCCAGACGTCAATGGAACACAGAGAAAACATCCCCTTACTGTGGATGGAATATTGCTGGATCGGCCACTGAATGACCCTAAAGGAGGAGAGCAATTTGTCCAAGATGCATTTCAGGTCATTTTGGATGAAGCCATAAGGAAGGGGACAGATGTCGATGAACAGGTAGGAGTGGTTTCAGTCTTTTTTTTTCTGAAAGAGGTGATTTGGTCTCTAATGCTCAAACCAATGAGTATTTCTTGCTGTTGCAGGGTCATACAGTGCAGAAAAGAGCCTTTTGGCCCAACCAGTCTGTGCCGACCAAAATCTCCATCCAAGCTTGTCGCATTTGCACACATTTGGCCTATCTCCCTTTAAAGCTTTCCTATCCCCGTACGTGTTCAAGTGTTGTTTAAATGTTAATGTGTCTGCCTCAATCACGTTCTCTTGTAGGATGACCAAAACTGAACACCATGTTCCAAATCCAGCTTCACCAGAGTCCTATAACACTGCAGGTTAACATCCCAGCTTCTGTATTCAGTTCCCTGACTGAAAGCCAGCGTGCCAAAAACATTCACCATCCTTTCTACCTGTGACGGCGCTTTCAAGGTACCATGTGCCTGTACTCTGAAGTGCTCCCTCTGTTCTACAACACTCCACAGGGCCTGACGATTCAACGTGAAAGTCCTACCCTCAAATGTCTACTTAAAATATAAAACCTTGCCCTTATATTTGTCATTCCTTGGCCCACTAACCCAGCTGATCAAGATTCCTTTGTAAATCCTGATAACCATCTTCAATGTCGACAACGCCACCTACTTTAGTTCCATCGACAAATTTACTCGCCACGCCTTCTACATTCTCATTGAATATAGACGACAACTATCAATGGCTCTAGCACCAACTACTAGTCACTGGCCTTCAGTATGAAAAACAACCTTTCACCATGACCTGCTGCTTCCTCCATCAAGTCAATTGTGTATCCAATTGGTTCAAAATTCAAAGTGCATTTATTATTGAAGTATGTATACATCATACAATCTTGAGATTCGTCTCGTTACAGGCAGCCAAGAGACACTCTCTCCCTGGATCCCATGCAGTCTAACTTTCCACGGCAGCCTATTGCGTGAACTGTATCAAAGTCCATATATTATAGACCATGTCCTACCCCCCTTGCCCTCTCTGACCTCCTTGATTGCTTTAATAAACTATCAAATTCATGAGCCATAACGTTGCATGCACAAAGCCATGCTGACTTTTTGTATCACCCCTGTCTTTCCAAATGCATGTACACTTTGTCCTTCAGCATACTCTGCTGTAACTTACTTACCATAGATGTTAGACTTACTAGTCTATAGCCTGTATAAACAGGATGCAAAACAAGCTTTTTATTGGATCTTGGTATGTGTGACAATAATAAACCACTGCCCATACTTTAAAAACTTTTCTCAACATGCCTTTCAACTTCCAATAAAGCTATGAACATTTACCCCCAGAACTCTGTTCTTGCACCCTTTTTTATAATTATGCCCTTTGGTTTGTGTTGTCTGTTCTCATTGTTCCTTTCAAGTCTGTCTATAGCTCCTCAAAGTCTATCGGGATCCTGTGCTCCATTCACAATGCTTCCAAGTTACATCCATCTGGAAATTATACCCTTTGTACCCAAGTTCAAGTTATTAAGGAAGATAGTAGTCCTTTTACTGACCTCCAGTGAGCTTGACTGTACGCTTTGCCACATTTAACCCCAATCCAAAAATAAACATTCTTTGTTACTTTTGCCAATTTTCTCTCTGTGCTGTTCCAGGCTTTTTAAAAAAAAATTTCATCACTCTCAGTCCTGACGGCTGGATGAGCTGTGCCCTCTGCCAGTGATCGGCCAGTCTCCCTAATATCCATGACCCAGATTTGGATGGGCACAATGTTTTGTAATGCTGATGATTTTTTCAAACAAACCATTTAAATGGATGAATACACCTATATTGCTGACAGAAAATATCTTAGGAAAGCAAGTGGAAATTTTAGGCACATCAAATGACCTGGTGTTTTGGTGAGAATTATCTCTTTTTCCAGGTAAGATTTGGACAGGAGTTCAGTAAATCATCTGCCAGGATGGGGAACCCATGATTCATTTGTCAATCCTAATTCTTTGCCAATAAATCTAGGACGTGTAAGAATTCCTTTTGGTGTGGTCACTGCTTGCCTGCCTTTGGTTTGCCTGTAGGTGTGTGAATGGAAGGAACCTGATGAACTGCGGGCACTTCTTGATCTTGATTTGGTCGATGCCGGTGAGCCCAGTGAGAAACTGCTGGAGCGGTGCAGAGATGTCATCCGATACAGTGTCAAAACTAGTACGTGACCTCATTGAGCCCATTGATCAGTAGCTGGAAGTGCAGTGTTGGTTTGTTTTCAAACTTGGGGAAATAAGTTTAAGAGCCTAATAAGCCTCGAAGTTCTCTCTACTCCATCCTTCCTGCTCTATTAGAAGTTTCTGCTTGCTGTCCTATTGATAAATAGATGGCGGATAGCCAATGGTATGATTCACTGGTCCTCCAGTGGGGTTTTCTGATTTCTTGCCTTAACAATGTGGCTGCTGAATGGATGCCTGGACTGGCGTTGCATTGTGATGTGTCGTACGGATGAGTAGGTGGCCCTTTCCTGTCCTTGTTCTGTTTCTGCAAAGCTCCAGCACAGGGCAAGGCCATTTGGTTTTGAGCAACACACATGAGATGCTGGAGGAGCTCAGCAGGCCAGGCAGCAACTATGGAAAAGGGTGAACAGTCGATGCTTCAGGCAGAGACCCTTCATCAGGACTGGTAGATCTAGTTCTTGTTTGAATTTACTGTTTCAGGCAGTGTGTTCTAGGTTGTATTCTCTTGAGTTAGCAATCTTCCTGCCACCAGAACTCCTTTTTTATTTAAACTCTTTGTGGTTTGAATACTCCTATTAAATGTTTTTTTTGACTACCTCTGCTCCAAGGAGGAACAGCCCTACCTGCTTTAGTCACTTCCCCTTGCTCAGCCAGTAGTCTATCTCATCCACATTGATTCCAAGACTTTAACATCCTTCCTAAAGTTGGGCATAATGTTCGAGTTATGGCCTGATCAATCATTTGTTTTAAAAAAAAATTGTAACTTTGCTTCTCTCTTTCGTGTTATCAATGTATGCTTGAAGACAACAGAATTAATTTAGTTTTAATTCAACACAAATGGCAGATATCAGAAATCTGCAATAGAAACCAGAAAATGCAGTGAAGACTCAGCAGGTCAAGCAACATCTGTGGAGGGAGAAATGGAGTTAATGTATCGGGACCGGATCTAATAAATGGTTATGATGAAGAGTGATGCTGCCTGACCTGCAGGTGTCACCACACCTTCTGTCTGTGTATAATTTCTAAATGCCACGCCCATTTGTTCTGCCATCCTTAGCCCCAGATATCTGTTAACTGCATCCTTTCTAAAATGGCACAATTTTCATTCGTATTGTCTATCCTAATAATGTTCAACTTTGTTAGTTTTGCCCACAATTTCAATTTTCAGCCTGTCTCTATCCTCCATGTTTGCGTTGTGCTTCACTGTTCAAATTCCGTATCATTTGTCCTGTATGCACAAATGTAGATCATTAATTATATCTAAAGAGCAGTGTCCTCCCCCACCTACCATCTTTGCATGCCTACTGCCTCGTAGCCTGTGTGGAGTTCCCACATTCTCCCTGTGGTTGTGTTTCCTCCCACATCTCAAAGATATGCGGGTTGGTGGATTGACTGGTTCTAAGTCACCGCGTGTGTGTGTGATTGATCGAATGTGGGGGGATAAATCCGTGTAAATGGGTGCTCAGTGCAGACGTGGTGGGCTGAAGAGCCTATCTCTGGCCTGACTTGACATTGTTACTCACTCCCAAGTAACTTGTAAGTGAGGCTGAATTTGGATACCACAGACTGAGGAATGTGTTCTTTTATTTGAACAAAAGTGTTGCTTTCTCCCAGATTCTGAATGGTACCATTTTTCTTTCTTTTTCCTTCCAGTTCACCCGCGATTCTACAACCAGCTCTTTGCAGGACTGGATCATCACTCCCTGGTTGGCCGTTATATCACAGAGACGCTGAACACAAGCCAGTGAGCAGTGTTTACTAATTCTCCACTGGGAGGTGTGTGCAGCACACATCTGAAGTGGGGAAAGCATGCAATGCTGCTTTTTTACTGTTTGAAATCAAGTGTTGCCGCCCATTGCCTGTTCCTTTTGGACTTCCCTCTCTTTCTTCGTCAGCATGCCCCAATTTACTACTTGTGCCCCTACCCTGCTGCGTCAGATTCATATTTAATTACCACGTGTACATTGAAATATACAGTGACATGTATCCCTTGCCTTAATAATCAACACAACCTAGGAATTTGCTGGAGGCAGCCCATAAGTGTCACCACACTTTCTAGCGCCAACATAGCCTGTCAACAATGCTGGGCAGAACAACACAGAACACAACAAGCAATAGACAGCAATAGCAAAACAAGCCCCTTTCCTCCCTCCCAGTCGCACACGCACACGCACAGATGGACAGCCCCAGGACAGACTTCTCTGCCTCCATTCTCAAGGCTTTGGCCTTCAACCTCCCCCACCCCCCAGAAGTACTTGGTGAAAGGGATAATGGATGTCAGGAGTGGTGTCCTTTTCCTTTTTTGGCACTGGGTTACTTAACTTCCCTCCTCTGGACGGCTACAATGAGTGAAAACAAATCTGAAATAGAGCACCAACATTTTCAAGGATGTTTCCTTGGTTACACCTGATCACTGACCCAAAATTGGGTCAGAGTTCACTTTCAGATTCAGAAATGTTGACAGTGTACCCGGGATCAGTTCCAGGGTTCTCTTGTCTTGTGTGGCAATTGACTTTCATAATGACGGCCGGTTTTCTGCTTCGAATTTTCACAAAGCCCTGTTTCACCGTGTCATTAAAATCTGAAGCCTTATTTAGTGTTATTTTTGTACTGCTAAGAATGTCCTTTTCCTGGCAGCTCCACATTCGATCCCTCAACTGTGCGCTAACCTTGCTTCTTCTCGCATGTTCAGCCAGCTCAGAAACTCATTCTGTCTCTCACTTCCCTCCCCTCCCTCTTCATGCTGATTGAGTCTTGCCCTCTGCACTGTGCCTCAGGTACACCTATGAGATTGCGCCAGTTTTTGTGCTGATGGAGGAAGTGGTCTTGAAAAAGCTTTGCGAGTTGATTGGATGGAAGAACTGTGATGGACTGTTCTGCCCAGGTTGGTGCCCAATGAGAGTTGTGACGCAGATCTAGAGTTAGGCGGGTGGGGGAGGGACAGAGATGGTTATAAGTCCTGCTCTTAGAGTAGATGAAGATAAAAAAATTAATTTTATTTGTCACATGTACATTGAGCCACACAGTGAAATGCGCCACTTGCATCAATGACCAAAGCAGTCTGAATGTGTGTTGGGGGCAGCTCACTAGTGTTGTCGTGATTCTGGTGCCAACGTAGCGTGGCCACAGTTACTCAGCTTTACTAATCCAAATGTTTTTGGAATGTGGGAGGAAAATGGAGCATCCAGGAGAAACGCCTGCGGTCACGGGGAGAAGGTCCAAACTCCTTACAGACAGTCACGGGTGCGGGAAAAATCTGCAGACGCTGGAAATCCAAGGCAACACACACAAAATGCTGGAGGAACTCGGCATCCATGGCAAGGAATAAACAAAGAAATAAGCACCTTGGGAAAGGTCCTGATGAAGGATCCCAGCCCGAAACGTTGACTGTTTATTCCTCTCCATAGATGCTGCCTGACCTACTGAGTTCCTCCGGCATTTAGTCTGTTTCTTTAGAGACAGTGGAATTGAATACCAATTGCTAGCCTCCAAGCTACTGTGTATAAAGCAGTGAGCATTGGGTTCAATACAAAGCCAGCATACATGTGCCATGATTCTCTCCAGGTAAGTGCCAGCTCACAGAAAGAGCACAGTCTCCAGGCCATGAAGTGGCTGTGCACTCCATGCTCCCATTTTCTGATGTTGTCTTTCCCCTCAGTCAGCACAATTTTTTTTTAGAATTAGATACTTTAAAAAAGTGGTGATTCTTGTACCAGGTGGGTCCGGGGTCTATTCAACTAATCAGTGCCTCTGCCATTTTAGCTTAAAGGGTGTGATTGCTAAAGTAGCTATTTTGGAGCATGGTGCTCTGGAGGCTTTCCCCTGATTTGCTCATTAGAAAGTCAAGATGCAACTATGCAGAATGGGATCCTGATCATCCCAGACCTTAAGATATTTAAAAAAACTTGCTTGTTGGTCTTTTGTATGGAAATGCACCAGCTAGAGCCAGCTTTTCATTAATTTTCTTTTATAAACGTGAGTTTGGCTACCCAAGCATTCCACTCCACTTGCTGTTGTATAGATGGGGCAGTCACCCCGCTCTGGTCTTCTGCCTGCTCTGGATCTCTTTCTTGCTAACTGCCGATGGGACATCAACCGTCTCGACTTCACCACACCTTGTTCCCATTCCAACCTCACTCCTTCCGAATGCTCTGCTCTCCACTCCCTCCGCACTAATCCTAACCTTACTACAAAACCCGCCGATAACAGGGGGTGCTGTAGTATTCTGGCGTACTGACCTCTACCTTGCCGAGGCACAGTGTCAACTCACGGATACCTCCTCTTATTTACCCCTCGATCGTGACCCCACCAAGGAGCACCAGGCCTGTGTCTCCCACACCATCACCGACTTTATCAGCTCCCATCCAGTGCTACCAACCTTATAGTTCCCACACCCCGCACTTCCCGTTTCTACCTCCTACCCAAGATCCACAAACCTGCCTGTCCAGGTAGACCTATTGTCTCAGCTTGCTCCTGCCCCACCGAACTCATTTCTGCATACCTCGACACGGTTTTATACCCCCTTGTTCAATCCCTTCCCACCTATGTTCGTGATACTGCTCACGCTCTGAATTCTTTCAGTGATTAAGTTCCCTGGCCCCCACCGCTTTATTTTCACCATGGATGTCCAGTCCCTATATACTTCCATCCCCCATCAGGAAGGTCTCAAAGCTCTCCACTTCTTTTTGGATTCCAGACCTAATCAGTTCCCCTCTACCACCATTCTGCTCCGTCTAGTGGAATTAGTCCTTACTCTTAATAATTTCTCCTTTGGCTCCTCCCACTTCCTCCAAACTAAAGGTGTAGCCATGGGCACCCATATGGGTCCTAGCTATGCCTGCCTTTTTGTTGGGTTTGTGGAACAATCTATGTTCTGTACCTATTCTGGTATCTGTCCCCCACTTTTCCTTCCTACATCGATGACTGCATTGGCACTGCTTCCTGCACACATGCTGAGCTCGTTGACTTCATTAACTTTGCTTCCAACTTTCACCCTGCCCTCAAGTTTACCTGGTCCGTTTCTGACACCTCCCTCCCCTTTCTAGATCTTTCTGTCTCTATCTCTGGAGACAGCTTATCCCCTGATGTCTACTATAAGCCTACTGACTCTCACAGCTATCTGGACTATTCCTCTTCTCACCGTCTCTTTCAAAAATGCCATCCCCTTCTTGCAATTCCTCCGTCTCCGCCACATCTGCTCTCAGGATGAGGCTTTTCATTCCAGGACGAGGGAGATGTCTTCCTTTTTTAAAGAAAGGGGCTTCCCTTCCTCCACTATCAACTCTGCTCTTAAACGCATCTCCCCCATTTCACGTACATCTGCTCTCACCCCATCCTCCCGCCACCCCACTAGGAATAGGGTTCCCCTGGTCCTCACCTACCACCCCACCAGCCTCCGGGTCCAACATATTATTCTCCATAACTTTCGCCACCTCCAACGGGATCCCACCACTAAGCACATCTTTCTCACCCCCCCCCTCTGCTTTCCGCAGGGATCGCTCCCTACGCGACTCCCTTGTCCATTCGTCCCCCCCATCCCTTCCCACTGATCTCCCTCCTGGCACTTATCCTTGTAAGCAGAACAAGTGCTACACATGCCCTTACACTTCCTCCCTCACCACCATTCAGGGCCCCAGACAGTCCTTCCAGGTGAGGCAACACTTCACCTGTGAGTCGACTGGGGTGATATACTGCGTCTGGTGCTCCCGCTGTGGCCTTCTATATATTGGCGAGACCCGACGCAGACTGGGAGACCATTTCGCTGAACACCTATGCTCTGTCCGCCAGAGAAAGCAGGATCTCCCAGTGGCCACACATTTTAATTCCACATCCCATTCCCATTCTGATATGTCTATCCATGGCCTCCTCTACTGTAAAAGATGAAGCCACACTCAGGTTGGAAGAACAACACCTTATATTCCGTCTGGGTAGCCTCCAACCCGATGGCATGAATATTGACTTCTCTAACTTCTGTCAGTGCCTCTCCTCCCATCCCTTATTTATTTATTTAATTATTTTTTTCCAATATACTTTTTATTTCTCCCCCTTTTTTTCTCCCTCTGTCCCTCTGACTATACCCCTTGCCCATCCTCTGGGCTTCCCCCCACCCCCTTTTCCTTCTTCCTAGGCCTCCTGTACCATGATCCTCTCATATCCCTTTTGCCAATCAACTGTCCAGCTCTTGGCTCCATCTCTCCCCCTCCTGTCTTCTCCTATCATTTTGGATCTCCCCCTCCCCCTCCCACTTTCAAATCTCTTACTAGCTCTTCCTTCAGTTAGTCCTGACGAAGGGTCTCGGCCTGAAACGTCGACTGTACCTTTTCCTGGAGATGCTGCCTGGCCTGCTGCGTTCACCAGCATTTTGTGTGTGTTGCTGGGGCAGATTCTTCTGCTTTTTAAAACTGACCACTAATTAGTCATTAAGATTAGGGTCACTTACAGTAAAGTCTAACCTTTTTAAGGCTATCAGTGTCCCTAACCTTCATTTGTAATACTCAAAACAATGACCATGGAATCAAGAACACGAGGGGGGTCACGGCCAAGAATATCGACTCTGATCCTCTCCATAGATGCTGCCTGATCTGCTGAGTTCCTCCAGCATTTTTCTGTGTGTTACCATGGAAACAAGACCAGCTTTTAATGAATTGGGTGTTGAGGTAGGAGAAACTACTGTCATGGACGTTGTAAGGCTGTGTGTGAATTCACTTCCAGCATTTGGTGGTTAAGGTGGGGATCGTCAGCATTAAATTAGAGAGTTGAATAGGACAGGTCACTGATTAGATCCATTTGGTCACTGGAAGGGTAAGCACTAACTGATAAGACGCTGAAGAAACTCAGCAGGTTGGGCAGCATCTGTGGAGGGAAATGGACAGTCAATGTTTCAGGTTGAGACCCTTCATCTAGACTGGAAGATAACAGGGTGAGATAGCCAGTATAAAGAGGTGTATGGCATTTAAATTGCAAGTTCTGACTTTGTTCCAATGGCTCAATTTTGCAACCATCCCAAGAATGGGTTGGAGGTGTGCGGTGGGAAGAGGGTCATAGAGCTACTCTATCAATTACCCTTGTACACGACTCACTGATGGTAGTTTGTTACAGACTGTAAATCTGTTTGCGACTTGCAAACAATTAACGGAGGAGCTGAATATAAATGTAATGCCTAACTATATGTAAATATCTGGTGTTATTTGTGACTTGTCTGTCCTCAGGAGGCTCCATGTCCAATATGTATGCTATGAATGTGGCTAGATACAAGCTTTTCCCTGAAATTAAAAAACGAGGCCTGTGGGAACTGCCACGAATGGCAGTCTTTACCTCTAAAGAGGTGAGTTTTAGTGGGATTGTTTAAGTGGCTATTTACTGAATTACTTATTGAAAATTTGTTTAAACTCTGCCTCCGCCACATCTTTCCATCCCAGAGCGTCTGAGATGTTCTCCTTCCAAGAACGGGGTTTCCTTTCCTCTGCCCTCATCCACATCTCCATTTCCTGGACATCTGTCCTCACTCCATCTTTCTGCCACCACAACAGGGATAGAGTTACATCCCACATACCACAAACCTCTGCACCCAACACATAATCCTCTGTAACTTCTTGCATCTTCAACAGGTCTTACCACTGAACACATCTTTCACTCCCCCCACAAGGACCTCTCTCTCCATGATTCCCTTGTCCCTTTTGTCCCTTCCCACTGACCTCCCTCTTGGCACTTACCTCTGCAAGCAAGACAGGTGCTACACCTACCCCCTACCTACATCTCCTCCCCCCACCACCATTCAGGGCCACAAACAGTTCTTCCAGGTGCAATGACACTTCACCCGTGAGTCTGTCAGAGTCGTCTACTGTCTCCGGTGCTCCCAGTGTGGCCTCCTCTACGTTGGTGAGATCCGACATAGATGGGGGAGCCACTTCATTGAGCACCTTCACTCTGTCTGTCACTGGCACCAACCATTTAATTCTACTCCCCGTTCCCATTCTGAGATGTTTGTTTATGGTCTCCTCTACTGCTACTCTGTTTGGAGCAACAGCTCATATTCTATCTAACCTGGCTGCACGAATATTGATTTCTCCAACTTCCAATTAATTTTCCCCTTTTTCCCCTTTCTCTCTTTTTCTATTCTGGCTTCCCTCTTTCTCCTTCTCTTCTCACTTGCCTGTCACCTCTCTCTGGTGCTTCTCCTTCCCTTTCTCTCATGCTGCACTGTCCTCTCCTCCTATCAGATTCCTCCTTCAGCCCTTTACCTTTTCCACCTATCACCTCCCAGCTTCTCACTTCAACACCTTCCCTCTCATCTGGTTTCACCTATCACCTACCTGCCTGTACTCCTTCCCCTCCTCCTCGCCCCCTTCCGTTTCAGTCCTGGGAAAGGCCTTTGGCCCAGAATGTCAATTATTTATTCCTCTCCATAGATGCTACTTGACATACTGATTTCCTCCAGTGTTTTGTCTTGTTGTTTCTTTTAAATCATGCCTGAATGTTTGCCTTCTCAATAATCCAATCATTTTGAGTTGGTACTTGTTGCTGGGGTGGGGAAGTCACTTGTGATGTTTTTGCAGGTTAAAGAATCTGATCCCATTTGGGATTAAGCCTGTTGGGCAGATCAGGCTATATTTGCAGTTTTCAAAAGACTTGTGAGGCACACTTCCACATTGGAATAATTTGTCTGTATAACTCAGTTCCAGAGAACGGTAGGTAGATTATTTTGCACCTGTCTTTGAGAGAGTAATAGGCAAAACAGTGAAACAAACAAAAATAGAAAAATAAAGTGGCTAGAAACTACTAATATTAATAAATTGTAAGCATCAGTGCATTAACCTCCGCTGCCTCCCCACCATCTGTTTCAGCAAAAAGTGTCAGTACCCACTACCCACCAAGCAACAGCAAAGCACCCAAAGAGAGACCATGATCTGCAGTCAACAGAATCTATTGTTTACCCGACAGGTCAACATGCCACAGGCTCTCTGTCACTAACAAGGGACAGAGAAATATCACCCATTTTCACATAGTCATAGTCATACTTTATTGATCCCGGGAGAAACTGGCTTTCGTCACAGTTGCACCATAAATAATAAACAGTAATAAAACCATAAATAGTAATAAAACTATAAATAGTTAAATAGTAATATGTAAATTATGCCAGTAAATTATGAAATAAGTCCAGGACCAGCCTATTGGCTCAGGGTGTCTGACCCTCCAAGGGAGGAGTTGTAAAGTTTGATGGCCACAGGCAGGAATGACTTCCTATGACACTCTCTGTTGCATCTCGGTGGAATGAGTCTCTGGCTGAATGTACTCCTGTGCCCACCCAGTACATTATGTAGTGGATGGGAGACATTGACCAAGATGGCATGCAACTTGGACAGCATCCTCTTTTCAGACACCACCATAAGAGAGTCGAAAGGGGAAACAGACAGTCACTGTTACGATGTTATAGTCTGCTGCGTCGCTTTTTACTCCGAGATTCTCCGACTGGAGAATCAGCAGCAAACTCTCCCACCATCAGGGGAAAGAGAGAGAGAGTGCAACTGCTTGACTACAGAGACATCTGCAGCAGCAAAATCCCGATGTTCTGTCTCTGTCGACGCCTCAGTTGCCCACAGGGCTGCACCCTGGCGGTGCCATCTTCTAAGGGGAGCCTGGAGTTTTGAGTCTTCCTTAAGTTCACACATTTTTGAGGAGCTAACAGGAACCCTGATGAGCATGTAGTAGATTTTTAAAGCCATTTGAATTGGGAGATGTGACAGCCCTGGGATGTGCAGACAAGGGAGGAAGGTGAAATCCAAGATCCCACTAGGACCCATAGTGAGACAATTAAATAATTTGCATTCACCATTAGACTCCGAAATCAAAAAGCACAAATATAAATCTGGAGGTCTGCAACAATGTACACAAAAACTGGGGAAGGTGAGAACCATACAGCCCTCCGAGCCTGTTCTACTATTCAGTGATACAGCTGGTTTGTGAGACAACTTGCTCATTTCTATGAAAAACAAATTTAGTGCCAGGGCATAGTTTGAAGATGAGAATTCTAAATTCCTGGAAAACTCTGTGTAAGTACTTCATTCCCAGAAGCCTGGCTGTAGTTTTTAGTCTACATCCTTACTTTCTAGACTCCCCAAACAGTAGAAATAGTTTCATTCCACTGCCTACAAGTTGTCCTTAAGATGATTTCTTAAAAAAAATAAAAGGCCCCTTGACTTTAATTCCAGGAAACATTCCTAACTTCTCTAATCAATCCTTGGAGTTAAAGTATAATTCTAGTAAATCTGTGCTTACTCACGAATGGGCTAAATCAAGGTTTCTGCCTGTAAAGTAACTTCTGACCTCTTGCTTTCACTATTTCACAAAAGAAATTTGCATATTTAGATGGATAGAAATTGATGTTATCAAAGTTGCTTAGTATGTGAATAGTTGAGACCTCAATGAGATCTTTGCAGATCACTAATGGGTGTTTCCTGCCAATTTGAATACCTCTACATTGCCTCGATTGTTTGCTGCAATTGGCAACTTTCTAATTAAGTCAAATGAATCTCAATTTGATGAGTTTCAAATGTACTGCAGCTGTATTTTGTCATCAATTACTGTCCAAATCCTTACCAATAACACTGATAAATGAGTTTTAAAAAAAAATCAAACACGAGGAAATCTGCAGATGCTGGAAATCAGTGAGTTTGTTGATCATGATCTACCTTTTCAAATCAACTGAAAATTGAGGCACTTGAGTATTCCAGTTGTAGTCTAACTTCCCTACAACACATATCGGACTAACCAGTTCTTCATGCTGTTTTCTCTTGTGCCTTTTTCTTCTGTTATGTAATATTTTTCAGTCTAAAGCAATGAGCTTCTTAATCCAAAAGATTTTATTTCATTTTCAGGATGTGGGTGTCAGTGGAAAGGCTGGCATGTATTCCCCATCCTACATTGCCTTTGAAGATGGTGTGTCACCACCCTGAATTGCAGCAGTCTGTATGATGTTGGTAGAGTTTAGAACCAGTGACTTTGGGGGGGGGGGGGGGGTTTCAAGTATTGCTAGTCTGTGATTTTTTTTTTGAGTATCTGCTTTCCTTGTCCTTGGTTGCAGAGGTCACAGTTTTGGATGTGCTGCCAGAGTAGCAGAAGCAAATAAATGCAATGCATTTGTGGTTGCACACTGCACAAGTGACAGTAGGCATTTAGTATAGAGAGTTGTCTGTCGAATAAATTGATTTGTCTTTGATGGTTCTTAAGTGTTTTGGTACCAACACCCATCTGGGCACATGTTCAGTCCCAGCTTTGATTTGTACCTTGTACGCTTGGAAAGTTGAGATGTCCAGAGGCAAGTTGCTTGCTGCAGGATACTCAGCCCCTCATGAACATGAGATTCTGGAGATGCTGGGAGTCTTGAGCAACACACAAAATGCTGGAGGAACTCAGCAAGACAGGTAGCATCAGTGGAAGGGAATAAAGAGTCAGAGCTTCAGACCAAGAGTTGCAGAGTTCCTCCAGCATTTTGTGTGGATAGTCAGCCCCTGACTGGTTCTTGCATCCAAAATGCTTGCTGGTCCACCTTGGATTGACAATTTAGATCCCCGCCACTGCAACCCCACAGGAACTGCATTATTGTTCTTGCTTTTCTCTCTGCGCAGTCTCTCTCCATTGTTATCCATTTCTGCTCTTGTCATTCTTTAAATCTCTTGAGTTCCTTTCACCCTGTACCCATGTGTGAACTGGCTAAAGATCTGAAGCATTCTTCTAATACTGTGACCACTCCAGCTCCCGTATAATTCAGACCAGCCACACAACTTGCTCAATAATAATATCTTTCAGTTTCTAACAAAAAACAAATAAACATTAATTTCTTTTAAAAAGTTAACTAACATTTAGAACTTTGATCTCTAAATTTGCTAGGAAGTGAGTAGCGGAGGCAATTGCCTTGTTGAATTCCCACTGATCAAATTTTCAACACTGAGTTTGTGTGTCACCAGAACTGTTTTGCTTTGTACACTTATTTTGAGCCATGCTAAAGGTAGATGTGATGGCTAGTACTCTGCTGATGATAAATGTGTTGTCTTGAGGCAAATAGTCATGTGAGATGCTGTACATCATCTGTTACTTTTATTTTTAAAGTTCCATGCTAAATGTTAGTACAGTGGCTTCCGAGATTTACTTTGCAGCAAAATTCTACTTTTCTCCTCTGTAAATCTCCTAACATTGACAAAATTGCAGAGACTTTAAGTGAGTCTGTGTACCTGTGAAAGGAACTCAAGAGATTTAAAGAATGACGAGCAGAAATGGATAACAATGGAGAGAGACTGCGCAGAGAGAAAAGCAAGAACAATAATGCAGTTCCTGTGGGGTTGCAGTGGCGGGGATCTAAATTGTCAATTGTAATCACACAGGTGGATAGGATCATGGAAAAGGTATTTCATAGGCTGAGACATTAAAGTGCATTGGTTAGACTGTGATTGGAATATTATCTACAGTTTTGGTCACCACGTGGAAAAAAAGGACATAGAAGCAACAGAGGATACAAAAGAGGCTCACTAGGGTTTTTGCCTGGAACATCCTCACTGAAACATAGGAGGCTTTCTTTCTTTTCTGGTCTTTTTTTATTAATATCAAAATGTTAAACATAACATAATATTAATACAAAGTAATTGGGATTACATTGTTAATAATTAGCATATATAAAAATATAAACTCAGCTAACACATGGATATTAAACCTCCCAAAATCTTACAAAATATGAATATAATATAAGAATAAAAATGCAGAAGTAGCATAGAAAAAGAAAAAAAAACAAAATACCCCCCAAAAAACTAATCTAAACAATACTAATCAATTAAACTAAAGAAAAGAAAAAGCCATGGGCTGTTGTGTTATGTCAAATAGGACCATTAGTGTCATTAATGCCACTCCTCTCTCCATATATTTGAAAGTAATAGAATAGGTTTGGAAACGAAACATAGGAGGCTGAAGAGTGATCTTGTGGAAGATTAAGGTGAGGGGCATAGGTAGGATAGACAGTCAGAATCCTTTTCCCAGGGTAGGGGAGTCTAAAACTAGAGGGCACAGGTTTAAGGGAAGAGGGGAGACATTTTAAAGGAGATCTGTTTTTCCTGCACACAGAGTGTGGTAGTTATCTGGGACAAGCTGCCAGAGGAATTGGTAGAGATGGGTGCAATTACAATGTTTAAAATGCATTGGATAGGAAAGATATCGAGGGATATAAGCCTAATGCTGGCACGTGGTGTGAACGTAGATGGACATTAATGTTGGCCATGGGCATGGTGGGCTGAAGTCTCCATTTCCGTTCCGTATGATTCTATGATGGTGACCAATCTATAGAATAACTACGTTCTTTCCTCCTCCACAGAGCCATTACTCTGTCACTAAAGGAGCTGCCTTCCAGGGTCTGGGCACAGACAGTGTGTATATGGTAAAAGCAGATGAAAGGTGAGTCTTGGGCATGCTAACGTTGCACACTAACTGCCTGGTGTAGCTCCTCGAAGGTTCATCTTCTTGGATCTTCTCCCTCTCCTTCCATCTTTGCTGTTAAAATGGCATTTATATAGTACCTTTTAAAATGGCCCTCCAAGAGTTCCACAGCTCGTTGTGGTTTGGAGGCTTGCAAGCCTCAATAACCTGGAGAGTTATGTTGGCTGGATTCAGGGCTTTGTGCTTTGGCTCTTGGTAGGGTCACCCAGCTCAAAGGGTAGAGGTCAGACTAAGAGTGGTCCACCTGACTTCCAGATTTGGGCGTTCAGCTCAGTGCTAAAAATCCTGACTGGTCAAAAAACAAGAGTTATGGAAGCAGCAATGAAGAATCCTTCTAAAATGGAGGACCTTCATTTCTGCCCTAAATGGCTGTAGCGTAACACGCAGTAAGTAAGTTTTGCAATGGCAGTGTTTGTAGGCATACAACACACAAATGGGTCCTTCAACCAACTGAGTCTGCATCAACCATTTATTAGATTATGCTGTGAGGTACAGTCTCTCTGAGGCAAAAACTTAGATATTGGGGAGTCATAGCTTGGTCAGAGGACACATTGGGTCTTTACCCCAGATCTTAAAGATGAGTGGTCCTCCTTTCCCTTTGATCTGATACCACCACTTATCTGTATATGCTGTCCCTGAAACTTACCAACACCCACAGAGAAGTGCCTTCTGCCATATTGGCTATGTGCCCGTCACTTGCAAATTTAGTAGTGACTGAGGCCCAAGGCCTTAGAGAATTGCCTTAGCGTGAAGCTATTGTGTTCTGTACCAGGAAGTAAAACGGCAGGTCTTTGAGAGAGTGATGGAGGGAGGTGAGATACTAGGGATTGAGCAGTTCACAGGCCAGGGGTCAATGGTGGAGTTTATTGGATATGGTGGCTGGAGTAGCAGGTAACAGAGGGTGGTCTGTGAGTTTTTTAGGGTGGTAAATTTGCTCTCCACTTGAGCATCTTGTCCTTGGTTTAATGTAGTATCCTCAAAACTGGACTGGACTGTTGGCTTGGGTTATGGTCCAGTCAGGCATGAAAGTGGTTGTATTTATTAAGAGTTTGATGAGAACTTGTCTGCCACCAAAGGCGCTTGAGGATTTCTACAGATGTACTGGGAAGAGCATTCTAACTGGTTCCATCACTCTCTGGTACGGAGGGGCCACTGCACAGGATCAGGAAAAGCTGCAGAAAGTTGTAAACTCAGCCAGCTCCATCATGGGCACTAGCCTCCCAGCATCCAGGACACCTTCAAAAGGCAGTATCCATCATGAAGGACCCCCATCACCCAGGACATGCCTTCTTCTCTTTGCTACTATCAAGGAGGATGTACAGGAACAATGCACTACTGCTGCAAAGCAACAAATTTCGTGACATATGCTAGTGATATTAAACTTAGTTCTCATTCTGACTCAAGTGGGAGTGCCTGGACTTGAAATCATAACTGTTATCTGCTGAGCTTTGCCTAATACTTGAACAACTTAACCAATTTCCCCCGGGATCAATAAAATATGACTATGACTAACTTTTATGCAAGGGAATGGCTCAGTCGCTTTTATCCCCCTCAAAATTGCAGCACTCACTTACAGATTAGAAATTCCAGTCTTTCAATGCGTATTGAAAACATTCCAGGTTCAAGAGTCGGAGTTCCGTGCAGGCAGGAGAATGAGGTCCGGTCACCCCTTGGGTTCATGAATCAGCGGGACTGGAGATTGAGGCCTAGTGTCAAGTCTGAAGCCTAGTGTTCAAGGTCCCATCTTTAATGAGTCTGGAATTTGAGGCCTGGTGTTTGGTGATCGGCAGGTCCATGGGGCCAGTGCCGAGGATTGAGTCCTGAGAGTAGTGTTGGAAATCCGGAAGTCAAGACCCGTTGGCTGGAGCCCCGAGTCTACAAATCACTGTGTCCACTGGGGAAGTTGAAGTCCAGTGTCTGCATGTTAGAGTCCGGTGCAGGCTGAGGCCAGAAGAAGACTGCCTGTCCTCAGGTTGGAGGACTGTGTCTGTGTGTGGGAGGCAAGGAGGAACAGGGCTTGTTTTGCTGTTGGTTGTCTTCTGTTTTGTGTTGTTCTGCCAAGCATTGTGGGGATGCTATGGTGGCATTGGAATGTGTGGCGACACTTGTAGGCTGCCCCAGCACACGCCTCATTGTATTGTTGATACAAATGTTGTGTTTCACTGTATGTTTTGATGTACATGTGATAAATAAAATTGAATCTTGATCTTGAAAATAATGAAATTGCAGATACTGGGAATCTGAAATATAAACAGTAACTGCTAGAATTACCCAGCAGGTCAGATAGCATTTGTGGAGAGAGAAACGGTAATGCTTCAGGCCTACAACTCTTACCCAAGTGACCAGAAATGATAAAGGATTAAAGCTGTGTTTTTATAATACAGTGCATACTTTGATGTTATTTATTTAATCGTCCCTTAGAGCATTTCTCCATTACTGGGACAGCCTGTGCTACACTTGAACTGACGTTTCCTTTCTGTTGAACAGAGGGAGGATGATTCCAAAAGAACTGGAAGAGCAAATTTCCATTGCAAAGTCCAAGGTAAATTCCACTTGTTAGAGTGTGATGCTACTCTTTTGTATCTTCCCATTAGAAGAATGAGAGGGTGGCGGGGGGGGGGGGGATCTCATTGAAATTTATCAAATATCGATAGGCCTAGATAGCAAGGGTATGAAGAGGATATTTCCTATAGAGGGGAGTCTAGGACCAGAGGGCACAGCCTCAGAATAAAAGGACGTCCCATTAGAACAGAGATGAGGAATTTCATTGGCCAGAGGATGGTGAATCTGTGGAATTCATTGCCACAAGTGGGTGTTGAGGCCAAGTCATTGGGGTATATTTAAAGCGGAGTTTGATATAGAAACATAGAAAATAGGTGCAGGAGTAGGCCATTCGGCCCTTCGAGCCTGCACCGCCATTTATTATGATCATGGCTGATCATCCAACTCAGAACACCGCCCCAGCCTTCCCTCCATACCCCCTGACCCCCGTAGCCACAAGGGCCATATCTAACTCCCTCTTAAATATAGCCAATGAACTGGCCTCAACTGTTTCCTGTGGCAATATGTTCTTGATTAGTAAGGACATCTAAGGTTACGAGGGGAATGGAGTTGAGAAGGATAATAAATCAATTATGATGGCACGGCAGAGCAAACTCGATGGGTCAAGTGGCCTACTTCTGCTCTGATCACATTGCCCCACTTCCAACATCAGTGATAGTTTTACCCCCCCCCCCATTATTGGTTCTCTCAGCTCATTTGAACACTCTTTACTCGCTCTGATGTTCCCGTGAATCTACTGTGTGTCCATTAATAAGGAGCTTCTCCAGCTAAATCAGTTGCCTCTGCATCCCCAGGCAGGCACATTGAGGCTGTTGGTAGCAACCCCTTGACTACTTTGAATTCAGCACAACCTTTGTGGGGGGGAGGAATGGATTTGATAATTTTACTTCAGAATGACAGAAAGTGGAACTTGGAAAGATATACTATTTGTGGGTATTCCATGCTATTTTTGAGTAGTCCTATCACCTCTTCAGTGTAATAATTGTCAATAAAATTGAATTGAATTGACTTTATTACTTACATCCTTCATATACATGAGTAAAAACCTTTACGTTATGTCTCTGTCTAAATGTGCAATGTGAAATTTATAATAATTTTTAATTAATAGTATGTACTATAATATAACATAGAAATACAATTGTATCAGCATGAATTAATCAGTCTGATGGCCTGTTGGAAGAAGCTGTCCCGGAGCCCGATGGTCCTGGCTTTTATGCTGTGGTACCGTTTCCTGGATGGTAGCAGCTGGAACAGTTTGTGGTTGGGGTGACTCGGGTCCCCAATGATCCTTCAGGCCCTTTTTACACACCTGTCTTTGTAAATGTCTTGAATAGTGGGAAGTTCACAACTACAGATGCGCTGGGCTGTCCACACCACTCTCTGCAGAGTCCTGTGATTGAGGGAGGTACAGTTCCCATACCAGATAGTGATACAGCCAGTCAGTAATTGTGCCCCCGTAGAAAGTTCTTAGAATGTGGGGGCCCATACCAAACTTCATCAACCGTCTGAGGTGAAGGAGGCGCAGTTGTGCTTTTTTCACCACACAGCCGGTGTGTACAGACCACGTGAGATCCTCGGTGATGTGTATGCCGAGGAACTTAAAGTTGTTCACCCTCTTAACCCCAGATCCATTGCTGTCAATAGGGACTAGCCTGTCTCCATTCCTCCTGTAATCCACAACCAGCTCCTTTGTTTTTGTGACATTGAGGGAGAGGTTGTTTTCTTGACACCACTGTGTCAGGATGATGACTTCTTCTCTATAGGCTGCCTCATTATTATTTGACATTGGGCCGATCAGTGTAGTATCGTCAGCAAGTTTAATTTAGCAGATTGGAGCTGTGGGTGGCAACACAGTCATGAGTATACAGAGAGAAAAGGAGGGGGCTTAGGACACAGCCCTGCGGTGGCACCTGTGTAGAGGGGCAGAAGTGAGGGAGCCCACTCTTACCACCTGCCGGTGAAACCATGGTCTCCTGTTGCGCATGAGAGTGGAGTTAATGAACGCCATGTTCCATATTTTAATCTATTTACTGTTTGGCTTCCTGTTGTTCGGAGCTCATGTTCTGGGAGCTTTGTGTATAGATGCTTCTGATAGAGAGAGCGATGTTGTCTGGCAGCATGATGTTTGCATTGCTGGTCAGGAATGAAGTGGGTACTGTTTCTTGGTGGCATCATAGAATCCAAGTTCAAGGAGGGCACAGAACAGCAGCAGGAGCCTCATTTACTTTATATAACCATATAACAATTACAGCACGGAAACAGGCCATCTCGGCCCTTCTAGTCCGTGCCGAACTCCTACTCTCACCTAGTCCCACCTTTGAATGTGGTTTGTCATATTAAAGATGTGCGGTATATCTAAAGTTTGTGTTCTTGTTTCAGGGTGCAGTTCCATTCCTGGTGAACGCTACATCTGGAACAACTGTCTTCGGAGCGTTTGATCCCCTGCCTGAAATTGCAGACATCTGTGAAAAGCAAGGAATCTGGCTTCATGTTGATGTAAGTACGCTGATCGAAGCAGGGTGCAGTAATGGTGGCTCTTCATCTGAATTGCATCAGCCTGTGCAGCGTTGCTGTTCAGTTGGTGAACAGTACTGTAGTTTGTGTGACTTGGGCCAATCCTCTCTGCTGATTACCCGGTGTGAACTCTGGGAAGGAGCAGGAAATGAATGGGCAGTGTGTGATTAATCACTACCAGCAAACGCTGCCCTTGGGATTTTTTGTTCAGAGGTTGTGATGATGTAATACCCCTGGCTCAGTTCTTTTGCCCGAGTTCTTTTGCTGAATAGGCCTGCCTGTTAAAATTGTATCCCGGCAGCTTTGCATTGGTGTTCTGGAGAGAGATTTGGGTTCTGTAACAGCTTCTTCCTTTGTGTTTCTAATGAGCTGTATATGAGCCCAGAATATGCCAGCATTTTTTATTTTATTTTAAGACCAGTTGTAAGTTTGGGCCAACTGGCACTATTTCCCTTTCCTTTTCCCCCCTCCTCACTTGCCCCCCACCTCCCCCCCCCCCCCCAAAAAAAAAACCCTTTTGGGAGATGGAGCTGCAAAAATAATTCAGGCAGATTGCAGTCCAGAATGTAATACATCTGAGAATTGGATGCTGAAGTATCTCGCACAGTACCCTTTTAATGTAGAAAGATTGCAACGCAGTAGTAGATTCAGAATGCTGAGCGAGAGAAGAGCCTATCAGAAGGGTGATGAAAGACCTAATGGAGATTTTGAAAGGGATTATGAAGGGAATTCTGAGGCTGTGGCCCAGTGGCTTAAGG
Organism: Mobula birostris; assembly: GCF_030028105.1. Taxonomy (NCBI): domain Eukaryota; kingdom Metazoa; phylum Chordata; class Chondrichthyes; order Myliobatiformes; family Myliobatidae; genus Mobula; species Mobula birostris. The sequence continues at coordinate 54,951,557 of NC_092402.1, forward strand.
TACTACAGTAAAATGTGTGCCAGAAACTAGATTCAGAGTAACAGAATCCTTTTAGATTGGAGATGGTTAGAGATAGAGGAGGAGCTCAGCATTCTATTCGGACACAAGTAACTATGGTCTCGAAAGTTAATTTCTGACTGGAAGTGGGATGAAGGTGGGATAAACTGCCTACTCCCATTGACCTGCACTGGGACCATAGCCCTCCATACCTCTACCATCCATGTACCTATCCAAACTTCTGTCAAACGTTGAAACCGAGCTCGCATGGATCACTTTCACGACCCTCTGAGTGAAGAAGTATCCCCTTATGTTCCCCTTAAACTTTTCACCTTTCACCCTTGACCCATGACCACTAGTTGTAGTCCCACCCAACCTCAGTGGAAAAAGCCTGCTTGCATTTACCCTATCTATACCCCTCACTTTTGTATACCTCTCTGTCTTCTACGTTCCAAGGAATAAAGTCCTAACCTATTCAATCCTTCCTTGTGACACAGGTCCTTCAGACCTGGCAACATCCTTGTAAATTTTCTCTGTACTCTTTCAACCTTGTTTACATCTTTCCTGTAGGTAACTAACCAAAACTGCACACAATACTCCAAATTTGGCTTCACCAATGTCTTGTACAACTTCAATGTAACATCCCATCTTCTGTACTCAATACTTTGATTTCTGAAGGCCAATGTGCCAAAAGCTTTCTTTATGACCATATCTACCTGTGACACCACTTTCAATGCATTATGGACCAGTATTCACAGATCTCTTTGTTCTGCCGCAATCTTCAGTGCCCTACTGTTCACTGTGTAAGACCTACCCTGGTTGGTCCTCCCAAAGTCCTCACACTTGTCTGCATTAAATTTCATCTGCCATCTTTCAGCCCATTTTTCCAGCTGGTCCAAATCCCTCTGCAAGCCACGATAGCCTTCCTCACTGTCCACTACACCCACAATCTTAGTGTTATCCGCAAATTTGCTGATCCAGTTTACCACATTATCTTCAAGATCGCTGATATAGATGACAAACAACAACGGACCCAGCACTGATCCCTGTAGCACCCCACTAGTCACAGGCCTCCAGTCAGAGAGGCAACCCTCTCCTACCACTCTCTGGCTTCTCCCACAAAGCCAATGTCTAATCCAATTTACTACCTCATCCTGAATGCCAAACAATTGAACCTTCTTGACCAACCTCCCATATGGGACCTTGTCAAATGCCTTGCTAAAGTCCATGTAGACAACGTCCACTGCCTTGCCTTCATTCACTTTCCTAGTAACTTCCTTGAAAAACTGCAAGGTTGGTTAAACATGACCTACCACGCACAAAGCCATGCTGACTATCCTTAATCAGTCCATGTCTATCCAAATACTTGTAAATCTGGTCCCTTGAAATACCTTCCAGTAACTTTCCCACTACTGATGTTGGGCTCACTGGCTTATAATTTCCTGACGCAAACATGAGAAAATCTACAGATGCTGGAAATTCCAGCAACACACACAAAATGCTGGTAGAACACAGCAGGCCAGGCAGCATCTATAGGGAGGGGTACAGTCAACGTTTCGGGCCGAGACCCTTCGTCAGGACTAACTCTTCTTTCAGTTACCAGTCCTCACAGGGGGATCAGAAATGGAAAGGGTGAGCAATTTCAAGTTCCTGGGTGTCAACATCTCTGTAGATCTATCCTGGGCCCAACATATTGATGTAGTTACAAAGAAGGTATGGCAGTGACTATATTTCATTCAGATTTTGAGGAGGTTTGGTCTGTCACCAAAGACTTTCACAAATTTCTACAGGTGTGCCATGGAAAGCATTCTAACTGGTTGCATCCCTGTCTGGTAAGGGGTGAGCTCACTGCACAGGATCTAAATAAGCTGCTATCAGCTCCATCATGGGCACTAGCCTCCCCACCATCCAGAACACCAAGCAGTGATGCCTCGAAAAATGGCATCCATCATTAAGGACCCTCACTACGCAGGATATGCCTCCTGTCCAGTTGCTATTCACTGCCTTGTCATTGCTGTCTCCTATTCTCCCGTCTCTTTCTAACAGGCAGCCTGGGGTGGAAGTGCCTTACTTTCCAAGAAACACCGACACCTGCTAACTGGCATTGAGAGGTAGGAACTGCTGTAGTAAGGCTATATACTGTTTTCTTAAGATTCACAAAGACTTTTTACAACTTTAAAATGAGTGTATTTAGTGCTAGGAATGCATCAACTTTTGAAGATTCTATCACACGTGATGGGTATGGTTACCCTGCAAGGCAAGAAAAGAAATGAACTGTGTGGAAGTGAAGCTGGATGAAGCTGAAAGAGACTTTGACCGAGTTAAGTCAACATGTTCAAGCAATTCTAAGCAGTAATCTATGGACAAAATTGTGTTCAGCAGTAGCAGATGTGGTGGAATTCCGTGCAGAAGATACAAGGTTACACTTAACTGGAGGGGAACCAATATTCTGGCCAGGAGGTTCACTGGTGGCATGCTGAATGTTTAAACTAATTTGACAAGGAGTTGAGATCCAGAAAGCCCCATCAGAAAGTGGAGGGATTGAGAGGAAGGTAGATGTCAGAGTAGGTAGGAACAAAGTAAGGCACACAATGGGATGGATGGATTGAAGTGTGTGTGTTTTTAGGAGTATTAAGGGTGAGTGTGATGAACTTCGAGCGTGGATCAATACAAGGAACTATGATGTTGTGGCAATAACAGAGATTTAATTGAGAGGTAGGCAGGACTGGATGCTTAATATTTCAGGGTTTTGATGTTATAAGAGGTAGACAGGGAAGTAAAAGCAGGGACAGGGGTGGAATTACTCTATTAATCAGCTGCACTCAGATGGAGGGATCATCTATAAAGTCTATATGAGTAGAACTCAAAAAAAATTTTAAAAGGTACAATCACTCTGGGGTTATACTACAACCCCCTAGTAACTACAGGGGCATTGAGGAACAGATATTCAGGCAGATTGGAGAAAGGTGTAAAAACAACAGGCTTGTTGTAGTGGGTGACTTTAACTTCCCTAGATGTATAGTGAAGAGTTTACTGACTGGTTGCATCATGGCCTGGTATGGAAATACCAATTCCCAAGAATGAAAAAACCTGCAAAAGTGGTGGATACAGCCCAATCTATCACAGGTGTAAAGCCCTTCCACCATTGAGCACATCCCCACGGAGCACTGTCACAGGAAAGCAGCATCCATCATCAAGGACCCCCACCTCCCAGGCCATGCTGTCTTTTCATTGGTGCCATCAGGAAGAAGGTGCGGGAGCCTTGGGTCCCACAGCACCAGGTTCAGGAATAGTTAGTACCCTTCAACCTTCAGGCTCTTGAACCAGTGTGGATAACTTCACTCACCTCAACTCTGAATTGATTCAGCAACCTACCTTCAAGGACTCTACAACTCATGTTCTTGATTGTATTTTATTTACTTGCTGTAATTATTATTTATTTTTCTTTGTATTTGCACAGCTTGTCTTCTGCACATTGGTTATTTGTATTTGTGTGTAGCTTTTCATTGGTTCTTTTGTATTTCTTTATTCTACTGTGAATGCCTGCAAGAAAATAAATCTCAGGATTGTATATGGTGACATATATGTACAAACGTTTGTACTTTAATAAATTTACTTTGAACTAATATAGATTAAGACTATCTTGATACAAGAGGTTTAGATGGGGCAGAATTTGTTGCCGCATCCAGGAGGGTTTAGTAAATCAGACAACTCGAGCAGGGGCAATACTGGACTAGCTGTTGAGTATTGAGCTTGGACAGTGGACTGACCTTTCAGTGGGAAAACAGTTAGAGAACAGTGATCACAACTCCATAAGTTTTAAGATAGCTATATATAAGTATGGACCTTTTAAAGTATTAAATTGGAGCAGGGCAAATTAAGAGATAGGAATGAGGAAGGATTAATTGGTAACAGCTGTTTTTGGGCAAGTCCACATCTGACATGTGGAGGGTGTTTAAGGACAGATTACAGGACAGGTATGTTCCAGTCAGGAGGAAGGACAAGGGTGGCAAGGTAAGAGAACTTTGGATGTTGAGAGAGATGGTGAATTTAGTCAAGAAGTGAAAGGAAATGTATGTAAGGTTTAGGAAGCTAAATTCAAACAGCCCTTGAGGATTATAAAGAAGCCACAACAGAACTCAGGAAGGGAATTAGGAAAGCCAGGAGGGGCCATGAAAAGTCCTCGGTGTTATGCTTTGTAACTCCAAAACATCAAACTAATTCAAAGGAAAATAAGAGCCGAGATATGCGAGTCTTAGTTGGTGTTTATTATAAGCGAGGGGAGCACATATCATGTGGTAGTGTCATGACGTATGCAATTCATGTATTTTTATCGATAACGTGCAGTGAATTATTTTAATAAAGAAGAATGCTTAATCAAACAACATATTGACAATATTACGCAAATATTACTGAAATATTAAATACACAATACTCCTCCCTGCTTAGCTATAAACTCCAACTCAATATAGAATGAATCTCAACTTTACACACAGTATAAAATATATAACACATCTACTATATTATATTACTTGATTTATATAATGCAAATACTATACAGACATCCATAACATAGCAAATTTTCAAATTTCTCCCATTCAGGCCAAAAGATTTAATCACTGTGGACAAATTCTTACGCTTGTGGTACAATATCTTCCTGCTGGGGGTGGGTCACTCTGCTTGGTAGGTGAGACTTGTGGCTGTGAAGCAATTGCAGGTCCCAGGGCCGCCTCTGTGGTGGCTGCAGAGTTGACTCTGGGACTGCAGGAAGTGGTTCTGACAGGGGTAGCCACTCTTCTTCTTCTTTTCTCAGCTTGTCTGGATTTACTTTGATCTTTGCTTCTCTCCCGGTAATGACTTCTTTCTTCCTCTTTACCCTGCTTTCTCTTTTTCTTCTTTCTAGTTTGTGCATCTTGATCTTGGGAAGGTGCATTTAGTTCACTGGAGTATTCTCTTATTAATCCTCCTATTGCTCGTCCACAACATCAAATGATGAATCCACTATTTTCATATCTCCATTGACTCCTTTATTCTCCATTGGCCACTCACGGTTTAAGATGGCGCTGGTGAAGCACAGCGACTACTTTCCAGTAGTAAGTAAAACAAATGAAATACTAATTACTTTGCTAATCACACTTTTTCTGGTAAATGGCCTGTAACTTTCCTTTTGGAGTTGAGCTTTTGAAACACGTGTATGACCTGTTATTTTTGTGTTGTGAAATGAAGTCTCGAAGGTGCAGGGCGGTTGCAGCTTGGTGTGTATGGGCTGAATCAAGGCGGCAGGGTCCTGCCTGAGAGTGAGGAAAGGCCTGAGATTTGATCGATTTAAGCACCGGGCTAAATTGGAAAGGTCAGGTACAGGCCGAATCAAGGCAGCGGGGCCTGGGCCCGAGAGGGAGGAATGACCTGAGGTTTGGATGATATAAGCACTGGGCCAGACTGAAAAGGATAGGGTATCGGGGCAGGGGGTGAGGGATAGGCCAGTTCAGCTCGGTAAGTTTTACTCGTCTCTGCGCGCTGAATTGAGGCTGTGGCTAACAGGCTTCTGGACCGGCTGCACCGATGACTGGCTTCGTGGCTGTGGACTCATTTTCACGAACTTCAGTTCTGAATGTTATTTGCTTACTTTCATTGTTTGCATGATTAGTTTTTTTTTGCCTGCACATTGGGTGTTTGAAGGTCTTTTTAAATGGATTCTGTTGGGTTCCTTTGTTGTGGCTGCCTGTAAGGAGACAAATGTCAAGGTTGTATAAAGTATACAACCTTTTCCTTTTTGTCCTTCCATTTGTCTTGCTAGGCTTTGGACTTCTGCATCAATTTTTAAAGCAGCTTCTTGTCCCCTACTTGAAGCTCATACAATAACCTTAAAGCACACAGAGTAGAGTCTAGTTCTTTATACCCACAAAAGCCAAATGCTTGAAACTTTCCTGAAGCTCCTTGAACTCTCTTCCAGCTTAAAACCAAGCCACATTTGACAAGTAACTGCCTGATAAACAGTTCTTCTGAGAAAACTTCTGAAATGTTGAAGTCAGACCACTGCTTTTGTCACTCCAGGATTCCTCTGAGCAGCATGGTCCTTTCTTCCTCCAGTGTGCTTCCCAACCAGAGGCACGGAGGTTGACACCAACATATGATTGCCCTCTGTTAGGCCATGGTTCATGGTGTACAGCATGGAGACCATTGTAGCATCATCCAGTGCTTTTCTTAATTCACTTTCAGTTCATTCTTCTGCAGGGAATGTGGCATGCAAATGGTGGGTGGATCTCTAATCAAGTTGTAGTTGTCTCAGCCACTCATAACCCCACAACGCTGGCCCTCCTGTTTCTAACCACATACAAGCCCAATGTGGCTTGTTGGTTGTTGTATTTCACTGTTACAAATGTCATTCCCATAGGACTAATCTTTTCTCCAGTCTAAGTTCTTAGTTGGATACCTGCAGGCTTCAGTTTAGTATCTTTGGAATGCCATTCAAAGTAATTTAATGAAATGACTCAAACAGCCAAGTCAGTGTCCAATTTCCATTTTACTGTTCACTTCTGGTGTAAGCCATATTGCTTATCTCTGGTTAGTTTTCACATTGCGGCTCTCAAGGCAACTCAGTCCTATGCCACACTCATCATAATCAAGTTTTTCACTAATAGAGTGCAGATTAGTGCTCTTTTTGAATCTGCAACTTATCTTTTTCTCTTCCCTGTGTAAGTTTCACCTTTATCGCATTGGTCTGGTTCATGTGAGCCCCTGCCATATCGGTAACACAATTTGTTCAACCAGGCCAGTTTCTGTTTAGGCGTTGCAATTTTGTTTACACTCACTTTCATTTATGACTGCAACTCAATCGCATCTCTGTTTCCATAGAGCGATTTCAACTGCTCTTATAAATGCGAGTTGTTTCTGCATTACTTTCACGATATCTACAAGGCTAATTTCGGCTGGCTTGGTTGGAGCAGTCAGACTTTGAAGCAAACTGCGCCTTTCCACCTAATGCACTCAGCAAAACTGGCAGTCATTTCTCATTGGCTATTTCACTGTTTTAAATCTGTTCAATCCTTTGGGTATATAAAATCCAGTTATTTATTGTGTAATCAAACATGCCAACCTTTCCAATGTGGCCAGCTATTTCTGCTCTTTTGTCATGATTATTATCACCCGGCACTCACTGTTTATGAACCCATAATTTTTTCAGTTTTTTGCATTTTATTTTAAAAACTTGATCGCTTCTCCCGTTCCGAAGAACATGTGCTGCGCTGCCTTTTTTTTACTGGAGCATCTAGTGCACTTTAACAGGTCAGTAGCTGTATCGGGTTCGTTTATATAAAAAAAACAAACAAACCTCATTACCACTGTTGTTTTATAACTCCAAAACAGTAAGCTAATTCAAAGGAAAACAGGAGAGCTGCGAGATGCACATCTTGGTTTGTGTTAACTTTAAGCAAGGCATGCATGTATCACATGGTAGTGTCATGATGTATGCAATTCGCGTATTTTTACATATAACCTGTAGTGAATTATTTAAATCAACAAGAATGTTTAATCAAGCAATATGTACTTCCGGTAAGATGGTGGCACGTGTGAACACAGTGGCCTCTTGGGGGCCAACCACAGGTGATTTTCTTGTTGTAAAATTTATTTTCTTACGATCCAGTGGTAATTCTAGTCCAAGAGTACTGCAGGGCTACTCCATCAGTGAGCTGCTCATTGATCAGAATAGCTGGACTGATGTTGGCAGCAGAGCCGGCCAAGGAATCGAAGGGGCCGGGATGGTGGAGAAGGAGCCAGCTGAGGTGTTGAGGGGGCAGGACAGGGTGTTGGAGAAGGAGCCCGCTAGGATGTCAGAGGAGCTGACCTGACTGCAGACCATGTTGCTCCCTGCTACTCAGAAGCGTCGGAGTTGGTGCAGTATAACCGTGGGAAATGGTCTCGGACATTTCACTAGTGATCACAAGACTCTGTTGGCCAGTGATAATGTAAGTTGCCACAGACCTGTCTGGTGGAGGGACAAAGGGCATGGGGGCTGTGTAGCCTCAGTTGTAGCGAGGACCAGGCCTCAAGCCTCAGGCTTGCCTGCTGCTGTAGACCAGGTGAATGGACGTGGTAGCACTACAGCATGGCGTTGGAGCTCAGCTGGGGCCTGGCCTCTCCTGTTGGTGCTGCCCTCTTGTGTTGGAGCGGTGGAATGACCAACTGGATTGATTGTGTCTGTCCACTGCTGGGGGACTGTACCATCAATTGCAGGACATTGTTGCTCAGGGTCTCGGACCATATACTGTATATGTTTTTTTTCCAAGTGTATATGCTTCTTTGCTCATTATTTTGAACGTTGCTCACTATTTTTGAGTACTTGCTTGCTGTTTTGAACGTTTTGCACCTTGGGCCCAGAGAAACGCTGTCTCGTTCAGCTGTATCTATGTCTGGTTTGAATGATAATTAAATTTGATTTGATATTTATAATATTACTCAAGTAATAAATGCATAACATTTGGCATGAATCTTTGAACCTTTAAAGAGAAACCCAAGGCATTCCATATATACATCAAGAGCAAGTGGATAACTAGGGAGAGGGTAGGACCACTCAAGAATAAAGGGTGTGTTTGGAGGCAGAAGATGTGGGTGAGGTCCTAAAATTTACCAAGGAGGAGGACATGGAGGATAGGGCAATCAGTGTAAAACATTTTAATACGCTAGGGCATTTTGGAACAAAGGAGAAAATAAAATTGGGTCTCTTGAAGACTGTTAAGGTGGATAAATCTCCAGGGCGTGATGGGATATACCCTAGATTATTGAGAGAGGCAAGAGATGAGATCAATGGAGCCTTGAACAATATGTTCCTGTACTCTTCAGCCACAGGCAAATAGCTAATGTACCATTCTTCAAGAAGGGAAGTGGGAATAATCCTGGAAGTCATGGGTGAATCATGGTCTAATTAGAGACAGTCAACTTTATGTGTGGCAAGTTATGTCTTACTATCTTGATAGAATATTTTTAAGAAGGTGCTGAAAGTTGATTGATGTAAGTAGGAATGGTGGGTATATAGTAGAAGAATATAGTTCATCTGGAAGTATCACAGGTTGGATGCAAGTTTGGTGGAATCTCGCTTGCAGTGCTGAAGTCTTAACCCAGGTCATCAGCTTTTCCTTTCAGATGTTGTCTACTCTTATAGCATATGTTTTTCAATATGCTCTCGATGGGATGACTACCTGGGAATGTTGATATTAATCACTTTGCTGTCTTCCTAGGGCTGATTCTGTTGCTTGGAACCCACACAAAATGCTGCAGGCAGGGCTGCAGTGTTCCGCCTTTCTGCTCAAAGATGACACTGTAAGTCAAAATCCCAGCATTTCTCAGATGCAATTTCCACAAGATTTCCACCTGAGCGGTCTGTAAATTTCTTACCCAACCTTTTGGATTTTGTCACTATGTCTTGCCAGGGCCTCCTGAAGAAGTGTTACTCAGCCAATGCGAGTTACCTCTTCCAGCCAGACAAGTTTTATGATATCTCCTACGACACTGGTGATAAGTCTCTTCAGTGTGGTCGGAAAGTCGATTGTTTCAAGCTGTGGCTGATGTGGAAGGCTGTCGGTACTCGAGGACTGGAGGAAAGGGTTGATCGTGCCTTTGCCTGCACCAGGTTGGTGTTGTGTCAGAAATGAGCTGATCTGCACTTTACTATTCCAATATTCTCTTGGCCATTATTTGTTCAAATCCTTCTCTCCCTTAATGCTACATGTGTATGGGAAGACGTTCTGAACAATTTTCCTGCAATGAGGATTTTGCGCTAAGTCTTTGAGGCAAGTCATCCCATCAGAGTTTATCCAATGTTTCCAGCAAGCAGGGTGCCCTCACTTAAGTAGAGAAGGCAACAGCCCTTGAATTAAGGTAACCCTTGGTCATTGCTCCATCCCAAGAGATTAACTACCAATTAATTTCAGAAGGGGTTAAAACTGAGTGTTCAAACTGCCTCAGGAGTAGAATGACTCAGAAACTGCTTGTTTTACCAAACTTGGATGGATGTTTATTTTTCTTTCCTTCTGTTTTCCATGAGGTAAAGTAGCAGCTTATTTACACCACACTTGGAGAATTGTGTTCTGTTCTGGTCGCCTCATTATAAGAAGGATGTAGAAACTTTCGAGAGGGTGCAGAAGAGACTTACTAGGATTCTGCCTGGGCATGTTTTATGAAAATAGGCTGAGTGAACTAGGACTTTTCTCTTCGGAGCAAAGGAGGATGAGAGGTGACCTGATAGAAGTGTACATAATCATAAGAGGTATAGGTAGAGTGGATAGCCAAAGACTTATTCCCAGGACAGGAATGGCTGAATACAAGGGAGCATAATTTTAATGTGTTTGGAGGAAGGTATAGGGGGAATTCGAAGGCAAGTTGTTTTTTTTTTAAGTGAAGAGTGGTGGGTGCATGGAACATGCTGCCAGAGGTGGAGGTAGAGGCAGATACATTGGGGGGGGGGGGCGGGAACGTCGACTCAGACTTTGAGAGGCCTGCGTTGGGCATTTTCATGCTTTACAAGGTGCAGATTGGAAGTCCGTGTGGGGCGCCACTCCTCACACAGACACTAGAGCAATGTGTGATTAAGTGCCTTGCTCAAGGACACAAACACGCTGCCACAGCTGAGGCTCGAACTAGCGACCTTCAGGTCACTAGACGAATGCCTTAACCACTTGGCCACGTGCCTGGTACATTAGGGGCATTTAAGAATCTCTTGGATAGGCACATGAATGATAGAAAAATGGACAGTTATATAAGTGGGAAGAGTTAGGTTGATATTGAGTAGGTTTAAAAAGTTGGCACAACATGATGGGCCAAAGGGCCTGTATTGCGCTGATATGTCCTATGTTTTAGCATTAAGGATATGGGTATGTTTTATCAAGTACTTTTTCTGATTTGCATCATTCCACTTTCTCCTGTGTCCAGCTCTTGCACAATGGTGCAGCTAGTTAGGCTACTGCCTTATGGCTCCAGACACCTGGGTTTGATATTGACTTCGGACGCTGTCTGTGGGGAGTCTGCAAGTTCTCCCTGTGACTGTGTGGGTGTCCTTCAGTCTCTCCTGTTTCCCCCTGCATCCCGTTGATAGGTTAATTGGTCACTGTACATTGTTTCTTGTGGGTAGGGGAGAGGGCAGGAGGAAGGGTGAGGTGAGGAGCATGTGAAAATAAATTACAAGGAAATGAGTGTTGCTCTGAGTGCTGGCATAGACTCAATAGGTTAAATTACTTTCTACGTCATATGTTCCTGTGGTTGGGGCTACCGAGGAATAAATATCATGGGAAGGAACCATTTAATATGCAGAGGTGTGTGCACATGCTCAGCTGCTTCCTGATTTTCCTCGCGTAGAGCATCTGAGTAGCACTCATTAAGAGTGGGGAGATCAGAACAGCAAGGTCTTGCAGTGTAAAGTATGATCAAAGTTAAAGAGAAAGCCAGAATCTTATTCCTTTGCTGTTGTGCAAGGACTTTGCTTGGTCTGCTTCAGTGACTATTGAGTTCTGAGGATATTCATTCATTGACAGGACATGGACCTCGGCATTTGCATCCTTAATTGTCCACAAGGCGTCGGCTTTGAAGTACTTCAAGCCATGTGAAAGTACTTCCACAATGCTGTTAACACCAACTGTGAACACTAGCTGACTAGTGAAGGGCACTTCAGGGCATAGTGAGATTTGGGGACTTGCAACAGTGCTTCCAACTGCCTTTTCCTTGCTTCTTCTGGAAGGAAGAGATCACTGGAATTTGGAAGTGTTGCCAAAGGAGCCCAGGTAAATCAAGTACATTTTGTAAATGGTGTGCTGTAGCAACGTAGTACTGGAAGTCATCCAAGGCTTGGTATATATAGGGGTGGACCTCATTATCCAGGGATAGAAGCAATGCTGGGGACGTTCAGCAAGTCAGGTAGCATCTGTAGAAAGAGTTAATGTTCCAGGTCAAAAGACCCTTTGAATGGGGAAAGGTAACCATCTGGTTTTAGTTTCGAGGATGCAGGAAAGAAGAGATGGTCTCAGATAGAGAAGCTTAGGTAGCCTTGGGTTAATTTGAAGTGTGAGCGAGAAATGCAAAATGCACAGGTCAGCTCATTCTATAGAGAAAAGACTGATCCAATATGACAGGTAGATGACTTACATCAGATGTTTACTGACTGCTGAATGTATCCAGTATTTTCTGTTGTTCAGGTTTTCAGCAATTGTAGTTCATTGATTTTTCAAGCGAGTTATGAATAAGTATAAAATTTATGCAGTCACTAGCAAACATCCCTGTTTCTGTTCTGTTCAGGAAAGAGCTGGAGATGGTGGCACATAAGACACTGTCCTTGAGATCTCCTGTAGTGATGTTCTCAAGCTGGGTTTTCAAAGTTCAAAGTAAATTTATTATCAAAATGTGTGTATGTGTATGTATGTATATATATAATATCTGTGTGTGTATAAATATATATATATATGTATGTATATGTGTGTGTGTGTGTGTATATATATGTGTGTGTGTGTATATATGTGTGTGTGTGTGTATATATATATAAAACCATATAGAACTCTTGAGATTTGTTTTCTTGTGGGCATACTCAGTAAATCCAGGAATCGTGATAGAATCAAAGAAAGATTGTACCCGACAGGATGAACAAACAACCAATGTGCAAAAAGACAACAAACTGTGCAAATACAAAAAAAATAAATATGAGAACATGAGATGGAGTCCTTGAAGGTGAGTCCATGGGTTGTAGGGACAGTTCAGTAATGGGGCAAGTGAAGTTGTCCCACTGCTTCGCAGCCTGATGGTTGAGGGGTAATAACTGTTCCTGAGTCTCCAATAACTGTAACCACCACGTTTTAGTGCAAGAGATAACTTTAACTTTTGGAATGTTTACCCATAGGTGTCCATTGACTTCAGTTAAGATCAGACATCCTCACCTCACCTCACCTCTGGAACTTGGCTCTTTGGGCCAAGGTTGTGAATTGTCCCAGTGAAGCCCAGACCGGGAATTGGCGAGTCAGTCAAGTATAGGTTTATTGTTATTTGACTGTACATATATACAACCTAACAAAACAACATTCTTCCAATTATTATTGTGAATATACGGTTATTGAATTACAAATGCAATCTGTACCATTCTTCCTTACACAATCGTGATGGTAGGGCAGATTGTATTTGTCCTGCTTTTAGTGGATAGGGTTTTCTTGGAATATTTTTGCTCAAGCATGGCTCATCCTGGAGCATAGCTCCTTAGCACTATTGGGTTTACGTAGAACATAGAATAGTACAGCACAGTACAGGCCCTTCGGCCCACAATGTTGTGCCGACCCTCAAACTCTGCCTCCCATATAAGCCCCCACCTTAAATTCCTTCATATACCTGTCTAGTAGTCTCTTAAACTTCACTAGTGTATCTGCCTCCACCACTGACTCAGGCAGTGCATTCCACGCACGAACCACTCTCTGAGTAAAAAATCTTCCTCTAATATCCCCCTTGACCTTCCCACCCCTTACCTTAAAGCCATGTCTTGTATTGAGCAGTGGTGCCCTGGGGAGGAGGCACTGGCTATCCACTCTATCTATTCCACTTATTATCTTGTACCCCTCTATCGTGTCTCCTCTCATCCTCCTTCTCTCCAAAGAGTAAAGCCCTAGCTCCCTTAATCTCTGATCATAATGCATACTTTCTAAACCAGGCAGCATCCTGGTAAATCTCCTCTGTATCCTTTCTAGTGCTTCCACATCCTTCCTATAGTGAGGTGACCAGAACTGGACACAGTATTCCAAGTGTGGCCTGACCAGAGTTTTATAGAGCTGCATCATTACATCGCGACTCTTAAACTCTATCCCTCGACTTATGAAAGCTAACACCCCATAAGCTTTCTTAACTACCCTATCTACCTGTGAGGCAACTTTCAGGGATCTGTGGACATGTACCCCCAGATCCCTCTGCTCCTCTACACTTCCAAGTATCCTGCCATTTACTTTGTACTCTGCCTTGGAGTTTGTCCTTCCAAAGTATACCACCTCACACTTCTCCGGGTTGAACTCCATCTGCCACTTCTCAGCCCACTTCTGCAACCTATCAATGTCTCTCTGCAATCTTTGACAATCCTCTACACTATCTACAACACCACCAATCTTTGTGTCATCTGCAAACTTGCCAACCCACCCTTCTACCCCCACATCCAGGTCGTTAATAAAAATCACAAAAAGTAGAGGTCCCAGACCGATCCTTGTGGGACACCACTAGTCACAACCCTCCAATCTGAATGTACTCCCTTCACCATGACCCTCTGCTTTCTGCAGGCAAGCCAATTCTGAATCCACCTGGCCAAACTTCCCTGGATCCCATGCCTTCTGACTTTCTGAATAAGCCTACCGTGTGGACCCTCGTCAAATGCCTTACTAAAATCCATGTAGATCACATCCACTGCACTACCCTCATCTATATGCCTGGTCACCTCCTCAAAGAACTCTATCAGGCTTGTTAGACACGATCTGCCCTTCACAAAGTCATGCTGACCGTCCCTGATCAGACCATGTTTCTCTAAATGCCCATAGATCCTATCTCTAAGAATCTTTTCCAACAGCTTTCTCACCACAGATGCAAGGCTCACTGGTCTATAATTACCCGGACTATCCCTACTACCTTTTTTGAACAAGGGGACAACATTCGCCTCCCTCTAAGATAGCTTTTAGTTTATTTTGGCACTACAACCAGGACACTTGGCTGTTCCTTGGATACTATGTGGCATGTATTGATTGGCTGAAGATTGTGTTTTGTGGTGATCAGAGGAAGCCAAGATCCACTGCCTTGCCTTGTACGTGTACTGGGCTCTTCTGTTGAGGCTGGGTTTATTTACATTGGTTCTGTTCAGTTGGTCATTGCCTCCTGATTGGAGAGGTTTAGTCTGTTCTGCTTCATCCTGTCCATACTTGACATGCTCCTGTAGACTAACTGTGCATCTTCTCAAGGTGGCTGCTCATTCTGGGTGTACTTGGTATAGCTTGGTCATTGGGCCAGTTAACAGTTGGTTTCTTCCTTATGAACCACTTTTCAGATTCATTTATTTATCACATATAGTGAAACGCACCATTGTGTTAACAATCAACTCACCTGAGGGTGTGCTGGGGGCAGCCCGTAAGTGTTGCCACACATTCCATTTCCAATGTAGCATGCCCACTGTGCTTGGCAGAACACAGAAAACAACAAGCAATGAAACAACAGCAGCAAAACAAGCTTCTTTCCTCCCTCACACTTTCACACCTAGAGAGTCCCCCAACCCCAGTCTCCAGGCTTCAGCCAGTGGGCTTCAGCTTCTAGACTTCTGATCGTCTTCGGGCTTCAATCTTTGGTATTGACCCCAAGGTAGCCAATGATGGTGATCTTGAACTCTAGGCTTACTGACTCACCAGCCCTCGTGCTTCCTGCTTCTATAGACATCTGATCCCAGGACCCATTGATCTGCGACAGCCTGACGTCCACAGATGTCCTTTGTCACTCATCCATTTTGCTGGCCTTCAAACACAGAGTGAAGGCCTGGACTCTGGATATCCTTCATTCCTTGTCCATTTTGCTGGCCTGAAAACTGGAGTGGAGGCTTAAGCTGCACTTGGGCTTTCATTTTGTTTGTTTATTACTGATTTCCAAATTGCTTTTCAGATGGAAGGGGTGAATTATTTAGCCATATGTCCATTGCACTCCTGTAGCCATGTGGGAAAGTTTCCAACTGGCTTCAAACTGCAGCCCCTCCCACTGCCACGTGCATCAGCTTCTGTTTGTTGTCTTCTCGTTGGTGTCTACCACCAAATTACTCCCACAAACGTTGTCTTTTCTGCATAGTTTTGTACCCGCTAAGAAATGATGTTCTGTATTTTGTATATCAAGGATCTTCTATATTAATGCTTTATTGATCTTCCAGGTATTTGGTCAATGAGATAAAAGAGAGACCAGGTTTTCGACTACTTATGGAGGTAAAGTGACTCCGCTCTAATGCCGGTATTCCTTGATTTACTCATTTTTTTGCCAGAACAATATGACACTTTGGGATGTGTGCATCCACTCTCAAGTTACTTTTCATGATAATGAGTAAGTTCAACTCTACTTGTCGGAATACAGGTTTCCCCCGCCATCCGAAGGTAGAGTGTTCCTATGAAACCCTTTGTAAACCAAAATGGCGTAAAGCGAAGAAGCAATTAGCATTAATTTATATGGGAAAAACTTTTGAGTGTTCCCAGACTGAAAAAATAGCCTACCAAATAGCACATAAAACCTAAAATAACACTAACATATAGTAAAAGCAGGAATGATATGATAAATACACAGCCTAGATAAAGTAGAAATAATGTATGTACAGTGTAGTTTCACTCAACAGAATCGGGAAGATTGAGCCAAAAGCGATTCGTAGAAAAAAAAAATTGGCATGTACATGCATGCGCACATACACAATGCATACGTACATGCATGAGCACACACCTGCCCGCGCAAGGCTTTATGGTCATGGTAGTCTTTCTCAGGGTAAACACAAGTTTAAAGTGGGCGTCTTTTTTCGTAAAAGCGAAAATCCTCTTTCGGTTCGTGAAAGCAGGTACTAATGTAGGTCTTTCGTAAAAGCAAAATGTCGTAAAGCGAACGTTCAGAAAGCGGGGGACACCTGTATGTTATACTGAACTGCCCACAGTGACTTTTCTACATAAGTAATTTCAGGAGTACGTTTCATAAATTAAGGAATGGTGGGCAATTGAAAATGCCTGCACCTCACCAAACCAAGGGAGATCCAAATCTGTCTCATTCTCCTTGATGTTATTTGAATAATTGAGCTTTGTGCTCCGTGACACCTTTTTAGCTCCCATTATCTCCTCCCCTTTGCCTTTCTCTGACTGGTATAGCTCCACATACCACCTGACCTCCACTGGTATCCCTTGAGAAGTTTTTTTTTAATGATTGGTTGGTTACACCTGCTGACATGGCATTAGCATTCGTGTTAATGTTGATGTCACTTACTTCAGACTGGGGCAGATTGGTCAGAAATTGGTTTCCTTCAGCTAAAATTTGGGACAATCAAAGCCTGTTTGAGCCTTCCCACAAATAGTCCTGATTCCTCTAACTGTTGAGAGCAGTGGTCCCTAACCTCCGGGCCGTGGACCGATACCGGGCCGCGAAGCACGCAGGGGTGCAGCAGTAGCCGGAGTGCACCCAGCACATCTTTAAGAAAAAAAGCTGAAATAAACAAGCTAATTAATTAGGTGCTGCCCGGCACGTAAATGTCGGCCCAGATCAGAGGCGATTGCCGATTTCACTTGCTCTACGCGATGTTCACTCCTCGTTCCAGGGCACTGGAGTCTTTAGCTGTTCCATTGTTTGGTCAATTTAAACGCCAGCCCAGACAGGCTGAAAAGACAGGGCTGTTAGGATCGAGGTGACATGTTGAATCTACACAAACTGCTAATAAAGTATAGGCGCTGCCATGCTTTCTGTGTAATGACAGTTACGTGCTGGTCCCAGGACAGATCCTCTGACACTTTTCAGAGAGAGAAACGTCGATCCTTAATGCCAAAGAATTTACAGTTATTGACCCTCTCCACCTCAGTTCCTCTAATGAAGACTGGCTTCTGGGTGGCACCTAATTAATTAGCTTGTTTATTTCGGCTTTTTTCTTAAAGATGTGCTGGGTGTGCTCCAGCTACCACTGCACCCCTGCATGCTTTGCGGTCCGGAGGTTGGAGACCACTGGCTTTGAGCACCTTCCCAACTTCCATCCCCATCATTGCTATTGAATAATTAGATGTTGCAGCACTCAACAGTAGCTGAGAGAGTGTTACTTTAAATATGTCCAGTTAATAACAGCATTCGTAAGTGCAATACTCTAGCAAGAGTTCATGGGCCTCAATTGAAGAAGTTAATCTCTGATTTTCACAAATGTCCTTAGGGTGACCAAAACTTAATGGCAAATTAAAGGGCATGAAACAACTTTTTAGATCCCAACCTTCTTCAGATTGACATGACATGAGCAACCTCAGGTTTTATTTGCATGTTTGGGTGATTGTAAAATAATTTGACCAAATCTATGCCCTTGATGTTCATCTAGACCTCTTGCAAATCCCATCCCCTTGTTATCTTCTCTTCAAAAGTTCAAAGTAAATTTATTATCGAAGTACATACGTTTGTATATGTCACCATATACAGCCCTGAGATTTATTTTCTTGTGGGTAATCATAGTAAATCCAAGAAATGCAATAGAATCAAAGATCACTCCCAACAGGACGGACAAAGAGCCAATGTGCAAAAGACAACAAACTGTGTAAATACAAAATAAATAAATAAATAAATAAATAAATAAATAATATTGAGAACATGAGGTGAAGAACCCTTGAAAGTGAGTCCATAGGTTGTGGGAACAGTTCAGTGATGGAGTGAGTGAAGTTATCCCCACTGGTTCGAGAGCCTGATGGTTGAGGGGTAATAACTGTTCCTGAACATGGTGGTGTGAGTCCTGAGGCTCCTGTACCTTCTCCATGATGGCAGCGGTGAGAAGAGAGCATGGTCTGTGTGGTGAGGTCCATTATGATGGATGTTGATTGTATGTGATAGCACCCCATGTAGATGTGCTCAATGGCGGGGAGTGCTTTGCCTGTGATGGACTGGGCCATATCCACTACTTTTAGTAGGATTTTCCTTACCAGACTTTGATGCAACTGGTCAGTAACCTCTCCACCATCATGTATAGAAGTCTGTCAAAGTTTTAGATGACGTGCCAAATTTTTGCATACTACTTTTAAAAAAAAGTAAAGGTACTGTCATACTTTCTTCATAATGGCACTTGTGTGCTGGACCCAGGACAGATTTTCTGAAATGTTAACACTGAGGAATTTAAAGTTACTAACCCTTTCTATTCTTGCCAATTGTCATTGATTCTCATTGCTTGAGGACAAAAATTTTAGGTTCCCTTTCTCGATAACCTCCGATACTACTGACACTTCATTCCTTGAGTTTTGTACATCTCTCCCTACCCTTATTCCTTCCTCACCATCTAGTAACTGTGCCTTCAGCTACCTTAACCTGACACAGGCGCCTATTTGTCTCACTGAATCCAGTCAGTTCTATTTATCTCCCGGATCTCAATGCTTGTAAACAAGTGATTTCAAGTGGGGGTGGTACTGCCCCCAAGAGGGCGTTAAGGGAAATAAAATTCATCAGTGGCATTCCAGATTCTTGGGGGCGTTAAGCGGCACCCTAACTTGAGGCCTGAGACCAGACCAACCAGATCAACTCGCTGCTGTCGTCAACATCCAATAGCATTCCCAGTTTGTGTTAATTTTTAATTTTAATTTTAATTTAGCTCCACTAATGATGGATAAATACAAATGGCATGATCTCTGTGACTCTGAAGGTAGTGAAGCCTTGAATTCTAATCCTGCTAGGAAACAGAAACTACAGGAAGTGCGTCAATACAATGCTACATACCTGGAGTGTGGTTTTATTCCATTCCCATCAGATCGTGACACCCCATGTGTCTTATTTGTAATACTGTACTATCTAATGAAACCATGAAACCATCAAGGTTGCAGGAACACTTCCATAGAAGACACCCTGAAAAGGCTACTTATGGTATTACTCAGTTCTAGAAGAGGAAAGAAGCATTTGAAATGTGTTGCACACTCAAGTCATTTGCCAAGAAAGCTAAAAATGACCTTGACAGTGGTCTCGTTGCTTCTTATAATATTTCCAAAATGATAGCAGTGTGGAAAATCTCATACAATTGGTGAAAAATGAATAATGCCTACTGTATCAGAGGTGCTCACCACAGTTCTCAAAATGGTTACCAGTAGTTTAAAATAATTTCCTCTGAGTAATGACTCTGTAACTCATCGTATTGATGAAATAAGTGAAGACATTGAGGTTTGCACAGAGCTACAAAAACAGAATTTGGGATTCAATTGGATGATTCAACTGTGTGAGACAACGGGGTATTGCTAATGGTGTATGTATGGTTTATCAATAATAGAAAAGTTTATGAAGAAATTCTCCTTTGTAAGAAGTTTAAAAACAAATATCAATGGAGAATCGATCTGCAACAAGTTCAAAATGTATATTGAGGATAAAAGTATTCTGATTAGGAGCATGATTTCTTGTGCAACAGATGGAGCACCATATATGACAGGTCACCACTGTATATGCTGGTTTAGTGGCATTTATGAGAAAAGAAATTCTAAGTTTGTTTGCAATCCAGTATGTAATTCATCGTCAAGATCTTACAGCCAAAAACCTCAGCCAGCGACATTTTGTTTTCAAGCAAGACTCGTGTAATATCCGCTATCAACAAAATTAAAGCTTATCCATTAAATAGCAGGATATTTCACCTGCTATGCCAAGATAACAATCAAGAGTTTGAACTCTTGCCTTACACTGAAGTGCGCTGGTTGTCAAAAGGCTGCTGCTCAAAATGTCTCTTTGAGTTTTTTGCTCAACGTTGACATGAGCTTGGGAAATAAGATTGAACTTCTACATGGAGATGAGGTGTCCCTAGCCGATCTGTATGACAAAATGAACATTCTAAATATGAGCAACCACGCATCAAAGTTGCTGGTGAACGCAGCAGGCCAGGCAGCATCTCTAGGAGGAGGGACAGTCGACGTTTCAGGCCGAGACCCTTTGTCAGGTCTCGGCCTGAAACGTCGACTGTCCCTTCTCCTAGAGATGCTGCCTGGCCTGCTGCGTTCACCAGCAACTTTGATGTGTGTTGCTTGAATTTCCAGCCTCTGCAGAATTCCTCGTGTTTGCGATTCTAAATATGAAAAAACGGTGAGTTTAATCCAGGCAAAAAGTGCAGTGTCCACTTTTATCGGAAAATTAGAAATATATAAGCAAAACATTGGGAGAAGAGTGTTCTCACAGTTTTGCTGCATGGAAAGTATGGCACTCTCTTTCTCAGATAGTGATTTGCAAGAGTAGTGCTTACACCTGCAGTTACCAAAGAAGGATTTTTAGAATCGATTCAAGGATTTGAATGATCTGGAAATTCCAGACTGGGTAACTAGCCCATTTCTTTGCAAAGTGGGAAAATAGGAAGAGAACTCACAAGAAGAAATTATCGAAATTCAGAATAAGGAAGAAGCAAAAATGCTTTTCAAAAATGTTGGCTTTTGTGGTATGTGGCTACACTGTCATACGAAGTATCCTGGTCTTTGGAGAAGAGCCAAACTGCTCGTCATTGCATTTCCATCCTCCTACCTTAGAAACATAGAAAACCTACAACACAATACAGGCCCTTCAGCCCACAAAGCTGTGCCGAACATGTCCTTACCTTAGAAATTACCTAGGCTTACCCATAGCCCTCTATTTTTCTGAGCTCCATGTATCCATCCAGGAGTCTCTTAAAAGACCGTATCATTTCCGCCTCCACCACCGCCGCCGGCAGCTCATTCCATGCACTCACCACTCTCTGCGTAAAAAAACTTACCCCTGACATCTCCTCTGTACCTACTTCCAAGCACCTTAAAACTATGCCCTCTCGTGCTAGCCATTTCAGCCCTGGGAAAAAGCCTCTGACTATCCACACAATCAATGCCTCTCATTATCTTGTACACCTCGTTAAAAGAGGCTTCAGTACAGTGAACCACATACTCACAATAACACAGAAACCCCTTGGACATTGTTATCTGTGGGAACTTAAGGCTTTAGCTATCATGACTTGAACCAGATATTCCAACTCTTGCTAACAACCATCAAGCTCAAGAATCACATTGATATCGAAGCTGCTGTACACCGCACAGGTACTATATAAACTAGATTTAGAGACACATAAAAATTTGGAGCAGAATCATATGGTGGACATGTTCTTACACTATGGGGGCGCTGGGAGGTATTTTGTGCCTGAGAGGGGTGTTGGCAAGTATGAAAGTGCTTTAGGGGGAGTTGGGCTAAAAAAGGTTGGAAAACACTGCTGTAAATTATTCCGTCCTTGCACATGTCTGTCAACTCTTGGATTTTTTTGCCATTAAGTGATTTACATTAGCTAATTAACTAGCCATCTCCCTTAGGGTGTGGGAGGAGACCCACATATTTATAAGGAGCACGCATAGATTCTGCATGGCTCCAGGGTTCTTAGAATTGTGAGGCAGTCCAATCTGCTACTGCTAGTTTCCAATTTAAATATAAACCCTCAACCCAAATCTTTGGAACCCTTTAAAAACCATCAATTAGCTCACAGTGTGTAACTCTCTTTCATCTGCAAAACCATGTTTAATTTTGTCCAGAGTAGGAGAACGGACTGACCAATGCCCCACCTGGAGGTCAGTGTTTGGAAGGGATGTTCATGGTTGTAATCTGCTATCTGGTCCATCCTGTAAATTAGGATTCAAGTCCCAAATTTTTGTTGGACTAATTTTTAAACGTAAAGCCTTTTGCCTTCCATGCTTGTATCCTCGTCACTCAATTTGGAGGGAGTAGGTATGTTGTTATGAAACATTTGTCTCCTGGCATTTTTATTTATTTAGCGGTACAGCATGGTAACAAGCTCTTTCGGCCCAACGAGCTTGCGCCGTCCAATTACACCCATGTAACCAATTAACCTACTAACCCATACGTCTTTGGAATGTGGGAAGACACTGGAACAGCTGAAGGAAGCCCACGCGGTCACGGGGAAAATGTACAAACTCCATACTGACAGTGACAGAATTAAATCCGGGTCATTAGAGCTGTATCAGTATTACGCTAACCACTACACTATTATAATGCCTAGTGGGGGGGGGGGGAGGTAGGGTGAGTTTCAGAGCAACACACACAAATTGCTAGAGGAACTGAGCATGTCAGGCAGCATCTATGGAAATAAACAGTCGACATTTAAGGCTGAGACCCTTCATTAGGACTAGAAAGGAAGGGAAAAGACATCAGAATAAAAAGGTGGGGGAAGAGGAAGGAAGATGGCCAGTAGGTGATGGGTGAAGCCAGGTGGGTGGGAAAGGTAAAGGGCTGGAGAGAAAGGAAACTGGTAGGAGAGGAGAGTGGACTCTGGGAGGGGCACTGGGTGGGGGGGAGTGGGTGATAGGCAGTTGAGGAGAAGAGGTAAGAGACCAGAGTAGGGAATAGAAGAAGAAGAGAGGGGCAGGAGAAAAATTTAAAAAGCATTACTGGAAGGAAAAATTGATGTTTATACCATCAGAAGCCACCTAGATGAAATATGAGAAGTTTCTCTTCTGACCTGAGAGTGGCCTTATCATGTCAGAAGAGAAGGCAATAGACCGATGTGTCAGAACGGGAATGGTGACAGGAATTGAAATGTTTAGCCACTGGAAAATTCTGCTTTTGGCTGATGGAGTGAAGGTGATTGACAAAACGGTCCCCCAATTTACGTCGAGTTTCACAGTGTAGAGAAGGCTGCATTAGGAGCAATAGATACAAAAGATGACCCCAACAGATTTGCAGATGAAGTATTGGCTTCTTACTTGGCAAAAAACCCAACCAGTTCCCCTCCTCCACCACCACCACCTTCCGTCTGGCAGAACTGTTCCTTACCCGCAACAATTTCTCCTTTGGCTACTCCCACTTTCTCCAAACTCAAGGAGTAGCCATGGACACTTGCATGGTCCCCAGCTATGCCTGCCTTTTCATTAGCTACGTAGAAAAGTCCATATTCCAAGCTTTCTGTGGTAAAGCTCCCCAACTCTTTCTGCGCTACATTGACAATTTCATCAACTTTGCCTCTACTTTCCATACTGCCTTTAAATTCACTTGGTCCATTTCTGACACTTCTTCCCCTTTCTCGATCTTTCTCTGTCTCCATCAATGGAGACAAGCTGTCTACCAACATCTTTTATAAACCTACCTTGACTACACCTCTTCCCACCCTGTTTCCTGTTTTTTAAAAAAAAAGCCATTCCCTTTTCTCAGTTCCTTTGTTTCCGCCACATCTGTTCTCTGGATGAGGCTTTCCTTTGAACTGTCCTCTTCCTTCAAAGAATGGGGTTTCCCTTCCTCCACCATTGATACTGCCCTCACCTGCACCTCTTCCATTTCCCAGACATCTGTGTTCACCTCATCTTCCCATCACCTTAACAGGGACAGAGTTCCTCGTCCTCACCTATCACTCCATGAGCCTCCACATCCAACACATCATGCTCCACAACTTCCACCATCTTCAATAAGATTCTACCACCAAACACATCTTTACCTCTTCTCACTCCAGTCCCTCACTCTCCACTTTCTACAAGGATCACTCCCTCCATAATTCCCTCATCCATTCTTCCCTCCTCACTAATCTCCCTCCTGGCAAATATCTGTGCAAGTGGAAAAAGTGCTACACCTGCTCATTCACCTCCTCCCTCACCTCCATTCAGGACCCCAAACAGTCCTTCCAGGTGAGGCAACACTTCACCTTTGAGTCTGTTGGGATCGTCTGCTGTGGCCTCCTTTACATTGGTGAGATCCGATGTAGATTGGGGGAGCACTTTGTCAAGCACCTCCACTCCATTGCCAAAAGTGGATTTTCCCAGTAGCTAACCATTTTAATTCCTATTTCCAGTCCCGTTCCAACATATCGGTCCGTGGCCTCCTCTTCTGCCATGATGAGGCCACTCTCAGGTTGGAGGAGCGACACCTCATATCTGTCTAGGTAGCCTCCAACCATGAACATCAATCAATTTCTCCTTCTAGTAACCCTTTTTTTTTCTTTTCTCCTCTCTGTTTCCTCTTCTATTCTCCCCTCTCCTCTTACCTCTTCTCACCTGCCTATCACCTCCCACTGGTGCCCCTCTTTCTTCCACAGCCCTTTACCTTTTCCACCCACCTGGCTTCACTTATCACATTCCAGCTTGTACCCCTTCCCCAGCCCTCGTCTTTCCCTTTCCAATCCTGAAGAAGGGCCTCGGCCCAAAACGTCGATTATTTATTCATTTCCATAGATACTACCTGACCTGCTGAGTTCCTCCAGCATTTTCTGTGTAGGGTAATTTCTTAATGTCACAGACTTATTGTTAAGCCTTTCTCCTTGTCATGGGCATGTAGGCTTTTAATTTGAAAAGTGCGATTTTATTGACTGAGCTAGAGCCTTGAGTAAGTGCAATCTTTTCTCTTACAGCCTCAGTTTGTTAATGTCTGCTTCTGGTACATCCCTCCCAGTCTGCAAGGGAAAGAAGACACTCCAGACTTCCAGAAAAACCTAGGAAAGGCAAGGCTGCATTTGGACTTGAGTTTGGTGACAATTTATCTCTCATGAGGAAAAATCACTGTGGAAATTGAACTAGGACTTCAGTGCTTTTTTAAAAAAACTTTGACTTCTCCATAGAGAATCTGTTCACTGCCAGAGGGTCCAGAAGAGGTTTACGAATGAAAGGGTTAACGTATGAGGAGCATTTGATGGCTCTGGGCCTGTACTTGCTGGAATTTAGAAGAATGAGAGGGGATCTCTTTGGAACCTATTGAATTTTGAAAGGCCGAACGGATGTGGAGATGATGTTTTCTATGGTAATGGAGTCTAGGACCAGAGGGCACAGACGCAGAATAGAAGGACATCCAGATGAGGAGGAATTTCTTCAGACAGCTGTGGAGGCCAAGTTATTGGGTATATTTAAAGTGGAGGTTGATTGGTTCTTGGTTAGCAAGGGTGTTAAAGGTTATGGGGAGAAGGCAGGAGAAATGTGGTTGAGAGGAATAATAAATCAACCATGATGAAATGGCGGAGCAGATTCAATCTACTCCTATGTCTTGTAGTCTTATGCTGACAGTATCAAGTTTTTGTAACATCAGGCTTCAGAGGCCAAATGACTAAATTCTGCTCCTATGTCTTTTGGTCTTCTTACTTCATTCTTGTCACGTGTATAACTCCTACAAGGGTTTCTACAACAAGTTGATCATTCACACAATGACAAATGGACAACTGTATCTCCACCTGAGCAAATAGTGCGATAGTTGCAACTTAGAAAGGTTCAGTGGAGAAAAATAGCAGATGGACTTTGGCATAGCTAAGTGTGATGCTTGCTACCTTGAACGAACAGCTAGAAATGAATCACAGAATGGTTAGAGGGCAGAGGAGGCCATTCTGGCATATCTTGTCCATGCCAGCACTCTACCACAACAACACAGTACTTCAAGACCTTTCTCCATAGTCTTGCCATCTGTTTATTGACCTATCATGGAAAATTCGCAGTGACCAGGTCACTGGCGCTGAGCCTGGCTCTGTGGCTCAAAGGAAGGGGAAGAAGAGCAGAGCAGTCATGACAGGGGATTCAATAATTTGGGGAGCAGCTAGGAGATTCTGCTCCCTGAGTATTGAATCCCCTATCACGACTGTGGACTTGACAGAGGCTCTGGGATGGTGTGTTGCCTCTAAGGTGCCAGGGTCAGGGATGCCTTAATTTGGGTCTACAGCATTCTAAAGGGGGACGCTGAGCAGCCAGAAGTCTTGGTACATATTGGTACCAATGATATGGGTATGAAAAGGGAGGAGGTCCTGAAGAGAGAATACAAGGAGTTGTGTAGAAGGCTGAAAAGCAGGACCTCAAGGGTAGTAGTCTCTCTACTGTCCGTGCCTTGCAGTAGTGAGGGTAAGAATAGGACAATTTGGCAAATTAATGTGTGGCTGAAGAATTGGGACAGGGTTTCAGATGTGTGTATCATTGGGATCTATTCTGGGGAAGATATGATGTGTACAAAAAAGACTGGCTGCACCTGAACTTGAGGGGAACCAATATCCTTGCAGGCATGTTTGCTAGAGCTGTTGGGGAGGGTTTAAACTAGTTTGGCAAGGGGGATGGGAGTCAGAGTGATAGGCCAGAGGATGGGGTTGTTAGTGGACGGGTAGGTGTAGTGTGTAGAGAGACTGAGGAAGAACAGACAGTTGATTGGGTAAATTTACAGTCAGTTCGATGGGTTGAGTGTCTATTTTAATGCAAGAAGTATAGGAACAAAGCTGGTAAACTTCGAGCATGGGGCTGTGACATGGTGGCCATTATGGAGGAGTGACTGCCCTGACTGCCACAAGGGCAGGAACGCCTGCTCGAGGTTCCGTGGTTTAGATGTTTCAAAAGGAATGATGGGGGTTGGGTAAAGGAGGGGGGGAGTGGAATTGCTAATCAGGGATAGTATCACTCTATTGGGAGTATTCAATAGAACCCCCCCCCCCACACACACACCAATAGTAACAGAGACACTGAGGAACAGATCAGAAGGTAGACTTTGGAAAGGCACAAAAATAGCAGGGTTCTTCCCTTTCCCCTTCCTTTTCCTCTGGGCCAGTCTTTCACATTGTCCCCAGTTGCAGCCATCTTCAAAAACGCTTCCTCTTCCAGGGATGATGTCTTTAGAGCTTCTGCTGGCATTTCTGTAACACTTGGCTTTTGAGGGGGTGGGGTTGCTCACCCCATCCCCAACCCTCCTCCTCTCGCAGCTGGCTTTGGGACCATCCATGGTGGAGTTATTTTTCTTTTTGAGTGACCTAAACTTCCCTCATATTGATTGGCACCTCCTTAGTGCAAAAGATTTAAATGGGATGGAATTTGTTAGGTGATTCCTGACACAGGCCTACTATAGGAGAGACCATTCTGGATCTGGTGCGAGGCGATGAACAGATCTCTCGGTGGGTGAGCATTTTGGACCCAGTGACCACAACTCCCTGACCTTTACCGTGGCCTTGGAGAGGGATAGGAGCAGATGGTATGGGACAGTACTTAATTGGTGGAAGCAGAATTATGCTAATAGGCAGGATTTGGGAGCATAAATTCGGACTGGATGTACTCTGGGTATTGCGCAATGGAAATGTAGAGATTGTTTGGGGAGCACTTATTGGTTTCTAGTTAGGTTTGTCCTATTGAGGCAGGGAAAGGATGGTAGGGTATGGGAATCATGGTTGCCAAGAGATGTGAAACATCGAGTCAAGAGGAAGAAAGAATTTTAAGGTTTAGGAAGCAAATACTAGACAGGGTTCTAGAGAGTTAAAAAGTAGCCAGGAAGGAGCTTAGGAGTGGACTCAGAGCTCAAAGGGGCTGCGAGAAGGCTTTGGTGAGTAGGATTAAGGAAAATCCCAAGGCTTGTATGTGGAGAACAGGAGGCTGACCAGAGCGAGGGTAGGACTGATCATGGATAAATAAGGAAACGTGTGTCTGGAGTTGGAGGAGGCAGGGAAGTTCCTTAATGAATACTTTCCTTCAGTATTCACCGGTGGGAAGAATATGAGGACAGCTTAAAACATGCTAGAACATGTCCACATTAAGATGAGCGTGAGGTGGAATTTTTGAAAAACATTAGGATAGGTGAGTCCCCTGGGCCAGGCAGGATATACCCCAGGTTATCATGGGAAGCAAGGGAAGAGATTGCTGCAACTTTGGTGATCATCTTTGCATCCTCACTGGCCACAGGAGTAGTATCAGATGTTTGGAGGGTGGCTAAGGTTATTCCTTTGTTCTAAAGAGGGAGCAGGGATAACTCTCTGGATTATAGACCAATGAGTTTATACTTTACTGGTGGGGACATTATTGGAGAAGATTCTTGGAGACAGGATTTATGAGCATTTGAAGAAGTATAGTCTGATTAGGGATGGACAGCATATCTTTGTGAGGGGCAGATCATGCCACATGAGTCTGATTGAATTCTTTGAGGAAGTGACAAAGCACATTGATGAAGGTAGGGCAGTATTTGTGGTGTATATGGATGTTAGTAAGGCATTTGACAAGATGCCTTAGTGGGCTTATTCAGAAAGTCAAAAGGCATGGCATCCAGGAAAACTTGGCTGTGTAGATTTAGAATATAGAATTGGCTTGCCTCAGAAGGCAAAGGGTGGTTGTGCCTGGAGATTGATGACCAGTAGTGTTCTTCAGGGGTCTGTTCTGGGATCTCTTCTCTTTGTGATTTATATAAATAACTTGGATAAGGAAGTGGAAGGTTGGGTTAGTAAGTTTGCAGATGACACAAAGATTGGTGATGTTGTGGATCGTGTAGAAGGTTGTGTTGTGTACAGTAGAACATTGATAGGATGCAGAGCTGGGCTGAGAAGTGGTAGATGGAGTTCAACCCGGAGAAGTGTGAAATGATCCACCTCAAAAGGTTGGATTTGAAGGCAGAATACAGGGTTAATGATGGGATTCTTAGCAGTGTGGAGAAACGGAGATCTTGGGGTCCATGTCCACAGATCCCTGAAAGTTGCTGTGCAAGTTGGTAGGGTTGTTAAGAAGGCCTATGATGTGCTGGCCTTCGTTAGTTGGGGGATTTAGTTAAGAGTCATGAGGTAATGTTGTAGCTCTTTTAAAAAGAAAACAACCCTGGTAAGACGGCACTTGGAATACCTTGCTCAGTTCTGGTCACCTCATTATAGGAAAGATGTGGAAGCTTTTGCGAGCGTGCTAAGGAGATTTACCAGAATGCTGCCTGGATTAGAGAGCGTGTCTTATGAGGATAGGTTGAGCAAGTTTGGGCTTTTCTCTTTGGAGTGAAGAAGGATGAGAAGTGACTTGATAAAGATGTACAAGATGATAAGCGGTAAGGAGTGAGTGGACAGCCAGAGACTTTTTCCCCAGGGCTTGTATGATGGTGCGTAGTTTTAAGGTGATTAGAGGAAAGTATAGTAGGGATGTTCTGGGTGCATGGAACACCCTACTGGGGTGGTGGTAGAGCCAAATACATTGGGGGCATTTAAGAAACTCTCACACTGGAACATGGTTAATGGAAAAATAGAGGGCTTTGTAGGAGAGAAGAGTCTTAGAGTAGATCTTAGTGATCTTAGAGTAGGTTAAAAGATCAACACAACATTGTGGGCCGAAGGGCCTGTACAGTGGTGGTGGTTGTCTCTCGGGGTGCGAGGAAGACTAAATGTTGTGCAGTCATCTGTGGATACTCATGTGGCTTCGGAGGCCGTAGGCCAAAGCACACACGCGGTTGCAGGTTGGACACGGAATGGCGGTTGTTAGAACAGGTGCGTACACAGCTTTGTGGCATCGGTCTCGTGCTGCTGCAAGGCGCTGATTTCGGTCATCCTCAAAGTCAGATGCAGTTTTTCTGGTCAGGGCGCGCCACGCAGCCCTATCGGCTGCGGACTCCTCAAGCTGTCGAGGCTGGAGGTCTGCCCATTTGATGTACGATTTCAGATGTCTTTGAATCTTTTTCTGGGGCAGCCCTGATTGTGACTGCCATGCTCAAGCTCACCATGGAGCAGCTGCCTGGGGATTCTTGTTTCACCCATGCGGATTACATGGCCAGTCTAGCGTAGCTGGGCCTGGAGGATCCTTGCCTCAATGCTTGTGCTGTTGGCTCTGTCAAGGACTTCCTGGTTGGTGATTCGGTCCTGCCATTGAATCCTCATGATCGGCCACATATAGCGCACGTGAAACTGCTCCAGCTGTTTGATGTGCCTGCGGTACAGGGTCCAGGTTTCGCAGCCTGTACAGTACTGTAATATTATATGTCTTAATTCCCTGACAATGGAACCAGCCTACTGGATTGCCAGATCTCTAACACAGCAGCACTACCTTCTGCACCACTGCCAAACTTTTCATTTTGCCCAAATGTGACTAACTGGGAACAGCAGAAGTTGAAATAGATCATGGGCTAGAAAATAAAAGGGAGGGAATTTTGCTGTGCCACACAGAGCTTTGGTCAGACCTAGATTTTGTGTACAGTTTTGGGCATCTCATCTTGGAAAGTGTATCAGCCCAGAAAGGAGTTGCAGAACGGATGCCACCAGAATATTACCAGGGCGCCAAGAGTTGAATCATGAGAGAGACACAAAGTAGGCTTGTATTATGTGGAATAGACTAGTTTGAGGGCTGATGTGACAGAGAATGTTATGGTTTTGAAAGAAAGCAGTATTGTAGCTAGCAAAACTTTACTCCGATATGGAAGATTAAGTCAAGGGCACATGTTCTGTGAATTGGAAGCAGGTCATTTAGGAGAGAAATGGGAAATACTTCACATACTCCAGTACAAGTGTTGACCTTGTGTGGTTGGTTAGAGTATGGCTCACACTGGATACTGTCTACAATGATAAAATCTGCTGCTGCCAAGTATTGTGAAGTGAGGTGAGGGAAGGTAGTGTCGGCAACTGAAGTATACTTTTTATAAAATGAGACTGAAGAAGGGGACATAACAAAATGTGGTTGTGTTCTGTTATCTATTCTGTTTACTGACCATTTCTCACTTGCTTTTAGGTGGCTCCATTCATCAAGGAACAGATGGTTAAGCAAGGCACCGTGATGGTTGGTTATCAGCCACATGGAAACAACGTAAACTTCTTCAGGCAGGTCCTGGTCAGCCCCCGAGTTAGCCTGGATGACCTGGACTTCTTCATGAATGAAATTCAGCGGCTGGGAAGTGACTTCCAGCCACAGTGATGCTTTCCCATTCAATGTCTGAAATCTAGTCCAGAAGTTCGGATTGAATTTAAGTGACCTACTTCACCTGCCTGCTTATTTTCGAAACACTTGATTAGGTTGTTGCGTTTGACAGATGTTACATTTTTGAAGGGCTTTTGCTAAATAAAGACTTAAGAGAGTTGAAGATTGGTTCTAAGATTTGGATGTGTTTTAAAAGATTTCAGTGAGTTGTGAGCCTAGAGCCAACATCTTTATCTTGCTTAGGTACAACAGATGAATGTTCTGTTTTCCATAGCAAAAGAGGCTCTTGAACCTGCCGCTGATGTGTACTGTCAGCTTCATTCTCTGCTGTACCAGCCCTTTTGGAAGTGTGCATGAAGGCATCTTCGGAGCTGAGGGGTGATTACAGTACCTAGCACTTTAGTCTGCGGAAGGAAGTGGGGAACAGGCTCGCTTCAAGCAAAAGCATTTTCTTTTGATGCTCTTTTTATTAGGATCATCCCTCTTTTTATGGTGCTCTCCAGCCCCGTAGTGTCCACTAGTGAGCCAGCACTTGCCATGTTCCATCTCTCGAGGAACCCCAGGGAATGTGTGCATTTCTCAGGGGGCAGGCAGTGGGCTTGGGTAGACTGCCTCATGGCCTATTGTCTGGAGCTAGGCATGGTCACATTGGGTGGGAAGATTCCCTGACCACAGGGAATTGGCTTGCCCATAGAAAACAGAGGGTGGTAGTAGATGGTGTGTATTCTGCCTGGAGGTCAGTGACCAGTGGTGTTCTGAAGGAATCCGTTCTGGGCCCCTGTTCTTTGTGACTTTTATAAATAACTTGGATGAGGAAGTGGAAAGGTAGGTTAGTAAATTTGCAGATGACACAAAGATTGATGACATTGTGGATAGTGGAGAAGGTTGTCGTGGGTTATAATGAGACATTGACAGGAAGCAGTGTTGGGCTGAGAAATAACAAGTAGAGTTCAACCTGGAGAAGTGTGAAGTGATTCACTTTGGAAGGTTGAATTTGAAGGAAGAATACAGGGTTAATGGCAGGACTCTTAACGGCAAACAGAAGGATCTTGGGGTCCATGTCCAAAGATCCCTTAAAGTTGCTGAGCAAGTTGATAGTTGTTAAGAAAGTATATGGTGTGTTGGCTTCATTAGTCGGGGGATTGA
This sequence comes from Mobula birostris, assembly GCF_030028105.1. Lineage (NCBI taxonomy): Eukaryota > Metazoa > Chordata > Chondrichthyes > Myliobatiformes > Myliobatidae > Mobula > Mobula birostris. The sequence goes on from NC_092402.1 coordinate 54,983,992, forward strand.
GTTCAAGAGCCCCTGGATAATATTGTAGACCACACTTAGAATATTGAGTTCTATTGTGGTTGCCTCATTATAGGAAGGATGTAGAAGCTTTAGAGAGCGTCAAAGTAGATTTACCAGAATGCTGCCTGGATTAGACAGTATGTCTATAGGTTGAGCAAGCTGGGGCTTTATTATTTGGAGCAAAGGAGGATGAGAGGTGGCTTGAAAGAGATGTACAAGATGATCAGAGGTATAGATCAAGCGGATAGTGAGACTTTTTCCCAGGGCAGAATGGCTAATACAAGGGGGCATAATTTTAAGATGATTGGAGGAAAGCAGAGGTGGGATGTCAGAGTGAAACACACTGCCAGGGGTGGTGATACAGGCAGATACATTAAGGACATTGAAGAGACTCTTAAATAGGCACATGGATATGGAGAAATGGAGGGCTGTGTAGGAGAGAAAGGTTAGATTGATCTTGGGGTAGGTTAAAGCATTGTGACAACACAGAGGGCCAAGGGGCCTGTATTGTGCTGTAAACCAAAATACTCTGCAGATGCTGGGGTCAAAGCAACATGCACAACATGCTGGAGGAACTCAGCAGGTCGGGCAGCATCCGTGGAAATGATCAGTCAAAGTTTTGGGCCAGAACCCTTTGTCAGGACTGTAGAGGGAAGGGGCAGAGGCCCTAAAAGGAGGTGGGGGGAGGGTGAGAAGGAGAAGGCTGGTAGGTTCCAGGTGAAAAACCAGTAAGGGGAAAGATAAAGGGGTGGGCGAGGGGAAGCAGGGAGGTGATAGGCAGGAAAGGTGAGGAAGGAATAGGGGAAAGCACAATGGGTAGTAGAAGGAGGCAGAACCATGAGGGAGGTGATAGGCAGCTGGGGGAGGGGGCAGAGTGAAATAGGGATAGAGGAAGGGAGGGGGAGGGAATTACCGGAAGTTGGAGAATTCTATGTTCATACCAAGGGGCTGGAGACTACCGAGACGGTATATGAGGTGTTGCTCCTCCAACCTGAGTTTAGCCTCATCATGGCAGTAGAGGAGGCCATGTATGGACATATCTGAATGGGAATGTGAAGCAGAGTTGAAGTGGGTGGCTACTGAGAGATCCTGTCTGTTGTTCCGTCTCCTTCTACTACCCATTGTGTTTTCCCCTATTCTTTCCTCACCTTTCCTGCCTATCCCCTCCCTGCCTCCCCTCGCCCACCCCTTTATCTTTCCCCTTACTGGTTTTTCACCTGGAACCTACCAGCCTTCTCCTTCCCACCCTCCCCCCACCTTCTTTACAGGGCCTCTGTCCCTTCCCTCTACAGTCCTGACGAAGGGTTCTGGCCCGAAACGTTGACTGATCGTTTCCATGGATGCTGCCCGACCTGCTGAGTTCCTCCAGTGTGTTGTGTGTGTGTAGCGTGTATTGTGCTGTAGTTTGCCGTGTTCACATCCCCTGCTACTGCACAAAGATCAGGAGGTGAGGCTGAGGTGTGGCCAAAACCTCAGGAGTAGCCTGCTTAATTATGCAAATAGACTGCAAGCTCTTGTGGATGTGCATTTGCATGTGGAACAGGCTCAGCTAAACTGCCGAGGCCAGAGGAAGCCTGGGAGTGTTAAAACGTGTGGCAAGGACTGCTGTGCAGCACTCTCCATTTTCTTCCCACAGGCAGCAACGGTTATAATGGGTTCAGCAATGGGGATTGACAGGGAGATGTCCTGTCTTGAAAATGGAAACTCGGAATCCCAGTAGAGTTTGGATATCCCCACCCCAGTGTGTGCTTTCTCCACCAGTGATCTTCAGCAGTCAGCATTCATAAGAGTTGTTTATTCTTTAGTCCCCTCGTTCCCCCCCCCCCCCGCGCTGTGTATTTCTTTTAAGTACAGACTGTTCTTTCAGTCTCTGCTGCCACATCACTACCCGGTGGTGCCTGGAGAAGGCTTGATGCATGGGGTGTCCAAGTGAACTAGAATCAGCAGAAACGAGATCAATAACCTGCAACCTGACGTAGAAAGGATATCTTGTCAGTAACTCTGCAAATCTTTTCTCAAAGGGCTAGGTGACAATACCAGTGATGGAAAGCTTTGTTCCAAGTTTTTATTCGATTGGTTTTTGCATTGACCTATGCACGGTACAAATAAGTGTTCCTGCAAGAGGTCACTTAGCTTTTCCAATGTTTTCTTGCCATAGGAGTGTGTGATGGGGCAGGGTACACAAAGTTTTCATCTGCTTTAAGCAAAGAGTTTTTTTGTAAGTAATCAGGACAGAACTGTTCCTGCCCTGGGAGTGTGGAGGGATTGTTACATTTATTTACAGTATGTACACTTTCTGCAGAGTAAGACACATATTAAAATTAAAGCAAGACCATCCTTGTCCAGGACACACTCCAACCCCTGTAGCACCCACAGATCCTAGACACACATGTGCCCCCTCTCCAGGGATGTTTGGGCAGAACCCTCTGGCTCACTGCCTGGACCTGAGAGTGATAACCTTGTCCAGGCCCAGGAGCAGACAGACAAGGAGTTTGCTTCGACCAACCCACCCCTTCTGCACCATCTCCAAAGATCAGAAATGTAGGGCTGAAGTGTAGCCAGAACCTGAGGAACAGCCTCTTCAAATACTCACAGTTGGTGTAACATCCCACACTCCATATATGCATGATACACCATCTCCTCCAGTCTGAAAAAGTGACGGACAGCTGATGAGTCTCTGAATCTGCCCCAAAAAACTTGTTGCATGACACCACTAGATAGAGTGGACATGGCGAGGATGTTTCCTATAGTGAGAGAGTCCAGGACCAGAGGGCACAGCCTCAGAATACAGGGATATTCATTTTAGAACAGAGATGAAGTAGAATTTATTTACCCAGTGAGCGGTGAATCTGTGAAATTCGTTGCCACAGATGGCCGTGGAAGCCAAGTCATTGGGTATATGGTATTTAAAACAGGTTCTTGATCAGTATGTGCATCAAACGTTACAGGGAGAAGGCAGGAGAATTGGATTGAGGGATAATAAATTAGCCATGATTGAATGGCTTATCAGACTTCAAGGGCCAAATGGCCTAATTCTGCTTCTATGTTTTATGGTCTCTATGAGGCAACCTCTGTTGCAGACACCCAATGTAAAGGGGGAGGAATCCCATAGAGTGATCTCTGCTGAGGACCCCTCTTACTGCCGAGTGATAGAATGGACCGCCATGGCATATCTGAGTGGCAGACGAGGCTGAGGAAGTGGAGAGTGTGCAGGAACAGTCTGTACAAGATCTGTCTCTGCACATCATGGACCTCTGTACAGAGGGTATCTCAGACACAGCTTTGTGCTGTGTGGAGCCAATTCCCAAGAAAGAGCTTGTGTTATCATGACCAGGATAATTCCATTCAGCCAAGGGATAGGATGATAGGGGTTGGCAGCTCCCACAGAGCAGCTGCTGAGCTGTGTCCTCCTGAAGGCAGTGTCCGTGCTGCTGCAAATCTGTGAAACACCCTGGTTTCCTCGGCTGCACAAGTCCAGGGAAGACCATCCCTGGCCCAGCCAAACTCATGAGAATGAGGCACTCTCCCACCCCAGACACCGGTTTGTGTGGATGCTGTGTCACTTGCTACCCTGTTACCAATTAATGCCACAGAATAACAGGCAGTTCACTGCATACAATTAAAGGAATTCTATTTATGAATCTTAACTAAAGAGTTAGTAAAGAATAACAAAAAGAAAAGGGCCCGTTCTAATAAAACAGTTAAATGTACACAAGTTGGACCTCATCTTGAACTTCTCTGTCACTCACACGCTGGAGCCTTGGTCAACGTGAAAGCACACACCACCTTCTGAACGTCGCCCGCAATCCATCTCGAACAAACAGGTCCTCCCATTAGATCCTCTGTTACGGCCGGTTCTCCCCAGCATCTTCTCTCCTTATCGCGCCCCAAACAAGAAAACCCAAGACCAACCTTATTGTCCCTCTCCAAGAAAACTTTCTGCTAGTTCGATGCCACACATTCCACAACATCCCTTATCTTCAACAATAACCCGAACAGGCTGACAGCGGAACAGCACCTCTTACAGAGCTGCTAAATGAAATACCTACAGCATAACAGTAAAGGTGTGAACCAGGGAATTACATCTCCATCACCAGTGCACACCATCGGTGAGGGGGCTCAGTCTACAGGGATCACTGCAGAGTCCTGACGTACAGAATCACCACCTGTCTACGGGCACACACCAGTGACTGACTGTTTACACTGAGAAACTCGGTGCACAGGGATCACCGCAGGGTCCTGACGTAGAGAATCACCACCTGTCTACGGGCACACACCAGTGACTGACTGTTTACACTGAGAAACTCGGTGCACAGGGATCACCGCAGGGTCCTGACGTAGAGAATCACCACCTGTCTACGGGCACACACCAGTGACTGTTTACACTGAGAAACTCGGTGTATGGGGATCACCGCAGGGTCCTGACGTAGAGAATCACCACCCGTCTACGGGCACACACCAGTGACTGTCTGTTTACACTGAGAAACTCGGTGTACAGGGATCACCGCAGGGTCCTGACGTAGAGAATCACCACCCGTCTAGGGGCACACACCAGTGACTGTCTGTTTACTCTGAGAAACTCGGTGTACAGGGATCACCGCAGGGTCCTGACGTAGAGAATCACCACCCGTCTACGGGCACATACCAGTGACTGTCTGTTTACACTGAGAAACTCGGTGTACAGGGATCACCGCAGGGTCCTGACGTAGAGAATCACCACCTGTCTACGGGCACACACCAGTGACTGTCTGTTTACACTGAGAAACTCGGTGTACAGGGATCACCGCAGGGTCCTGACGTAGAGAATCACCACCTGTCTACGGGCACACACCAGTGACTGTTTACACTGAGAAACTCGGTGTACAGGGATCACCGCAGGGTCCTGACGTACAGAATCACCACCTGTCTACGGGCACACACCAGTGACTGTCTGTTTACACTGAGAAACTCGGTGTACAGGGATCACCGCGGGGTCCTGACGTAGAGAATCACCACCTGTCTACGGGCACACACCAGTGACTGACTGTTTACACTGAGAAACTCGGTGTACAGGGATCAATCACCGCAGGGTTCTGACGTACAGAATCGCCACCTGTCTACGGGCACACACCAGTGACTGTCTGTTTACACTGAGAAACTCGGTGTACAGGGATCACCGCAGGATCCTGACGTAGAGAATCACCACCTGTCTACGGGCACACACCAGTGACTGTCTGTTTACACTGAGAAACTCGGTGTACAGGGATCACCGCGGGGTCCTGACGTAGAGAATCACCACCTGTCTACGGGCACACACCAGTGACTGTCTGTTTACACTGAGAAACTCGGTGTACAGGGATCAATCACCGCAGGGTTCTGACGTACAGAATCACCACCTGTCTACGGGCACACACCAGTGACTGTTTACACTGAGAAACTCGGTGTACAGGGATCACCGCAGGGTCCTGACGTAGAGAATCACCACCTGTCTACGGGCACACACCAGTGACTGACTGTTTACACTGAGAAACTCGGTGTACAGGGATCACCGCAGGGTCCTGACGTAGAGAATCACCACCTGTCTACGGGCACACACCAGTGACTGTTTACACTGAGAAACTCGGTGTACAGGGATCACCGCAGGGTCCTGACGTAGAGAATAACCACCTGTCTGCGGGCACACACCAGTGACTGTTTTCACTCAGAAACTTGGTGCACAGGGATCACTGCAGGGTCCTGACGTACAGAATCACCACCTGTCTACGGGCACACACCATTGACTGACTGTTTACACTGAGAAACTCGGTGTACAGGGATCACCGCAGGGTCCTGACGTAGAGAATCACCACCTGTCTACGGGCACACACCAGTGACTGTTTACACTGAGAAACTCGGTGTACAGGGATCACCGCAGGGTCCTGACGTAGAGAATAACCACCTGTCTGCGGGCACACACCAGTGACTGTTTTCACTCAGAAACTTGGTGCACAGGGATCACCGCAGGGTCCTGACGTAGAGAATCACCACCTGTCTACGGGCACACACCAGTGATTGTCTGTTTACACTGAGAAACTCGGTTTACAGGGATCACCGCAGGGTCCTGACTTAGAGAATCACCACCTGTCTACGGGCACACACCAGAAACTGACTGTTTACACTGAGAAACTCGGTGTACAGGGATCACCGCAGGGTCCTGACGTAGAGAATCACCACCTGTCTACGGACACACACCAGTGACTGTTTACACTGTGAAACTCAGTGTACAGGAATCACCGCAGGGTCCTGAATTAGAGAATCACCACCTGTCTACGGGCACACTCCAGTGACTATTTACACTGAGAAACTCGGTGTACAGGGATCACTGCAGGGTCCTGACGTACAGAATCGCCACCTGTCTACGGGCACACACCAGTGACTGTCTGTTTACACTGAGAAACTCGGTGTACAGGGATCACTGCAGGGTCCTGACGTACAGAATCGCCACCTGTCTATGGACACACACCATTGACTGACTGTTTACACTGAGAAACTCGGTGTACAGGGATCACCGCAGGGTCCTGATGTAGAGAATCACCACCTGTCTACGGGCACACACCAGTGACTGTTTACACTGTGAAACTCGGTGTACGGAGTAGTCGTCGCTAGCCAGCAGCCCCATGAGCCACCCTCAGTCTCCCTGCCATTTTATCAATGTGTAGCAGTGCGAGGTCAGTCCAAACCCTTCAACATCTGGACTCACAAGCATACAGGTCCCTCAGTGCACCCTTCTCCCAGTTCAAGTGCCATAAGAACAGGTCTAGGCGAGAGACCAAGACCAAGTCCAAGTAACTCTGGCCTGAGCCACTTTATCATGAAATTCCACCCTCTTCACGACCCACTCACTTAATCATGACAGAGAATGTGCATGTTAACCTAGCCCACGTCCTATCACAGCTGTGTGGAGAGGAAGCCCTCCCATTCCCTTCTCCAGGTGGTCTGGAAGCAACAGAACGGTTCCTGGAATGAGCCGGCCTCCAGCAGCAGTTGTTAAAGTGCTAGTACACACCCAAACGAGCTCTGTCGCACCAGGTGATGGAGCACACCACCAGTCATATAGAGACAGACAAGACACAGGAGACATACACCTCTCCCAGACTTGTTTCAGCTTCCTTCAGGAATCTCATCACCTCTCTCCCGTTCCTGAGGACTGAGAGATGGTGAAACCTGTGGGAGATCCCTTATTGCTGTTGATAATGAGTTTGGTCCAGGAGCAGAAGGACAAGAAGATTCCCCTGACCAACCCAACCTGCTCTGCACCCCATGACCAAAGATGAAGAGTATGGGTTTGAGGAGCACCCCCTAAGAACACTCACAGGGGGTGCAGCCTCCCATTCAGTATATTCATGAAACACTGACTCCTCCAGGTTGCAGAGATGTTAGGCAGCCTGGGAATCCATAAACCAACTTTTAAAAACAAAAATCTGTTGCTCTCCTCTGGGCAACACTCTCCACCCCATGTCCCTCCCTGTGTAGTGAGACCTTCACTGGCGACATGAACAAATTTCTGAATGGCACCAAAGAATGCAATTTTGTTTAAACAATTTTCAGTTGAATATCAACTGCATCTCTAGCCTCATTGGTATAAAATTGAAGGCCTCTCTTCACTAGTGGTTTAGTAAACGCAGAGCACAGAAACAGACCCTTCGGCCCACAATGTTGTGCCAAGCCAAATCAATTAATAATGAATACCCAACCAAAGTAATCCCCTCTGCCTACACAATATCCATCTCCTTTCATTTTCCTCACACTGTTGTTCCTATCTAAATGTATGAAAAGTCTCTAATGTTTCTGCCTGTACCACCACCCCAGGCAGTGCATTCTAAACAGCCACCAGTCTCTGTATATTTAAAAAAAAACTTGCCCCTCGCGTATCCTTTGAAATTACCCCTTCACCTTAAATCATGCCCCTGGTTTTGGACATTTCAACCCTTGGAAAAAGATACTCTCTGTCTACTCCAGCTATGCCTCTCATAATCTTATAAACCTCCATGAGATCTCTCTTCAGCCTCTGCAGCTCCAGAAAAAAGAACTCAAGTTTGTCCAACCTTTCATTATAGCACATGCCTTCTAATCCAGGCAGCATTCCGGTGAACCTCTTCTGCACCCTCTCCAAAGCCTTGACATTCTTCCTATCAATGGGGTGACCAGAACTGTATGCAATACTCCAGATGTGGCCTAACTAGAGTTTCATAAAGCTGCAACAAAACTTCCTGACCTTTGAAAAAGCATGCCATATGCCTTTTTAAGCACCCTAACACCTTCATTTTCAGGGAGCTATGAACTTGGACTGCAAGATCCCGCTGCTCCTCAGCACTGTTAAGGGCCCTGTATTGAACAATATACTGTCTCTTTACATTTGACCTACCAAGGTGCAATACTTCACATTTGGCCAGGTTAAGCTTCATCTGCCATTTCTCCGCCCATATCTGCAACTGATCCATATCCCACTGTATTCTTTGCCTGTCTTCCACGCTATCCACAACACCACCAATCTTTGTATCACCTGCAAACGTACTAACCCACCCGTCTATATTTTCATCCAGGTCACTTATATTCATCACAAACAGCAGAGGTTCCAGCACAGATCCTTGTGGAGTATCACTAATCACAGACCTCCAGCTAGAATAAATCCCTTCGACCACTACCCTCTGTCTTCTATGGGCAACCAGTTATGAATCCAAACGCCCAATTCACCATGGATCCCGTGCACCTTAATCTTCTGGATGAGCTTCCCATGAGAGTCCTTGTCAAACACCTCACTAAAATTCTTGTAGACAACATCCACCGCTCTACTTTCATCAACCACCCTTGTCAAAATCTCAATGAAGTTAGTAAGATAAGGCTTGCCCTACACAAAGCCAATTTGCTCTCCATAATTAGGCCATGGTTTTCCAAATGCTCATCAATCCTACCCCTAAGAATTCTGTCCATTAACTTCCCTACCACTGACATGAGACTTGCCAGTCTATAGGTTCCATGATTATCCCTGGTTCCCTTCTTGAACAATGGAGCATTAGCTACTTGTCAATCCTCCGGGACTTCTGTGGCTAGAGAGGACACAAATTGGTCAGGCCCCAGCAATCTTGTCACTTGACTCTCTCAATAATCTGAGGTATATTCCATTAGACTCTGGGGACTTATTCACCTTAATGATCTTTAAGAGACCCAACACTACCTCCTTCTCTATTTTGAAATGCCCTCACATACCAATACTCTCAGCACTGATCTCTCTATTCTCTAAGTCTTCTTGGTAAATACTGATGTAAAGTACTCATTAAGGACCTCATCCACGTCCTCTGCATCCAAGCAAATGTTTCCACCCACCCCACTTTATTCTTGAGTGGTCCAGAGCTCTTCTTAGTTACCCTCTTGCTCTTGAAGTGTGTAAAGAATGTTGTTACAAGAATCACCCCTTGTAATAATGATCAGTGAGGCAAAGAGAATCTGTATTTACCAACAAGCAACTTTTATTATTTCAACTAAAAAGCACATGGGTTCACACTCTTATCTACCTGTGTGCTCCCTACTAGAACCCCTGACACTCCATGAACAGTCAATGAAGAGAAAAGATATTACCCGGGAAAGAGTCTACGCTCGCCAGGCATTCCTCATGGACCCGATCTCCACGTGTCCACGGGGTCTTCCTTATCCGCGATGGTTGGTCTCTGGCTGCTGGAGAGTTATTGCTCCTGTGTTTTTGGAGCTCCTGAATCTTATACTGTTCCTCATCACTTGAATCATTGGATCTCCACCCCATTGGCTCAAGGTCACCTGACCTACCTGGGTCACCCTCTTACTGGTCATTGTACAAGGCTACAACCAACATTGTTTCATGGTTCTGCCCGTCCCAGCCTTGTGTATTTGTGCCTTTACACCGACTGTTCCAAAACAGTTAAATGAGGCAACCCAGACAGAGTCTAACGAGATTACAGACTGTTTCTTTGGTAGGTCTGGTATTTTACATAACAAGTAGCTACTCCACTGACAATGATCTCAGGTTTATTGCTCTGATTAGATTGTCTTTGAGTCAAGAATCGGTTCAGAGTCCATGCTTTTTACTTAACAAATAGCTACTTGTTTGAGGATGCTCTCAGGTTTAGCAGATCATTACCTGAAGCTTCCTGTGTCCATATTCAGCTGCTCTGATTAGATTAGCCCAGAGGAAGAATCAGTTTAGAGTCCACAAAATGGGGTGAAATAAAGACAACTGGCTTGTCTGCTTCCCCTGTCTTTGATCAGACTGCAGTTTCTTCTGGCCAACATCTCCCTCCTCTTGATCCAAAGATATTTATCTTAGAACTATTATCCTCCTCTCATTCAGTTGACTGCCCAGTAGGTGTGCAACACTTACATTCTATAAAAAAATAATAACATTTACTACTAAATTCACCCACTTTTACACTGACAACTGTCTCTGCTATTTCATGAAAGTATTATCCTTGATTTTTTTTCCTATTATTTCAGCCTTATTCAACATTATTCTCTTCATGTTGAATTAAACCTGTGACACACAAGGGTAATATCTGCTCTTATTTCCAGTCTAAATCTTAAATTATTTTAAGTTCATATTTTGTTTTTGTTTTTCTAGACCACCCAAACCCAGATACCCAATTGTCTTTGGACTCAAGGTGTCCATTTTTCCTCACCCAATTTTGTTTCGGGATAGGAGGGGCAAGCATTGGCTTATCTTCCTTTTCCTTTGATTTTTTGACAAAACTTCCCTGATTCTCAGGATGAGGGGACTGAAAATCATCCCTATCTCTCTATTCTCCAAGTTTCCTTGGTAAATACTGATGTTAGGTACTCGTTAAGGACCTCATCCACATCATCTACATCCAAGCAAATGTTACCCCCCCCCCCCGGGTTTCTTGAGCGGGTCAGAGCTCTCCTTAGTTATCCTCTTGCTCTTGATGTATGTAAAGAATGCCTTGCGGTTTTCTTTAACCCTACTTGCCAAAGACTTTTCATGGCCCCTCTTGGCTTTTCTAATTCCCTTCTTGAGTCTTTAACTAGCTTGTTTATAATCCTCAAGGGCTCTGTTTCAGTTGATTTATTTTCAGTCAATCCTTTTACTGTGACCCAGTGTGGTGTTCCCATTTCCCCGAAGTCAGTGCTCAGCTCGTACTACTGTGTGCAAGTGCTTTTTACTGTGCAGATCGTTCACTTCGCAATATCCATCTGGAAAGATCCAAACCTAGGTACAGTGTTCAGGGTGTACAGTAGTAATAGCCACATTGGGGGCATGGCTCTTGTGGAACAAAATGGAGCAGTAGCATGAAATGCTGTTACTGAGTCACATTAGCCACTATACACACTGGGTAACTTACTGTGCCAACAGAGCCTCCCGCGAGTAGGAGGCCCAATCGATTCACTGCGTGATCAGTCAGCCGTATGCACACTTGCCATATTCTTGCAATTGATACGACACAGTTCAGGTCTTTAATGTGACTGATCTGATAAAATATAAAAAATACAGTTCTGAGCAATGTCACCAATAATTTCCTTATTACTAATTGTGGATTTCTATTTGGGCCATGGATTTTGACGGTCTTTACCTTATTCTGTCATTGATCTCCATAACACTTTAAAAACTTTTTGAAGCTTTCTGTAACAGTTAATTCTGTGGGAGAGCATGTAGTGAAGAAAATTTCTCAATACTCAGTATTTCTCAATTTGGATAATGAGCTCTATTTAAATTAGATTTCTGGTACAATATAAAGGATTTCTGTGCATTGTGCAGACTGGTTTCCAGTGGGCCATTATAGATCAAATTTTTATGCCGTATTGATACGGCCAAGCAACACACACAAAATGCTGGAGGAACTCAGCAGACCAGGCAGCATCTATGGAAAAGAGTACAATCGACATTTCGGGTCGAGATCCTTCAGCAGATTTTCTCTGGTTTTTGATATGGCTAAATGGAGTTGGTGTTATCCAGTGTATTGTTTTTTCTGTGCAATTAGTTTATAAATGCATCTCAGTCAATTTTCTGTGCTTGTGGTATTTTATTTTTGTTTTCTCAACCATCATGAAACTTATCTAATATTGATTAGCACCTCTTCAGTGCAAAAGGTTTATATGGGGCGGAATTTGTTAGGTACGTCCAGAAAAGATTAATGACACAATACATAGACAGGCTGACTAGAGGAGAGGCCATTCTGGATCTAGTGCTGGGCAATGAACCAGGTCGGGTGTCAGATCTCTTGGTGGGTGAGCATTTCAGAGACGGTGACCACAATTCTCTGACTTTTGCAATAACCTTGGACAGGGGTAAGAGCAGGAGTATGGAAAAGTATTTAGTTGGGGGACAGGGAGATGTGATGTTATTAGGCAGAAAATTAAGAGTGTAGGTTGAGAATGAATCCTCAATGGAAATGTGGTGGTTGTGGAGGGAGCACTTGTATGGGGTTCTGGTTAGGTCTGTCCCATTGAGGCAGGGTAAGGATGGTACGGTGAAGGAACCATGATTGATAAGAGAAGTGGAGCATCTAGTCAAGAGAAAGAAAGATGTTTGTTTAAGGTTTGGGAAGCAAGGATCAAACAGGGTTCTAGAGAGTTACAAGATAGCCAGGAAGGAGCTTAAGAATGGACTTAGTAGAGCTGGAAGGGAGCACGGGAAGGATTAAAGAAAACCCCAAGGTGTTCTACACCTATATGAAGAGTAGGAGAATGACTAGAGTGAGGGTTGGAGTGAGGGACAGAAGAGGAGTCAGAGGGAGGTAGGGGATGTCCTTAATGAATACTTTGCTTCAGTATTCACCATTGTGAGGGATCTTGACGAATGCGAGGACAGTGTAAAATAGGCTGATATGCTGGAACACATCAACGTTAAGAAAGAGGATGCGCTGGAGCATTTGAAAGACATTAGGATAGGCAAGTCCCCAGAACTGGGCTAGATATACCCCAGGTTACTCCAAGAACTGAGGGAAGGAATTGTATTGGACATGAAAGGGACACCCGGATGGTATGTTGCCTTCCAGGTGCCAGGGTCAGGGAGATCTCAGATCGGGTTCACAGCATTCTAAACGGGGAAAAGGAGTAGCCAGAAGTTGTGGTAATTATTGGTATCAATGACATAGGTAGGAAAGGAGATGAGGTCCTGAAGAGAGACTATAAGGAGCTAGGTAGGAATCTGAAAAGCAAGACCCCAAGTGTAGTAATCTCTGGATTGCTGCCTATGCCAAGCCCTGTGAGCGTAAGAATAGGATTATTTGGCAGATGAATGTGTGGCTGAGGAATTGGTGCAAGGGACAGGGTTTCAGATTTGTGGATCATTGGGATCTCTTCTGGGGAGGGTATGATCTGTCCAAAAAGGACGGGTTCACCCATACTTGAGAGAGGACCGAGATCCTTGCAGGCAGGTTTGCTATGTCTGTTGGGGAGTGTTCAAATTAGTTTGTCAGGGGAATGGTCAGAGGCGAGAGCAGTTGTTGCAACAGTAGACGCAGTCTGTAAAGAGACTGAGGAATGATAGGCAGTTAATAGGGCATGAGTTCAGTCAGTAGGATGGGTTGAAGTGTGTCCATTTTAATACAAGGGGTATCAGGAATGAGGGTAATTAACTGAGAGGGTTCAACAGTACATGGAACTACTACATACAGGGTTAGTACATGGAAATACGATGTTACGGCCATAACGAAGACTTGGCTGTCACAAGGGCAGGAATTGCTGCTGGGATTTAGATGTTTCAAAGGAGAAATGGAGGGAGGTAAAAGAGATGGGCAATTGGCATTGCTAATCAGGGATAGTAACACAATTGCAGAAAGGGAGGATGTCTTGCGGCCAAAAAGCTCTATTTTAACTTCATCAGTCCACGGGTCTTGTTTCCAAAATGCATCAGGCTTGTTTAGATGTTCCTTTGAACCTTTTGAATAGAACTTTTTGGCCGCAATGAGCAAAGGTATGTTTGGAGGAAAAAGGGTGCAGAATTTCATGAGAAGAACCCCTCTCTAACTGTTAAGCATGGGGGTGGATTGATCATGCTTTGGGCTTGTGTTGCAGCCAGTGGCACGGGGAACATTTACTGGTAGAGGGAAGAATGAATTCAATTAAACACCAGCAAATTCTGGAAGCAAACATCACACCGTCTGTAAAAAAGCTGAAGATGAAAAGAGGATGGCTTCTACAACAGGATAATGAACCTAAACACACCTCAAAATCCACAATGGACTACCTCAGGAGGCACAAGCTGAAGGTTTTGCCATGGCCCTCACAGTCCCCTGACTTTAAACATCATCAAGGATCTGTGGATAGACCTCAAAAGAGCAGTGCATGCAAGACAGCCCAAGAATCTCACAGAACTAGAAGCCTTTTGCAAGGAAAAATGGGCAACCATCTCCCAAACAAGAATGGAAAGACTCTTAGCTGTCTACAGAAAGCGTTTACAAGCTGTGATACTTGCCACAGGGGGTGTTACTAAGTACTGACCATGCAGGGTGCCCAAACTTTTGCTTCGGGCCCTTTTCCTTTTTTGTTATTTTGAAACTGTAAAAGGTGGAAATAAAAAAGTTTTCTTGCTTAAAATATTAAAGAAATGTGTCATCTTAAAGTTTATGTTTTTTGGAAATCAGTTCATCTTTTACTCGCTTCACTATTCACAGTAACAGAAATTTTGACTGGGGAGCCCAAATTTTTGCATGCCACTGTATATGGAGGTGACAGCACAGGTAGAGAGAGTGATGAGGAAGGTGTATGGGGTGCACAGAATATAGGAACTGGGATGTCACATTACAACTTTGAGACCATTCACTAGGCCACAGCTGGAGTCCTTTGTGTAGTATTGGTCACCACACTATCGGAAGATGTGACTGCACTGGAGAGGGTGCAGAGGAGATTCTTCTGGTCATTGCCTGGAATCAAGTGCCTCACTTCTGAGGAGGACTGGATTGGCTGGATTTATTTCCCTTGGAGTGAAGAAGGATGTGGGGGGACTCTCAGGTTCAATGGTCAAAGTAAATTTTATTATCAAAGCACATACAGTATATATCACCAAGTACAACCCTGAGATTCATTTTCCTGCGGGCACGCTCAGCAAATCTATAGAATAGTCTGTTGTGTGTAAAAATCTCAGGAGATCAGCAGTTTCCGAGATACTCAAATCACCCTGGGCGGCACCTAATTAATTAGCTTGTTTATTTCGGCTTTTTTCTTAAAGATGTGCGGGACGCGCTCCAGTGCGCTCTGGCTAGCACTGCACCACTGGGAATAGTGTAGCTGGCTACAAAGAGTGGTACCCTGACTCTAAAAACCTGAGAAGAATCTCCCATTGCTGGGTTGATGAGCCTTGCGTACTTTCCTTAATCACTGCCAAACTGTCTCTGGCACTGGAAATTAAATATTAATATGTGGAATCTCAGTTCCTTCAGGGAATTAATTGAAGGTTAATTTAATATAAATATTTAAAATATTTACTTAATTTTTCTTGCATCTCTCTCTCTCTCTCTTTGCAATCTAATCCATCTTTCTATAGCTAATCCAAATGGTCCAGTGGGTAGAGCCGCACCCTCACAGCATTAGAGACTCGGGTTTAATCCTGACCTCAGTCACTGTCTGTGTGGAGTTTGCATGTTTTCCCTGTGACCATGAGTGTTTCCCCCTGGGTGCTCCAGTTTCGTCCCGCATCCCAAAGACGTGTCAGCTGGTGGGTTAACTGGCTGCTGAAGATTGCCCCCTGTGTGTAGGTAGGTAAAGAGATGTGGGAGTGGGGGGAGGTTGGAAGAGGAGTCGATACAAGAACAGAAAATAGGATTAGTGTGGGATTGTCGTATCTGGAGGCTCCATTGGTACCGCTCCCCCATCAGCTCCTAACTCTCTGTTGTTAACTCTTTATCTACCTTATTTAACTGTCACCCTTGCTGCCCTCTACTATTAATACTTTTTAAAAAACATTTATCCATTGTCTCCCATGGCCAATCATTTCTGAATCAAAGAGCCTTTGCAGTACATTCAGGTCTAACCACATCCACCACACATGCTTGCTTTCAGATGATCTAATTAGTTCTCAGCCAGACCAGAAATAATTTCAGAACAGGTTTGGTTGTTGTCCCATTTACCAGGATGTGGTCTTTTACCTTCTCTGTCTTGGTGGTTTAAGCACTTGTTTAGACATGACTTAAACATTGCAAGAGTCTCTGCCTCCATGACCCCCTTAGGCAGCACGTTTCAGAATGTCTCTGCAGGGCAAAATTCCCCTCAGATCCCCTCTAAACCTTCCACTTATGCCATCTTGCTTTAGACACTTCTCCCATAGGGAAAAGTTTACCACTATCCACCCTATCTATCCCCTCATGATTTTGTACCTCTTTATCAGGTCTCCCCTCAGCTTTCTCCACTCCAGTTTATCCATATAACTGAAGTTTGCATAGATTTGGCATGTCACCAGTAACTTTAACAAACTTCTATAGATGCACAGTGAAGATTATCCTAATTGGTTGCAACACGTCCTGGTATGGAAACACCACTAAAAGACCAGAGTAAGTAGTAAGTCCAGCACAGGAAAAGTTTTTGCACCATTGAGTACAATTACAAGGAACTCTGCCATAAGAAAGCAGAGTCCATCATCAAAATCCCCTGCCATCCTGGCAATTCCTGCTCACTACTATTAATGGTCAGGAGGTACAGAAGCATTTTAAATCCCACTCTCAGGTTCAGGAGCAGTTATTACTCTACAACCATCAGGCTCCTGAACCAGTGTAGAAACCTTCAATCACCACTACTCTGAAGTGATTCTACGACCTACTGACAAACTCACTCTCAAGGACTCTGCAACTTATGTTTTCAGTATTATATTTTTTATTTGCACAGTTTGTCTTTTGCACATCAGTTGTTTATCAGTCTTTCTTTATGTAGAGTAAGTTCTACTGTTTCCCTTTCTTTCTTTGCAGAGGAGATTTACAAGGATGTTGCCTGGATTGGGGAGCATGCCTTATGAGAATAGGTTGAGTGAACTCGGCCTTTTCTCCTTGGAGAGAAGGAGGATGAGAGGTGACCTGATAGAAGTGTATAAGACGATGAGAGGCATTGATCATGTGGATAGTCAGAGGCTTTTTCCCGGGGCTGAAATGGTTGCCACAATAGGACATAGGTTTAAGGTGCTGGGGAGTAGGTACAGAGGTGATGTCAGGGGTAAGTCTTTTACTCAGAGAGTGGTGAATGCATGGAATGGTGGTGGAGGCGGATACGATAGGGTCTTTTAAGAGACTTTTGGATAGGTACATGGAGTTTAGAAAAATAGAGGGCTATGGGTAAGCCTAGTAATGTCTAAGGTAGGGACATGTTCGGCACAACTTTGTGGGCCTGAAGGGCCTGTATTGTGCTGTAGGTTTTCTATGTTTCTACGTTCTATGTTTTTATGTTTCCCTGCAAAATGTATGCAAGAAAATAAATTTCAGGGTAGTATATGGTAGCACATATGGATTTTGATAATAAATTTACCTTGTACTTGAAACATTCTATCCCAGGCAACATCCTGATGAATCTCCTCATCAACCTTTCCAGTGCGATCACATCCTTCCTATAGTGTAGTGACCAGAACTGTACACAGTACTCCAGCTGTGGTCTGAATAGTGTTTTATAAAGTTGTGACATGATATTCCTACCTTTATGTTCTATGCCATAGTTCAAGAAGCAAGCATTCCATATGCCATCTTCACCATTCTTTCTTCCTTTGAAGGATGCATTGACTTAGATCTCAAGATCCCACAGTTCATCAGCACTCCTTGGGTTCTAACATTGACCATGTGTATTACCCATATTTGATCTTCCAAAATGCATTCCTTCATACTTGTTAGGATTAAATTCCACCTGTCACACACCTCACCCAATTTTCTAGCTGGTATCATGCTGTAGCCTAAGACAAAACCGCTCACCATCTACAACATCATCTATTTTAATGTTATCTGCAAATTTACTGATTATACTTCCTAGATTCACATTCAAATCATTAATATACATAACAAACATTAAAGGTCCCAGCACTGATCCCGCTGGCTTCCAGTCACAAAATAGCCTTCGACTGTAACCCTGTCTCCTTTTACCAAGCCAGTTTGGATTTAGTTCACCAACTTGCTTTGGATATCATAGGCTCTAACCTTTTGGGTCAGTCTACAATGGGACTTTGTCACAGACCTTACTGAAGTCCAAGGAGACAACATCTACTACACAGCCCTCTAATATATTGTGTTGCCTATTCAAAAAAAATCAATCAAATTATTGAGACAGGATTTCCCCACAAATAAAGCCATACTATCCCTAGTCAATCCTCTTCCTCAATTTTTCCAATAATTTCTCCACTACTGATATTACTCAGTGGCCTGTAATGACCTGGCTTATCCCTGCTGCCCCCTTTCAATAAAGGTACCACATTTACTGTCCTTCAGTTATCTGATACCTCACTTGTGGTCAGTGAAGATCTAGACATCTCCATCAGGGTCCAAGCAATCTCCTCCCTGTCTCCCATCACTGTCTGGGAGGAGTCAGGCCCCGGGGATTTATCCACCTTTATATCTTCCCAAGATAGCTAACACTTCTTCCTTGATGCTAACATGCTCCAGTGTATCCCCATTCCTCTCCCTAAACTCAATCTACCATGTCTTTTGCAGTGAATACAGATGAGAAGTATTCCTTCAGGATCTGAGGTACATTCCCTGGCTTCATGCCCAGTTTGCTCCTTGGGTCCCTAATGGAACCTGCTCTTCCTCAAATTACCCACTTGCTCCTTTAGATACTTATACAATGCCTTGGGACTCTCTTTAATCTTGTCAGCCAGTGATACTTCATGGCTCCTCTTACATTTAAAAGGGAAGATTAGCTCTATTTGACACACATACATCGAAACATACAGTGAATTGCTTTGTTTGTGTAAGCAGCCAACACAGTCTGACGAGGTGCTGAGGGCAGCTTGCCAACCGAGCATGCCCACAACTTACTCACCCATATGTTTTTGAAATATGGGAGGAAACCAGAGCACCCAGAGGAAACTTACGTAGTCATGGGGAGGACTTACAAATTCTTTATACACCGTGACAGAATTGAAATAGGATTGCTGGTGTTGTGAAGTGTTATGCTAACTGCAACACTACAATGCTGCCAGTTTTTAAAGTATTTACCTACACTTTTGATCCTCAAGGGTCTCCCCATTTTCAAGACTCAAAATCTGCCACTTGCACTTTTTCTTTATCAAATCCTCAATATCCTTTGTCATCCAAGGTTCCCTAATCTTTCCATCCTCACTTTTCCACCTTACAGGAACATGCTGGCTGTGAGCTCTCACTATCTCTCCATCTTAAAGTATGGAGGTCAGGCCAAGTCTAACAAATACTAAATGATATTCAGTGCTATGGTACAGCAAAATTTAGCCCAATGTGTCTCATTTCCCGGATAAAAGGAGCCCCCGTACTATTATACTCATGATGTTTCCCATGTGAAACTTTGGGAGTTTTGTCCTGTGGCTTCATCTATGTTCCAAGTGACTTCAAAAAGCCCCAGGCTTGTTTTACAACCTCAGAGCAGGCTATTCCTTTGTTCCGGGTTGAATGCAGAGCCTCAGATCTGCACTCTCAGTTTTCTGATGTAGAATAAAAGAATCAGGACAGCTTTTCAAGTTCAAGTTTATTGTCATTCAACCGTATACATGTATACTGCCAAACAAAACGACGTTCCTCCAGGCCAAGGTGTAGAACACAGTACATATAACACACACACACACACAACACATAAAGAATATTACCATAAGTAAATTAACAAATAATAATGTATTCCAGATGCTTGGCACTTAACATAAAATGCAGTTATGACACAAGTTTAAAAAAAGTACTTAGCATTTACCTGCATGGTTAAATTCCTTGTGGTTCATTAAATGTAATGATGTTGACTAAAAGAGTTTCGACTGGCACATAAATTACATTGATGAGGCTTGAACTTTCAGTAGCCAGTAGCCCTGAAGAAGCACAGTGTTTTATGGGACAAAGCATCTCACTTGAAGGCCTCCACCCACCACCCTGTGTATCATTTAGAAAATGTGTTGCAGTTAATCACCCAGGCTACTCTAGCAGCATCTCCCAAGCCCATCACCTCTGCCACCCAGGTGCAGGGGAACTCTACCACCTGCAGGATCCCATTCGAGTTGCACACCAGCCTGACCTCGAAATATATCATCGTTCTTTCGTTGTTACTGGGTCAGAACCCTGGAACTCCCTCCCCAAAAGCACTGTGGGAGCACCTTCACCAGAAGGAGGATAGCAGTTCAAGAAGGCAGCTCACCACCACCCTGTGAATGACAGTGAGGGATGGTCAACAAATGCTGTTTGCCAGTGTTACCATATTCCAAAAAAAAGAATTAATTAAAAAATTCCTCTCCTGCTGCTGTCTTCCTTTTGGAAAAGGAATTCTCTGGGGTAGTCAATGAGTTCATTCAAAGCAGAGATTGATAGGATATGAAAGGAATCAAGGGATGTGGGGATACTGCTGCAAAACGGTAAAATGGTGCTGAGGTGGATCATGCTCAAAGGACCAGAGGACTGCATCCTGCACCTCTTTCTCATGTTTTCCTAATATCATCCTTTCTACCATAAGCCAGCAGCCGCTGAAACCCATTTGGCCTTTCCCTGGTCAACTGTGTGTTTTTTTGCTTTACTCAGACTGTGACCAGAGGGCACAGCTTCTGAATAAACGGATGTCCCTTTAGAACAGGAGGAATTTCTTTAGCCAGGTGGTGCTGAATATATGGAATTAATTGCTACAGAAGGCTGTGGAGACCAAGTCATTGGGTATATTTAAACTGGAGGTTGATAGGTTCTTGATTAGTAAGAGTGTAAGTAGTAAGGGGGAAAAATGAGCTGAGATTGAATGGCCTAATTCTGCTCCTGTGTCTTATGGTCTTAAATCCCCAGACTGCATTACTTTCATCTATTGTATCAGTCTCTTCCAGGGTCACTATCCCAGCCCTTGAATTTCCTTCATCACTCGGGGTTTAATTCCTCAACCCACCCTATTCGCTTCCCTCACCAGGAGATGTCAGAGGCTAGTAGAACTTCAATGTTTGAGAGACTTTTGGACAGGTATACAGATAGAAAAGGTTTAGAGGGATAGAGGCCTTCTACCTGCACTGTACGTTCACTGTATTCTACGTTCTGGTAATTTCTTTTCCCTTGTACTACTTCAATGTACTTAAGTTTTGAAATTATCCGTAAGAATGGCAATATAATAAACCAATTCCAAATGCAGGCAAATGGGACTACCTGACGAATGCACCTTGGTTGCGTGAATAAGTCAGGCAGGAGGGCCTACTCCCATGCTCTTTAACACTTTGACTCAACTCCTGAACCCTCATTCTCCAGACTTCCTCCAGGGACCCTAAACCTATCATTCCAATACCTCAAGAGGTTGAGTACCTTTTATCCGAAATGCCTGGGGCCGTCACTGTTTTGGAGTTTGGATTTTTTTTGGATTTTGGATGAGATGGATCGCCATCATTTGCAACTGAATTTAGATGCAATCAGTAAGCAGACTTTGTCTTACACTTGTTCATCACATATGTGTAGTTAACGGTAAAAGTTATTACATGCCGTCAATATAATGAAAACGTAATGTGTGCAGTGTGACAAAAGCAGCACAACATTGGGAGAATACCTGAATCAGCTGTTGAACAACAACTAACAACAGTCTCCATCTATGATACCGTGTTTTGATGAAAAGGTTACAGTACACTGTATTTATATCTTACTTTCTTTTAGGTTTTATGTAAGATATAAATATAATTAGCAATTTTGTCTTGTTTTGGTGTCAGATTTTCATCAGCGATGCTTTAAAAATGTAATAGTGTTAAAGTATAAAAACAATCAGCATTGTATACTTGTTCTAGAGGTAGATTTTCGTGATCAGCATACACTTTAAAAAATTAATGCCATGCCTTTTCTTAATTTTCTGCAACCAGCCTGTTGAATATCCACAATTATCTTCAATTTTCAGTTCGCCGTGATAGATCTTTGCTTGTTTCATGATCGGCATGCCATAAAGCAGCATAGCTTCACACTGACGCTGACAATAGACGAATAAGATTTTCATTTTTCACTTTATGCAGTGTTTTTCTATTTTTTCATTACCTTCTGTTCATTACATATGTGAGGTCACTTCTCAGAACTGCCTGTGGCGCGCAAAGACATCTGCATAGCCTGGGAACCTTCCCAACGTCTTGTGGAATTTTCCATCGGTGGCGTCATGTTAGCGTTCAAAAAACATACGGATTTTGGAATTTCGGATAAGGGGTACTCAACTTGTACTTCCAGAATTTCCCTATCTCCCTCTACTCTGATTGGCTCACTGTCATTTTCTTAACCTGCCCCAAACCTCACTCTACTGTGTCCTGCATCTTCACTAGCAAGGTGTGTCTAGTCACTCCCACACAGGGCTCCCTCCAATGCTGGGGGAAGTATCACACATTCAGGGTGTCTTTGTTAGCTGGTGATGTGATGGAATGGAATGAAGGAGGAGATGGTGATAGTGGGAGTGTTGGAAACAGGGAAGGTAATCTGAATTACACAGGTTTCCAAGTTTGACCTATTCTGGGAATCTTAGGCAATCCAGGACGATTAGTAACTCGTTAACTACCTGCATCAACAATAATAATTTTGCATTTATACAGTACCTACGAGGTGAATACCTACAAGCCTATGAGCTCGTATAGTACCTACGAGCCCACGATGTTCAGGGCATTGTACAAAAGTAGAGCCAAAGGAATTAAGAGATCTTCAGCCTGGTCAAAGAAAAGTTTTGAGAAGAGAGGCATTAGTGGGAAATTCCACATCTCTGGTTCTGAAACTGGAAACTTAGCCTGAAAATAGGTTATTGGATTTAAACCAGAGTTAGATTGGAGGTTTGCTAGTATTTTGCGCCTGTTGGAATATTTTAATACAGATTAAGAATTGTCATAACTAGGAAACAATATTTCAACTAACAATCAATAAACAATATACCATGGAATTAAACAACCAAAAATATATTTAAATATGGCAACACTTCTACTCTTAAAATAAAAGACAACTTTTACACTTTCATGTAGACACGTGACTCTGTGGATGCGATAGAGACACTTGGATTGTATGTTGCCACCCAGGATCAGGGATGCCTTGGATCATGTCCATAGCATTCTAATGGAGGAGGGTGGTGAGCATACATTGGTACCAATGACAAAGGTTGGAAAATGGAGGAGGTCCTGAAGGGAGAATTTAGGGAGCTAGGTCGAAAGCTGAGAAGCAGGATCTCCAGGGTAGCAATCTCTGGATTGCTGCCTGTGCCATGCGCCAGTGAAGGTAAGAATAGAATGATTTGGCAGATGAATGTGTGGCTGAGAAACTGGTGTAGGTGGCAGGGTTTCAGATTGCTAGATAATCAGCTTGTGTTTGAGCCCACTAGAGAATTAGCTATACTGGATTGGATGTTGTGTAATGAACTGGATTTAATTAGAGAGTTTATGGTAAAGGACTCTTTAAGATAGAATTCACCCTGCAATTTGAGAGGGAGAAGCTGAAGTCGGATTCATCAGTGGAGTAAAGGGAATTACAGAGGCATGAGAGAGGAGCAGGCCAAAGTTGATTGGAAGAAGACACTAACAGGGATGACAACAGACCAGCAATAGCTGTAGTTTCTGGGAGCAATTGAGATTGGTGGCACAGGGAAATCCGCTGGAATTTAGCTGAATGGGGAGGGGGGGGGGAGGTGAAATCTCATTGAAACCTATTGAATGTTGAAAGGCCTAGATAGAGTGGATGTAGAGAGGACGTTTCCTCTTGTGGTGGAATCTAGGACAAGAGGGCACAGCCTCAGATTAGAGAGACGTCCATTTAGAAGCGATGAGGAGGAATTTCTGTAGCCAGAGGGTGGTGAATCTGTGTAAATCATTGCCACAGGCGTCTGTGGAGACCAGGACATTGGTGTATTTAAGGCAGAGGTTGATTAGTCAGGGCGTGAAAGGTTATGGGAAGAAGGCAAGAGAATGGGGTTGAGAAGGAAATGGATTAGCCATGATGAAATGGTGGAGCAGACTCGATGGAATGAATGACCTAATTCTGCTCCTATGTCTTGTTTTTTCAGACAAAGATCAGTGAGACTAGACAGGTGCCACAAGTGAGTAGCACTCATACTATTGTGTGAGAAGATTGAGAAGATTGAGGGTTTGAGTCTCAGCACAAAGGTTGGACCTTGGTGCAAACTCAAGTTTATTGTTGTCATAGGCATACATACACAGGGTTTCTCTCAATGAACATCGGTGGAACTGTTTGGAATCCTGATGTTCGCGAAACTCTTTACCGTCTTTATTGAATTTTAACGATGACTAAACTCAGACATCTAAAGTATAAGAATTCAAATCCACTGACTAGTTTGGGATGCTGGAGCTCGCCAGTAACAAACATGGTGGTGGCGTGTAGCGCGGGCGGACGGTAACTGCCAGCGAGTGTCATGGCTGCGCAGGCTTCAGCTCTCGCCATGGGAGAGACGCGGCATTTCCCGGCGTGCTCGCTCGCTCCTGTTCTGTTCCGCTGCGGTCACAGTGTGTTTTGTTGTTGTTGTTAATTTTTGTCGCCCAGACTGAGTGAGAGCCGGGCTATCTGATGCTGTGAGGAGCGCCTCTCTCGGTGAGTCACTCGATCCTCACTTCCAGCCGAGGGAGTGGGCGCCCGGAGCCTGGATCCGGGGGAGGGGGCGGGGGCGAGGGGGAGGGGGAAGGTCCGGCCCGCAGGCTCTGCCTGCGCTCCTAGGCCGGGCCCACACAGGGTTCCTCAGGGACTGCGAGGGCAACTCAGGACTCCCATGCAATTTATGGGGGAGGGAATGGGAATCCCACTCCAAAATACACTGCAACAGCGCTAGAGATGATTTATGAACGACAATGGGAAGAATTCGAAAATCAAAGCTGGGTTCCCACACAGTGCCTGCGGCATCTCACTGCTGCCCGGGCCTTGGATTGACGTCTCACAGTCAGGAGAGTTGCCTTTCAGAAAGATCCAGCCCTAAATCTGCACTTTTATTTTTTTTTCACATCTATGTAAACATTACACACAGCTTCCACGCCCTCCTTAAATAACATCAGTTTACAGGCTTGCGATGCACTTAAATCAACATCGCTGTGAGGTGAACTCAGTTGAACACATCTACATTAACGCCTCAGGGTCCGATGATGGTATGTGGCTACTGCGCATTTATTGCTGCTTGGAGTCCGCTAAGTGCCGTTATGTTCGTGTTCCAAAGAGCGTTAAATCTGTCACCAAACATTATTGTGTAGTTTGTAAGATTAATAAAAGCACGATAACTGTGGATGCTAGAAACCAGAAAGAATAGAGGCAATACTGAGGGGTCGAGTACCATATGTGGAGGGGGGAACAGAATTCGCCTTTCAGGTCAATTACCTTTTTCAACATTTTTAAAACTAAGGGTTTTCCAGCTGGCGTGAACCCAAATTCCTCTCGATTTTTGAGTAGGAAATCATAGTGATGAGGGTGAAATTTGGGCAGAAATTGATTTTCTTGTATTTTTACCTTGAAGGGTCTGAAATTCTGGTTTGGGAAGTGGAATTTGTATGACATTCACAATATTTTTCTTCCTCCTGTTACTTTCTCTCCTTTTGCCCAGACAAAATAATGTGATACAAAACTGGAACCTCTAATGTTGGAAAACTAGCCAAGTCATTGCTGGCACCTTTTTTTAGAAACAAAATATGCATGTGCCTTTTCACTACAACCCAGTCCCACATCCAAATTGCCATTTGATGTGAGGCTTATTTATAAAGCACAATCCTGGGGGCTAATCCCTATTTCCAAAATTTGAGATGGGATCAGCACCAGGTCAGAGAAAGTTTCTCCCTGCTGTAGATCGGTGGCAAGAACAGATCACCACAAATTTTTGGATTTGACTTTCTGACAGACACTTTAAAGGGAGTGTTAGAACATCATAATAGTTAGAATGTGAATTTGCATAGCTTAGATTAGTTGTGTTACTGAAGTAGCTCTTTGCAACCGATTTATCCACTGTCCTCTGGATCTGCCATGGTCCTGCTTGGATGCAACAACGTGGATGATAAGGACTGCATACTGCTTGCTCTCTTTTTCTTTCTAGCTAAAAGTAACAGAATGCTATTAGGAGATTGTTTCAAAACAGGGCTTACATTAGAACATTTCTCTCTCCCACTGGCAAATATAAGTCTGATTCTGTTTTTCTTTTACTTCAACTTCTGGATATTGTAAACGAAACATCCCACCCTCACCTCCATAATCTCTCACCATTTTAAAAAGTTATTTTTTAAGAACACATCTTGTTTTATTTCCCCTTTGACGTCGCTGTCCATGGATTAGCAATGTTTTGCCTGCTTTTTAAAAATTATTTTTACCATCCCATGGTGGCATGGGAGGTTTTGGTTTCAAGTCCTACTCCAGAGTTGACCACTGCAAAGCAGTGAGGAAGAGCAGGGAGGGGTTTTCCTTGGTGTCCTGGCCAATATTTATCTTTTAATATAAAGTAATTTATTGACCATTATCACAAACTTTGGGGGATTTGGGGATTTTGTGTAAAATTGTTATATTACTTATATTACAACTGCAGTTCAAAGGTACTAAAGTGACAGTAAAGTACTTGAAATGTTATTTGTGGGAGCTTTCTGTGTGCATGTTGGTGGTTGTGATTAGTGAATAGAGCAGTGATTGCACTTTGGAAGTACAATGGATTTCAGTTAAATGGGACACATTGGGACCAGTACATTTTGGCCCATTTAAGTGATTGCTCCAATGAGCTGAAGTTTCATGGATATAGTTAAAAAGGTATGGAAAAGACAAACTTTTAACCAAATAACAATTTATATATTTAAATGAAATACAGAACAAATTAGAACACTCCCAATGCTACTACAATACTATAAAGCTGTGTATTTGTTCTTAATAGTTATCGACCAAGGAATTCACCTAGTGTACACTGCAGTGTTATTTTGATTGACTGTAAATTAACAAAATCCGCTCAGATACCTGGTGCAGATAATGGATGTCCTTCATACAATGCTTTCAATGATCGCACCCTCCAAATCTTCATTTTCATGCCATCAAATTCTTCATAGTTCCTAACTTGTGAAATCATTTCATTTTTACTCCCAGCTGTTTCTGGCATCTCCAAGCCTGAATGCTTGAAACTGCATTGAGCAAAATGGTTCTGTATTGTTTTACTGCTTATTTCTCACTAACTATTAATGGAAAAAAAATGCTGGTTTTTGAACACAAGCACATGCAGCTGGCACAAATTAACCGTAATCCACTATATTTCATTGGCTGCATATGATAGGATGTCTCAAAGTTTATAATTTTTAATTTTTAAAAATAAGTTCAAGATATAGATTGAAATCAGGAGCTTACAGTTTGGGGCAATTGCAGTTGGAGACCTGTATCATATCATTGCACAACATAATACTTAACTGCATTCTTGTGAGTGGCTCATAAGCAAGTCATTTGTCAAAATATCAGCATTGTTTCAGGTACAAATGGCTGTCCTTGTATCAGAGGTGGAAGCAATTTGTTCTAAGTATGGCAAACATGGGTAGCAAGATCTTGAAAGGAAAGGGAAGTTGGAAATTGGCGATTGTCTGCAAGACAAAAAAATCTGCAGATGCTGGAAATCCAAAGCAACACACACAAAATGCTGGAGGAACTCAGCAGGCCAGGCAGCATCTATGGAAAAGAGTACAGTCGACGCCTTGGGCCGAGACCCCTCATCAGGAGTCCTGATGAAGGGCCTCGGCCCAAAATGTCAACTGTTTACTCTTTTCTATTGATGCTGCCTGGCCTGCTGAGTTCCTCCAGCATTTTGGTGGGCTAGAGTTGTTAATGGTGGTACTGGTATCCAAGGAGAAGGTTGTTATTTGCAGTGTCCACTGAGCATGGTGGTTGAGGCAGGAAGTTGTGGCTAGTAAGTTAGTGACAGAGTGGTCCAAAGAGCAGTGAGTGCCATTGGTGTGCATATTTTTTATTTAGGGTTAACGTTGTTTTGTTACTAACCAGGGGAGTTTGTAAGACTTCATGTATGCAAAAATAATTATCTGTGTTGAGTGATTAGAATATGGTGGAGATGCAATGGTTAATCTTAGT
The DNA here is from genome assembly GCF_030028105.1 of Mobula birostris. Classification (NCBI taxonomy): domain Eukaryota; kingdom Metazoa; phylum Chordata; class Chondrichthyes; order Myliobatiformes; family Myliobatidae; genus Mobula; species Mobula birostris. The sequence continues at coordinate 55,012,125 of NC_092402.1, forward strand.
GCCCCAACCTTTGGTGCGCAGTGGGGTTAGAGTGTGAGAAGGGAAGGAAAAGTACCATTGATAAGGATGCTGTTCCCAACCACTCTGTTGTGAGCTTTACTGGAAAATTCACATTGTGTGCCCTTCAGTCTCTTCAGTCGTGCTCCCTTACCTTCAGTCAAATGGTCTGTTTACATCCACTTGAATGGCTATTTCTGGTTGACAACTTGGGCCATATTAGAATGGGTTGTAACTGCTGCCTTTCTGGAGTTGCTTATGATCAAAGACAGTTTCTTTGAGGATATGGCTATCATTTGTGGAGCAGTATCTAAACAAGTGTGGGTGCTTTTGGGGCGAGAACGTTGAGGGTTAAATAGTAAATGGAGGACAGTAGGTACTTCATTGGGTATTTTTGTATATCAGTCTTCCTTTGTAATCACTTTATTGTAGATTGGACTGACCTTTGTCTTGAATATTGACATACTTTTCTTATAAGTGACTCCCAATGATTATATCTGTTCACAGTATTCCAGCCAGATGAGCAGGGTGGATGGAATTTCAGATCATCCCAGTGTCCCAACAGGTGGACAGCAGCCCCTCCTCGAGTACAGCAGAACTCCCCAGCAGACACCTCTAGTCGACAATGTCATGTTACAAGATAACTCCAGAGAAGTTGGAATCTTGCAGGACAGCTCTGTCAGTCATGCGGTTGTGGGGTCGCACAGTCTCCTGCAGAGTAGCACAATCAATCATCAGCAAATAACTGACAGCAACCCAGTAACTCAAAACACTTTGGGAAGTGCAGGTGAAACAGACAATCACGTTGCTGTTACTGTAACACGGGGTCTACCCTGTGCACCTGAGGTAAGTACTTTGATTTTTTTTTTAAATAAAAACATTTTCACCAACAAATCTTGGAGCTCCAGGTATACAAATCATATTTAAAGGCAGGAGATGTTTAAAATGTCTTATGGAATGCTGGCTTTTATTCCAAGAAAGCTGGATTCCAGAAGAGAAGTAGTATGTTTCAGTTGCACAGAACCTTGGTTAGATTACAATTAGAATATTGCATTCAGTTTTTACGGCACTGCATTTCGGGAAAGATACGGAAGGGATACAGCACAGATTTGTTAGCATGATAGCAGGATTTAGAGAGTTAATTTGTTCCCTTGAGCATAGAAGGATGAGGAATGATCTAATGCTAAAGGATTTCTGTGCAGATCAGGGTGAGTCAAGAATAAAACATGTAATTCTAAGATGAGAGCCAGGTTAAAGATTAAAGATTAGCTTTATTTGCTGCATGTACATCAAAATGTACAGTGAAATGCGCCGTTTGCGTCAAAGTGAATGGACTACATCAGCAGAAGACAACACCGAGTTCCACTGCTGTATCTAAGAAAGTGGCCATTGAGTGTCTGGTTTACCTCCCAATGCCTGCATCTGTTATGAGCACTGACCACATGCATTGTAAACTGTTCCAACAGCCTAAAACTGTATACCTGTTGTAAATGAGATTTGATTGCAGTAGCAAAGAACACTTATGTTTCAGCCTGTTAATGCTTGATAACAGGTCAATGAACTGATTAAATCTGTGACGCAGCTGAATGCTTATTTTGACACCACGGATGCCAGAGGATTAATTGCATTTATTCTTTGTTTTTTTTTTGTAATTTTGGATACTTATTCTTGCTGGTCATGTTACACAAGAAGTGAAGGCCACAAACAGTCTTTGGGTGAAGTGGATTTGAAGGTGGACCATGGTGTGCACATTTATTCTGGATTCATTGAAAAGTCTAAAATCTTGTCCTTGTTTTGTATTCCCACTTTGCCTTGCTTTGTTCACACTTATTAAAGAAGTTGCATATGCAGTTCCCCTACCAAGCTCTAGATGATGGAATTACAATTCCTGACCAAGGGTCTCCAAGCTGAAACATTAACTCTGTTTCTTGTCCCACAGATGCGGTTTGATCAGCTGACTTGCTTTAGCAATTTCTGTTTTTGTTTTAGATTTTTGGCATTGGCACTTTGTTTGATTTTTCACTTGAACTGCAACCTATTTGTGTAGGCAGTTTCTTAATAAATATTGATGTAGGAATTTATAGTCAAGGTTGACAGTTTTTTTATATTGTGAATTTTCATTCAACTTGTGGAGTATGTGTAGTAAGAATGTGATATCTTTTTGTTTCAAACTTTGGACATTTCAGTTGCTGAGAAGGCTGGGACTAACAGGTACAGAATAGTTCATATGTTTTGTTTTGGAAATATGGTTGAGTTGAATGGTCACCTTGCTTTTTTTTTGGCAGGTTCTGCTCATTGGATTATTGCAAGATTTAGTCATATCTCATCTGGCAGTTCCAGCTGGTTTCTTTGCCTTTAATTCAAATTCTTTTCAGTTACACCTGAAGCACAAAGGGTAAAGTAATAATTACATGGTGTACCCATAATGTTGCAAGATTTTCCAAATGTTACAAATGTGCTGTATATATCATGGTATTGCATAGGGACAATCTTTGTCTTGCTTGCGTGTGGCAGGGACAATCTTTGTCTTGCTTGTGTGTGGCTAATTGTCTCCCTCCTCCTGTACCTCTATTTCTCCATCGTTTTCTTTCAGTGGTGTCCTGTTATGCTTTTTCTTGGTGGTTCTCAATGTGGAATAGAGCTGGTAAGTTCAAATGTCCTGATCTTCTAGTAGTGCAGAGGGAAATGTAGCATGCTGTTCTTAGTAATGTGCTTCCTCTGGCATCCCTCTATTCCTTTTTGTTTTTCCATAGCTGCCAATTGTCTCTATGTTCACCTTCCAACCGCACTTTCCTACCAACCCATCACAGGTATAGGGAGAAGCTGATTGATGTGGAGACAGCTGCAGGTAAGTACTGGACAAATAGAGCAAAGTAGCAGCACCAACCATAATTGCAATGGTTGTAAGGTAAATGCAATGGTGAGTTTCCAATCTAAACAACACAAGATTGCTCACAGGAAGGAAGCGTGACAAATCTAAGACTTATGCATATAAATTAGGAGCAGGAATGAGCCACTCTTTGAACCTGTTCCTCTCTTGATTAAGATCATGCCTGATCTGCCTATAACCTCAACTTTCCTGCCTACCCCGTTATTGAGAATCTGTTTATCTCTACTTTAAAAATATTCAACAACTCTGCTTCCACCCTTCTTTTGGGTAGAGAATTCCAAAGACTCAGGACACTTTAAGACAGTGGTTCCCAACCTTAATGGTATTGGGTCATGGCTTAAAAAAGGCTGGGAACTCCTGCTCTAAGAGGAAAAAAATATCATCTGCCTTGATTGGGTGACCCTTTGTTTCCTAGTTCCAGAAAGACATAACATCCTTTCTACGTGCATCCCATTAAAACATATTAGAACCTGAGGGTTCCCAATCAGGTACCCCTTCACTCTTCTAAATTCCAACAGACATACGCTAAGGCTATCCAACCTTTTCCTCTGAGGCAGCCTATCCATTCCAGGTTTCAATATGAACTGCTTCCAGTGTATTAACCCAATGCATCTCAGTGCTATGTCATTATTTATATAAAACATATGATAATTTTTACTATAGAAATAAACACATTTTACAATTTCCCACCCACATAACCTATCTGTATCCCATTGTAGCCTCCTTGTACCCTCAGAATTTATTTTCCACATATCTTCTATTTCTCACACCTCTGTTGTCACCTCTTCTCCTGCTTGCTTCAAGAACACAGTTTTCTGGCTCTAATCTTCACCTCACTGACCTCCGAATACAGTATATCATCTTGCACTATTTTTGCCAGTTCCTTCAAGTTTTCAGCGCCAGACACATAGCTCCTTCCCCTTTCAGTATTGTTACTGATTACTCCATTCACAACTAGTCCACTCTTCTGTCTCTGCTGGCTTCTCCCCGTTGTGTGGCACTTTTCCATGCAACCATAGGAGATGAACCACCTGTTCTTTCATCTCTTTCCTTCCCATTATCCAGATGCTAAAAATAGTCTTTCTAGATAAGGCAGCAATTCATTTGTACTGCATTTGGTGTTCATAGCGTGATCTCCTCTGCACTGTAGAAACCAAATGCAGATTGGGTGATCTGTTTGTGGAACACATCATTCAGTTTGTAAGAGTGACCCTGAGTTTCCAGTTACCTGCTACTTTAATCCTTCATCCCACTCCCACACCGACCTCTCTGAATGTGGCCTCCTGCAATGTTACAACAAGGCTCAGCATAAACACGCGGAACAACATGTCATATTTTGTGTAAGTATATTGCAGTCTGCAGGATTCTAAATTGAATTCTCCAGCTTTAGGTAACTTGCTCTCTCTGTTTGTATCAGAATTGGCCATCTTTGCCTGCCGTTCCTCTTTCTTTCATCTATATGTTCTAGTCTGCTGGGCATGTCCTCTTGCACTTTCTCTGCTACGTAGACTGAGAAGTTTTCTCTCTTTCTCAATTTCGAACTGAAATGTTAACTCTGTTTCTCTCTCCACAGACACTGCTGAGATTTTTCAGTTTTTATTTCAGGGTCCCAACTTCTGCACTTTACTTGATTATCATTTTTTTCTTATTTAACTTTTAGATTCATCGAGATTTTCAGTCTGGAAACAGCCCGTTCAGCCTTACTCATCCATGCTGACCAAGATGCTGATTTAAGCCAATTCCATTTCACTGTGTTTGGTTCATGTCCCTCTGAATCTTTCATATCCATGTACTTGGCCAAATATTTTTTAAATAATGTAATTGCTCCTGCTTCTGCCACTTACTCTGTCAATTCATTTCATATACGTACCATCCTCGATATGGAAAAGCTTTCCATTCAAGATCTCCCTTAAATCCTAACCCCTCTCACTTTAAACCTATACTCTCTGGTTTTAGACTCCCCTACCCTGGGGAAAAGCCTTGTACCATATCTGTATCTTTAGTACTTCTCTAAAACTCTATAACGTCTCCACTCAGCATCTTTTGCTCCAAGGAAACATACCCAGCCTTTCTGATCTCTCTTTATAATTCAAGTCCTCCAGTCCCAGCATCACCCTTGTGAGTCTTTTTCAGCGCCCTTTTTAGCTGAATCACATCCACAATTAACTTTAGCAAATTTAATGACCATAACCATACCTTTGTTGTCTTCACCCACGTCATCTGTATAAATTGTAAAAGGTTGAGGCCCCAAGAACTGATCCATGTAACACACCTCTTAATTGCCAACCAGATAATGGCCCGTTTATGTCTAATTTGTTTCATGTTTTAGTCTTCTGTTCTTGCTAATATATTACCTCATTCACCATGAACATTAATGAGCTTTTATTAATGATCTTTTGGTGTGGCACCTTATTATATGCTTTCTGGAAAACTTATTCTTATCACCAGCAAATACTACTTATTCCAATATATTGATGAAACATGATTTTGCTTGATTTCTTTAATTTTTTCTGTAAACTCATTAAAATAGCTTTTAGCATTTTCCTGATGACAAATGTGAAGTGAATTATTTGTTCTTGTTTTTTGTTTTCTGTTTTCTTGTTTTCTGCCTTTTTTTGAATAAAGGAGTTATTTTATTTAATCTATTTATGCTATTTTCCAATCTAATGCAACTTCCCCAGATCTAGTGAGGTTTGGAAAATTGAAACCAATGGATCAACTGTCTCACTAGCCACTTCTTTTAAGGTCCTACGATGAAGTCTAGGTTGAAGTCTATCAGGGCCTGGTGTCTGGTCATCTCAGCTGTGCCTACAATTTGCTCAGTGTGACTCTAATTTTCAGTGGTAATGTTCCTGAGCTCCTCCCTCCCTTCCAGTTCTTAGTTCACACCTATTACTGAGATGTTGCTTGCATATATTGTGAAGACTTGTGCAAAATACCTGTTTATTTCATCTAGCACCTCTCTGTTTTCCAATATTGATTACCCAAACTAACTAACTTTAAGGCCATCACTCAATGTAACTTTTAAAAATATCTATGGAATATTATCTGTTCTTACAATTCTTGTTAGGGTTTCTTGCCTTTTATCAGCTCTTTGCGGTTTTTCATCTTCTGTCCAGTCTCTTGACTAGCCATCCATCTCGGCCCAATGATGTGCTTGTTCATTAAGTCTGTTACTACTTTTAGCTTATTTAGTGAACCACCGGAATTTTCTTTCTCACTGGAATGTATCTGTTCTGTGTATTCTGAACAATTCCCATCAACATCTGCCACTGTGTCTCCACTGACTGACCCCAGCTCACTTTAGCCAGCTCTGCTTGTGTCCCCTCTTTATCATTCATATTTAAGTTTAAAATATTTTTCTCGGACCCACTCCTCTCTCTCCCCGACTGAATGTAAGATTCAATCACATTCTGATTGCTGCTACTGAGAGTTGCCTTCATTGTGAGGGCATTGATACTGTCTCATTGTACAATACCTGGTCTAGTGTAGACTGCTCTCTGCTTGGTTCTAGAGTGTGCTGTTCTACAGAATCACCCTGAAAACATTGTGATCTGCCCATCCACACAACATGTGTACATCTGAGTTTCTAGTCTACTGCATGTATAGACAAACTTCCCCACTCACTTCACTGTGCCTTTCTGACAAGCTCCCGTTACCTTTGTTCACTCTTCAAGGGCCTGTACAACATTCTCACAAGCAACTTTAAGCCCTTAATTGTTTCTTATCTCTACACAATCAACTCCTACATCCTCAGCTTCTGAATGAGTGTCATTGCTCTCGATCACACTCAGACCAATGTTAGTTAACAGAACCACTCTACCACCTTCCCCAGCTTCCTGTTCTTCCAAAATAGAATATCCAGGTCCCAACCTTCGTTGTCCTGTCGACAGTTCTGTGTGATGGTCATCAGATCAGTACTATTTGTCCTCTCAGGTCATTTGTTTGTTTCAAATGCCATAGGCACCCAAGTACAGAACCTTTAGTTTTGTCTTGTCATGATTTTTTTTTAACATTTGGACTTAAATGATTTATTCTTAGATTTCTTCACTTCATCCCTTCCTGCCACACTCTATTAATTCCTATGCTGTTATCTTACTTCCTCACCTTGTCTACAACTCTACTCTTTGACTTACTGCATCTTCCTAACTTTTATTGCTTGCCCCTACTACTTACTTTAAATCCTCTCTAGTTTGGCAGCTTGGTAAGGCACTTGTCTTGGCATGATTCAGGTGTGTGTTGTCCCACTGGGATAGTGCTAATGAATGGCCTGCAGTGCTGACAGGAAGTTAATGGATATGACTTTTCCATAATGAAATGGAGGTGATGGGGAGTTGGTTATGTGCAATCTGATGTGAAGGTAGGTGGGTGGCAGTACCCAGTAATGAATAGGGAGGGGTGTATGAGGGTTGCTTTTATAAATATTTGAACATAGGGCAGCAGCCTAGGATGGTTATTGAGAATGGTGAGGTAGCAGGGTTGAAAGGGCAAGGAGGAGCTGAAGTGAGTGGGTGGGTCTGAGCATGGCGTTTGGTTTGTAGTGGGTAGGGTGCATGGCTATAGTTAGAAATGGTAAATTCTGGGTGAAAGAGGAAACACATAGCAGGCAGTAGTCCTGGAAGCTGGAGACAGTCAATTGGACAAAGAGCATAGAGACCAGAGCTAAAGCTCACAGGGTTGGAAGGGATGTGCTGGAGTTTGGGAGCAGAGTTGAAGGGCCAACTTGGTGATTGAAATAGGACTCCAGGAACCTTAAAGTGGGAGAATATCAATGCAATGATCAGTCGCAAGCTGGAAATGCAGCACAGCACTAGACAAAGGCCAGTTATAGGCTTGGCTGTGTTACCAAGTGTCTTGTGAGATTGTGGAGAAATCTGATAATTAGCAGATTGAATTTTGGGGCGTAAGAGTGAATGAGCTAATGCTCATTTCAGGGTGGCATTATGGGACTTGAACTGTCTTTCACACTAGTGATGCCATCCTTTTATTTGTCAGTCATTTTCCAGTGCCCCGTTATGCCCTCTATTGTGCCATTAATGCAAGCTTATCGTACAGACTTCGCTACTAGCTTAAAGCACGTGACCTGTTATTTGTGGTTTTCCTCATTTGGAATGCCTTTTATATTTTTGCTTTGAATAAAAGCACTGCTGTGACACTGCTGAACCTCTCATCACAGTGCTAAGCAGTATTGCATCCATATTGTACAGTCTCAGTACTTTTATATTTGTGTGCTGTAGCACTTTTTTATTCGCAGTTACTTTGTAAATAACCCTATTCTTTGCATTTCTGGTCAGTTGCTAAATGCATTTCATTGGCTTTGTATCTGTACTCGGTACAATGACAATAAAGTTGAATCTAATCTAATCTAAAATACTCAATACCAAATAGTTACTTAAAATTTATCATTATAATAAATATAACTTAAGCTCCCAAAATGATTTGAAAGCAGAAGTTTTCAACTGACTTTTTTCTTTAATCAAAGAGGGATGACTCTCTCCCAAATCACAACGACATGCTATTAGGTTAACAGTTAACCTAATTCCTCATGTCATTGGGTGGCAAGAACACCAGGAGTTGATGGGTATTTAGGGATGAGCAAATTGCCACGAAATGAACAGTGGGAATGAAACTGATGGGAATACTATGAAAGCCAGCATAGACTTGAATGTGCTAGCAGCTCATTGCACACACTCACAACCCTCTGAGTGAAGAAGTTTTCTCTCATGTTCCCCTTAAATTTTCACCTTTCACCCTTAACCCATGACCTCCAGTTGTAGTTCCACCCAACCTCAGTGCAAAAAACCTCCTTGCATTTACCTTGCATCTATACCTGTCATCATTTTGTTTACCCCTATCAAATCACTATTAAAGCTCAACAAACTCTATGATAAATTTCACACCAGTTGGAAAAGCACCCTTTCCCTGTGACATAGCCAATTTTGTTTCTGTGCTGTTGTAGCCCCTTTTTGTTTCATAGACTTCAATATGGATGTGGCACTTTACCTTTTTTACCCAATGCATTTTTTGTAAGTGGATACAGTATTATTTGTAGTATGTTTATCAGCCTTCTCTTATTTCCAAAAGCAGCTCTATCAAGTTGGTCAGACAACATTTCCCATAAACAAGCACAGTTGTCCAAGTTGATTATGGTTCCCACAACTTGTGCATTTCCAAGGTTAAACTGCTTGGTATGTAGTTCCTGGGCTTATCCTAAACTGACTGTGATAGAGCTTGATTAACAGTTAACAGAGATATTGAGAGTACAGCTATTGATTCCTGGGTTTGAGTTACAGGTTAGAACTTAACTGAAGTGTTCAGATTGTTTATGTATAGTCTGGAGTGGATTATGTTTACCACTTTGGATACTGTCGGGGGGAACAACTTACCAAGGGGGGAAGCCACAGTGATCGGATGTCTGCCACGACTCAGAAAGGAAGGGGGGAAGAAGAGGATTTCAGTAGTGATAGGGAATTCCATAGATAGAAGAGCAGACAGGAGATTCTGTGGATGCGACAAAGACACCCAGATGATATGTTGCCTCCCAGTGCTAGGGTCAGGGATGTCTTGGAGCAGGTCCACAGCATTCTAAAGGAGAAGAGCGAGCAGCCAGAAGTCATGGTACATATTGGTACCAATGACATCGGTAGGAAAATGGAGGCAGTCCTGTAGACCGAATTTAAGGAGCTAGGTAAAAACTGAAAAGCAGGACCTCCAGCAAAGTGATCTCTAGATTGCTGCCTGTCCCACACACCAGTGAGCGTAAGAATAGGATGATTTGGCAGATGAATGTGTGGCTGAGGAACTGGTGCAGGGGACAAGATTTCAGATTTCTGGATCACTGGGATCTCTTTTGGGGAAGGTATGACCTGTACAGAAGGGACTAGCTACACCTAAACCCCAGGGGGACCAATATCCTTGCTGGCAGGTTTACTAGAGGCGTTGGGGTTGGTTTAAACCAATTTGGCAGGGGGATGGCAACCAGAGTGATAGGGCTGAGGATGGGGCAGTGGATATACAAGCAGAGGCAGTGTGTAGTGAGACTGTCAGGAAGGACAAGCAGATGATATGGCAAAATTGTGGTCAGTGGGATAAGTTGCAGAGTAATAGGTTGACAATATTGAAAAGGGTGATGAATACAGGACTGAAGATGTTATATTTCAATGCACATACTATACGAAATAAGGGAGATGAACTTGTAGTGCATTTAGAGATTGGCAGGTATGACATTGTGGGCATCAGTGAGTCGTGACTGAAAGTTGAGAGCTTAATGTCCAAGGATGTATATTGTATCAAAAGCACAGGAAGGTAGACAGGGATGGTGTGGCTCTTGGTAAAAAAGCGAAATCAAATCCTTAGAAAGAGGTGACGTAAGATTGGAAGATGTTGACATAAGGTAGAGTTAAGGAACTGCAAGGGTAAAAAGAACTTGAAGGGCCTTTGAACAGCAGCCAGGATAAGGGCTACAAATTACAATGGGAGACAGAAAATGCATTTCAAAAGGGCGATGTTATGATAATCATGGGGGATTTCAATATGTAGGTAGATTGGGAAAATCAGTTTGATACTGATTTTGAATCCCAAGAGAGAAAATTTGTAGAATGCCTCGAAGATGGCTTTTTAGAGCAGCTTGTAGTTAAGTCCATTAGGGGATCAGCTATTCTGGATTGGATGTTGTGTAATTAATCAGATTTGATAAGGGAGGTTAAGGTAAAGGAACCATAGGATGTGGTGATCGTAATAAGATAGAATTCACCCTGCATTTTGAGAGAGAGAAGCTGAAGACAGCTGAATCAGTATTACAGTGTAGTAAAGGAAATTACAGAGGCATGAGAGAGGAGCTGGCCAAAGTTAATTGGAAGGGGGACATTAGCAGGGATGACAGCAGAGCAGCAATGGCTGGAGTTTCTGGGAGCAATTCGGAAGGTGCAGGATAAATACATCTCGAGATTGGGAAGATTTAAAAACAACCAGAAGGCAAATAAGAAAGTGATAAGGAGTGAAAAGATGAAATATGAAGGTGAGCTAGCCAATAAAATCAAAGAGGATACCAGAAGTTTTTTTAGATATATAAGGAGTAAAAGTTGGGGGATATCAGACGGCTAGAAAACGACATTCAGTTAAAAATGGAGGACAAGGAAATGGCGGATGAACTGAATAAGTATGTTGCATCAATTTTCACTGTGGAAGACACTAGCCGTATGCCAGATGTTCGAGAGTGTCAGGGCAGAAGTGAGCACAGTTGCTATTACAAGGGAGAAGGTGCTTGGGAAGCTGAAAGGTCTGAAGGTAGGTAAGTCACCTGGGCCAGATGGATTCCATCCCAAGGTTCTGAAAGAGGTAGCTGAAGAGACTGTGGAGACATTAGTAAAGATCTTTCAAGATTCATTAGATTCTGGAATGGTTCTGGAAGACTAGAAAATTGCAAATGCAACTCCACTCTTCAAGAACGGAGGGGGTCAGAAGGAAGGAAATTATAGGCCAGTTAGCCTGACCTCACTGGTTGAGAAGATGTTGGAGTCCAGGCAGTTGTGGAGCCCAGGTCATTGAGTGTATTTAAAGTGGAGGGTGATAGATTCTTGCTAAGTCAGGGCAAGAAGGGGAAATGGATCAGCTATGATCAAATGGTGGAACAGACTTGACGGGCCGAATGGGATAATTCTTCAATGTCTTATGGTCTAATGGTCAAACTGCAGTCAGGAGGTTGAAAGTAGATTCAGTATGTAGCAAAGCCTTATCAGTTTATTTCTTTTCCAGTGACTTCCATGCTGGTGAGAAAGTTACGAAAATGACAATTAGGTTAAAAGAAGTGAACGCTAAATCTCTTCATGTACTCAGTTGAATTGGACGTCTGACTGAATTGGATGGAAGTGAAATTATAGGCAGTGGGGGTAAGAGGTAGCAGGGCATGGTTGGAACACTTTCAGGATGAAGGGTGTGATGATGTGATGAAATCTGTGATGATTTGGGAGATGGGAGCTTGGTGTTCATAGCATCAGTGGGGGGGAGGTTGTGAGGGGGACTGCAGTTGGTGAAAACCCAGCGGGGTATGGAGCTGGCTCAGGCGTAGAGTCAAAAGAGGGTGATAGGAGGGAGGTGTGAACTCAGCAGGTTTATACCTTCACCACAAACTTCAACCCCACCCTCATTTCTGACACCTCTGTCCCTTTTCTGCATCTTCATTTCAGCACGTAAACTATCCACTGACATCCATGTCTACCTAGACTACACCTCTTCCAGTCCTTACGAATCATCCTTTTGGTGAGTCAACCATCCTTGCCATCCTTTTTACTCAGTTTCTTCATTCTCCTGCGTCTACTCTCATGGTGCAACTCTCTGCTCCATGACATCTGAAATATTCTTCTATTTAAGGAAATCCAGCTTCCCTGCTGCTGTGGTTGATAGAGCTTCACTTGCATTTCATGCATTTCTGCTCTCACTACCCCCATCCAGACAGCACAGAAATAGAGTTCACTTGGTTCTCTACTCTTCACCCTACCAGCCTTCACATTATCCTTTGCCATTTTTGCCAGATGCACAGTGATTTCACCACCAGTCACATATTCTCATCCCTATCCACCCATGTGTTCTCATCTCCAGGCAGGATATAGGAGGTATAACACCTGTCCCTACACCTTCTCCATCATCCAGAGATTTAAACAGCCTTTCTGGGTTAAGCAAAGATTCCTTTGCACCTCCTCCAACCTGATCTACTGCATTCATTGCTGTAAATGTGGTCTTCTCTACATTGGTGAGGCCAGATGTGAACTTGGCAACTGTTTTGGGGAATATATCTGCACTCTGTCCATAATGAGCATCCTGACCTCCTGGTTGCATGCCATTGTTTTATTCCCCTCCACACCTGGTTCCATCTGCATGTTACTAACTACTGGGTCTCCTGTTCTCTTCCCCCACTGGTTCCAGCTGTTCCTCACCCCTCTCTTATCTGGTCCTACTCATCACCCTCTTTACTTATCCGATTCCAGCATCAGCAGCCTCTTGTTTCTACTTATAACCTTCTAGCCTTTGTCACTACCTTCACCTCCACCTCCCCTTCCCCTCCTTTCTCCCCCCCAGCTGGCTTTATCTGCCTCCTTTTTTCTTTCTTCTTATCTGTATGTACCAGCTACAAGTTATACTGCAGTAGCTTGTCACAATTTTTTCAACAGCACCTCCCAAAACCACTGATAAGGGAACAAGCGTATTGGAAACAACATGACTTGTATGCAGACTGTTGTGCAATAAATGTCTCATCCTTTATCAGTAGGTCAAAATTCTGGAGCTTCTAACTTAACAGCATTGCTGACATTGTTATTACAATTATGAATTGGCATTATGGGCTGGTCTTAGTAACAATAATCACTGCCTGGAAATATTTTGGGATGAATTATGGCTGGCAGTGGCCTGTATTTCTAAAGGCAACTGTTAGCCTTCAGTTGCTTCCACTTGAGTTAACTAAACATACTGAGCAAAAACTGCTGACTTATCTGTAGTTTCATTCTGTTATTGGACTCCCATGTGGAGGCCCATCTTGCAAATATTTGGAAACAGAGGTCCCTTTCATTTGTATGTGGATTTCTGGCCTGGAGATCAGGATTATGGTAAGTTATTTATTTGTACATATAATTATATTAGACATAATGACCAGAGCAGGCTATTTGGCTCACCCGGTCATTGCCGGTGGTTAAACTCCATTCAAGTCTCTTCCTGTCAAAATCTGGCAGCGTAACTCTTGTTCCCTTATCCTCATACTCTTGTCCAGTCTCCCCTTATACTCGTTGTTCTACTACCCCTATAGGAATCACGTTCTCATTGCCTTTTGTGTAAGGAAGCTTCTTCTGAATTCCCTTTTCGATTTCTTAGTGACCACCTTAGTTATGCTCTTCACTACTAGTAGGAATATCTGCTCCATCAAAACCTTTCAACATCTTAAAGATCTCTATACGTCACTCTCTCATCTTCCTCCATATGTAGAGTGAATCAGCCTGACAGTCTGATCATTGTTTTCTGACAGGGTAAGAATGGGGGCACCACAGTACCATAGTGGTTGGTGCGACACTATTACAACTCGGGCATCGGAGTTCAGAGTTCAATTCTGGCGCCATCTGTAAGAAGTTTGTATGTTCTCCCTGTGACCGCATAGGTTTTCTCTGGGTTCTCCAGTTTCCTCCCATTGTCCAAAAGATGGACTGTTTAGTAGGTTAATTGGTCATTATAAATTGTCCTGTGATTAGTCTAGTGTTAAACAGGTGTGTTGCTGGGGATGCATGGCCCGTTGGACCGGAAGAACTTGTTCCATGCTGTATCTCCAAATTTAAAAAAAAAATACCCTTGCATTGCTGGTGTTGTCTTTGTAAGTCTAATCCATACCTCTATATTGAGTGGCAGTATTTCAGGTCTTCATTTTATACATATTTTTCAGGTCACCCCTCAGCCTCCTGTGCTCCTATCCAATCACTCCTTATAACTGAAATCCTTCAATATGGGCAGCATCCTGGTGAATCTCATCTGCATGCTGTCCACTGCAATTCCATCCTACTCTCCATGGCACCTCTGATCTTTATGTTGTCTGTAAATTTTAACCTTTTGGATCAACAGGTCTTCCATATAAGGTGAGATTAAGTAGATTTAGCCACCTTAAGTGGAGTTGTGAAGAATGAGATGACTTCATTGAAGCTTAGAGTGGATAGGGTAAATACAGTGAGGATGTTTCCCATGATGATGTAGTTTCAAATTAGGGGCCCAAGTCTCAAAATAAAGGGCAAGCCATTTAGGACATCGGCAAGAAATTTCTTGACTCAGAAGGTGGTGGATGTTTCCACAGAATGTAGAACAGTATAGCACAGTTTTAATTTTAAATTAAACAATTTAAAACAGGCCCTTTGGCTACGATGTTGTGCTGACCTTTAACTTACTCTAACATCAACCTAACTCTTCCCTCCCACATAACTCTCTTTTTATCATCCATGTACCTATCTATAGAACATAGAACACTATAGCACAATACAACTTTCTATTCAGGAGGGCTGTGGAGGCTGTCATTTAGTTCATTTATGCTCTCTTTTTGCACAGTTTATTTATTTTTTTATATATAATTGTACGTTAGAGTGATTTTTATGTATTGCGATGTACTGCTGCTGCAAAACAACAAATTTTACAACATATGTCAGTGATAACAAAACTGATTCTGATTTTAGCAACACACATCAAAGTTGCTGGTGAACGCAGCAGGTCAGACAGCATCTCTAGGAAGAGGTACAGTCGACATTTCAGGCCGAGACCCTTCGTCAGGACGAACTGAAGAAAGAGCTAGTAAGAGATTTGAAAGGGGGAGGGGGAGATCCGAAATGATAGGAGAAGACAGGAGGGGGAGGGATGGAGCCAAGAGCTGGACAGGTGATTGGCAAAGGGGATATGAGAGGATCATGGGACAGGAGGCCCAGGGAGAAAGAAAAGGGGGAGGGGGAATCCCAGGGGATGGGCAAGAAGTATAGTCCGAGGGACAGAGGGAGAAAAAGGAGAGTGAAAGAAAGAATGTGTGTATGTAAATAATGGATGGGGTACAAGGGCGAAGTGGGGCATTAGCAGAAGTTAGAGAAGTCAATGTTCATGCCATCAGGTTGGAGGCTACCCAGACGGAATATAAGGTACTGTTCCTCCAACCTGAGTGTGGCTTCATCTGTACAGTAGAGGAGGCCATGGATAGACATGTCAGAATGGGAATGGGATGTAGAATTAAAATGTGTGGCCACTGGGAGATCCTGCTTTCTCTGGCGGACAGAGCGTAGGTGTTCAGCAAAACGATCTCCCAGTCTGCGTCAGGTCTCGCCAATATATAGAAGGCTACATCGGGAGCACCGGACGCAGTATATCACCCCAGCCGACTCACAGGTGAAGTGTTGCCTCACCTGGAAGGACTGTCTGGGGCCCTGAATGGTGGTAAGGGAGGAAGTGTAAGGGCATGTGTAGCACTTGTTCCGCTTACACGGATAAGTGCCAGGAGGGAGATCAGTGGGGAGGGATGGGGGGGACGAATGGACAAGGGAGTTGTGTAGGGAGCAATCCCTGCGGAAAGCAGAGTGGTGGGGGGAGGGAAAGATGTGCTTAGTGGTGGGATCAGTGCTACACATGCCCTTACACTTCCTCCCTTACCACCATTCAGGGCCCAAACAGTCCTTCCAGGTGAGGCAACACTTCACTTGTGAGTCGGCTGGGGTGATATACTGCGTCCGGTGCTCCCGATGTGGCCTTCTATATATTGGCGAGACCCGACGCAGACTGGGAGACCGTTTTGCTGAACACCTACGCTCTGTCCGCCAGAGAAAGCAGGATCTCCCAGTGGCCACACATGTTAATTCCACATCCCATTCCCATTCTGATATGTCTATCCATGGCCTCCTCTACTGTAAAGATGAAGCCACACTCAGGTTGGAGGAACAACGCCTTATATTCCGTCTGGGTAGCCTCCAACCTGATGGCATGAACATCGACTTCTCTAACTTCTGCTAATGCCCCACCTCCCCCTTGTACCCCATCCGTTATTTATTTATATGCACACATTCTTTTTCTCTCTCTCCTTTTTCTCCCTCAGTCCCTCTGACTATACCCCTTGCCCATCCTCTGGGCTTCCCCCCTCCCCCTTTTCCTTCTCCCTGGGCCTCCTGTCCCATGATTCTCATATCCCTTTTGCCAATCACCTGTCCAGCTCTTGGCTCCATCCCTCCCCCTCCTGTCTTCTCCTATCATTTCAGATCTCCCCCTACTCCTCCCACTTTCAAATCTCTTACTAACTCTTCCTTCAGTTAGTCCTGACGAAGGGTCTCGGCCGAAACGTCGACTGTACCTCTTCCTAGAGATACTGCCTGGCCTGCTGCGTTCACCAGCAACTTTGATGTGTGTTGCTTGAATTTCCAGCATCTGCAGAATTCCTCGTGTTTGCGTGATTCTGATTTTAATTCTGTCTATGAAGTTTGCATGTTTTCCCTGTGCCTGCATGGATTTCACCTAGGTGTTCTGATTTCCTCTTAAATCCCAAAGATGTGCAGTTTGGTAGGTTAATTGGCTGTTGTATGAGAATGTGGGGGATAAAAAATAGGTTAAAATAGAATTGGTGTCGAATTGGGAAGAACACTGGGCCAAATGGCTGGTTTCCCTGCTGACCCTTTCACCTATCACCTTCCAGCTAGCCTCTTTCCCCTCCCTCCCCCCCCACCTTTTAATTCAGACATCTTCCGCTTCTCTCTGTCCTGAAGAAGGGTCTAAGCCCAAAATGTTGACTGTTTACTTTTTTTTCCCACGGATGCTACTTGACCGGCTGGGTTCCTCCAGCATTTTGTGTGTCCCCCTTTCTATGTTTCTATGGCTAGAATGAATGAAATGCGTTACATGTGATTTGACACTCAAAAGTAATTTAGATTACCAGTCTGTTCCTCCTTACCAAGAAAAAGGTTGTGCATTATTGAGGTAGATGGAGGGAAACTGTTTCACTTGCTGGAAGACTCCATATTAAGGGTGCCTAACTAGATGTTCAAGGGTAATGTGTTGGCCAACACTTCTTGTTTAAATATAAACAGTAAGGAACTCCCTCAAAATTCTGTTGAGGTTGAGGATTAACTGTCAGAACCAAGGCTACTTACTACTTTTATTTGTTGAGTAAGAGGTATAGTACCAAAGCAGACATTTGGAGTGAGGTTACAGATGAGCAACAATCAAAATAAGCTTTGGAACAAACTGGAGGATCTGAATGTCTCACTCGTCTTGCGTACTTAAAATACTTGGCTCTGTGTTTTCAGTAGTTCAGCAGTTCTTCACGATTTCATGGGGACTGGAATGTGTTATGGTTCGTGAGAAGCTGATTCCAATATGCTGCTTTTCCACCTTACACTCAATCAAAAAAGTGTTTTTGGGGAGTGAGTTACTAGGAGAACTGCATGCACGGGTTTAATTTTGTCCCTTATTATGACCTTCAAAATGTCTGCAGTCTGCAGTTCTCTGAACTTGAGACTTCTGTTTCTTAAGCATTGGAAAATTTTGTTAAGAACAACAAAATTGCTAGGTGAGTAAAGGTTTAGTTCCATCAGGCCAGGTTGATCAACGATCCTGGTTGACTCAGGAATCAAAGTACTTAATTTCCATTCTCTTCAGCAGACCCAGGAAACACCCAATGTTGGAGAGGTTTGTGACCCACACATATAAGGTCTCAAGATGAAAAGGTTAGCTTTTAAAAATTATTGTACCTGACTGTCTTAGTATTCTTTGTGTTTAGACTTCTAGATCTTTTTTGACTTCTACTGTTCCAAGTCTGTCACCATTCAAAATTCTTATTCCTATCCTTTTGTCCAAAATGGACCATATTAATGTAGCTGTGTTGAAATCCGTTATCTACAGTTCTTATTCACTTAATCACTTAATGCATCAAAGTTCTTTCTAATTCTGTGCACCTTTCTACAATAGTCATTGCGTCAACAACACTTACCTTATTATAGGTCACTATTGTGGCATTTAAGTTATTGTTATAGGTTGAGGTACTGCACAGACCCATATGGGATTTGAATTCAAGAAAGTATCCATTATCTCTCTTTTGTTTTCTGTTGCCTAACTGAGCCTTGATTAAACTGGAGGAGAGACTTTGAATATTTTTAAAGCAGAGTTAGATCAATTTTTGATGAGCAAAGGGTAAAAGGCTATCGCAGAAGTTAATGTTACACTTAGATCAATCATGATCTTAAGCTGAACAGGCTTCATGTGCTGAGTGCCTACTCTTGCTCATAATATGTATGGTCATATGTTAACTGCATCTGTAGATATCTTGCTGGTCAGCTTATTGCTTTACCACTTCAAAATAATTAGATGAGTACATTATATATTGTTACTTTTCACTATGTCTTTCTTAGTAAAAACATATAACTTATGTAAATCACCCCACATACACCAAGTCTCTTCAATCTCTGTCAACCTGGTTGATCTTGTTAATAGTTATATTATCAAAGTCTCGTATTGTGATGACCAAAACAGTTCACATTATCCTAAGTATGCTCACACCAATGATTTAAGAAATTACAGATTTATTTTTATTTTTTTGGATCCTTACTGGCCTCTTACTGGCCATACTTCATTAGGAGTTTGAAGAGATTTGGTATGTCAACAAATACACCCAAAAACTTCTATAGTTGTACCGTGGAGAGCATTCTGACAGGCTGAATCACTGTCTGGTATGGAGGGGCTACTGTGCAGGACCGAAAGAAGCTGCAGAAGGTTGTAAATCTAGTCAGCTCCGTCTTGGGTACTAGCCTACAAAGTACCCAGGACATCTTTAGGGAGTGGTGTCTCAGAAAGGCAGCGTCAGCGTCCATTATTAAGGACCTCCAACACCCAGGGCATGCCCTTTTCTCACTGTTACCATCAGGTAGGAGGTACAGAAGCCTGAAGGCACACACTCAGCGATTCAGGAACAGCTTCTTCCTCTCTGCCATCTGATTCCTAAATGGACATTGAATCTTTGGACACTACTTCACCTTTTTTTTAATATACAATATTTTTGCTTTTGCATGTTTTTTTTAATCTATTCAATATATGTAATTGATTTACTTGTTTATTGATTATTATTATTTTTATTTTACTTATTGTTATCTTTTCTTTGCTAGATTATGTATTGCATTGAACTGCTGCTACTAAGTTAACAAATTTCACGTCACATACCGGTGATAATAAGCCTGATTCTGATTCTTGATTCATCACAGGATATGAATGACTTTATTCCTTGCCATTGAGTAATGTTACAGTAGCTTCATGTTTTTTCAAATCAGAATCCCCAGCTCTCTGCCTTTAGCCAATAGGGGAGTCGGGGGTTAAGAGGACAGACTGGAAAGTGGAGTTGAGGCCAAAGTCAGATCAGTCCTGACCTGAATGCATGGTAGAGCAGGTAAGCGAGGTTGTTTGGCCAACTCCTGCCCGTGAATTTAATTTTCTTAAATGATTAGTGATAGAGAATTTGGGAAAAAAAATGAATAGAAGAATCAAGATGAGAGCAAGATGGAAATTTAC
Organism: Mobula birostris; assembly: GCF_030028105.1. Classification (NCBI taxonomy): domain Eukaryota; kingdom Metazoa; phylum Chordata; class Chondrichthyes; order Myliobatiformes; family Myliobatidae; genus Mobula; species Mobula birostris. The sequence continues at coordinate 55,032,052 of NC_092402.1, forward strand.
AATTTGATGAGTTGTTCAAAGTGAAAGAGCAAGTGATGCTAAAATAGTCAACAGCACAGCACAAAAAGTAGTGAGGGAGGGGACTCAAGTAGGACTGAAACAAGAATATTACAAAATTCACAAAGGGGTATGTTCATTGTGTATTCTGATGTCCTTGGCTTGAAGCACTGGCAGAGACACCTGGTATGAGTTTTTTCTACAATTTAAATTCTGCACTTGAATAATGGTTGACTCACCCGCCAATATATGCAGTAAAGTCTGTTTACAGCTGGTGAGAATGGAATATGACAGATCAGCATGACAGTATGATTTGGGCAATTCCTCCATTGGCTATAGAATAGTGAAAGCAAGACCTCAGTTTCACCCTTGAAAAAGATCTCTGCATTAAATAGGCAAATAGTTCAAGTGCAATTAATTCATAAAATTATTAAAAAGTCTGATTGATTAGCAGCTCCTGTTCTCATGAGGGAGGATTTCTAACCATTCCCAGAGGAATCATTCACGATCATTGAAGCTCTTCAAATGGAAGCATTATGATTAATGTTTCTACATTGGCACATGAGCTACTTGGAGCATAGCAGGAAGACTTAGTCACTGACTTTTTTCAACATCACAGCAGGTGTAGCAGCTGTCATAGCTTGATATCCACCATATTATAGGGGTAGAACATTGAGTACTGAGGGATCTCTTTGTGCCAATCCTGATCGTAGCAGTTCAGTGTGGTTGCATTGCCCCCTCTGATGTTTCAGCAGTCCTGAACAAACCAGGTGGCCAAAAATACAAAAAATGCACTGAATTTCTTCAGATCTGTGGTGCCTAATATCCTTTTATAGAGCAGTCTCAAGAACATGGCAGTAGCTGTGTTGTTTGACATATTTGCACTGACAAGTGTGACAGCCAAGAAGGCTGTCCATTTGATTTAAACATTGCATTTTCCTGTTGTCATGCTACTTGACAGTAGTTTCACGGCATTCATGGATATAGAGTGTCAGAGAGGTTACTGTGAAAACAGTGTAATGTGAGTATCTTCACATAGCCATCACAAATGAATGACAATCTGTGCTACTGGCTATAGTTAGAGTTTGTGCAAAAATTGATAGTATCAATAGGCTGCAGTCTCCAGGCAATAACCCCACCGTTATACAACCCAGATTACTGTGAGTGACAATCATGGGAGAGCACTGCCCACAGAGTAATCTTGCAATGCGCAGGGTTGGCAGCTTCATTGGAATTACGTTTTGTGTTACCCTTAAGATTAATAGAGGAGGTCAGTTGTCACCAAATTCATAATTGAGCCTGTAATCATTCAAACAGTTCTGTGCACTTGAGCATGGCAGACTCCAAAGTTCCCACAAGACTCCTATGGGAAGCTTTTTTGCCTTTGATCTGATTTGCCTCCTTGTAACTTTACTCATGCTGGAAAGTGCAAATGGGTCTTCTTCAAGGCCTGGTCATTGCTGGTGGCATCACTGCCAAGATGTCTTAATCTCTGGTCCTCTGTGGTGTTGATGTCCACATGTGACTCTCCATTGAATTCTCACTGCTGGTGCAAATCCTAGGGAAGGACATGCAGTTTGATCTCCTCCAGAGGACAACTAAACTGTCCTCTTCACAAGGATGACACAACAGGAAGCATTAAAAAGTCATAAAAAAAAACTGGAAAAGATGCAGAAAATATTATCTAACATGCATGTGTTCAGTTCTGGTCACCTCAATATAGGAAGGATTGGAAGCTTTAGAGAAGGGTACAGAGAAAATTTCCCAGGATGCTGCCTGGATTAGAGAGCATGTCTTATGCTGAGCAAGCACATGGGAAGGTGGATAGGACAAAAGAGATATCTCTGACAGGATGAGACCAGAGTTGCATGAGGATAAACTGGTAAAGTAATTTGATTTTATTGAATAGTGAAGATGGAGAGAGAGAGAGAGAGAGAAACAGAGAATAAACAAAAGGGATGGTAGTTTGCCTCCCAGGTGTCAGGATCCGGGATGCTTCTGATCATGTCCACGACATCCTGGAGTGGGAAGGTGAACAGCCAGAGGTTGTGGTACATATTGGTACCAACAACATAGGTAGGAAAAGGGAGGAGGTCCTGAAAACAGACTACAGGGAGTTAGGAAGGAAGTTGAGAAGCAGGACATCAAAGTTAGTAATCTCAAGATTACTGCCTGTGCCACACGACAGTGAGTATAGGAATAGAGTGAGGTGGAGGATAAATGCGTGGCTGAGGGATTAGAGCAGGGGGCAGGGATTCAGCTTTCTGGATCATTGGGACCACTTTTGGAGCAGGTGTGACCTGTACAAAAAGGATGGGTTACACTTGAATCTGAGGGGGACCAATACCCTGGCAGGGAGGTTTGCTAAGGCTATTGGGGACAGTTTAAACTAGAATTGCTGGGGGGTGGGAACTGAATTGAAAGGACGGAGGACGGGGCAGTTGGCTCACAAATAGAGAAAGCTTGTAGGCAGTGTAAGAGGGAGGATAGGCAGGTGATAGAGAAGGGATGCGCTCAGACTGATGGTTTGAGATGTGTCTATTTTAATGCAAGAAGCATCATGAGTAAAGCGGGTGAGCTGAGAGCGTGGATCAGTACTTGGAGCTATGATGTTGTGGCTGTTATAAAGACTTGGATGGCTCAGGGGCAGGAATGGCGACTTAGCGTGCCATGCTTTAGATGTTTCAGAAAGGACAGGGAGGGAGGCAAAAGAGGTGGTACTGGTGATCAGAGATAGTGTTACGGCTGCAGAAAGGGAGGAAGTCATGGAGGGATTGTCAATGGAGTCTCTGTGGGTGGAAGTTAGAAACAGGAAGGGGTCAATAACTGTACTGGGTGTTTTTTATAGACCACCCAATAGTAACAGGGACAGCAAGGAGCGGATAGGGAGACAGATTCTGGAAAGGTGTAATAATAACAGGGTTGTTGTGGTGGGAGATTTTAATTCCCTAAATATTGATTGGCATCTCTCTAGAGCAAGGGGTTTAGATAGGGTGGAGTTCGTTAAGTGTGCTCAGGAAGGTTTCCTGACACAATATGTAGATAAGCCTACAAGAGGAGAGGTTGTGCTTGATCTGGTATTGGGAAATGAACTTGGTCAGGTGTCAGGTCTCTCAGTGGGAGAGCATTTTGGAGATAGTGATCATAATTCTATCTCCTTTACCATAGCATTGGAGAGGGATAGGAACAGACAAGTTAGGAAAGTGTTTAATTGGAGTAAGGGGAAATATGAAGCTATCAGGCAGGAACTTGGAAGCATAAATTGGGAACAGATGTTCTCAGGGAAATGTACGGCAGAAATGTGGCAAATGTTCAGGGGGTATTTGTGTGGAGTTCTGCATAGGTACGTTCCAATGAGACGGAAAGGATGGTAGGGTACAGGAACCATGGTGTACAAAGGCTGTTGAAAATCTAGTCAAGAAGAAAAGAAAAGCTTATGAAAGGTTCAAAAAACTAGGTAATAATAGAGATCTAGAAAATTATAAGGCTAGCAGGAAGGAGCTTAAGAATGAAATTAGGAGAGCCAGAAGGGGCCATGAGAAGGCCTTGGCGAGCAGGATTAAGGAAAACCCCAAGGCATTTTACAAGTATGTGAAGAGCAAGAGGATAAGACGCGAGAGAACAGGACCAATCAAGTGTGACAGTGGAAAATGTGTTTGGAACCGGAGGATATAGCAAAGGTATGTAATGAATACTTTGTTTCAGTATTCACTATGGAAAGGGACCTTGGCAATTGTAGGGATGATTTACAGTGGACTGAAAAGCTTGAGCATATAGACATAAAAAAGAAGATGTACTGGAGCTTTTGGAAAGCATCAAGTTGGATAAGTCACTAGGACCAGACGAGATATACCCTAGGCTACCGTGGGAGGTGAGGGAGGAGATTGTTCAGCCTCTGGCGATGATCGTTGCATCATCAATGGGGACGGGAGAGGTTCTGGAGGATTGGAGGGTTGCAGATGTTGTTCCCTTATTCAAGAAAGGGAGTAGAGACAGCCCAGGAAATTATAGACCAGTGAGTCTTACTTCAGTGGTTGGTAAGTTGATGGAGAAGATCCTGAGAAGCAGGATTTATGAACATTTGGAGAGGCATAATACGATTAGGAATAGTCAGCATGGATTTGTCAAAGGTAGGTCATACCTTACAAACCTGATTGGATTTTTTGAGGATGTGACTAAACACATTGATGATGGTAGAGCAGTAGATGTACTGTATATGGATTTTAGCAAGGCATTTGATAAGGTGTCCCATGCAAGGCTTATTGAGAAAGTAAGGAGGCATGGAATCCAATGGGACATTGCTTTGTGGATCCAGAACTGGCTTGCCCACAGAAGGCAAAGAGTGGTTGTAGACGGGTCATATTCTGCATGGAGGTCGGTGACCAGTGGTGTGCCTCAGGGATCTGTTCTGGGACCCCTTCTCTTCATGAATTTTATAAATGATCTGGATGACGAAGTGAAGGGATGGGTTAGTAAATTTGCTGATGACACAAAGGTTGAGAGTGTTGTGGATAGTGTGGTCGGCTGTCAGAGATTACAGCGGGACATTGATAGGATGCAAAACTGGGCTGAGAAGTGGCAGATGGAGTTCAACCAGATAAGAGTGAGGTGGTTCATTTTGGTTGGTCAAATATAGCAGAATGTAGTATTAATGGTAAGACTTTTGGCAATGTGGAGGATCAGAGGGATCTTGGGGTCAGTGTCCATAGGACACTCAAAGCTGCTATGCAGGTTGACTGTGTGGTTAAGAAGGCATATGGTGCATTGGCCTTTATCAATCGTGGGATTGAGTTTAAGAGCGGAGAGGTAATGTTACAGCTATTTTGGACCCTGGTCAGACTCCACTTGGAGTACTGTGCTCAATTCTGGTCACCTTACTATAGGAAGGGTGCAGAGGAGATTTACAAGGATGTTGCCTGGATTGGGGAGCATGCCCTATGAGAATATGTTGAGTGAACTTGGCCTTTTCTCCTTGGAGCAGCGGAGGATGAGAGGTGACCTGATAGAGGTGTAAAAGATGATGAGAGGCATTGATCATGTGGATAGTCAGAGGCATTTTCCCAGGGCTGAAATGGCTTGCACGAGAGGGCACAGTTTTAAGGTGCTTGGAAGTAGCTACAGAGGAGATGTCAGGGGTAAGTTTTTTACGCAGAGAGTGATGAGTGTGTGGAATGGGCTGCCGGCAGCGGTGGTGGAGGCAGATACAATAGAGTCTTTTAAGAGACTTTTGGATAGGTACATCGAGCTCAGAAAAATAGAGGGCTGTGGGTAAGCCTAGGTAATGTCTAAAGTAAGTACGTGTTTGGCACAGCATCGTGGACCGAAGGGCTTGTATTGTGCTGTAGGTTTTCTATGTTCTATGTTCTAAATAATGTAAAAGCTGCAAAGTGAGAGCAGTTAGAGAGAGAAAGAATGAACAAGGAATACTTAAAAGCTGTGAAACACAGAGCTGTAGGAAGTGCCCAGTAGGCCAGCCCATGCTGGTGAAGAGTGCCAGTATTATAAATGTATGACTTCCAGCCGAATGGGCCAATTCTGATATAAATAGAAAAAGCAGTTTACTGATATTATTGAATTCAGGATTAAGTCCACAAGGCTGCAATGTACCTGGAAGATGAGGTGTTGTTCCTTAAGCTTGTGTAACAGTACAGGAGGCCGCAGACTGACTGGTGAGAGTCCTTCAATTCCCTTGATACCTAAGATTCTATCAATCATCGATTTGTTCTGGATTACATGGGTAAGATTTCAACGGGGGTAGGCTGAATTAGGGACAAAAGTAGTGGTGAATATTGCTGAGGGGTACGTAAGTAAACCTATCGAATGAATATAGAACCTCTTTTTGAGTTTAATAGGATACTAAGATTGCCAACAGCCTGTTTCCCCTGAGAGTCGACAGTGGGAGGTGAAATTGATGGAAAGTGTAAAGTAAATTGTATTAAGCCCAAAAGAAATGGTTTGGGTATTCTCAGTGCTTGGCTGGGAAAAAAATGTGACTCTTTCAGTTGGATGAAGTATGGCTAACCTGATACCTCAGAGGTTAACAGAGGGATTCTGAAAAGTGAGAGAAATTCAGAACTGGTTGCTGCTGGCATGCATTTGAGAGCTGACTCTATCTGTGTAAATTATGCTACCAAGAAATAACGTGGAGGTGTAAAAGAGGAATGGACTAGGGATAGATCCGTGGGTGACAGAAAATACTGGTGCAAAGTGCGAAGAGAAATTAGAAGTGCACTAGTTGGACAGGTAAGAGTGGAATGAAACGAGTGCAATTTTGTTGAGATGGAACATGGGGGGAAGGGGAGGTTTTGTGGGGCAGTTTGTATGAACTACATCAAAGGCATCAGGCAGGTCAAGGAGGGAGAACAGATAATGGTCACTGTCACAGAGGTTGCTGTTTGTGCAATAAATGCAGTGGTCGGGGCAGAAACCTGATTGCTTCCAGTACTTCAGAGGTCTAGAGCAAGGGATTATGTTTAGCATTGTGTAATCTTTAATGAATATATGGAAGAAATTTATTACTGAGAATGACAAAGGCTGCTTTATACTGAATTCTTGAGGCTGTGGAATTTGCTTTTAGGATTTAAGCATTAAATAGATGAAGGGTTGTGGGAACAGGTTGACTAAATGTCATTAAGATCATTTGCTTCAATGGTAAGTGAAAATGTGGACTGATTGAACTTAAACACTTTGCCTCTCAGTGAAATAGCTGTGCTTGGTTCGGAAGATCAATAGACAACAGACTTTCAAAGAAAGTTGAGGAGTGAGCTCCTCTGAGAAGGAGGAGGAACGTCAGGAGATTCTGTGCCACCGATGCTAACAAAAAAAAAACAAAGCTGACTTGATTAGACAGCCAGATACTCAAGGTTGCATTTAGTTGGTTTAAGTGTGTCTGGGGAGAGTGGTGGCCAGAAAGAGGATTGTATGGCCGAGCAAGTTGAAAGGGTAATTGGGGTTGTTGTTGCATTTAGTAGGTTTAAATGTGTACACATCAAAAATAGGATGGAAGTACAAGATTAGCTCTCTAAGTGTATGATCAAAATGAAGAAGTGACTGATGAAAGGAAAAGAAAGCATGCTTCATAACGATAAAGGCTATTGGGTAACTGTTGGCTGTGAAACCAGATTCACAAATGCTGATTCCAGTTCATTTGGCTATGGTTCATCATTGGTTTATGGTTTCAAAACCCCACAATTTAGAAGTATTCATCTTTGTTTTGAACTCTCTCATTGTCCTTCCCTTTCTTATTTCTATATCCTACTGTAACAACTCCCTGAGACCTCTACCCTCTTTTATTTCTGGTCTCTTGTGCATCTTGTCTTTAATCACTGACTACACCACTGGTGACCGCACTTTGAGCTTCATGTTGCCCAGGTTCTGGGATATGCACCCTAAACCTCTGTACCTCATTTGTTTTCTCCATTAATTTGATCCTTAAAAATCTAATTCTTTGAGTAAGCTTGTTGAAATATCTACGTATCTGGCTCATTGTTCAATATTGCTTCGTAATGCTCCAGTGAAGTGGCTTGGGGTGTCTTACCAAATTAAAGTTGTGGTTGAGATGGTAGCAGAAACAAAAATGATCTGATAAAATGCCCAAAGCTAGTCATTTGCACTTAACAAGTTTTTAATCTGAGAAAAAGAAAGTTCTTAAGTCACAAAAGTAGCTCAGGAGAGCAAGATTAAATTAACCAAGAGTATGACTAGAATGCAGAAGTTATTGACAAAAGTTAAAAAAAAACATATTTTCAACAAAGCTCCTTGAATAACTAGAAAACAAGGAAGCTGGAATTGCAAGTGGTGCAGATTACAGTTATTTGAGTAATCCGTTAAAGAACACAACACGCCTTAGTGATACAAGCTTTGTGAATTCATTTTGTGGTTTCATTTATCATCTTTTGGAAGCAGTGAAGGAGTTTGGATCTTCACAAGATAAGGGAATGGAACCTATTTTTCAGGTCCTGTAATGCACGAAAAACATTCGTGTAAACTATACAAATTGCATCTGTTTCAAATGGACAGATTATGTTTTGGAGAAAGGCCTGCAGAATGCACATATTCAGAACGCACAGCTGGGGTAGAAGTTCTATCTGACTGGAGAGGGAGAAACAGTTGATGGCTTGATTTCTGAGACAGGCTGAGGTCTTTAAATATGTTTTCAGATGAAATTTTAGAAAAGAGAGGATATTTTTAGTGGGTTAATTTCATTGTTATTTTGAAATACACTTTTTAAAATGTTATTTAAAATATTATTTTCTATGTTATACATGTCATTTATATAGCAAAATAGCTTTTTTTGAGTGCTTTTATTATTTTTTCCCAGATGGTTTGTAAAATTTCTCACATTTCTCTTTCTCTCACGATATAGAAGGAGGTCATTCAGCCTGTTGAGTTTATGTTGGCTCTCAGAGCAATTGCATCAATCCAATACCCTTACTTATATACTTACAACCTATTTTCTCCCGTATACAGTTGTAAGAAAAAGTGTGTGAACTCTTTGCAATTACCTGGTTTTCTGCATTAGTTACTCATAAAATGTGGTCTGATCTTCATCTAAGTCAAATAATAGACAAACACAATCTGCCTCAACTAATAACACACAAACAATTGTACTTCTTGTCAATACTGAGTATAGCATTTAAACAATCACAATCTAGGTTCAAAAAAGTATGTGAACCTCTAGGGTAATGCCTTCTACAAAAGCTATTTGGAGTCAGATGTTCCAATCAATGAGATAAGATTGCAAGAATGGGTTGTAGAGGTACCCTGCCCTATAAAAAAAGACACACAGTCAGGTTACTGACAGCCTGCTCTTCTGAAGAAAGATCTGTTTATGTGCACCATGCCTCAATCAAAGTAACTTTCAGAGAACGTTTGAAGAATTGTATATATGCCTGAAGCTGGAAAAGGCTCAGGCATATATACAATTCTTCAAACGTTCTCTGAAAGTTACTTTGATTGAGGCATGGTGCATTTCTAAAGACCAGAGTGTGCATCAGTCCACAGTAAGAGAAATTGTCTACAAATGGAGGAAACTCAGTTCTGTTGCTACTCCTCCTAAGAGTGGGCTTCCTGCACAAATCACATCAAGAGCATAACATGCAATGTAGAAGGAGGTGAAAAACAACCCAAGGGTAACAGCAAAAAATCTGCAGAAATCTCTAGACCTTGATAAAGTCTCTGTTCATGTGTCCACTGTAAGAAACACACTGAACAAGAATGTTGTTCAAGGAAGGACACCATGGAGGAAACCACTGCTCTCCAAAAAAAACAACAATGCTGCACGTCTCAAGTTTGCAAAAAACCATCAGGATGTTTTACAACACTTCTGGGACGATGTTCTGTGGACAGATGAGACAAAAGTTGAACTTTTTGACAGAAATGCACACTGCTATGTTTGGAAGAAAAAAAGGCACTGCAAACCAACACCAAAATTTCATAATGTAAACAATAGGAATTCTGCAAATGCTGGAAATTCAAGCAATACACATCAAAGTTGCTGGTGAACGCAGCAGACCAGGCAGCATCTCTAGGAAGAGGTACAGTCGACGTTTCAGGCCGAGACCCTTCGTCAGGACTAACTGAAGGAAGAGCTAGTAAGAGATTTGAAAGTGCGAGGGAGAGGGGGAGATCCAAAATGATAGGAGAAGACAGGAGCGGGAGGGATGGAGCCAAGAGCTGGACAGGTGATTGGCAAAAGGGATATGAGAGGATCATGGGACAGGAGGTCCGGGAGAAAGACAAGGGGGAGGGGAACCCAGAGGATGGGCAAGGGGTATACTCAGAGGGACAGAGGGAGAAAAAGGAGAGAGAGAGAGAAAGAATGTGTGCATAAAAATAAGTAACAGATGGGTTACGAGGGGGAGGTGGGGCATTAGCAGAAGTTAGAGAAGTCAATGTTCATGCCATCAGGTTGGAGGCTACCCAGACGGAATATAAGGTGTTGTTCCTCCAACCTGAGTGTGGCTTCATCTTTACAGTAGAGGAGGCCGTGGATAGACATGTCAGAATGGGAATGGGATGTGGAATTAAAATGTGTGGCCACTGGGAGATCCTGCTTTCCCTGGCGGACAGAGCGTAGGTGTTCAACAAAACGATCTCCCAGTCTGCGTCGGGTCTCGCCAATATATAAAAGGCCACATCGGGAGCACCGGACGCAGTATATCACCCCAGCCGACTCACAGGTGAAGTGTCGCCTCACCTGGAAGGACTGTTTGGGGCCCTGAATGGTGGTAAGGGAGGAAGTGTAAGGGCATGTGCAGCACTTGTTCCACTTACAAGGATAAGTGCCAGGAGGGAGATCAGTGGGGAGGGATGGGGGGGACGAATGGACAAGGGAGTTGTGTAGGGAGCGATCCCTGCTGAAAGCAGAGAGCGGGGGGAGGGAAAGATGTGCTTAGTGGTTGGATCCCGTTGGAGGTGGCGGAAGTTACGGAGAATAATATGTTGGACCCGGAGGCTGGTGGGGTGGTAGGTGAGGACCAGGGGAACCCTATTCCTAGTGGGGTGGCGGGAGGAAGGAGTGAGAGCAGACGTGCCTGAAATGGGAGAGATGCATTTGAGAGCAGAGTTGATGGTGGAGGAAGGGAAGCCCCTTTCTTTAAAAAAGGAGGACATCTCCCTCGTCCTGGAATGAAAAGCCTCATCCTGAGAGCAGATGCGGCGGAGACGGAGGCATTGCGAGGAGGAGATGGCATTTTTGTAAGAGACAGGGTGAGAAGAGGAATAGTCCAGATAGCTGTGAGAGTCAGTAGGTTTATAGTAGACATCAGTGGATAAGCTGTCTCCAGAGATAGAGACAGAAAGATCTAGAAAGGGGAGGGAGGTGTCGGAAATGGACCAGGTAAACTTGAGGGCAGGGTGTAAATTGGAGGCAAAGTTAATAAAGTCAACGAGCTCAGCATGCGTGCAGGAAGCAGCCCCACAGATGACTCCTTCTCCCGTCTTCAACCCTCCTCTTCTTCATGGACACCCCGCTCTGGTCTTCTGCCTGCTGTGGATCTCTTTATTGCTAACTGCCGACGGGACATCAACCGTCTCGACTTCACCGCACCTTGTTCCCATTCCAACCTCACTCCTTCAAAACGCTGTGCTCTCCACTCCCTCCGCACTAATCCTAACCTTACTATTAAACCCGCTGATAAGGGGGGTGCTGTTGTAGTCTGGCGTACTGACCTCTACCTTGCCGAGGCACAGCGACAACTCGCGGGTACCTCCTCTTATTTACCCCTCGATCGTGACCCCACCAAGGAGCACCAGGCATTGTCTCCCACACCATCACCGACTTTATCCGCTCAGGGGATCTCCCATCCACTGCTACCAACGTTATAGTTCCCACACCTCGCACTTCCCGTTTCTACCTCCTACCCAAGATCCACAAACCTGCCTGTCCCGGCAGACCTATTGTCTCAGCTTGCTCCTGCCCCACCGAACTTGTTTCTGCATACCTTGACACGGTTTTATCCCCCCTTGTTCAATCCCTTCCTACCTATGTTTGTGACACTTCTCACGCTCTTAAACTTTTCGATGATTTTAAGTTCCCTGGCCCCCACTGCTTTATTTTCATCATGGATGTCCAGTCCCTGTATACTTCCATCCCCCATCAGGAAGGTCTCAAAGCTCTCCGCTTCTTTTTGGATTCCAGACCTAATCAGTTCCCCTCTACCACCACTCCGCTCCGTCTAGCGGAATTAGTCCTTACTCTCAATAATTTCTCCTTTGGCTCCTCCCACTTCCTCCAAACTAAAGGTGTAGCTATGGGCACCCGTATGGGTCCTAGCTATGCCCGCCTTTTTGTTGGCTTTGTGGAACAATCTATGTTCCGTACCTATTCTGGTATCTGTCCCCCACTTTTCCTTCGCTACATCGATGACTGCATTGGCGCTGCTTCCTGCACGCATGCTGAGCTCGTTGACTTTATTAACTTTGCCTCCAACTTTCACCCTGCGCTCAAGTTTACCTGGTCCATTTCCGACACCGCCCTCCCCTTTCTAGATCTTTCTGTCTCTATCTCTGGAGACAGCTTATGCACTGATGTCTACTATAAACCTACTGACTCTCACAGCTATCTGGACTATTCCTCTTCTCACCCTGTCTCTTGCAAAAATGCTATCCCCTTCTCGCAATTCCTCCATCTCCGCCGCATCTGCTCTCAGGATGAGGCTTTTCATTCCAGGACGAAGGAGATGTCCTCCTTTTTTAAAGAAAGGGGCTCCCCTTCCTCCACCATCAACTCTGCTCTCAAACGCATCTCCCCCATTTCACGCACATCTGCTCTCACTCCATCCTCCTGCCACCCCACTAGGAATAGGGTTCCCCTGGTCCTCACCTACCACCCCACCAGCCTCCAGGTCCAACATATTATTTTCTGTAACTTCCGCCACCTCCAACGGGATCCAACCACTCAGCACATCTTTCCCTCCCCCCCCTCTCTGCTTTCCGCAGGGAACACTCCCTACGCGACTCCCTTGTCCATTCGTCCCCCCCATCCCTTCCCACCGATCTCCCTCCCGGCACTTATCCTTGTAAGCAGAACAAGTGCTACACATGCCCTTACACTTCCTCCCTTACCACCATTCAGGGCCCCAGATAGTCCTTCCAGGTGAGGCGACACTGCACCTGTGAGTCGGCTGGGGTGATATACTGCGTCCGGTGCTCCCGATGTGGCCTTCTATATATTGGCGAGACCCGACGCAGACTGGGAGACTGCTTTGCTGAACACCTACGCTCTGTCCGCCAGAGAAAGCAGGATCTCCCAGTGGCCACACATTTTAATTCTACATCCCATTCCCATTCTGACATGTCTATCCATGGCCTCCTCTACTGTAAAGATGAAGCCACACTCAGGTTGGAGGAACAACACCTTATATTCCGTCTGGGTAGCCTCCAACCTGATGGCATGAACATCGACTTCTCTAACTTCCGCTAATGCCCCACCTCCCCCTTGTACCCCATCCGTTATTTACTTTTATATACACACATTCTTTCTCTCTCTCTCCTTTTTCTCCCTTTGTCCCTCTGAATATACCCCTTGCCCATCCTCTGGGTCCCCCCCCTTTTGTCTTTCTCCCCGGACCTCCTGTCCCATGATCCTCTCATATCCCCTTAGCCAATCACCTGTCCAGCTCTTGGCTCCATCCCTCCCCTTCCTGTCTTCTCCCATCATTTTGGATCTTCCCCTCCTCCTCCCACTTTCAAATCTCTTACTCACACTTCCTTCTGTTAGTCCTGACGAAGGGTCTCGGCCTGAAATGTTGACTGTACCTCTTCCTAGAGATGCTGCCTGGCCTGCTGCGTTCACCAGCAACTTTGATGTGTGTTACCAAAATTTAATCCCAACTGTGAAGCATGGTGGAAGGAGCATCATGGCTTGGGGGTGCTTTGCTGTCTTAGGGCTTGGACAGCTTGTAACTGCTGAGGGAACAATGAATTCAAAATTTTATCAAGGCATTTTGCAGGAGAATGTCAGGGTAGCGATCTGTCACCTGAAGCATAATAGAAGTTGGATGATGCAGCAAGACGATGATCCAAAAGATAAATCAACAACAGAATGGTTTAAAAAGAAGAAAATTTATGCTTTGGAATAGCCAAATGAGAGTCCAGACCATAAGCCAATTGAGATACTGTGGCATGACCTGAAGAGTGCTGTTCATGGAAGGTATTCCAGAAATATTGATGAACTGAAACAGCTTTGTATGAAGGAATGATCTAAAATTCCGCCTTGCTGTTGTGCAAGACTGATCAGCAGCTGCAGGAAAGGTTTGGTGGAGGTTATTGCTGCTAAAGGAGGATCTACCAGTTATTAAATAGAAGGGTTCACATACTTTTTCCAGTTTGGACTGCGATTAAACATGTGTTCAAAAAAGACATGAAAAGTACAATTGTTTGTGTGTTATTAGTTTAGGCAGATTGAGAGAGTACCACCACTATACTGCTTAATAAAAACTGAACCAATCAATACTGAATGTTTGCTAGGTTTTTTTAATGATTTCAATAACTATTTACACAGGTAAATATGTACATTGGAATTGGGGAATGCAAGATTGTTTACATAGTTCTGCCAAGTCAGAAATATGTATGATATCTTCTGATTTATTACAATTTTAAAACCGCAGCCTTGGAAGTATATGATTTTTTTTTGTTAATTTTGAAGAATGGCATTTACTATTTAGGGAAAAGTAGGTTCTGCTCTTTTATGCTCCTTTGTGGTCTACTTGGCTGACATAGGAGGAAACCAAAGACTGACACAGTCATGGAGAGTGCATATAAATTCCACATGGACAGCACCGGAGGTCAGAATTGAATCTTAAGTTGTTGGAGCTGTAGCAGCACCATGCTGAACAATTAAAAAACTGGCTCGATCAATACTAAGTGTTCATTAGGATATTAGGAAATGCTGAAAACATTCAGCAGGTTAGACAGCATATGTGGAGAGAGAAAGAGTCAACACTTCAGATTGAAGCCCTTTCATCAGAGATCAAGATTGAGCAGTGTCCACATGGTCTGAATCGACAGGAACCTGGACGTTACATCAAAATGTGCACCTAACCTGTTCCTAACACGCAGAAGAGGTGGTTAATCAGTATCATGTTTTGAGTTTCAAAAATCTGTACATTTTATTAGTAAAGAAAGGATGTGGGAGGGGAGAAGTTCCAGATGATATGCTTAACGTTACCAACAAATGGTTAGTATGTTTAAAATGATTATGCTTATGGCAAGGGTCAGTTCAGGTCTTCAAGTCTGGAAACAGTTACGCACTCAACTTGTGTCTGGATTTAGTTTCATACCTGAGCAGACCTCTTTACAAATTGGCCAGTGGATATTTTGCAACTATTTTCAAAAGCAGGTTAGCATCTTGTCTCAAGTCCGTATTTTTGAGAGTGCAGCACACAGATTACAGGCTGAGGTTGATGGAACCCACAACTTTCTCACTTCGAGGCTGGAGTTACTGAGTCATAGGTACCAAGGCCATAATAATTTTAATAAAATGGAGAGAAATGAGAGGGCTACGGAAGCAGAAATTATTGTTTCATTCTACTTTGTATCCATTTTCAACAAAACTTGTCTTACACAATGTTTCTCTTCATTAAAGGAACTGGGGAAAACCACAGTTCTGGATGGAGTTGAACAGCTTGATGAAAAGCAGAGAGAGCAGGAAGATCTAGAAAAGCTGCAGGTAAATGAGAACCTACTGAAGCTCAGAGAGAACGAAGACATGTTGAAGCTCAGACAGCACGAAGAACTGATGAGGCTTAGGGAGCATGAAGATTTGCTGAAGAAACAGAAGAGTAAAAAAGTCGGTACTACCTCTAAAGTAAGTTTGCCACGATTTTCCTAAAAGATCATGATTTGCAGTTTCCACAAGGAATACCGTTGGAAAATGCACTGAAAACTATGCTGATGTTGTTTGGTAATGTTATATCCAAATCTCTCCTCAAATCATTTGCATGTTGCCAAGCATAAAACCTTCCTTGAATAAATGCAACAAAGCTGCATTATTGAGCATAATGGGAAATTTGTACCAGTATTTGGTGTTTTTGAAGAACCAGATCTGGGGTTTCAGTTTGCTCTTTTTTTTTAAAACAGTTGCATTACCAGGGAAGATCAGTTGACTGAGTTTGAACTTAAGAAAGCTGAAATTAATATTATTTATGTGCTTCCCAACTTCCATATACTTGACATGTCTCTGGCCAGTACATGTGAATGACATTTTAGGAGACTAGTGGGATGGATTTGCTAACTGCTGCGGGGCTGCAGAATCTTCTGCCATATGGGAACACAGTTTGTGGATGCACTTCCATCTTGCAAAATGTTTGGGTTGTGAGCAGTTCACAGGGGCAAGACCCTGTTGTAATCCGTGGAGAACCTGAGAAGCTATAGCATCAGGATGAGAAATAGATCTGAGTGAAGACTTCACTTTATTGCTGGCCATGGCCAGTCAGGTTGTTAATACGAATTTGTGTAACTGCACGCACTTGTCGACTTAGGATTCTGGTGTAATATTTGAATGCCTGTCTGTAACAAATGTTTCAGTTGGCAAAAACTTGCTGTGCGTGTGGATGATTCTGGTAAAGCGAAATTTGAAATAAAGGTTTGCAGAACCTTTGCTCCATTGTAAAGTGGTGGTTTGTGTTAATAATGTGTTAAAATTTTGGAGATCTATGATCTATTACATTTCTACTATGTAGGTTTAGTTATTACCTGGACAGAAATTATGTTGGACACACCCAGTCCAATCTTGATCAAATGTAGTCCACTTTCAGAAGTGTATGAGACAAATATGTATTGAGGTCACCAGGTTTTCACAGTGATAGCAGAATTTTTTTTCACATTCAACTCTAGTTGCATTAAAGTTGTTCTTAACTGGAGAGTTGAGACCTGCTCTGGGAGCATTTCAAGGGGTCAATCTTGCCCATTCTGTTGCCAGGGAGCCTGATGCATTTGACTCAATATCTTCCCTGTTGTTCATACAAGCCGGCCTTTAACAACTGACCCCTTTACAATCCCTATTTGCATGGATACCAGCCTGATTATCAGTTCTGATTAAAGATCTTTGGCTGGAAATGTTAACTCTTTTTCTCTCTTGACAGATGCTGCCTGACTTGCCAATATTTTGTTTGCGATATTTTTTATTTTTATTTTATTTCAGATTTCCAGCCATCTGCAGTTTTTATTTGGCTTTCAGTTAACTGACATCCTTGAATTCCACTGCATCTTTGATGATGCTCAGTTCCTCAGTAGCCTTTGATCCCCTGGCAGCCCACACTCAAGGAAGGCTTGATCCTTATTATGTGCAGTCTCTCTTCAATCCCTGAAATCTGTGGCATGCCCTACTTTCTCATCTGGGAGAATTCCTAGGGTTTTTGATCATGTCATGAGGTTTTCAGTGATTTATTAAAGAGGAAAAAATCTGATGGGAAAATTGTGTGTGTGCCTGTGCAAATATAAGCAAAGTTTTACATAGTTACATTTCCTGTTCTATATGGAGCAATCTGAGTTTTAATGAACTACCAGTATATGGCATTCTCTCCTTTATCAGTGCACATTCAATTCGTATATTTTTCAGTTTTTTAATGTTTATCACATATATTCTATTTTCCAGCAGATTTTTCACCTCTGAACCTTCAGAGTTCCTTTCAATGATATTTGAAGAAGGGTGATATTCGTTAGTTATTTCTCCAATTCCTTGTCATAACTTTGGCAGGGGATTGATGAGCACTGAATAAAGTAGCCTTAAGGCAAGATTCATCAACCATATGGCAGTACACTGAGAGAACCTTCCCAGAGCTTTTCAATTCCCATCTTGTATTTTAGTTTGTTAAGATGAAGGTGATGGGTAGTGAGCCACATCCTCAGCTTTGGTGAGACCCCTTGTTGAAGAGTATGGCCAGCGCCTCCAATTTTTAAATAACAGACCCTGGAATTTCCGTTAGGAATGCTGAGGGAAAATTAAACCATGTTTGTGCTTTATCTCATTATCCTGAACTTCATTGTAAAACTTCACATCCGTCTTATTTTGTGGTTGGGAGCTAATTGAATTTTTCCACAATTGATTTTTAAACCAGTGTTGAGATTGAGTGTGAAAACTTGACTGTTGTTAGCAATGGGTGTACCTTTGCAATGGGTGCTTTAAATGTTTGGCTCTTCCTAGATGGTACTGATATCTAGGTGAAGATCAAGTGGAAACTCAGAGCTCTGGATGTGTGTGGTATTTCGTACAAAACTGAAGTTGATATTGTGGAAGATGTTGAATAATGTAATTTTCATCACTTTAATGTATCCTGATGGATTGGGATGGAGTAAATGCGACAGCGAGTTTGAAATGTTGTCTTAGCAGCAGGAGGTTTGGTCTGTTTCACTCGCCAAGCATGGTCCACCATTCAAAAATGATTACGTTTTTTTAAAGCATCATCTTGATTCTTCTGTATCGCCACATTTAGGGAAGTACATGGTGTACCCTCAGGTCTCTATGTTCTACAACACTCTCCAATGCCCTGTTATTTACTGCATATGTCCTGCCCAACTGGTCCATGCTAACTAAGATGTCTTATCCAAGCCTTACCTATCTGCCAGCATTTGGCCCAAAAAGTTCTAAACCTTTCTAATCCATGTACTTGTTCAGCTGTCAAGTTATTGTAAAGTTGTTAATTTTCATGCCTCAACCACTTCTTCTGGCCGCTAATCCCACTTACGCACTGCCCTTTGTGTAAGCAAAAGGCTTGCCTCTTAGGTCCTTGTTAAATCCATCCCTCTCACCTTAATGGGGACCTGAGAGGCAAGCTTTTTGCTTACACAAAGGGTGGTGCATAACTGGAATGAGCTGCCAGAGGAAGTCTTATTTCGGAGGTCCAGTCCTGGGCCTAGCACGTAAGTGCGATTTTGAAGAAAGCTCAACAGTGCCTCTGCTTCCTTAGGAGTTTGTGAAAATACAGCATGTGCTCTAAAACTTTGACAAACTTCTATAGATGTGTAGTGGAGAGGATATTGACTGGTTGCATCACAGCCTGGTATGGAAACACCAATGCCCTTGAATGGAAAAGCTTACAAAAAGTAGTGAATACGGCCCAGTCCCTCATGGGTAAAGCCCTCCCCACCATTAAGTGCATCTACATGAAACACTGTCGCAGGAAAGCAGCATCCATCATCAGGGATTCCCACCACCCAGGTCATGCTCTTTTCTTGCTGCTGCCATCAGGAAGAAGGTACAAGAGCCTCAGGATTCACACCACCAGGTTCAGGAACAGTTACTACCCCTCAAACATCAGGCTCCTGAACCAGAGGGGATAACTTCACTCCACTTCACTTGCCCCATCAAAGAAATGTTCCCACAATCAATAGACTCACTTTCAAGGACTCTTCATTTCATTTCTCAACATTTATTGCTTACTTATTTATTATTATTATTATTTCTTTCTTTTGTACTTGCAGTTTGTTGTCTTTTGCACATTGGCCGAACTCTCTATTTGATGTGGTCTTACATTGATTCTGCAATGATTATTATTCTATACTTTTATTGAGTATGCCCACAAGAAAATGAATCTCAGGGTTATATATGGTGACATGTATGTACTTTGATAATAAACTTACTTTGAACTTTGGCAATGATCTGAGCATCCTCACTGGCCACAGTACCAGAAGATTGGACGGTGGCAAATGTTAATCCTTTATTCAGGGACAAGCCTGCAAATTTTAGACCAATGCATCTTACATTAGTGGTGGGCAAACTATTGGAGAGGATTTTTAGAGACAGGATTTATGAGCATTTGGGGAAGCATAGACTGATTAGGGATAGTTAGCATGGCTTTGTGAGGGACAAGTCATGCCTCATTAGCCTGATTGAATTATTTGAGAAAGTAACAAAACATTATCGATGAAGGCAGAGCAGTGGATGTGGACTTTAGTAAGGTGTTTGATGAGGTTCCCCCATAGTATACTCATTCAGGAAGTCAGGAGGCATTGGATCCAGGGAAACTTGACTGTATGGATTCAGAATTAGTTTCTCCATACTGTTAAGAATCCTGCCATTAACCCGGTATTCTGTCTTCAAATTGAACCTACACCCTGAAAATGTCCTGTTGTAGCCTATGATAACTTTCTATACTATCCACAGCACCACCCAACCTTCGTGACATCTGCACACTTATAAGCCCACCATATTCCACTTCCTCACCTAAGTCACTTATAAAAGTCACAAAGAGCAGGGGGCCAGAGTGGATCCCTGAGGAAAACCACTGGTCACCGAACTCCAGGCAGAACACACCCCATCTGTAATCACTCTCTGCCTTCTGAGGCAAGCCAGTTCTAAGTCCATACATCATGGATTGAAGGACTTGTACTGTTCTATATTCTATGTTCACTACCATCCCCTGCTTCCCAATTTTGTATCAAATTGGCAAGCTCACCGTGGATCCCATTGATCTATCCTTCCAGACTAGCCTACCATTTAGTACATTGTCAAAAGCCTTGCTAAAGTCCATGTAGACAACATTTATCACCCTGCCTTTGTCCATATCCTTGGTCACCTCTTCAAAAAACAAACCCAGTCAAATTTGTGAGACCCAATTTCCCCACCCACAGAGCCATGCTGAC
The DNA here is from genome assembly GCF_030028105.1 of Mobula birostris. Classification (NCBI taxonomy): domain Eukaryota; kingdom Metazoa; phylum Chordata; class Chondrichthyes; order Myliobatiformes; family Myliobatidae; genus Mobula; species Mobula birostris. Next base: position 55,052,134 of record NC_092402.1, read on the forward strand.
TATCCTTACTCCATCCTTGGCTTTCCAAACACAGGTAGGCCCTGTCTCGTAGGCCCTCTCCACTAACTTCCCTACCATTGATGTCAGATTCACCAGCCTGTAGTTGCCTGGCTTGTCCTTACAGTCCTTCTTAAATAAAGATACAGCATTAGCCATCCTTCAGTTTCCAGTACCTCACTTTGGCTAACAGTGATACAAATCTCTCTGCCAGGGTCCCAACAATTTCTTCCTAGCTTACCACAGTGTCCTAGGATATACTTGGTCATGGCCCAAGGATTTATCTGCCTTTATGAACCTGAAGACTGTAATCACCTTCTCTTTCATCATGTTGATATGCAAGACATCACTATTTTCTTTCCTGACTTTCTTCACAATAAATACAGAAGAGAAATATTCATTTAAGCCTTCACACATCTCCTGTCGCGCCACATGTAGATAACCATATTTATCCTTAAGGGAGAGGCTGTTTGGAGATAAGGGGACATTTGACAAGCGAGAGGCTTTTGAAAGTGAGATAGGATCAGTTCAGGGTTAAAACTCCTGTTAGAGTGAGGGTCAAGGCTGGCAGGAGTAGGGAACTCTGTGATCCTTTTGCTCTTGATATTCTTACAGGATCTCTGGGGATTCCCCTTTATTTTATCTGCCAAAGCTATCCAATGTCTTCACTTGCTCTCCTTATTTCCCTCATGTGTACCTGTAACATCCCTCATACTCCAGGGATTTGCTTGATCCCAGCTGCCTCTACCTGACATCCACCTTTTCCCTGACCAGAGCCTTAATGGCCCTTGTCATCCAGGGTTCCCTACTCACACTAGCTTTGACTTTCACTCTAACAAAAATCTTAACCCTGAACTTGCCCTATCTACTTTTAAAAGCCTCCCATTTGTCAAATGTTCCTTTATTTGCAAACAGCCTTTCCTATTCAACCTTTGCAAATTCATGTCTTGTATAATCAAAATTAGCCTTGCTCCAATTTAGGACTTTAACTGGAAGACCAGTGATATCTTCCTCTATATCTACTTTAAACCTAAGATAATAATGATCACTGGTCTCAAAGTGCTCCCCCACTAACACATAAATCATTTGTCCTGCCCTATTTCCCAAGAGTAGGTCAAGTATAGTCCTTTGTCTAACTGGACCATATACATAATACTTGAGAAAACGTTCTACACTTAACGAAAACCAACCTATCCATGCCTTTTGGACTAGGTAGTACAAGATAATAAGAAGGAAGTTAAAATCACCTACTATTACAGTCCTATTGTTTTTACAGCTATCTATGATCTCCTTACGTATTTGTTCCTGTAATTCCCATTGACTATGGGGGGGGGGGGTGGTCTGTAGAATAATCCCATCAAAGTGATCACCCCCTTCTTATTTCTAAGTTTTCCCCATACAGTATCACTGGGCAATTTCCCAGGAATATCTTAATTCGTATTTTCCTTTACTACCTTTTGTAATAGGATACATTTCATGGGTGAAATTCATCCAAGGTACTTCAAAATTTGACAATTAACCATAGAAAGATAGAGGTAACTGAAACTTTAGTTATAGAGCTCTTTTTTTCCACGTTGCCACCTAAAAGGAAAGGAGGAGTGGCAGAGGAGTTTAGAGAGAGAAAACCAAAGCTTTGAGACCTATCAGTTGAAGACATGGGAACCAATGATGGAGCAATTAGAAGTAAAACTGCACAAGAAGCCACAGATGGAAGAATGTAGAGAGGCCAGAAGTTTATTGCCTGCAGGCCGTTGCCTGGTCTGCTTTGCTCTTGGAGTTCAATGTGTGCTTTCAGCTTCTTGGCCTCAGGATCTCACTTCTGGCTGTGTCTGCTGATCTCCATTGCGTCTCAAAGTTTGGAAGTCACTGAAACTCTATGCTCAAAGAGAGACTTATTTTCTCTCTGCCCACTGGCGCAGGCAGACTGGGCATGGGCATTTTCCTGCATTGCAGGCTTCCCCAAAGTACAGATATTCCCAGACTGCATCCTTGTTCTTACAGAGATTTCCCTTGCACCACTCTTCACCAGCATGCTCTGATCCCTCTGATCCCTGCATGCCTGTACCACCATTGTCATTGCAAACTCTGATACCGATATTTAGGAGGCATTTAGACAGGCCTGTGAACATGCAAGGAATGGAAAGTCACAGACTATTTGCAGGCAGATGGGATTTAGTTAAATTATCATTTTATTTGGTGCCGACATGGAGGGGTAAAAGGCCGGTTTCTGTGCTGTACTATTTTATTTATCTAGTCATTCAGTAAGACCGTAAAGCATAGGAGCAGAATTAAGTCTGCTCCGCTATTCCATCATGGCTGGTTTATTATCCCACTCAAACTCCTTTCTCCTGTCTTCTCCCCATAACTTTTCACGCCTAATCAAAAACCTGTTAACCTCCATTTTAAATATACCCAATGTCTTGGCCTCCACACTGTCTGTGGCAATGAATTCTACAGATTCACCCCCCCCCCCCCCCCCCACCACCCCTGGCTAAAGAAATTCCTCCTCATCTCTGTTCTAAGTGGACGTTTCTCTATTCAGAGAATATGCCCTCTTATCCTAGACACCCCCACTACAGGAAACATCCTCTCCATTTCCACTCTATTTAGGCCTTTCAATATTTGATGGGTTTCAATGAGTTCCCACTCATTCTTCTAAACTCCAGTGAGTACCAGCCCAGAGCCATCAAACACTTCTCGTACATTAACCCTCTCATTCCTAGGATCATTCTTGTGAAGAGAGAATGTAACAGAATGTCACAGAGAGTAGCGGCACTCTCTGTGGAGCCAAGCTGTGAGGCTTTTATTGTGGCATGTCCTTTTAATCAGCTGGTTGCAGGTGTGCCAGTGAGGCTAAATGCTACCACCTTCAAGAGCTTGAAATAGGGAACATTGCTCTGCCACTGACTGCCAGAATCTGTGTAGTCCAGAGAAACGGGACAGCACCTTTCTTTGAACCTTGAAACCCAAGATTTTGATCTTTGGAGAACTATTGCAAACAGATTTAAGCCCATAAGACATAGGAGCAGAATTAGGCCATTTGGCCCATTGAGTGTGCTCTGCCATTCAATTATGGCTAATTCGTTTTTTTTTTGCCCTCCTCAACCCCATTTCCCAGCCTTCTCCCCGTAACCTTTGATGCCGTGTCCAATCAAGAACCTATCAATCTCTGCCTTAAATACACCCAATGACCTGGCCTTCACAGCTGCCTCTGGTAACAAATTCCACAAATTCACCACCCTCTGGCTAAAGAAATTTCTCCACATCTCTGTTTTAAATGGACTCCATTCTGTCCTGAGGCTGTGCCCTCTTGTTCTAGACTCCCCTGCCATGGGAACCAGCCTTTTCACATCTACTCTGTCTAGGTCTTTCAACATTTGAAAGATTTCATTGAGATCCCCTCTCATCCTTCTGAATTCCAGCGAATACAGACCCAGAGCTATCAAATGTTCCTCATATGATAACCCTTCCTTTCCTAGAATCATCCCTGTGAACCTCCTCTGAACCCTCTCCAATACCAGCACATCTTTTCTTAGATGAGGAGCCCAAAACTGTTCACAATACTCAAGGTGAGGCCTCACCAGCGCCTTATAAATCCTCAGCATCACATCCCTGCTCTTGTATTCTAGATCTCTTGAAATGAATGCTAACATTACATTTGCCTTCCTCATCACAGACTCAACTTGAAACTTAACCTTTAGGGTGTTCTGCACAAGGACTCCCAAGTCCCTTTGCATGTCAGATTTTTGGATTTTCTCCCCATTTAGAAAATAGTCTGCACATTTATTTCTACTACCAAAGTGCATGACCATGCACTTTCCAACATTGTATTTCATTTGCCACTTTCTTGCCCATTCTCCAAATCTGCCGAAGTCCTTCTGTATCCTACCTGTTTCCTCAACACTACCTGCCCCTCCAGCAATCTTTGTATCATCTGTGAACTTGGCAAGAAAGCCATCCATTCCATCATCTAAATCATTGATATACGGCATAAAAAAGCAGTCTCAACACTGACCCCTGTGGAACACCACTAGTCACTGGCAGCCAACCAGAAAAGGATCCTTTTATTCCCACTCGCTGCCTCCTACCGATCAGCCAATGCTCCAACCATGTTAGTAACTTTCCTGTAATACCATGGGCTCTTAACTTGATAAGCAGCCTCATGTGTTGCACCTTGTCAAAGGCCTTCTGAAAGTCCACTGCATCCCCTTTATTTATCCTACTTGTAATCTCCTCATAGAATTCCAACAGGTTTGTCAGGCAAGATTTTCCCTTCAGGAAACCATGTTGACTTTATCCTACCTTATTCTGTGTCACCAAATACTCCATAACCTCGTCCTTAACAATTGGCTCTAACATTTTCCCAACCACTGAGGTCAGGCTAACTGGTCTATAATTTCCTTTCTGCTGCATTTCTCCTTTCTTAAAGAGTGGAGTGACATTTACAATTTTCCAGTTCTCTGGCACCATGCCAGAGTCCAATGATTTTTGAAAGATCATTACTAGTGCCTTCATAATCCCTACCACTACCTCTTTCAGAACCCTAGGGTGCAGTTCATTTGGTCTGGGTGACTTATGTACCATTAGGCCTTTCAGCTTTTTGAGCACCTTCTCCCTTGTAGTAGTAACTGCACTCACTTCTCTTCCTTCACACCCTTCAACATCTGGCACACTGCTAGTGTCTTCCACAGTGAAGACTGATGCAAAATATTCATTTAATTCATCTGCCATCTCCTTGTCCCCTGTTATTAGTTCTCAGGCCTCAGTTTCTCATGGTCCTATATCCACACTCATCTCTCTTTTAGTTTTTACATACTTGAAAAAGCTTTTACTATTCACTTCATATTGTTTGCTAGCTTGCTTTTATATTTCATCTTTTCCTTCCTAATGATTCTTCTACAAACTGTAGTTGCTCTCTGTAGGTTTTTAAAAGCTTCCCAATCCTCTGTCTTCCTGCTAATTTTTGCTTTGTTGTAAGCCGGGCGGCAGTGTTAACTGTGAGGAGGATGCTAAGAGGATGCAGGGTGACTTGGATAGGTTGGGTGAGTGGGCAAGTTCATGGCAGATGCAATTTAATGTGGATGAATGTGAAGTTATCCACTTTGGTGGCAAAAATAGGAAAACAGATTATTATCTGAATGGTGGCCGATTAGGAAAAGGGGAGGTGCAACGAGACCTGGGTGTCATTATACACCAGTCTTTGAAAGTGGGCATGCAGGTACAGCAGGCGGTGAAAAGGCGAATGGTTATGCTGGCATTCACAGCAAGAGGATTCGAGTACAGGAGCAGGGAGGTACTACTGCAGTTGTAAAAGGCCCTGGTGAGACCACACCTGGAGTATTGTGTGCAGTTTTGGTTCCCTAATCTGCGGAAAGACATTCTTGCCGTAGAGGGAGTACAAAGAAGGTTCACCAGATTGATTCCTGGGATGGCAGGACTTTCATATGATGAAAGACTGAATCGGCTAGGCTTATACTCGTTGGAATTTAGAAGATTGAGGGGGGATCTTATTGAAACATATAAAATCCTAAAGGGATTGGACAGGCTAGATGCAGGAAGATTGTTCCCGATGTTGGGGAAGTCCAGAACGAGGGGTCACAGTTTGAGGATAAAGGGGAAGCCTTTTAGGACCGAGATTAGGAAAAACTTCTTCACACAGAGAGTGGTGAATCTGTGGAGTTCTCTGCCACAGGAAACAGTTGATGCCAGTTCATTGGCTATATTTAAGACGGAGTTAGATATGGCCCTTGTGGCTAAAGGGATCAGGGGGTATGGAGGGAAGGCTGGTACAGGGTTCACTGAATGGCGGTGCAGGCTCAAAGGGCTGAATGGCCTACTCCTGCACCTATTTTCTATGTTTCTATGCTTCTAAGCCCTCTCTTTTGCTTTTAAGTTAGCTTTGACTTACTTCCCTGGTCATTCACGGTTGTACTAATTTGCTATTTTGAATATTTCTTCGTTTTTGGAATACATCTATCCTGCACCTTCCTCATTTTTCCCAGAAACTCAAGCCATTGCTGCTCTGCTGTCATCCCTGCCAGCATCTCCTTCCAATTTACTTTGGCTAACTCCTGTCTCATACCACTGTAATCTCTTTTACTCCACTGAAATACTGTTACGTCAGACTTTCCTTTCCCCCTATCAAATTTCAAGAGCTTAATCATCTTGTGATCACTGCCTCTTAAAGGTTATTTTACCTTAAGCTCCCTAATCGCCTTTGGTTCATTACTTAACTCCCAGTCCAGTATAGCTGATCCCTAGTAGGCTCAACGACAAACTGCTCTAAAAAGCCATCTCTTAGGCTTTCAACAAACTCACTCTCTTGAGATCCATTACCAACCTGATTTTCCCAATGGACGAGCATGTTGAAATCTCCCATGACTATCCTGTTGTAATCTCTGGTCCACATTCCAGCTACTGTTGGGAAACCTGTATATAACTGCCATCAGGGTCCTTTTACCCTCGCAGGTTCTTAACTCAACCCACAAGGATTCAACATCTTCTGATCCTATGTCACATCCTTTTACTGATTTGATGCCATTCGTTAACAGCAGAGACATGCCATCCCCTCTGCCTACCTTCCTATTCCACCGATATAACATGTAACCTTGGACATTCAGCTCCCAACCACAACCATCCTTCAACCACGATTCAGTGATGGCCACAACATCAGACCTGACAATCTGTAATAGTGCAACAGGATCATCCACCTTATTTCTTGTACTCCGTGCATTGAGATATAACACTTTGAGTACCATATTTACTACCCTTTTTGATTCTGCATCCCTAATACACTGATTCACCATGCTGGCTGCAATTTAGTCCTATCATCTGCCTGCCCTTTCTGACAGTCTGACTGCATGCTATTTTTGCTTTTTTTTCCAAAACCATCCTTCCTATCCTGAGTCCCTTCACTCCGGTTCCCATTCCCCTGCCAAATTAGTTTAAACCCTCCCCAACAGCTCAAACAAACCTGCCCACGAGAATTTTGGTCCCCATTTGGTTCAGGTGCAACCCGTCACTTTTGTACTGGTCATCCCTCCCCTAGAAGAGATCCCAATGATCCAAGAACCTGAAGCCTGCCCTCTTCACCAGCTTCTCAGCCACACATTTATCTGCCAAATCATCCTCTTTCTACCCTCACTGGCGCATAGTACAGGTAGCAATCCGGAATACTACACTGGACGTCCTGCTTCTCAGCTTTCTGTCTAGCTCTCTGAATTTTCTCTTCAGGACCTCTTTGCTTTTCCTTCCTGTACCATTGGCACCAATATGTACCAAGACATCTGGCTGCTCTCCCTCCCCCGCCAGGATTTAGGATGATCCACAATGCTGTTTTAGCCCCATTCAAAGGTAATAAAGCGATTTCTCAGCTTCTATTTTTGAATTTCAAACCCAAAACTACTTCACTGAGCATGACATTTATGCCATAATACACTTGTGGACATTTTATTGATTGTATGTGCTGCGTTTGAATAGGACAAAATGCACTTAATGTAGGACTGGGAACTTTCTATTTCTCCCTCTAAGGTTTCCTGTGCTTCTCTCCTCAGGATCAGTGCTGGTGCCAGTCATTGCTGTGGTGTCATCTGTTTCTTTGGAGTAGTGCAGTGGCATAGTTCTGCTGGGCCTTTATGTCAGACTGCCACATGTAACTATGATGCATTCCGATTGCCATTATCCTTAATTGTGATGTATTTATTCTGGAGTCACTGTGTCATAGTTAAACTGGCAGCAGCTGTTGCTATCCTACAGCTGTAGCCATGGCCCCTGCCGTGGAGCAGTACGGGCAGCTGCATCTATTATTGTGCAGTTCTCCTGGCATCACCTCCTTCTGTGGCATGATCTGCTAAATGCCCATGCCATTGTGGTGCAGTTCTGCTGGAACCATTCAAAATTGTTGTGTACTTGTGCTGGTAAATTCTGTTGCTGTTTGCATGGTTCTGTTTCAACATCTGTAACTGTAAAGCAAAACCAAAAGGCACTTAGCAGATCTGGTGAAGTCTTTAGAAAGAGAGAGAAACAGTCAATGTTTCAGGTAACTGACCCTTAATCAGTACTAGAAAAGTGGAATATGTTTTAAGGTATAATAGAAGGGAGGTTTGGAGAGAGAATGTTTGCGGCGGGCTGGAGATCAATTTTCTCCAGGTAGAAATGAAACAAATGTCATAAAGTTTTGTTTATGTATGTGTGCACTGATGCAATGAAAAACTTCACAGCATCACAGACACACAACATCAGATCACGAGAGTTCACAAGATGAACGCCAAATAAGCTTGGAAGAACACAAGTAGAACTGCAGGGTCCTTTTTAGTGCAAAGTTGTCCCTACTGAGGTCGGGTTAGGTATAAAATTCAATACTGAGGTAGGGTTAGGGTTGTGCTGGTTGGTTCAAGAACCAAATGGTTGAAGGGAAGTAGCTGTTCTTGAATCTATTGGTGTGGGACTTCAGGCTTCTGTACTTCCTCCCTGTTGGGAGCTGCAAGCAGATGTCATGGCCTGGATGGTGGTGATCTGAGATGACAGATGTTGCCTTCTTGAGGTAGCACTTCGTGTAGAAAGTACATGTAGTAGCTGGGATTGTGAGAAGCTGAATATAATGTTTGCTGGGAATTTGAGACAAAAGGGAATTCCAGAAATAATGAGAAAATCAAACAACATCTGTGAAGAGAGGAAAAACTGAGTTAAAGATGACCCTGCATCAAATCTTGCCAGGTCTGACACAAACAGCTGGTTCTCTGAAGTTGTTGAATTCAGTAGTGAATCCTTAGTGCTGCAATGTGCCTAGAAAGGAGATGTGATGCTTTTCCTGTGCTTGTATGTGGTTTCATTGGAGCAGTATGAGAAGCTAAAGGTTGGGAGATCCGAGTGGAAGTAGGACAGAAAATTAAAGTAACATGCAACTTGGAAGCTGAGGCTGCAGCCAACCTATATTTCATTTCTCCAATGTAGAGGTGACCACATTTTGAACACTAATGCTGTAGACTAGATTGGAAGAAGTATAAGTGAATTGTTGCTTTGTTTGGAAGGACGGTTGGGTTCCTGGTTAGTAGGAAGGGAGGAGGTACAAGGGCGGGTTTGCAACTCCTGCAGTTGCAGAAAAAAAGAGCAGATCAGGGAATTATGAAGAGAAGGGTTCCTTCAGGATTCTAAAAGGTGGTGGGGGGGGACAGAGAGAAGACATGTCTGATGGTGGAATTACGTTGGAGAAATTTGAGGATGGTCCATTCCATGTGGAGGCTGGTGGGGTGGAAGGTGAGGACAAGAGGCCTCGATCCTTGCTCTGTCTGGGGGCAAAGGTGTAGAAACTTGTCAGAAAACCAAATTGGACTAGAGATGGAGAAACTGGAAGAATGGAATGGAGTCCCTGCACAAAACAGGGTGGGAGGAAGAGCAGTTGGTCTAGTCATGGGAGGCTCTGGGTATATAATGGAGATTGGCTGCTAAGCTAGAACCTGAGGTAAAGAGAGGTCAGATATGGGCCACATGAAAGTGGGAAGAGGGAGGAAATTTGCATCCACTCAAATTCCTAAGTTCTGTTTGAGTGCAGAAAACAGTACCGATATGTCATCTATGTGACAGAAGAAAGATTTGAGGGGAAGAGTCCTGAATAAGGCTGAGATAAAGGCTGCTCCATGTACCAATGGAAGAGATGGGCTTAGCTGGGTGCCATGCAATTTCCCGAATCTGTACCTTGCAGAAAGGCAGTGGAGTTGAAGAAGTTTTCAACATGAGAGTGTTCAGGCAGCGAATGAGTGTGTGTTGCAAGACAAATGATTGGGCTTCTGTTCAAGGAGGAGTCAAAAGCGTGTGGGATGGAGGTGTAGAGGAGTTAGACTTTGGTGATTTAAATAAGCTGATTGGAGCCAGAAAACTGGAAACAGTGGGCAACATAAATGTCACAGATGGAAGTGGGAAGGTGGAGACAAATTCCCAGGAAGGATACATAACTGAAGTGGGAAGGGACTGGTTCAGGATAGAAAGCAGAGTCAAGGTAGAAAGTTCTCTGGGGCAGCAGCAAGCTGAAACAGCGAATCCATTTTTCAGTCCTGCTTATGGATCTTGAAAAGGAGCTGGCAGCAGGCTGTGTGGGGATGGGGGGACTGTGAGGCTAGAGGGAGGGTCTCGAAGAGATGAGGTTGATGACTCTGTGGAAGATGATGACCTGGTGTTCAATGGTAAAGTCATAGTCCAATAGGGAGGTATGAAGAGCTGTCAGAGAGATGGCATTTAGCCTCTGCAAGGGAGAGATCATTGTGCATATTCGCAATATTGCAGTTGTCTGCAGGCTTGAAGATAATTTTGGGGTTGGCCCTTGGTGAGTGGAGTGCTGCTAAGTTAGAAAGAGCAAGGAAAGATCAGGTGGTCAGTGTCTGATCAACATTTTCATTGTAATTACAAGTTCAACAGGCAGTTGAAAACGGTGGTAATGGGGACTAGTTGGGCTTCAGGGTCAAGGAGAAAGAGCCTGCGGATCATCCTGGTTTGGATGGATGTGGAGAAGAAATGTGAATTCGTTTCCACGGGCACCAACAGAATCAACAAACTCATTCGTCAGGCCAGTGATGTTGTGGGGATGGAACTGGACTCTCTGACGGCGGTGTCTGAAAAGAGGATGCTGTCCAAGTTGCATGCCATCTTGGACAATGTCTCCCATCCACTACATAATGTACTGGGTGGGCACAGGAGTACGTTCAGCCAGAGACTCATTCCTCCGAGATGCAACACAGAGCGTCATAGGAAGTCATTCCTGCCTGTGGCCATCAAACTTTACAACTCCTCCCTTGGAGGGTCAGACACCCTGAGCCAATAGGCTGGTCCTGGACTTATTTCATAATTTACTGGCATAATCTACATATTACTATTTAACTATTTATGGTTTTATTACTATTTAATTATTTATGGTGCAAATTTCTCCCCGGATCAATAAAGTATGACTATGACTATGTTCAGCTGAAGTGTGGTTCCCTTGGCATCAATAGCTGGAGGATGCAGTGTTTCTCACACCAACTCTGGATTAAATGTTGTTTATCATTAATTTTTTTTTATTGTGGTGTAGTTCCCTTGGCATCAGCTCCTTTTGGGATACAATTGTATATGGTTGTTTCTGTCAGGGAGGTCCATTTCCACTGAAACCACCCTTTGCTAAGGTGCAGTTCCACTGACAAAATCTCTTCATTTGGTGCACTTTGCATGGCATCTACTGATGCTGCAGTACACTTACACTGGTACCACTGGAAGGGTCTGTTCCCAAGGCACAGTTCCAGCAGAACCACCTCCATCCAATCGACACCATTTCTTCCTATTGTACTTTCCCATTGGTATTGGTAGGTGCTGTCTGTGTGGAGTTTATACATTCTCCCTGTGACTGGTTTCCTCCCCCATCCTAAAGATGTTGTGGGTTGGTAGGTTAATTGGCTGCTGTAAATCACTCTTGGTGTGCAGGTGAGTTGGAGAACTGGGGATGTTTAATGGATACATGCGAGAGAAAATAGCCTATTGAAAAATAAGTTAGGGTATGGGATTGGTTAGGTTGTTCTGAGAGTTAGTGTAGGCTTGATGGGCTGAATGCTTCCAGTGTTGTAAGGAATGCAATATCATATGGGTTCAACTAGCACTACCTGTTACTGTGGCCCCGTTTCACAACGTGTCACTGTGGCCTCGTTCCTCCGGCATTATCCATTGTTGTAGCATGTTTCAGTAGCGGCGGCACCATCTGTTGCTGTGGTGCAGTTCACTGGCAGCAACCATTCCCCTAGGGCATTTTCACTGAGAATGATATGTTGTTGCACTGCACCATCTATTGCTGTGGTGCAGCTCTATTGGCACCATCTTTTTTGTGGCTTAATTGCACTTGGTACAGACTGTTATTGTAGTACAGCTCAATTGGTTCTGTTCACTGGCACAATCTATAGTGGCACATTTGCACTGGCATCATCTATCACAGTGCTGTGCTGCAGCTGTCTTCACTCTACCTGTTAACTGGGTGCATTTTACAATTTTCCATGGCACCGCCAGATCCTGGACCTGCATAATTCTGGCATAAGCCCCTAATGTAATGCAGATTCCATGGGACACAGTTCTGCTGGCGCTGTGTATTGCTGAGATACTGGTGAATGTTGCCATGATTTGGTAGCAACCTGAGACCTTGTGTTTGCCTAATATTTGAGCAGAAAAATCATTCGGTCATTGATTGGTAGCAGAACGAATGATGTAAAGTAGAAAAAGGAGAGGCAGGAACAAAAGTAATTGGAGTATTGCTATTAAATGTCATTTACACTGAAATATGTATTTGGTAAAAATCACCTTTTGGTCCATTCTAAACCTTTTCTGCAATGGTTGTAATGAGAGTGCTAGTTGATGTGACGTGTGTAGCAGAATATGTATACTGTAGTAGTTGTATGTTCATATTGTGATTTGCCTAGCAAGGATTTCTGAAGACATGTTGTGTCTTATCAGTAAACATACAGAGCATTGTATATGAATATTCTGCCTTTCAGATTCTGGTAGTCGGTGAAGATGGAACCTTCATGGTTAAATCTCCAAAGACTCACATCTGCGAGCAATGCAGTGCAGCCTTCCGGACCAACTACCACCTGCAGAGACACATCCTCATCCATACAGGTAGAACACAGGACCGTGGCATGAACGGAGCTCACAGTAAGATAAAGAATATGTCTATTTGCAGAAGAAAATACCACTGCAGCCAAACTCTTGTTACACATATGAGAAGGCATTAAGTTCTAATTCCATTTGTTAAGAATTCTTTTATTTATGGTTTGAATATTGTCTTTTATTGAGTTTCTATAAAATCTTCTTTTTATCATAAAATTACCATATGCTCAAAATTTTTCCCCGTTCAATTTTCTAATCTCCTTCTCTTAATGAAATCATTGAGATGATTGCTGTACAAGCACCTCATCCTGTGTGAGCCTCTATGCTAATTGTTGTGGGTTATTTTGGCACAGCAGAGCTCAATCTTGTCCTTTCTTGACATCAAGGAATGCATACTTTCCAGCAGAGGTCTGTGCTTAGAATCAGGAAACTTGGTGCCTCTACAATCAATGGGCCTTTCTAATTGGATCCTCTTTTTAAAAAAAAAGTTCCATTAAATATTTAATGCTGTTGTAAATTTTATGATGTTTTTCAAAATGAGGTGTGTTCCTTCACATGGGTTTCTGTAATCTGGAAACATGGATTCTGGTGTGCTCATGAATGGTGACTATAAATGTGACCATTTGATTAGAGTACTGCTGTACAAATGCAGTGACTTTTATTCTGATAAAACTGATTTTATTCAGTTTTGATAGGTGATAGTGTTATATATGGAAATAAGAATAGAACTTTCAAGCTTTAATAAGTAAACAGATAACCAAGCCTTTCTTTCTTCCCTTTTCTGATCATGTGGCTTCTTGGTGGGAGTATAGTTCCACAGATGTCGAGTACCCTTCAATATCTCGATCAACTGGTCAGTCCTCTAGTCCACGTCAATGGACTGCTTAACTGAGGGCAGGTGGATAGAAATCACAGCTGAACCTGCTCAACATCCTGGAACTGTTTCCTGGCCTGTGATGAGAAAAGGGAACCCTAGTCATTCAGCTTTTGCTTTCCCCATCCCTTTCTCTGTGACAATTCCATTTGGGGTCAACTAACACAGCAAAAAATGAAAAGAACCGGGGTCTTTTCCCATCTGTTTGGCTTAGTGATATTTTGAACAATTTGCCAACTAATCATGCTTAAGGGGTTCAATGCACTCTTGTTTTTTGCATTTCTGTGATCTGTGGGCAATTTGATTGTATCTTTCCAACAAAAATCTAAACCATGAATGTTTTTCATGTTTAGTTACAAAAGGCAAACTGCTGAACACAGTAGTGCATTGTGTAATCTGCTGCTTGTGTCAAACTTGGAATGTAAGGTTTTCAAAGTACTGAACAATAACTTTTACCATCGCAACATTCTGTACTTTAAACTGCTGGCATCAGTTTCATTCTTTATTATATTTATAACACATTGGCTCTAAACATTTTTCTAACCCTGCAACCCGCCAATGACAAATCTGAAACTGACTGATGCAGCTGTGAATGGGAAAAGTTAAATGTGCCAAGTGTAACAAGGGTTCTGTTGTAACAAGGTTTGACTGTTGTTTGAGGGCCTTTGTTTCTTTCAATAACTTGGCATCAAACTGACTACTTTACAGAAGCAGTCTGCAGTTAATTCCTTGTACTGATGTGTATTCTGCTTGCATTATAAGTAGGTACAGATTAATTTGTTAAACGTGCATAATTATAAGAGATTATGAGGTATGTAAATTAGCTTGAGTACGCTGGTAAAATTTGTGTAATCTTGCAGTAACGTTGACTTTTTAAATCAAGAAAAGTCAATTACCCCAAAATACAATCAAAAACATAAATAACTTGTGCAGAAAGGGAATAATAGGTGGAAATTATATGGAAACATACTTATATAAAGTGAGATGGTGTGAGACAATATATGTACTTAACAGAAAAGGTGGCTGTCATGAGGTGCCAGAAACTTTCTACCATCTTAGTCTTGTAAAATCTATCGATTTATCTGTTCCTCTGACATATTGAACATGACTCACCATTTCAACAAACCTCAGTTGTAACACCAGTTTAAATACCAATCACTTTCTTATGATTTGTTCTGAGAATCTGGGCAACATTCACTGCCCATCCTTAGTAATCAGCCATTCGATACAAGGCCAGATTTGGTAAGGAAGGTGAGTACTCCTCCCTGAAGGACGTTAGTGATCTGCAGGGTTTTCAACAACTGTCTGGCAGCTTTTCCTGGTCAGAGGTTTAATGCATTCATTTTTATGACTGGTAGTAGTGTCTTTGATCTTATGACCTCTGGCTTGTTGATCCTCTTTTTAAATAAAGTCTATCTCACTGCAGTGCCTTTTGGTAAGTATTAAACTGGTTTGCCTTTGAAATTCAGGATAAAGTGAAGCCTGCTAGGTGAAATAAATCAGTTAGATTCAGCAATGCATTGTGCAGCTGCACTGGCATGTTACCTCGGGTCTACAAAGCAGTTCCCTGCCACATTACTCAAATTCTGCAGTCATCTGGGCAAGACTCCACCGCAGAGGCCTTACAGATCTGCCCCTTTTCACCCCTCCTTTTGCTCCCCCAGCTTTTAAAGTGGACAGTGGCTGAATCTTCAGAGCCCAGACTAAAGTAAGATAATCAGTTGAAGTGCTAATGTGTAGTTGATTTTTAAATGCTGTAAACACTCAACAGATCAGGAATCTGTGGAAAGAAAAACGGTTTGATATTTTCAGCTGAAGACCCTTTGTCAGAATTGAGAAGGAGAGAAAATGAGTCAGTATCAAGCTGCAGGTAGGGTGGGGAAGGAGTTGCCCTGGGAATCAACCATAAATGAGGTAATTTGGTTATTGGTTAAAATGGGGCAGTCACGAGGATAGAGTGGAAGAGGTAGAGGGGGCATGGTGTTTATTCATAGAAGCTATGTAATGAGAACAGGAATGCAAGAATTGTAAAATGCATAGCTGCAGGATATGCTCAGCATGCAAGTCTGACCTAATGGAGAGAGAAATACTGAGTCAATAGCACATGATTAATGACCAGGCCAATTCTGATAGAGACAAAGAAAACTTACCTGAAGTTGTGAGATTGAGTATGAGTCTGGCAAGCTACAATGTGCCCATACAGAGATGAGGTGTTGCTATGTTGGACTTTATTTTAATGATGCAAGAGACTACAGAGAGACAGATCAGAGTGGAGTGGGACAGAGAATTAAAGAGACAGATAACATGAGTTCAGGGTTGCCCCGTGGACTGAACACAAATGATCTGCGAAGTGATCGCCCAAACTGTGTTTGGTTTCTTTAGTGCAGAGGAGACCATGTTGTGAATATTGAATGCACTACATTCGATGAGAAGTACAAATGAATTGCTGATTCACCTGGAAAGACTATTTGTGTCCCTGGATGGTGTGAAGAGACAAGAGTTACATTCTTGCAGTTGCATGGGGAAGTGCCATGAGAAGCAAAGTGGAAACAGAAGAGAGGACAAGTTATAATTTATAAAGGCAAGGTTTAACAAATTTGTATTGTTTTCCATAGAGTGTCAGAGGCTGAAGGGTGACCTGGTAGAAGTTTATAAATTTATGAGAGGCATAGACAGGATAGACAGTCAAGGTATTTTTCTCAGATTGAAAATGTCAAATAGTAAAGGGCATAGGTCGAATGTGAGAGGGGGAAAGTTTAAAGGAGATTTACATTTTATTTTCCCACAGAGTGTAGGTGCCTGGAATGAACTGTCAGGGATGCTATTGGAGGCAGATACGATTGGGGCATTTAAGAAATATTTAGATATATGCATAAGCAGGCTGTGAATGGAGAGATATAGAGATAAAGAGTTTAAGCTGACATCACAGCCTGTTCCTGTGCTGTACTATTCTGTATTCCAGGACTGGGGAGTTGCAAAGGGAATGGTCCTTTTGAAATGTTGAAAGGGAAAGAATAGTGAGGTGTATTGATGGAATCCTATTGAAATTTAAACTATGTTTCCATTTCCACAGATACAGTTTTGAGTTGCTGAGTGTTCCCAGTATTTTTTGTTTTCATTTCCAATTTCCAGCATTTGCAATTTTTTTGCATTCAAGTTTGTGAACTTGAATTTTTTGCCTAGAAGCTGAGTAAATTTAGGCTTTGGAGCATGGATGAGTTGCTGATTCCTCCATAAAGATTGAAATGTGATGGGTTTGATTCAGGGAGTTAGTCACTGGTTTGACAAAGTTGTTAATTATGGGACACGAGGGACTAATGATAAACCCTTCACACTTACATAATATTTTAAATGTACTGGGATTTGAAAGTAGTGTGCTCTACTAACAGCACATAATATTTTGACACTCTTGTATGACTTGTGCTTTCATTCCTTGGAGCCAAAACATTGATTGTTTCTCTTTCCACAGATGCTGCCTGACATGATGAGTATTTCTGGCATTATCTTTTTTTTCGTTTAGGTCCCCTAAAGCCTCTTTACCTCCTCCTCCTTACTCACAATCCCAACTGCTTTTGTATCATCAATAAACTTAGAAATAAGACATTTGGTTGCCAACAGACAAATGGTCTGTTAACCATTTCTTAGTTCGTGCCAATATATTACTCCATTTTCATGTGCTTGACCCTTGTTGATCAATCTCTGATGTGGACTTTATTGAAATACTTTTGAAAATAAAGACACCAAATTATTTAATTCTCTCTTATCTATTATACCAGTTGCATCCTCAAAGCACTCTAATTGATTAGTAAAGCACAATTCCTTTTCATAAATCCAAGAATTTTGAGTGATGATTACCAATGTACTCACTATCATAGGTACTTCGGATATTTTGACTTTCAAGCTCACCAAATTCTCTAGTACTACATCCTTACTAATACTGATTTCCTTCAGTTCTTCATTCTTGCTAGACCATTGGTTCACTAGTATACCTGGCAGTTTTTTTTTTGTGTCACCTTCTGTGAAGATGGACACAAAGGAGTTGTTAAATTTCTCTGACATTTTCTTATTCCCCAGTATAAATTCTCTCATCTCTGGCTGTATCTGCTTCTGCTGATTTTTTTTTTCCCTCCTTGCATACCTATAGAAGCCCACCCAATTGATTTTGATTTTTTTTTGCCAGTTTACATAAGAAAATAGGAGGTGGAGTAAGCCACCCTGCCCCACCATTCAACATGATCATGGCTAAGCTGCCCCAGGCCTCAACTCAACTTCTCTGCTAATTCCACATCCCTGAATTCCCTGACCTTTATCACCCTCCAGTGATCTAGCCTGCACGGCCTTCTTCTTACAAAGACCAGAGAATGTCCCCTTGTTTGAGACTCTGCCACTGGTGAAAACATGCCAAAGTTTACCCTGTCAAGCTCCTTTACAATCTTGTAAATGTCAATAAGCTTTTTCTTGTCAATATTCTTTTAAACCCTAAAGAATATAGATCTAATTTCTTCAGTCATCTTTTCCTGGGAATTAAATTGGTGAATCTCTTTTGGATAGCCTCCAATGTCAGTATATCCTTTCTTAAAAGGGGGGACCAGAAATGTGCACAGTGCTGCAGGTGTGGTCTCAGCAACTGTAACAATACTTCCGAATTGAAAACTCCAACCGTCTTGCAATCAAGGCCAAGATGCCACTTACCTTCCGAACTACCCACTGCACCTGCCTACTAACCATTTGCAACTCATGCACAAGAATACCTAGGTCCCACTGTACTTTATCTTAAATTTCTCTCCATTTAGATAACAGTCTAACCTTTGATTTCTCTTACTGAAGTGCATAGCCTCACAATTTCTGCATTAAACTCCATTTGCTGACTTTTGCCCAACCTGTCTCTATCCTGTTGTGGAGTCCAAATATCCTCTCTGCAGTATGCCTTTGCACCTATTTTAGTTATCAGCGATTCTGGATACCCTACACTCAGCTTCATCCTACAGATTATTAATATAAATTGTCAATAATTAAGGGAAAATAACTGAAGCCCTCCACCAATTTTCTCCCACTTTAAAATTTTCAGTTCTAAAAATGCTGAAAATCATCAGGCTGACTGCCATTTCTGGCAACTTTATAAGCCTCTTCTTCCTTTGATTTAATTTTATCTTTAGTTTTTCCTTGTCAGCCCAAAAAGGATGTCCCAAAGGTGTCCACTATTGAGTCTGTACAAGGCAACCTCTGGTTATTAACTTTTGGCTTTTGGAATACTTAGTCCACTCAATTCTGAACAGTTTTTTTCCTTGTTTTACAATGGTGTCAAATGGAAACATTTATTCTCAAGTTGCCTATCAACTTCAATAGATGATTATTATTGCACCCCAGGTTTGCTTCCTACATTGACTGGAATGCCTTCGAGTTTTAAGCAACAGTTTGGCTTTTGTTAGAATGAGAAATTGCAAAGTATTTGGAGGCTGTTGGATATGGATGATTAATGTGTGGCCTTGTTGCTTTGCATTGCTAGCATTTGAAAAAGTCTAGAATGATTTTGACAATATTTGCTCTCAGAATCCCTCATTGTTTTGGAGGAGGCCTTTGTAAATGCTGTCAATATTCTTGGTGATAATTGAGGATGAGTTTCACTACAGCTAGAGCAACAAAATGGGATAGTGTCTCACTACTTAAATTCCTTCTCTTAGGAGCTATGTTCAACTGAGGAGCTTCAGAGCATGAATGTATCTCGGGTCGCTTGCAGCCTGCCTTTAAAACAAATCCAATATTGATAGCTTAGATTGCTCGACTGAGAAGGAATAATTATAGGATATATATCCTGAGTGAGCTGAGGAGAAATTTGGATTTTGTTTTGCTTTTAGGTGAAAAGCCATATCAGTGCACCCAATGTAGCATGCGATTTATCCAGAAGTACCTACTGCAGAGACATGAGAAGATACACACTGGTAAGTGAAATGCTAGGGGCATGTGCCAGTGACACGAGATAAACCATCTATGAAACTCCTGAAAGAGGCATTATCCCTTTTGTTGACCGAAATAAGTTAAATAAGCACTACTGTTAAAGCATACAAGAAAAAAAACTAACAGTATTTCTGTTGTTTGCTCCTTCTTTGCAAATTACAAGGTGCTTGCAGAAGCAGTAGTTTGCCAGTGTACAGTTAAGTGAGATTATAAATAGCATTCCAGTTACTCTCTCTTCAGATCTCAGTTGTTTCAAAATATCAAGTTACTTCAAAACCTTTGAGTAATGAAGGCATCTTTATGTTTTAAAGATGCATCTTTTCTCTACCATGGAGAGTCTGCAAAGCACGTTTTCTGCAAGTGTATTATAGCATGGATTCGGAGAAGAAACCAAAATTCCTAGCATTATTATTCACTGAACGTAGCTAAAATATTTTCTTAAAACATTTCACATTTTGATCGGTGCAGAAATGAGCTTGCAAGCTTTGAAGGAATTGATAAATTCATGCTATCAAGTCATAAGTAGACACCTAAAATAGATAACAGATACTAGCAATATTTCTTTAAACCATCGGTAGCTCTGAGGTTACCAAGTGGGATCAGTGAAGGGAAACTATGCTAGAGATTTGTCATGTAAGCTAGGTAAACAAAGAAAGAGGGATACTGTCTCTTTAGTTTCTTACCTAACCACAGTAATTCCTGTTGCTCATTTACCATGATGACTTGTCATTCACTTGCATTGTAATATGAGTCTCTATTACCCATTTATATGCATTGGAAATGTAACGTCCTGGGGTTACTCACTTTGCCACTGTTATATCTCAAAACATTCAATACTTGCAGAACATGTACATCAAAACATCAAACATAATGAAATGCATCGTTTGAGTCAAGTTAAATCAAATTAGCAAAGATTGTGCTGGGGGCAGGCCACAAGTGTTGCCACACTTCCAGTGCCCACATAGCATGCCCACAACTTACCCTAACCATGCATCTTTGGAATGTGGGAGGAAACCCATGCAGTCACGGGGAGAATATACAAACTCCTTACAGACACCTCCTGGCACTGTAAATCAGTTGCGCTAACTGATACTCTTCTGTGCTGCCCAGGTAGAGGTATAATAATTGCCTTGTTGTTCATAATGACTGAAGTAGATTATTGGCCTCTGATTTTACAATCTGGTCTTTACTGTCAGCAGTAGTTGATGCTTTTCATCTTGAGTTGATCAGCACAAGTTTAATGTCCAAATGTACACTCCCTTTACATCCTCTGTTTCTCCTCTCTTCCCTTATGGTCTGATTCTTTCTTGGTATCTTTGTCTTTATACATCCTCTTTTGCTGACTGGCAGGCTGCTTGCATGAATCTTAGCTTAATTACACCCCAACATGCTGGGGGAGCTCAGCAGGTCAGGCTGCATCCATGGAGGGGAATAAACAGTCATCAACATTTCGGGCTGAGATCCTTTACCCTTCAAAAGGTGGGGGAATCCTTCCCTTCCCGCTTTCATCTTATTCTGGCTTCTTCCCCTTTCCTTTCCAGTCCTGATGAAGGGTCTCAGCCCGAAATGTAGATGACTGTTTATTCCCCTCCATAGATGCTGCTCGACTTGCTGAGTTCCTTCAGCATTTTGGGTGATGCTTTGGATTACCAACATCTGCAGATTCTCTTGTGGTTACTAATTGCACCCCATTTTAATACTAAGTCAAAGAAGGCAGGTTCACAAAATGGATTGTTTCTTTTTTCCACCTCATTCAGGTGGCCCCCATTACACTATACCTTCATATCTTTTGTGTGGACAGCATGTACCTTCCCTTAGGCAGCTTCCCCAATAGATCTACAAAGAGGCACTTTCCCATGTTCTTTATTCTTGAACAATGGCTCTTTCTGAAGTGTGCCCTTGGGCAGGTCATGACTCTTATAAATAACTTATCTTGTGCAGTTCAGGACTAAGCTAATAAAACTAACATTGTCTATTATTATGTATTGACAAACTGTGGGAGTTAACAGCCAAAGTTTTATTATTTCAATTAACATAAGCAATCCACACAAAGAATCAAACACGTGAAGGTGGATGCCCGGATTCAATAAAGACATTTCCTACTACACTCAATCTTTCACTAACTGGATTTGCTATAGTAATAAAATAATAAATAATACAGTAATAAAATGTCATACTGAAATTTTAACTTTTGTAATATTGACTGGAACTGCCATCAGCTTGGATGGGGCAGAATTTGTTCAGTCTGCCCAGGAAAGTTTTCTCAAGCAATATATAGCCAGTCCTACTAGAGAGGGGGTAACATTGAGCTCTTATTTGGAAATGAGGCTGGACAGGTGGCTGAAGACTGGTGAGTGGGCCCCAGTCTTAAAAGGGTGGAAAAATCCCCGGGACCTGACCATGGGTATCTTTGGACATTGTGGGAAGGTAGGGAAGAAGTTGCTGGAGAAGCAAGAGACTGCAGATGCTGGATTCCTAAGCAACACTCAAAACACTGGAAGAACTCAGCAAGTCAGGCAGCATCTATGAAAATACATGGATAGTCGACATGTCGTGTTGGAACCCTTCATTTGGATGGGAAAATCTCAGGGGCTCTGGCAAGAGATTTGTATCACTGTTAAATATGTGTGAAGAACTGGAAGACTGGAGGGTGACCTTTGATTAAGAGGGGCTGAAAGGTCAAGCCAGGAAACTACAGGCTGGTGAGCCTAACATCAGGATTTACCGGCATTTGGAAAAACAAGAATTGATCAGGGATAGTCTGCATGGTTTTGAGTGTGGGTAGTTAAATATCATGAATTTGATTGAATTTTTTGAAGAACTGACTGAGAGGATTGTCAAGAGCAGGGCGGTAGATGTCTGCAGCAACTTTCGCAAGGCCTTTGACAAGGTCCTGCATGGTAGACTGGTCCAGAAGGTTAGATCACATGGGATTCAGGTGAACTAGCCAGTTGGTTACAAAATTGGTTTGGTGGTAGGAGTCAGAAGGTGGTAGTGGAGGGTTTTTCCAAATTGGAGGCCTGTGAGCGGTGGTGTGCTGCAGGGATCAGTACTGGGTGCACTGTTGTTTTCCATCAACATGAATGATTTGGATAAGAGTGTAGGTGACATTGTTGGTAAGTTTGTGGACTAAAATTGGTGGTGTGGTGGACAGCGAAGAAGATTGTCTAAGGTCACAAAGAATCTTGATCAACTGGGGAAGTGAGCCTGGGAATGGCAGATGGAATTTAACTTGGACAAGTGTGAACTGATGCATTTTGGTAAGTTAAACCAGGGCAGGACTTGCATAGTGAATGACACTGGGGAGAGTTATAGAACAGAGTCCTCACAGAACAGATACTGTACACATTTCCCTGAAAATTGTGACACAGGTAGACTGAGTGGTGAAGAAGGCATTTGATGTCAGTCAGGGCAGTGAGTACAGGAATTGGGACATCATGCTACTGCTGTATAAGTCATTGGTAAGATCACATGTGGAATAATGTGTGCATTTCTGGTTACTGAGCTATAGAAAGAATGTGATTAAGCTGGAAAGGGTCCAGGAAAGATTTAGAAGGATGTTGCTGGGACTGGAAGCCTTCAGTTACATGGAGAGACTGGATAGCATGGGACTTTTTTCCCTGGAATGTAAGAGGCTGAGGGGTGGCACGGTAGTGTTGTTAGTGCAACACTTTATGGCGCCATTGCAAGGTCAGGGTACAATTCCCGCTGCTACCTGCAAGAAGTTGGTATGTTCTCCCTGTGACCATGTGGGTTTCTTTTCAGTGCTCCAGTTTCCTCTCACATTCCAGAGGCATATGAGTTGGTCTTAGTGAGTTGTGAGCATGTTATGTTGGTGTCGGAAGCGTGGTAACACTTGCAGGCTGCCCAGCACAATCCTCGCTGATTTGATTTGACACAAAGGATGCATTTCACTATAAAGATAATCCTTCTCTTTCTTTCATTGGGGCATAAACTATCAGAAACTAGAGGGTATAGGTTTAAGGAGAGAAGAAAAAGATGTAAAATGAATCTGAGGGGCAAGCTTTTCATATGGTGGGTGGTGGGGTATATGCAATGAGCTGCTAGAGGAAGTGGTAGAGGTGGGTACAATAACAGCATTTAAAGGATACTTGGACAGGTACGTGGGTAGGAAAGGTTCAGAGGGATATGGACCAAACATGGGCAAATGATAGGCAACTTTGTCAGCATGGATGAGTTGAGTTAAAAAGCCTGTGTCTATGCAGTATAACTATTAAGACCCTCTGAAGTACCCCATTATGTTCATTGTTACTCTGTTATACTTGATAGCACTCAGCAGGGTGTGGAATTTCCCACTTCACTCATTGTTACCTGTAATCCCCAGAACTGTAACTGGAATATCCCACAACGCTGTTATATTATAACAGTCCATGGCAGGTGTTGCACGCAATGGAGCATTGTTGCGCTGAATAATTGTACAGTCCTCATTGTTACATTGTGAATTGCCACAACACTCGAGGGAGCACAATGTTCTATAGCGCATTACTGCACTGCAATACCTCATGACAGTTACTGGGAGATTGAAATACCCTCGAATACACATTGTACTGTAATACCCCCCTGATGCTGCCAGTGATGTTGAGATGTCCCATAACACTCATTGTCACACTATAATCATCCACGACTCTCACTAGCAGAAAGAATACTAGTGAATTTTCACACTAGTGAAATTTAAGAGACTACTAGACAGGTATATGGGGGAATTTAAGTTGGGGGGTTATATGGGAGGCAGGGTTTGAGGGTCGGCACAACATTGTGGGCCGAAGGGCCTGTACTGTGCTGTACTATTCTATGTTCTTAATACCACATTGTCACACTGTAGTACTACACAATATAGACTGGGACACTGGGACATCACCATAATGCACATTAGCACACTGTAATATCCCACAGCACTCATTGGGACATAGTTTTATCACCTGTGTGTACTTTCTCATGGCATTCAGTCTGACTTTGGAATCTCCCACAGCACTAACTGTGACAATGAAACTCCAAATGATAGACATTTTTACACTGTTATACCTCACATGACTTGCTGAAAAATTGTTGTTTCCACAGCACAAATGGTTAAAGTGGAATACCCACGCCACTCACTATGACACTGATATAACCCTAAACACTCAGTGTAACTCGAATACCTCATGGTATTCACTGTGGTACTACTAAGCCCAATTGCACTTGAGGTGCTGTCCTTTCCAATAACTCCCACAGTGGCAGTGGAATACTCTAGGACAGTCATTTTGCCCCCTTCATTTGAAGTGTCAATGATATACACTTCAGTATTTATTATGTTGTCTTAAACTACGTAGCTGTATCTTCATCTGTTGCACAATCACATGTCTTCTTGCCAATTTTTTTCTATCTCCAAATTATTTATTTTGACCCCTGTTTTGGATTTGTTCAAAATTTCAACACTAATTTCTGTCTAATTAATGAATGAACAGCTGTTTTTCCTTAACTGAGTCTGTGTTATACTGTTATCCATTCCATTGTCTGTATGAAGCTGCCTTTGATCCTTGCTCTCAATTTTCTCCCTTCTATCCGGTTCGAAACCTTCTGTAACTACTTATTGACCCCAGAAGTCGCTGACATTTGATCTTGCCAAAGATTTCTGAATGCCCACACAGTTAATGTTGACTGTCTTTCCACATTGGCTGTCTCATCAAACTGCTCTTGTAACTTCATCCAGCAAAATCTTTTTGTTCAAGCCTGTGTTGACTTTTAATTACTTAGGAACAGCAGTGGTCTTTGGAAATTCTCAACAAGATTCCAAACCTTACAGCATCAGGTCAACATGGGCAAGGTAACCTACTCCTGATTAACACAACTACCTCCACCTCATCTGGTGAAATGGTATTTCTCCATATTGAATAGGACTTGGAAGAAACATTGCAAATGGTAAGGGCAGAGGACAAGGGTTTAGTTCAGTAGGGTAGGCCATTTTAATTCCTCACCAAAAGTACCTGTGTAGCACTGCCACTGAGTAGGCTGGTCAAATTCTTAAACTCATAGCTGCCAAACTGGACAAAAAAATGAGGTTGAGGGGTAAACGTACTTAACCTCATACTTGCTGATCTCTATTTTGCAGATGAATCTGCTTATTACTATATTTAATGTGTGACTGCTGCCAATGCTTGTGGAGGCAAAGTCCCATTTCACAACAAGGGCTTCCTCCATTACAACAGACTCAATGCGATAGGGTCGTAATAGATCTAGTGGCTCAAAAATCATCTGCAAAGTGTAATAGAGGTGCAATCAACTATGCCAAAAGCAGGATTTTACTCTACTACAATTCATAATTTTGTTGGCTAGCACATCTCTCACTACCGTTGTCATCAAGCCAGGGGATGAACCCTGATTCAGTACGAAGGCATGATGAGAACAGTACTGGGCATGTCTAACCATGATGAGGTGATGGCGTGGTGAAGCTGCAACACAAGACTCCATGTGTAACATCAGCAATATGTGTGTACTTTAAAAATAAGGCTACAAGTACTGACAGCGGGAGAAAGACAGGGTTATTATTTCAGGTGAGGAACCCTCCAACAGAGATTCCCTTTCCCAGTTCTAGTAAATGGTCCTGAATCTAAAATGCTAAGTTTTGTTTCTCTTTCCACAAATGCTCCCTGATGCTGAAGGTTTCCAGCATTTTTCTGTTTTTGTTATCACAGTGGGAGTTCACTCCATGTGATATCAAAAATAGCTGAGAGCACTGGATACAGCAAACACAATGGGAACGGACAACATCCCAGCTGTATAATTGAAACATTTCTGCCTCTAGCTAACAATGTGGAAAATTATCCAGGTATATTCTAATCCAAGTAGAAGGAGTTGTCAAGCCTCATCAACAACCCCCTCACTGAAGCCCAGTCTATTTTTTTTTGTTAAGTGAATGAAAAGAGCTGAATTTTACTAGAAAGGTGAAAATGACTGGATTTGATATCAGTACTGCCTATTTATAAAGCACAAGACTAGTGTGTGATGTTGCCACTTGCCTGGTTCATCACAGCTCCAACAACATTTGAGAAACACTTACACTATCTGAATATTCACACCACCCCTTCCACCACCACTGCAGATGGCTGAAATGTTTACCACCTGCAAGACACATTACATTTATTCACAATGGCTTCTTTGACAGCACCCCACCCCTGCTAAAACCTGTGTGACACCTCCCACTAAGGACAAGGGCAGCAGGGCCATGGGAACACCACCTGCATGTTTCCATTCAAGTACATACCTGAAGCAACCCAAAACCTTGACCATCCCTTTGTCTCCATAGAGTCTGCTTGGCCCACTGAGTTCTTCCAGCAGTTTGCTTTTTGATCCCGATTCCAGCATCTTGTGACTATGTGGAAATATAGAACCATTCCTTAATCATTGATAGATCTAAACAAAAATATGGAAAATTGGAGCAGAAGTAAGCTATTCAACTCTACAAACCAGCTGTACCATTGACTGATCATCAACATTCTTGTCTACCTTGTTCCACCTTTCTTTCTACGGCCCCAAGAACAACATCCAACTCCTGAATATATTTAGTGGTTTGTCTTCAATTGCTTTCTGTGGTGGAGAATTCCACGGGTTCACCACACTCCAAGAGAAGGAATTTCTCCTCACATCAGTGGTAACTGACATCCCTTACCCTTACCTCGTGACTAACCCTGCTCTCTGCCCACCATCAGGAACATCCTTCCTGCATTTAATCTGTCCAATCCCATTGAAATTGTGTTGGTTTCTGAGGTTAACTCTCACTCTAATAAACCCCAGTGACTATGTGTCTAATTGATCCAATCTTTCTTCATATGTCACTCCTGTCATCTCAGGGTAGGTCTAGTGAACCTTCACTCAACTCTCTCCAGATATGGAAACTAAAACTGCACATGGTATTCAAGGTTTGGTCTCACCATGGCCCTGTACAATTACGGCAAGATATCCCTGTTTCTATGCACAGATCCTCTCACTATGAAGACCACCGTTTTCTTTCCTAACTGCCTGTTATATCTGCATGTTACCCTACTGGTGCACAAGGATACCCATCTCTTGTTGTATCTCCCCCTTTTCCAATCTATTACCATTCAGATAATCTGCCTCCCTGTTATTGCCATGAAAGTGGATCCCCTCACACTGATCCACATTACACTGTGTCTGCCACAAATCTGCCCACTCCCTCAACCAATCCAATCAACTTGGAGCTTCTCAAAATCCTTCTCAAGGCTCCCCTTCCACCAACTTAGTGTCCCAGACATGGAGATATTACATTGAATTCCCTCATCAATTTCATTATTTTAGTCTCATACTCTATAACCTCCTCCCTAATCAATCTCCTTGTCCTCCTTTGCTGAATTCACAACTACTAATTCAGGGTTTGCTACTTTCCTGGCCTTTTTATTTTACCTCTACTCCTTGGATCTAATACTGTTGCAAATTTCCTTTGAAATCCTGGTTTATTTTTGTGCTGCACAGGAATGAATAATTATTTTAATTTACTTATGCTTTCTTTAATTGCTTGCCATTGCCTATCCACTGTCATCCCTTTAAGTAACATTCCTCAATCTACCACTCAAGTCTTGTATCTGCATAGTTTCTTTAGGTACAGAATTCTTGATTACAGCTCAGTGTTCACTACCGTCATCCCCTCAGTGTTAATTACCAAGCTTCTAACCCTGGATCTTTCTACCTCCATCTGCAACTGGATCCTCAGCTTCCTCATTGGGTGACCACAGTCAATATGGATCAATAGTAATACAGGTCAACACAGGTACACCTCAGGGATGTGTGCTTAGCCCACCGCTCTACTCTCCCCACACTCATGACTACGTGATTAGGCACACCATCTATAAATTTGTAGATGACACCAATGTTGTCAAGGGTGAGAAGCTTCAAGTCCCTGGGCATCAACATCTCAGAAGACCTGTCTAGGTTCCAACACATTGATGCAATCATGAAGGCGGCATGCCAGTGGCTCTACTTCATTAAGAGTTTGAGCAAATTTGGCGTGTCACCAAAGACTTCTAAATTTCTACAGAAGTACAGTGGAGAGCATTCGGACTGGTTGCATCATAGTCTGGTGTACAGCCTCCAATGCATAGGATCACAAGAGGCTGCAGAGGGTGAAATACCCAGCCAGCTCCATCACAAGCACAACCCTCCCCATCATTGAGGTGGTGTCTCAGGAAGGTGTATCCATCACTATGGACCTCATCATCTGGGACCTGCCCTTTACGTGTTATTGCCATCTGAAAAGAGGTATAGGAGCCTGAAGACTCACACTCAGTGATTCCAAAACAGCTTCTTCCCCTCTGCCACCAGATTTCTGAACAGTCTGTGAATGCTGCCTCCTTATTCCTTTTTTCTGCATTATTTGTAATTTACTGTGATTTCATGTATTTGCAAACAGCAAATTTCATGTCTTTCAAGACAGTGATAATAAACTCTGATTCTAGTTCCGCTTCTCGTCTCAGGGACAACTCTCTCACTCTCTATCTTAATGAAGAATTCTGTCAGATTATGGTTGCTTTATCCTAAGGGAGTCCGTACAACGAGTTTGTTCAGTAATCATTTCTCCTTACACAATATCCATTCTAGAACAGCTTGTTGATTGCTTTTGCCAATTCCCTACATTGATTGAGGTCACCCATAATGGTTGTAATCCTGGAAATTCTTCCTCAAAAGCATAGAATCATAGAAAAGTACAGCACACAAACAGGCCCTTTGGCCCATTTCATCTGTGCTGAACTATTTAAACTGCCTACTCCCATCGACTTGCACTGGGACCATCGCCCTCCATCTCCTTACCATCCATGTACCTATCGAAACTGATCTTAAATGTTGAAATCAAGCTCACACAAACCATTTACACTGGCAGCTCTTTCCTCACTCTTACGACTCTGAGTGAAGAAGTTTTCCCTCATGTTCCCCTTAAACTTTACCTTTCACCCTTAACCCATGACCTCTAGTTTTCCCACCCAACCTCAGTGGAAAAAGCCTGCTTGCATTTACCCTATCTACACCCCTCATAATTTTGTATATCTCTATTAAATCTCCTCTCAATCTTCCAGGTTCCAAGGAATGAAGTCCTAACCTATTCAGTCTTTCCTTATAACTCAGGTTCTCCAGACCTGGCAACATCCTTGTAAATTTTCTCTGTGCTCTTTCAACCTTGTTTACATCTTTCCTGTAGGTAGGTGACCAAAACTGCACACAATACTCCAAATTAGGCCTCACCAATATCTGAGACAACTTGAACACAACATCCCAACTTCAACATTACATTCCATCTCCCATACTTAATACTTTGATTTATGAAGGCCAATGTGCCAAAAGTTTTCTTTATGGCCCTATCAACCTGTGACACCACTTTCAATGAATTATGGACCTGTATCTCGTATCCCTTTGTACTGCTGCACTCCTCAGTGCCCTACTAATCACTATTCAAGACCTACCCTGCTTGGTCCTGCTAACGTGCAACAGCTGGCACTTGTCTGCATTAAATTCAATCTGCCATTTTTCAGTTCATTTTTCCAGCTGGTCCAGGTAGACATGATAGTCTTCCTCATTGTCCACTACACCTCCAAACTTGGTGTTATCTGGGAAATTTGCAGATCCAGTTAACCACATTATCATCCTGATAGTTCATGTAGATGACAAACAACAACAGACCCAGCACCGATTCCTGTGGCACTCCACTAGTCACAGGCTTCCAGTCAGAAAGAGAACCGTTTACTGCCACTCTCTCTGGCTTTTCTCACAAAGACATTGTCAAATTCAATTTACTACCTCATCTTGAATGCCAAGTGACTGAACCTTCCTGACCAACCTCCCATACAGGACCTTGTCAAAGGCCTTGCTAAAGTACACTTAGACTACATCCACTGCATTGCCTTCATCAACTTTCCTGGTAACTTCTTTGAAAAACTATGAAATTGGTTAGAAATGACTTACCATGCACAATGTCACTTTGACCATCCTTATCAGACTATGCCTATCCAGATACTTGTACAGTATATCTGGTCCCTTAGAATACCTTCTAATAACTTTCCCACTACTGATGTCAGGCTCACTGGTCTATAATTCCTGGTTTATTTTTAGAGCCTATCTTAAACAATGGAACAACATTGA
The DNA here is from genome assembly GCF_030028105.1 of Mobula birostris. Classification (NCBI taxonomy): domain Eukaryota; kingdom Metazoa; phylum Chordata; class Chondrichthyes; order Myliobatiformes; family Myliobatidae; genus Mobula; species Mobula birostris. Next base: position 55,082,717 of record NC_092402.1, read on the forward strand.
CTATCCTCTCATCCTTTGGTACCTCACCTGCTGCTAAGGATGATTTAAATATCCCTGGCAATTTATGCACTTCGCTCTCACAACATCCGAAGGAACATCTTGTCAGGCCCTGGGGATTTATCCACCCTGAAGGGGGGAAATTTTACTGGAAGGTAGTCATTCAAGGTGGCAGCTCACCCCTACCTTTTCAGGGAATTAAGGGTGGGTAATAAATGTTGGCCTTGAGCAACACACACAAAATGCTGGAAGAATTCAGCAAGACGGGCATCATCTATGGAAAGAAATAAATAGTCAATGTTTTGGTCTGAGATCCTTTATCAGGACTGGAAAGTAAGGAGGAAGAAGTCAGAATAAGTCCAATTAAAATGGGGTGCCATGAGGAAAATAACTTTTTGTGGCTGACAGAGTGATGGTGCTTGTTGAAGCCATCCCCCAATCTACCTCACTTGGAAGGACTTTTAAGACCCTGTGTGGTGGTGAGGGAGGATGCGTAGGGACAGGTGTATCACTTGCCCCACTTGCAGGGATAAGTGTCAGGAGGGAGATCAGTGGGGAGGGATGAGTGGACAAGGGAGTTGCGTAGAGAGTGATCCCTGCGGAAAGCTGAAAGTGGGGGTGGGGGGCTGAGGAGAGGAAAGATGTGTTCAGTGGTAGGATCCTGTTGAAGATGGTAAAAGTTGCAGAGAATTATGTGCTGGATATAGAAGTCATGGGGTGATAAGTAAGGACAAGGGAAATCCTATGCCAGTTATGGCAGCAGGAGGATGGGGTAAGGGCTGATGTGCGGGAAATGGAGGAGATGCAGATAAGTGCAGCAGTGATGGCGGTGGAGGACATTTTCGATGTTCTAGAATGAAAAATCTCATCCTGAGAACAGATGCAGCAAAGTCATGGGTACTGAGAAAGGGAAAAAAGCATTTTTACAAGTGATAGGGTGGGAAGACGTATCGTTAAGATAGCTGTGAGAGTCAGCAGACAGTCTGTGAAAGATAGCAGTAGACAGTCTGTCTCCAGAGATTGGAATAGCACATTAAGAAAGGGGAGAGAGGTGTCAGAGGTAGACCAAGTAAATTTAAGGGCAGGGTGGAAGTTGGAGACAAAGTTGATGATACATTAGCCTTACCAGTAATGTTCATACCTTATAAGAATCAAGTTCTCCCTTGCAGATGCCTTGAATGTCTGACATCTAGCCTGGGATAAGTATTCTCAAAGCAGTAGTGAGAAGGCTGAAAGTTCATTTGCTGGTCACGAATTCCATTCCTCTTCCTGCATAGAAACTACAAATAAATACAACTGATAAAAATCTACATGATTATGGTTATTTGTCTCTTTTCTTTGCTAGAAGTTAATGCTTTGTAGTGGTCCTGCTGGACCTCCAGCACCACCGGGAGCAGGAGGGGAGAGCCAGAAAGCAAAGTGAATGTCAGGGGAGGCCAAATGAGTACGAGGTGTGGCTAGGAGAGTCTGTCCTCCACACAGTCTTTTGGGAACCATATTCTTAGTTCCAGCAGTCTGAGGAGAATTGCATTGTGAAATAAGCCATTGAAATCTCCCATCTTCAGCAGAGAGAGCTCCAGTTACACATCCATATCTGGTCTCTTCTTTTTGAAATGATGAGCATCATTGCACCCTGCACTATTTCACCAAGGCAGTGCATCAGCTGCCCTGGCAATCTGATGAAGGACATTTGGCCAATGTCCCATCATAATACAAACCCATGATGGCAGTGTCCTGAGCTTTTCCAGGAGTAAGGCACTGGTGACCTACTCTACTGCGATTGAAGCAGAGATGCTGCACTTAACTTACGGACATTGACGTGAATTTAGCCACCACTCTAAAGCAACATACAGTGAGCTCCAAAGGCCTGTGCAAGGTTCTGTCTGTCTGTATCTTGTTTTACGGCGGTTGGCATCCAGCTTAATGGTGCATTACCGCCACCCTCTGCTCCAGAATGTGCACTAGACATACATTCTAAATCCCTTCACCCAATCACACACACACACACACACTTCACCCTCCCATCTTTGACCATCCTAGTATCCTATTCCTGTTTATTCGTCATATTCTATAAAAAACCCCTGTACCCCTTAAAAACGCTAAAAATACCCGGACTTGTGCTCTCTCACCCATGCCCAGCAACCCTTTTAATGTGAATTCCTGCATCCCCAACTCCCTTAATTTATTTCTCATCATCTCTCTCCGTATCCCATACTTCCTGCAACACAAAACTACATGTTCTACTGACTCCTCTTCCTGACATTCCTTGCACAATCCTGTCTGGTGTTTCCCTATCATTTTCAATGTTTTGTTTAATGCACAATGCCCTAGCCTTAACCTAGTCCACACAATTTCCTCTCTTCTGTTTCCATTACCTACCCTAGTAACTGCAACACTCTTTTGTATTTGATATAAATGCCTCCCTTTCCCCTCCCTGTCCCATCTTTCTTGCCACATTCGGTTGACTTTTTCCCAGATTACACACTTAACCTCTGCTTTACTGATACTAATGTGCATTTCCACATTTTCTTTCTTTAACGCCCTCTTTGCCAACTCATCCACCCTCTCATTCCCCTTCACCCCTACATGTGCTGGAACCCATAGAAATTTTACCTGACCTCCCTGATTTGCAATTCTTGTAACTAACTGAAGGACTTCATAAAGTACATCTTGCCGACTGTTTGTGTGAAAAGACCTTAAACTTGCTAGAACTGAGGATGAATCTGAACATATCAATGCTTTGGCTTGTCTGGCTTTCTGCACCCATTGCAACGCAAGCCTGTGCAAGGTTGGAGCTGAGCTCCTATTTCATCCTTGATATCTCTCAAGCTTTCTGGCATACTCATCCACCTGCACTCAGTGACCACTTCATTAGGTACACCTGTAAACCTTATTACTGCAAATATGTGATCAGCCAATCACGTGGCAGCAATTCAATGCATAAAAGAGCCTTATTAATGAGAGAGGTCAGAGGAGAATAGCCAGGACTCAGTGATTATGTTAGAGACTGAAATAAGGAAGGCCCAGGCAAATAGAGAGTCAGTAGTGGCAGTGTTCTTTGACATTGAAAAAGCCTATGATATGATGTGGAAGGAAGGATTATTAATTAAACTGCACAAGATGAGGGTTGGTGGGAGAGTTTTTAATTGGATTAAAGATTTTTTGTTTGGTAGAAAAATTCAAGTTTGGATTGGATCAGAATTATCAAAACAGTACATAGTGGAAAATGGCACACCTCAAGGTAGTGTGATTAGCCTGTTACTTTTCATCATTATGATCAATGATGTCTTCAAAAAGGTACCAGTGGATATAGGTAGGTCACTGTTTGTGGATGATGGGGCCTTGTGGAAAAGAGGCAGGAACATGGACCATATAATCAGGAAACTACAAGAAGCAATTGATGATGTGGTGGAGTGGGGTTATGATTGAGGATGTAGATTTTCAGTAGATAAAACTCAAACTGTATTTTTTACCAGGAAAAGGGTTGAGGTAGGGAAGAAGTTAAGGATGTATGGGGTTGAATTAGAAAGGGTTGCATCATTTAAATTTCTGGGAGTTATATTTGATTCACGATTAGCATAGGCAGACCATATCAGGAAACTTGAGGAGAAATGTAAAAAAGTAATAAATGTGATGAGATGTTTGACTGGTAGGGAATGAGGAGCAAGTTGTTCAGCTTTGAAGAGAATGTATGTGGTTTTAGTGAGATCTGTGTTGGACTATGGAAATATAGCATATGGATCAGCAGCTAGGTCTCTTGTAAGGAAACTGGATGTGATTCAGGCTCAGGCCTTGAGAGTGTGCAGTGGGGCTTTTAAAATGTCACCAGTGTCAGCCCTACAGGTAGAAATGGGAATAATGCCTTTGGAACTAAGAAGGATGCAACTGATGGCAAACTACTGGGCTAACTTGCAGGGGCACAATGATTCTCACCCTACTAAAGGAGTGTTGCAGGAGTGCTGGGAAAATGGGAGGTTTCAGAGGGATACCTTTAGTCGGGTAGGGAATGATACCGTGAAAGAATGTGGAGTATTTGATCTGAGGATAAGTCCTTCAGTAGTTTATCCGGTTGTAGCTCCATGGAAGCTTGTATGGCCTGACATAGACTGGCATTTGTTAGAGGTAAAAAGGAAAGAAAAATATAAAACAGATTTGGTAAATGCATTTTACTGTCATGTGATGGAAAAGTATAGTGATTATACTCACATTTATACGGATGGTGCAAAGGAACCTGAAACAGGAGTGACAGGGTTTGGGGTGGTAATACTAGCAAAAGAAATTGGAATCAGCAGAAGAACATCTAATAAGTTAGGGGTGTTTACAGTGGAGATGCTAGCAGTGTTGGTTGCGTTGCAATGGGTGCAGTAAGCCAGACAAGCCAAAGCATTGATATGTTCAGATTCATCCTCAGTTCCAGCAAGTTTAAGGTCTTTTCACACAAACAGTCGGCAAGATGTACTTTATGAAGTCCTTCAGTTAGTTACAAGAATTGCAAATCAGGGAGGTCAGGTAAAATTTCTATGGGTTCCAGCACATGTAGGGGTGAAGGGGAATGAGAGGGTGGATGAGTTGGCAAAGAGGTGTTAAAGAAAGAAAATGTGGAAATGCACATTAGTATCAGTAAAGCAGAGGTTAAGTGTGTAATCTGGGAAAAAGTCAACCGAATGTGGCAAGAAAGATGGGACAGGGAGGCATTTATATCAAATACAAAAGAGCGTTGCAGTTACTAGGGTAGGTAATGGAAACAGAAGAGAGGAAATTGTGTGGACTAGGTTAAGGCTGGGGCATTGTGCATTAAACAAAACATTGAAAATGATAGGGAAACACCAGACAGGATTGTGCGAGGAATGTCAGGAAGAGGAGTCAGTAGAACATGTAGTTTTGTGTTGCAGGAAGTATGGGATACAGAGAGAGATGATGAGAAATAAATTAAGGGAGTTGGGGATGCAGGAATTCACATTAAAAGGGTTGCTGGGCAGGGGTGAGAGAGCACAAGTCTGGGTATTTTTAGCGTTTTTAAGGGGTACAGGGGTTTTTTATAGAATATGACGAATAAACAGGAATAGGATACTAGGATGGTCAAAGATGGGAGGGTGAAGTGTGTGTGTGTGTGTGTGATTGGGTGAAGGGATTTAGAATGTATGTCTAGTGCACATTCTGGAGCAGAGGGTGGCGGTACTGCGCCATTAAGCTGGATGCCAACTGCCGTAAAACAAGATACAGACAGACAGAGAATAGCCAGACTGGTTTAAGCTGGCAGGAAGGTGGTAGTAACTCAAATAACCACATGTTTCAACAGTGGTGTGCAGAAGGGCATCTTTGAATGCACAATATGTTGAACCTCAAAATGGATGGGCTGCAGTAGCAGAAGACCATGAATGTATCCTCATTACGTGCCTTCTGTATCTAATAAAATGGTCACTGAGTTTATTTCTAAAGGCAAGTCTTGAGATTTTCAAGTCTGCCCTTTGGAGATTAGATATACAAGTTAATCTTTCAATGTAACCTGCTTGCACTACAATGACCTAATGATCCCAGTTAACTTATTTTCTCCACAAAGTTCTGGGATTTGTGTTGTGCTTGTGCATGGCAGATATAGTGTTTTTTCTTATCAAATTCCTTGCATTCCCTTGCCTTACCAAGCAGGGCCGGGCTAAGTGGGATGGCTTGTGTTTATGAGATGAGAAAAATAGTGGGGATTGTTTGGGGGAAGATGCTGATTAAGCAGCCAACTTTTGAACCATGTGGATACTGTCAGGCAGGAAATCTTGCAAAATGAGAAGAGATGTAAGAAAGTTCTGAGCATTGCTTCAGCCTCAGAAGCCACTAAGTCATCAATTATCAGTGGCTTTATTAACAGGCAGTGGTGCTTCCTCTAACAAATATGCACTGGGCACTGGAGAGACCCCTCTGGATTGCTCTTGCAGCAGGCACAATAAAATAGGAGCAGGAGCAGGGCCAGTCAGTACATCAGACCTGACCCACCATTCAATATGCTTTGGACTTATGTCAGACATAGATTTCCCTCTATCTACTCTACTTGTTACATCCTCACAAATCTTAAGCAAATTTGTCAAACATGATTTGCCTTCAATGTTAACTAAATTTTATTAGTTTAAGTTTTCCTAAATACCTGGCTGCAGAAAAAAATCTATTTGTTCAAGAGAATGGGAAAAATATTAGTCACAATAAGTGTGTCATCAATGTTAGCACTAGCTTTATCTTATCCTATTTTCAAACCACATTCCCATTTTGTTCCCCACAGATTCTACCACTTTTCACACTCAGATGGCACATGGAGCAGCTTGTAGAGCTACTGCCTCACAGCACCAGCGACCTGGGTTCAATCCTGACCTCGGGTGCTGTCTGTGTGGAGTTTGCGTGTTCTCCGTGTGACCGTGTGGGTTTCTCCTGGGTGCTCTGGTTTCTACCCATATCCCAATGATGTGCGGGTTGGTAGGTTATAAATGACCCCTAGTGAGTGAGTGAGTATTAGAATCTGATGGGGAGTTGATGGGAATGTGAGCAGAATAAAATGGCTTTAATATAGGATTAGTGTAAAATGAATGGTAATGGTTGGTATAGACTCAGTGGGCTGAAGGGCCTGTTTGCATGCTGAATCTCTCTCCAGCTCTGATCTTGTCTACATATTGAGGTGATTTGCAGTATCCAATTAGCCTATCAACCAGCTTAATTTTTTGATGTGGGAGGAAACAGGGAGAATGTGTAAACTCCACACACACATCATTGGAGCTCAGGATTGAACACAAGTTGCTAGATCTCCATATGATTCAGTTTTTGTGCATGAAATGGCTGCTGTGCTTGAATATGTGCAAGGTGAGCATGAGTATTAAAAGTAGCAGTACATTTTAGTCATGCTTGATGCCAGATTTGTGTCTGCTTTCCTAATATTCAGACCACGTGAGTGATGTCATTAATCCTATTATGCCAATGGATCTGCTTATCAAACAGAACTCTTTTGGCTACTTCATATCTTTGGTCCTTCATTGCAGCCTGGTGGGGGGTATCCTAGAACCTCTGATGTACAGGATCTCTCTGTGGCTGTCCTCTTCTACCAAGATTTCAAGGTCAGCATCTGTGAATTGGGTTGTCTGTTCCCATTTCGGCTGCTAAGCCTGTGTCATTAATTCTCTGCTCAGGGTTCCATGGTGGTTGCATTTGGTGGTTACCTCATCTCTAAGAGGAGGAGGCATGTTTTCAGTGAGTTCTGCATTACCTGCTTGTAACTTGCGCTAACAAGGAAATGAATGCAATTGGCCTTTTAGAGTGTATGCATTTTTGGATGAGCCGCACATGTGAGGACCATATTGCAACAGCTGAACCTAGCAATTGTAGCACAACAAAGATTTTTTTTATGTTCCTTTAAGACACAGAAGGAAACCATTTGGCCCATTGAGTCTACGCCAGCTTTCAGAGCAATCCTTTAATCCTGTTCCCTCACATATTCCCTGGAATTTATTCTCCTCACATTCCTATCAATTTGCCCCAGATTTCACCGACATCCTGGAGACAACTTACAGTGGAAAAGTGATCTACTAACCACTTTGGGATGTGCAAGGAAAGGGCATATAAGGTAGCAAAAGTGACTGGGAAATTGAATGATTGGGAAGCTTTTAAAATCCAACAAAAGGCAGCTTAAAAAAAGCTATAAGAAATAAGAGGGGAAACTAGCCAATAATATAAAACAGGATACTAAAGCTTTTTCAGTTATATAAAGAGTAAAAGGGAGGTGAGTGTTGATATTGAATCACTGGAAAATGATGCTGGTGAGGTAGTAATAGGGGACAAAGAAATGGCAGATAAACTTACTGGGTACTTTGCATTAGTCTTCACTGTGGAAGACACTAGCAGTGTGCCAGAGGTCCGTGAGTGTCATGCTATTATGAAGGAAAAAGTGCTAGGCAAACCGAAGGTCTTAAGGTGGATAAGTCACCTGGACCAGATGGACTGACCTTTAGAGTCCTGAGAGAGATTGCTGAAGAGGTAACAGATGCATTGGTCATGATCTTTTAAGAATCACTTGATTCTGTCATGGTCCCGGAGGATTGGAAGATTGCAAATGTCACTCCACTTTAAGAAGGTAGGAAATTATAGGCAGTTAGCTTAACCTCAGTGGTTGGGAAAGTGTTGGACTTCATTATTAAGGATGAGGTTTCGGGGTACTTGAAGACTAATGATAAAATATGTCAAAGTCAGTATGGTTTCTGTAAAGCGAAAAATTGCCTAACAAATCTGTTAGAGTTCTTTGAGGAAAGTATCAAGTAGGGTGGACAAAGGAGAGACAGTGGATGTCATTTACTTGGATTGTCAGAAGGCATTTGATAAGGTGTCACACATGAGGCTGCTTAACAAGATAAAATCCTCTGGAGTTACAGGAAAGATACTGGCATGGATAGAGGAATGGCTGACAGGCAGGAGGCAGTGAGTGGGAATAAAGGGGGCCTTTTCTGGTTGGCTGCCAGTGACTAGTGGTGTTCCTCAGGTCAGTATTGGACCGCTACTTTTCACATTGTTTGTCAGTGATTTGGATAATGAAATTGATGGCTTTGTGGCAAAGTTCGCAGATGATACGAAGGTAGGTGGGAGGGTAGGTAGTGCTGAGGAAGCAATGCGATTGCAGCAGGACTTAGACAAATTGGAAGAATGGGCCAAAAAGCAGCAGATGGAATACAGTGTTAGGAAATGTATGATAATGCTCCCAGGAGGTTAATTTCGAGGTTGAGTCTGTGGCAAATGCAATATTTGCATTTATTTTAAGGGGAATAGAATATAAAAGCAAGAAAATATTGCCGAGGCTTTATGAGACACTAGTCAGGCTGCACTTGGAGTATCGTCAACAGTTTTGAGCCTCATATCTCAGAAAGGATGTATTGTCATTGGAGAGAGTCCAGAGCAGGTTCACAAGGATGATTCTGGGAATGAAGGGATTAACATATGAGGAGCATTTGGCAGCCTTGGGCCTGAACTCACTGGAATTTAGAAGAATGCGGGGCGGGATCTCATTGAAATCTATCGAATGTTGAAAGGACTAGATAGGGTGGATGTGGAGATGATGTTTCTTATGATGGGGGTATCCAGAACTAGGGGGCACAGCCTCACAATTGAGGGGCAACCTTTTAGAACAGAAGTAAGGAGGAATTTTTTTTTGCCAGAGAGTAGTGAATCTGTGGAATGCTCTGTCACAGACTGCAGTGGGGGCCAAGTCTGTGGGTATATTTAAGGCGGAAGTTGATAGTTTCCTGATCAGTCAGGGCATCAAAGGATATGGCAAGAAGGCAGGTGTGTGGGGCTGAGTGGGATCCGGGATCAGCCACGTTGGAATGGTGGAGCAGACTCCATGGGCTGAATGGACTAATTCTGCTCCTATGTCTTATGGTCTTATGGAAACCTGCAAGGTCACAGGGAGAATGTGCAAATCCCACACAGTTACACCAGAGGTCAGGATTGTGAGACAGAGACTCTACCTGCTGCATCACTGTGTTGCCTATTTGTGTTTTCTCTGATTGCTTCATGTGCCAGTTAATCAGTATCCATTGGTTACTCTACTCTCGGTCACGAGAAGCAGTTACTCCATTTTTACATTCACGATTTGAACACTTGCATCAAATTAATTCTTAACCATTTCTATTTCAAAAAGAACACCCCACACTTTTCCAGTCTTCCCACCTAACCCTAGTATTATACTCTCTGCTTTCACTTCTCCGGGTCCTGGCATCCTTCCTAAAGTGTAATATGCAGAATTGCCCCAACAATGTCAGAGTCTTCATTCTCAGAATGTAATATAGCAACCCTTTTAAAGTGTCACTCTTAATATGTTAGTCTCTCAGTGGGCCACTGAAATTTCTCTAAATATGGTACTGATAGGTTGGTCTTACTTCATTATCAATATTGTGCATTAATTCTCTGTGACAATGTGCCATTATGGATTCATCACTCTGATGGTGTAAATCAGAGGAACAAATAATGCACTTTACAAAGAATCTCAATCTCATTATGCTAATGTACGAGACACAGTATTTACATAATTGGTTTGGAAACTCGCTATGCTATTGTCATATACTGAGCTCTCAGAGCAGCAGTGTTATGCCGCATGGACCTTCATTGTTTTGGCAATATAACGGTCTCCTCAGTGTTTAACATAAGAGGCCACTGAGTTTAATTTTCTAGCTTCTCACTTTCACGGTACCAGAACAAACTGATCACTGATACAGTAATATATTTCAGTTAGAATCTAAGCAGCTTGCTGCAACACCCAAATTTCACATCTTTAGTGTCATGCTTTTAGCATTATAATCTTAACAGTGGCCCTTGTTGGTGGAACTATGGCACCATAGTTTACTGACTTCTCAGTATGACACAGTAATATGCTAGGGCAAGTGTTTCTTTCCAGTCTTCATATATGAACTCCTAATGGCATAATCTGTAAAATCAGTGTATAATTGACCGAGAAAACTCAGGTTTTCCATTAACTGATACCAGCCATTACAACATTTAAGATCAACAGTTGGCTTTAATGTCGCTGGAAAAATTAGCCAAGATTACAGGCTATGATTTGCTGTAAAGTATGTACCTACCATGTTCAGGTCAGGACTGACTTGGGTCCTGTATCATGGACCCATACAGCTGAATAGTTTGTCACAGTCCAGGCTCATTCAAGAAGAATTGCTGCTTCAGAAATGTACAGAAAGAGGCATACTGCATCAAGGAGTGGACCCGATCAAGAGAGCGTAAGTCCATTAAGAGGTAGAGAAACTTGGAAGGGGGTGAGTTATAGTTTATCTTCCTTGGAGTTTAGATTCTGTTCCCAGTCAACTGTACAGATTAAAACACTTCAATTCAAGAGTTAAGCTAGGAGCAGGAATCTGCAGCTCAAGTTAAAAGTTATTTTAGGTCACGAAATTTTGTACATTGCAAAAAGATATGTATTAGATGATTCTTAATTTAATTTCACAGGTGAGAAGCCATTCCACTGTGATGAATGTGACATGCGGTTTATTCAGAAATACCACATGGAACGACACAAACGGACTCACAGTGGAGAGAAACCATACCAGTGTGAATACTGCCTTCAGGTACTGTATTACAAGAGCCATGTGAATACTACCTACAAGATCTGTATTATAGGAACCATGTGAATAGTGCATTTAGAAGCTGTTGCAAGAGCACTGTCAATAATGCTAACCAAAACTGTATCACAAGAGTAATTCTGCCTACAGGAATATTATGTCAATGCTGCCAGCAGAACATGTAGTGTAGCAGCATTGTGAATATCGTATAAAGAAACTGCCCACCAGACCAGTTTGAATGCTGCCTACAGATAGGATCTTGCAGGAGCATTGTGAAATCTGCTGCCAAGGATGGTATTAACAGGAGCAGTGTTAAAACTGCCTACAGGAATTGTATTACAGGAGTGGGGTAATTCCTGTTTAGAAGAACTATTATTGAAGCAGCTTCAAACAAAAGAGATTCTGCAGATGCTGGAAATCCAAGCAATACACACAAAATGCCGGAGGAACTCAGCAGGTCAGGCAGCATCTATGAAAAAGCGTACAGTTGATGTTTCGGGCCAAGAACCTTCAGCAGGACTGGAGAAAAAAATGCTGAGTTCCTCCAGCATTTTGTGATTGAAGCAGCTTGATTGATTTCTACTGGAATTTGTATTACAGAAGCAGCCTGCCTCCAGAAACAATGTAAATACCACCAACAGAAGGTTTTATGCAAGAGCAAGACGAATGCAGGAGCCTTGTCAGTGTAGTATTGTGAATACTACTTACAGAAACCGCATTACATGAGCATTATCAGTACTGCTTGCATGAACTGTATCACCATAATGTGTAATGCTGGAAGGAGCTATTTTATAAGAGCTGTGTCAATACTACCTATGAAAATGGTATTATAGGAGCAGTGGCAATACTGTCCAGAGGATTCCTGAATATATTGACTCAGGGAATTGTAATAGCAAATCTGTGTGCATGTTTACTACAGTTCCTCTAGTGCAGTTGTCATGTCCGCTCTTTTTATGAGAACTGTGCTTCAGTAGCAGTGTCAGTGCTGCTTGCAGGAACTGTCATTGAATCACTGTCAACGTTACCTGTTGCTGAAGGCAGTGCACAAAATGCACCCATCGTGTAGACCCAGTAGTCAATACAGTAGTTCTAATACAGCTGCTGTTAGCAGTATTCATACTGCTTATTTATAGCACTTCCTGTATGCTATGTTTACACTGCTTCTGTAAGACAGGTAAATCTTTATGGAGCACCATCAAACTGCTTCCCGGGACTGTATTGCCGGGGTAGTTTAAGTAATGTCTTATGTGAGCTACGACACTGGAGCAATGTGAATACTGCTCAAAGAGAAGGTGTAATAGGATAAGCGTGAATGTTGTTAAGAAGAATTACATTATAGCAGTAGTTTAAGTGCTACCAAAGGTACTGTTTTACACAAGGTGTTTGAATGTTGTGTACATGAACTATATGTGCAGTCCTAAAAGAGCAGTGCCAATCTTGCCTGCAGGAATCATAGAGGTTGTCAATACTTATTGCAGGAACTATCACTGCCTTCTGGAATTGCATGATAGGTGCACTTCGTGGAGTGTCTCTGGTGTTGTATGGTAAGATCAGTGTGAGTGCTTCCTTTAGCATGTGTGAAATACATGTATGTATAATTTTTATAAGAACTGTATTCCACAAATAGTTGGTATGTTGCCAACAGAAACTACTGTACAGAACCATAGATTTGTCACAATCTCATCCATCCCATTCTCTCTGCTCTTTTCCTGCAGCTTGAGAAATTATTATGTTATCAAGTATTTAATCACGTGAAATTTCTGATTCTTGCCATTTCCACACATGGTGAACTCCAGATCATCTCTAATGTTTAAAAAGATATGTATCTTTTAAATCACTATTTTAAGTCCGTTTCCCCCAGTTCTTGAATCATCTACTAATGGAAGCAGCTTCCCTCTATTAATGTCTCTAAGCCCACCATAATCATATCCATCTCTATAAAATCTCCCCTCAAGCTTCTTTGCTCTGGGAGGAATAATGCAAGCTTTTCTGGTCTAAACCTACAGCTGAAATCCCTCAGCTCAGAATATACTCTCATCATTTTCTTCTGCACCTTTTCAAAGATTTTCACATCTTTTTCAAAGTTAGGTGAGCAGAATTGGATGTGATGATCTAACCAGCTTTTTACACATATTCAACATTTTCCTGCTTTTGTACTCAAAATCACTGCAGTATTTATTACCAAAGACTATCACTGTTTCTTGCCAGAACTATAAATTACAAGAATTCTTTAATGCTGCATCTAACTGTGGCTAAAGAAACTTTTTGAGATCTGTGCTGTGACTTTCCCCAAAAGCTCGATTATAGGTGTCATGATTATACTTCCAGCAGAATATACTTTGTACATTTGAGAGCAACATCAGCTTTGGCCTAGAATCTATTACAGGAGCATTGTGAATATTGCTACAGGAGCTGTTACTGTGTCGTCACTCCTGCTTAGAGTAACTTTTAATGGATTGTGCAAGGTTGCCTGTATTTCTTGGCCTTGCATCATGCCCCTGGATCCATTACACAAAGTTCATTGTTGTGCTAAATGCTGCCATATGGATGAAGACGGGCCTAGTCCAACCCACATTGCCCCAACATCCTCTCTCAAGATTGGAAAAAATTACAAGCATCTTCAATCTCACAGTCTACAAAGACTTGGTGAAAACTACACGAAAGATTATAAAATCACCCTTGCTATTCTGGGGAAACAGACCTATTTTCTAGATGGAAGGAGCTAGAGCGTACATGCTGGGCAGAAAACCAGGACCTCAACACTGACCCCACACCAGATGTCCCACTCTCTGAACTTTCCCGAGAGACAGTGGGTAGCCTTCAACAAAATCCACGCATGCCATGGACAATGTGGTCACCAACTCCACAATTGGAAGATACTATATGTGTCAAGGAGCCCTTGTGGTCCAGAGTCCCAAACCATGAAACACATCACATCATCCTACTTACCAGCCAAGAGTGAAGTTTTTTGTTTCATTTCATACAAGAGAAGATGACAGCTCAGGAGAACTGTACTGCATAAGCAAAATTGAAACAGGAATACAGGAATAGTGTCAATACTAACTTCAGCAAGAGTCTCACTTGCAACACGGCGAATGCTACCAACAGGAGAGCAATAAACAGTTAACATTTCAGGCTGAGACCTTTCATCAGGACTAGAAAGGAAGGTGGTAGAAGCCAGAATAAGAAGGTGGGGGGAGGGGAAGAAGTACAAACTGGAAGGTGATAGGTGAAGCCAGGTGAGGAGAAAGGTGGGTGGGGGAGGAGGGATGTGGAATTGTGCTACCAAGCGAGGGTGAATACTGCCTACAAGAACTGACTTACTACAGCACTGTCAATACTGCATAAAAAAAAACTGTATTCTACAACACATACAGCTTACAAGAACTGTATCACAGGAACAGTCTCAGTTCTGACAGGAATTGCATTACTGAAGCAGTGCTAACATTCCTTGAAAAATCCATTGTAGCCACCATCTTTATTTTGCTAATTTTAGCTGTTTTACAGGAGCACTCTTAGTGTTATTTATAGGATTTACACAGTAAGACTAACTGATACTGCCAATCAGAACTGTATTAGAGGAGTGGTGTCAATGCCTGCAAGAACCTTATTTCAAAAGCAGTGTGAATATTACCTGCAGGTATATACTGCACGAGCAGATATAATGCTGCTGTGCCAGATTCTGTTACAAGAGGTTGCTTTAAACTGGCAAGTAAGCAGTAGTGTGAAAACTGCCTGCAGACACTTGTCAAAAGTGTCAAAAGGAACACTCTTACAGGAGCTAAATGAACTATATGCAGGAATGGATGTCAATAGTCTGGACAGTGTCTGTGTTACAGGATGTTTGTGTATACTGTTCATTCAACCTGAAAACTAGAGTAGTGTGAACACAAACTTGGGAATTTTATTAAAGGAACTTCGTCAATTCTGCCTCACTACAGGACTTGTTCTACAGGAACAGCATTAGTATTGACTGCAGGAAATATTATACAACGTACTGTTTCATTGAGTGCTTTCCATATTTCCCAGGTGACATGTAGTCCAGACACAATCAGAATATTAACTGCATGTTACTGTTCTGCAAGAGCAGTGCTTAAACTACTTCACCCTGTGTGTCATGTTTGTTCATTTTGTGATGTTTTCACCTCTTGGAGATTGAATTCAAGCTTGTGGTAACTATGGAAAGAATGCAGATGAGATTCACCTGGATGTTGCCTGGAAAGGAGGGCTTTAGTTGCAAGGAGAGATTAGATAGGTCAGACTTGTTCTCACTGGAGCTTTGGAGGCTAAAGAGTGACCTTTCAGAGTTTTATAAGATTATGAGGGGCATAGATAGAATAGATAGTCGGAATCTTTTTTTCCCTGTGTAGCAGAGCCTAGAACTAGAAGGCACAGGTTTAAGGTGCGAGGGGAGGTTTGAGGGTACACTTTTCATGTGAAGGCTGGTAAATATCTGGAATGATTTGCTCGAGGAAGTGGCAGATATAGTTACAATATTTTAAAGGCATTTGGGCAGATACTTGGATAGAAAAAGCATAGAAGGCTGTGGGTTTAATCTGACTGATTACCACTGTCTTGGTCTTTGTTTATTAGCGAAGTGGTAGAAGTTATCATAAGAACAAATAAGCGATATTTTCTTGCCAGTAACTTTCTCTGATGTCCAATTTGAATTCTAGCAGTGCCATTCATCACCCATCCTTGGCTCCAGGATGGACTAAAGAGCAAAGTTTGGCATGAATGAGCCCTGCTAAAACAGAAGCCAGTAGGCATCAAGGGAAAGGCATTTCAGCGGTTAGAGTCATAACCTCATACGAAAGGAGATGCTTGTTGGGTCAATCATTCTAACCCCAGGATATCATTTCAGGAGATCCTCAGGGTTGTGTCCAAGATCCAACTATTTTCACATTATGTCAGTTCCCCTCCAAGTACAAGCCATCCTAACTTGGAAGCATACTTATTGCTGGTCCTTCACCATCATTGGGAGTAAACCCTGAAATACCCATCCCCAACAACACTAGGAGCACCTTCACCACAGAAGGACTGCAGTGGTTCTAGAGTGCAACTCATTATGGGAAGTTAGGGGTTGGTAATAAATGGCTACGTAATAAAAATAAATAAATTAATTTAAAAAAATCTGTTGTCACCTGAACAATATGAGTTGATCAAATCATGCCTGTAGATTCTATGTTAAAGGAACAATTTGAATACCGTCACCAGTTATGGCTTTTGAGAGAACTGCAAACACTGCCAATGTATAAAATTATTACAACAAAATTGGACATTCTGACTAGAGGCATTATTTTCAAGGGGCAATGTATAACTTTTAGATTATGAATACTTCCTGTCTAATTAGTGCATTATAGGAGAATTGTGGTCACAATCTGAAGTAGTATACCACAGGAGCTCTGTTGCCTTGGTTACTTTATAAGAAACACCATGATAAAACCTGCTTAGCTGGTACCGGAATAACATGAATATTTTGGAAAATTACCATATAGCACTTGCAGTCCAAATCCCTTATCCCAGGAACAATAAAAATGCTTTCCACCATGTTATCTCCATAAGTCTATCAGCACATGGGCAGACACAGAAATGCTGCTTCAAAGAGGTCAATGATGAAGATCTCAAACACCCCGTCAAAAGAGCTCTCCTCTGACCACCAATTGATAGAAACCACGGAGTATCCATGTCAAATGGGCAACCGAAACGACCACCACAATGAGCACCTGTAAAGAGACCTGACTTTTCTGCCAGGAGACTGCTTTTTACGCTGTGTCTCAATGATTTGGACTATGGGATTAATGGATTTGTGGCTAAATTTGCAGATGATACAAAGATAGGTGGAGGAGCAGGTAGTGTTGAGGAAACAGAGAGCCTGCAGAGAGACTTAGATAGTTTAGGGGAGTGGGCAAAGAAGTGGCAAATGAAATACAATTTTGGAAAGTGTATGGTCATGCACTTTGGTGGAAGAAATAAACAGGCAGACTATTATTTAGATGGGGAGAGAATTCAAAATGCAGAGATGCAAAGGGACTTGCGAGTCCTTGTGCAGGGTACCCTAAAGGTTAACCTCCAGGTTGAATCAGTGGTGAAGAAGGCAAATGCAATGTTGCCATTCATTTCTAGAGGTATAGAATATAAGAGCAGGGATGTGATGTTGAGGCTCTATAAGGCACTCATGAGACCACACTTGGAGTATTGTGTGCAGTTTTGGGCTCCTTATTTTAGAAAGGATATACTGACATTGGACAGGGTTCAGAGAAGATTCACGAGAATGATTCCAGGAATGAAAGGGTTACTGTATGAGCAACGTCTGGCAGCTCTTGGGCTGTATTCCCTGGAGTTCAGGAGAATGAGGGGGGAATCTCATAGAAACATTCTGAATGTTAAAAGGCCTGAACAGATTAGATATAGCAAAGTTATTTCCCATGTAGGCAAGTCTCGGACAAGAGGGCACGACTTCAGGATTGAAGGATGTCCATTTAGAACAGAGATGCGGAGAAATTACTTTAGTCAGAAGGTGGTAAATCTGTGGAATTTGTTGCCATGAGCGGCTGTGGAGGCCAAGTCATTGGGTGCATTTAAGGCAGAGATAGATAGGATCTTGATTAGCCAGGGCATCAAAGGGTATGGGGTGAAGGCAGGGGAGTGGGGATGACTGGAAGAATTGGATCAGCCCATGATTGAATGGCGGAACAGACTTGATGGACCGAATGGCCTGCTTCTGCTCCTATATCTGATGGTCTTAAAACACCAGGACTAGTTTGATTCGTGTGACTAGGAGATTCAAGAGCTAAATAGCCAGAAGTACAAGGTTTTCCTGAAATGGAACTCCACCACATCAAACAAAAGGAGCAGTTTAAATGTCAGCTGAAGGTTGAGGCCCAATAGAAAACTTGTGTCCAAAAGAACAGGTGGAGAGAGAGGCAGATGAAGGGTGCACAGGAGGCCCAGCAACTCACTGATAATCATGACACACATAGATTCTACAAGATCTATGGTGCAAATACTAAAGACTTCACACCAGTGAGAGCCAAGAATGGATAGACCTTATCTTGAACAGAGAGGCAGGCAGCACCCACTGAAACAAGCACCCTGAAAGGTCAATTAGACTGTAGCGTCAGTATCTCCATCCCTCAACAAGTTATCTGGTCCAGTCTCACCACCAGCCCAGAATAGTAGGAGGTTAATGTTGTTTCTCTGTTCACCTATGGGCAAAACCTCTGAGACAGTGTTCCTGCTGAAGTTCTAAACATTAGCATGTGTTTGCAATCTCATGACCATCTTTAAGTAAGGAGACAAATCTGATTGTGGTAGCTACTTCTACCTACAACAGGAAAAGTTATGACCAGGCCTTCCTCAGCCACCTCCTCACAGTGGCCTGGGAACTGCTGCCTGGATTCTGTTGTGGATATCATCCATCAGGAGGCACAGTGGAACACAGAACATAGAGCAATTCAGCACAGGATCAGGCCCTTCAGCCCACAATGTTATACTGAGCTAACTAAATTAGTAATAAAATGCCCAATTAAACTAATCCCTTCTGCCTGCGCAATGTCCATACTCTGCACGTTCATGTTCCTGTACATTAAGAGCCTCTTGAACACCTCAATCATATGTGCCTCTGGCAGTGTATTCAAGAGACACACCATTCTCTATGTAAAAGCTTGCATCTTTGAACTCCTTTGAATTTACCCCATTGTGTTAAATGTATGTACTCTAGTATTAGACATTTCTGCACTGGGAGAGTATAACTGGCTGTCAATCTATGCCTCTCATATTTTATAAACCTCTATCAGATTTCTCCTCTCTACCACTCTAGAAGAAACAACTCAAGTTTGTCCAACCTCTCGTTATAGCACATGTCCTTTAATCCAGGCAGCGTCCTGGTAAACCTCTTCAAAGCCTCCAAATCCTTCATACAATGTTCAACCATTGTAATACTCCAGGTGCAGTCTAACCAGATTTTTGTAAAGCTGCAACATAACTTCATGACTTTTGAACTCAATGCCTCAACTAATAAAAGCAGGCATGCCATGTGCCTTCTTTATCACCCAATCAACCTGTATAGTTACTTTCAGGGAACTATAAACTTAGACCCCAAGATCCCTCTGCTCACCAACACTGTTAAGGGCCCTGCCATCAAAAGTATCCTGTTACTTTACATTCAGTCTCCCAAAGTGCAACAGTTGGCTGAGTTAAACACTATTTGTCATTTCTCTGCCCATATCTGCAACTGATCTACATCCTGCTGAATTCTTTGATAGTCTTATACACTATCCACAATACTGCAAATATTCATATAATCTACAAGCTTACTAACCCACCCATCAGGTCAGTAATATACAGCATATCATGAACAGCAGAGGTTCCAGTACAAATCCTTATGGATCTGCACCAGTCACAGACTTCAAGCCAGATTAAGTCACATCAACTACTACTTTCTGTCTTCTATGGACAAGCCAATTCTGAATCCAAATAGTTAAGTCACCATGGATGTCCAGCATCTCAATCTTCTGGATGAATCATCCATGATGTTCTTTGTCAAATGCCTCACTAAAATCCATGTTGACAACATTATCAATTCTACCTTCATCAATAACCTTGGTCACCTCCTTGATAAACTCAATCAAGTTAGTAAAGTAGAACTTGCCCCACACAAAGCCATGTTGACCATCCCTAATTAGGCCATGATTTTCCAATTCCTATTCCTAAGAATCTTCTCCAGAAACTTCCTTACCGCTGAGGTGAGGCTCACCAGTCTATAGTTTCCAGGATTGTCTCTATTTCTCTTCTTAAACAATTATATAGGCATCCATTAGTCTCATGAGACCATGGATTTGCACCTTGGAAGGTTTCCAGGGCGCAGGCCTGGGCAAGGTTGTATGGAAGACCAGCAGTTGCCCATACTGCAAGTCTCCACTCTCCACGCCACCGATGTTGTCTAAGGGAAGGGCAGTAGGACCCATACAACTTGGCACCAGTGTCATTGCAGAGCAATGTGTGGTTAAGTGCCTCGCTCAAGGACACAACACGCTGCCTCAGCCAAGGCTCGAACTAGTGACCTTCAGATCACTAAACGAACGCCTTAACCACTTGGCCACACGCCAACACAATAGAACAATAGAACAGCATGAAATACTTGCCAGTGCTTTGGGACCTCACCTGTGGTTAGAGAAGACAGGAAGATATTGGTCAAGGCCTCTGCAATCTCATCTCTTGCCTCTCTCAATAACTTGTGCACCACTATGCCTTTGACTCTGTCAGCTAAGATGGACTGTATGGAAGTTTTCTCAAACGTTGTCTTCCTCAGAAATTTGTCCCCATTTTATTGCTGCTATATGATGGCATGCTAGCCATTGTTTTACTTAACAGGTCCAGTTAATTTATCAAAGGCTGTGCCAGTTCTCCGCTCACTTTACCTTTACCTGTAACATTGCAGTTCACCTGTAACTTGTTTCTTGCAGGAGTGGTACTAATCAATAGAACAAGTTGTAACATGTTCGAATTATATCCCTTGCACTTCAGAACCAAGATAATTCCAACTTTAGTCATTGGTCTGCAGTGCAGAGATTCTGCTTGTGCTTATGTGCACTTGGAAGATAAAGTTTCAACTCATAGTTGGTCTGATTACTAAAGTTTACCAGAGAAGGGGCCTTGCACTAAGCACCCACAAAATGAGGTGTTTTACTGACCTGCGCTCAGTGTACAACATGGACAATGCTGAATCCCTGGAAGATATGGACCACTTCCAAATCTCAGGAGTAACTCTTGACAAAGGCAGCTTTGATGATTAAGCCAGTCACCATCTCTAGGTATGCAGAATAGACTTTAGTCATCTGAAGAAAAGACTTTTTGAAGATTAAGATCTTAAATCTGTTACAAAGCTCATGGGTGATTGGATGATGGTGATGCCTGTCATCCTGTTTCAGAGACACCAACAACTCAAAGCACTGTATAGATGCTGTTGATGCTAACTGTACAAAATAATTCAGAGCAAAGGCAGGATAGTGGAACGAATATCAACATACCCAGCATTGAGGACTTAATTATGGTCATTTGATTCCAACAGGTAGTTCATGTCATTCATGTGTCTGGTTCAGCCTGATGTTGGCTGAAGTAATGTGAAAACAGATCAGAATCCTGTATTTTCAAAGTAACTCGTGTAATTGTTAAAAGTTGTTTAATGCAGTTCAATACTTAAGGGCACCATGGTAGTGCAGAGGTTAGTGTGACACTATCCCAGCTTGGGGCCCTCTGGAGTTTGGAGTTCAATTCCAGCGCCATCTGTAAGGAGTTTGTACGTTTTTCCTGGGTGCTCCAGTTTCCTCCCACAGTCCAGTGACATACTGGTTAGTCAGTTAATTGGTCATTATGAATTGTCCTGTGATTAGGCTACTGTTAAATAGGTGAGGTTGCTGGGTGGTGCAGTGTGTTGGGCTGGAAGGGCCTGTTTCACGCTGTATCTAAGTAAGTAAGATAAATAATATTGATTGCACCACTGGATTCGTGCAACAATGCAAAAAGTAACTTACAGCTCTTGTATTGCAAAGCAGTATATAGTCTTCAGGTAGTATATTAAAACAGCAGTGCCAAGCAACTGCATCCTCCATTGCAGGTGGCGTGTAGTTATGTTGCATTTTACCAGAAGCCGTGCTTCCTTCAACATGAATATTAAGAGGAGCCCTGTGCACATATATATATATAAATTGTTCCAGAGAATAAATTCGCATGCTGCTTAATAGTGTAGTATTATAGCAGTGTAAATACTGCTTGAGTGTGCACATGGCTTAAAGTATTTTTTACATTATAAAGGAAATGCAAGCATTAAATACAGCCAAATAAAAACAATAAAGATGTGATGCCACTGCAGCAATGTTAATACAGACCTAATCAACTTAAGCATGTATTGCAAATAGTTCCCATATTACAGCAGCATGCATTATTACCAAAGGCATCTATAATGTAGTAACAATGCACAAAATGCCTATAGGGGCTGTGTTGCGCCAGCAATGCAAATATTCTATTTTGTAGCAGCATTGGAATATGCCCAACTACTGTATTACAGCATCAGTGCAAATATTTTGGAAAGAAGCCATGTTAAAGCAGCAGTAGAAAGAATTAAAATGTGCTGTATTGAAGCACGACTGTCAATATTGGCAAAAGGTGTTTTATGGAATCAGTGCAGCTGTTACCAGAAGTTTATATACTAGTGCCTGTTATTGCTGAAAAGTTTTGTATATTATAGCAACAGTACAATTGTTGCTGATATATGTTGCATTACAGCAGGAATAAAGATACTTTTTACAAAATAATCAATTGTCAGAGCAATTGATTATTTATGGCTAATTACATTGTATGAAAGCAGCGGTGCAACAAGGCCAATATTGGCAAAAGATGCAGTATTATAGCTGCACTTTAAATGTTTCTGGAAGGTAATGTATTCTAGCAGCAATGCAATATTGATGGGCGATGCTGTGTTCTAGGAGCAACAAGGATATATGGGATCAATGAGTATATGCCCAAAAGGCATAGTACTGCAGCATCAGTGCAAAGATTGCCAAATGTTTTTGTAGTAATTATGCAAGTAATGCCAAAAGTACTTTAATATAATTATAATGCAGAAGTACTTTATGACGCAGCAGTGCAAATACAGCACAATGTGCACTTGTGGCAGCAATAAGGTTGCTGCTGGAAAGTACTGCATTATAGAAGCAATGCACTACATTGCCAGGTGTACTGGTTAAGGAGCCATGCAGACATTCTGAAAGATATCTATAGCAACGGCAAGTTGACGGCCATATTTTAAATGAGCAGTACAATCTAGTACTGAATAGCAGCAACAATATGAAAATTGCCAGAAATTTGCCAATATGTCAGCATTAGAGCAAATATTGCTGAAATATTCTGTAATACAAAAGCAAAAGCACTATGGATATCACTATTAGGTGCTCCATTACACCAACAATGCCCATATTGCCAAGAAGTACTTACTGCAACATTGCAAACAATACTGAGGTAGTCAGCTGTACCAATATTTTTCAAAGGCACTTCATTGCAGTAGGAATGCAGGTGTATGCTAAAAGTTTGCCAAACAGCACTGTATTACAAGAGCACTTCAGTTATTGAAGAATGGTGCTATATATAAACAATGATGCAAATATAAATAAAGAGGAAGCAATGCAAATAGTGCGAAAATTACTGTATTGCTACAGCATTGCATACAATAATGACAAGATTCTATCACTGCAGGAATGCCAATATTGTTAAAGTTGCAGCAGCAATGCAGTTACTGACTTGTGGTAGTGTATTACAGCAGCCGTGCAATTATTTCAGAATATTGTAGTATAAAGTAGTCAATCAAATATA
Organism: Mobula birostris; assembly: GCF_030028105.1. NCBI lineage: Eukaryota > Metazoa > Chordata > Chondrichthyes > Myliobatiformes > Myliobatidae > Mobula > Mobula birostris. Next base: position 55,106,170 of record NC_092402.1, read on the forward strand.
AATAATGACAGAAGGTTCTTTATTACAGCAAATATTGCCAAAAGATACTGTAATAGTGTAACAATGCAAACATTGCCAACATGTATTACTTCATAGCTGCAAGTGAAACATTGCCAACTGGTACCCCATTTTATGGTGCATCACTCCTACCATACAAATATTGCTGAAAGGTTCAGCATTACAGTGACGATACAAATATTGGCAAATAGCACTGTATAACAGCAGCAATGCAATTATTGCACAATGTTACTGCATAAAGACAGTAATGCAAATATGAACAACAGCAGCAATGCAAATATTGCCCAAAAATTCTTTATAACATCCACAAAGTAAACATTGGCTAATGACATTGCATAACAGCAACAATGCAAATTTGCCAAATAGCTTTATATTATAGTAGCATTGCAGGATGCTATTGTATAAACTGGTAAAGCAAATATAAGTAGTGATCTGACTTGCTTTATTACAGCAGCAATCGAAATGTACTGATTTACAGCTGCAATGCAACTATTGCTGAAAGATGCCGCCTTACAGCATCAATGCAATTATAGCTGTGAGGTACTGTATTAATACAGCATTGAAAACGAATGCTGAAAGGTCCTCTGTTACCGTAGAAATACTAATATTGTTCAAAGGCATTGTGTTAAATAATGGCAGTTACAGCAGCAATGTGAGTTTGCTAAGAAGGGCAGCATTACAGCAACTGTGCAATTATTGCAGAATGTTACTGTGTAAGAAGAGTAGTGCAAATATAAATAATGGCAAAAACGTTCTTAATTATAGCAACAATATAGATATTGACAGGCACTGTTTTAGTTGCAATATAAGTATTTATAAACATTTATAGCAGCAATGCAAATATTGGTTAATGACGGTATATCGCTGCAACAATGCAAATTTGTCAAGCTGTTGTAATTATGCAATTATTGTAATAGCAGTAATGCATATATAAGTAGACACCAGCAATGTGGATATTGCCAAAAGGTATTGTATCACAGCAAAAGTTGAATATTACCAAGTGTTACCCTATTGCTACAGCATTGCAAATAATTCTGAGGTGCTCTATTGCTGCAACAATGTCAATACCATTCAGCTGTATTGTTTTACAGCACAAGGTGAATTTGTCCTGTATTACAGCAGCGATGTAATTCATGCTACACATTATTGCATAAAAACTAATGCAAATATTGCTGGAAGTTGCTGTATTAATGTTGCAATCTGAAAGCTGCTTAAATGTACTGTACTTTGGGAGCAATCTAGCAGCTAAGGTCATGTTATCAAAAAAATGAAGGGTCTCAACCAGAAACATTGGCTCTTTACTCCCCTCCATCGATGCTGCCTGACCTGATGAGTTCCTCCAACATTTTGTATGTTTTACTCTGCATCTGCAAAATCTCTTGTGCTTGAAAATAACTTTAAAGTGGATGTAAGATAGATGGATGAAGCAAATGACACTCCCTGTTTTGTCACCATCCTTTCCTTTGAGAGTTTTATCTCTAGGTGACAGTAGGAAGAGCACCAGACCTCCATTCCTGATGTGAATCTAATGGCCAGAACACTAGTCTTGCTCTGGGAGGGAGACTGACAATGAGCTGGGTCTCTGCCCCGGGAATATTCATGACAGTGAGAAAGGAATGGGCCACTGGACCTGAGAATTAGAAATAATGGCTTGGAATGAGCAGGGCCCAATACCTGTGGCACCTGGGATTGAGCTAATAATGAGCTGGGTACAAACTTCTCAATGCCTCTTGTGGGGGAGAATATAATGGCTCTGTTTTCTCATTTACAGTAAAAACAGAATATGCTGCAAACATTCAGCAGGCCATGTAGCACCTGTGGAAAGACAAACCTTTAATGTTTCCAGTCAGAGACCCTTCATCAAGACCGAGAAAGAGAGAAAGCATGTTAACTTTAATTTACAGAGAAGATGGGAGTGGGGGATGGGGGGTGAGATGTAGGATAGACGAATAACACTGATAGCGTGAGGTAAGACCAGGGTTATTGTAAATGTTATCCAGTTAATCGGTTAATAAAGCCAGTTAGAGAGAAAAAAAAATGAAGAAAAGCTATGCAATGAGGGCATTTAGAGAGTGAAAATGCAGACACAGGAAGGTATCTAGGTGCCAGTTGCAAGGTTATAGGACATGGTGGGCAGTGCATGCTACACTAATGGAGAGACGGTGAAACTGAGTCAGCACCAAGATGGATAACTTGGCCATTCAGCTATAGACAGAGAATGCAGTTACCTTCAGTTGTTGAATTAGGTACAAGTTTGGAAGGCTGCATCATTCTTGGAGTTGATATAAAATTTTACAACTTCAGGGTGACTTGCTCTGCCCTTCTGTATCTGAACTGGCCATTTTAGCTACAAGTCATCCAGCTCAGTTGTACAAATATTACCAAAAGGTACAGTATTATAGCATGCCAGACCCTCTAGGCATGGCAGTATAGTGCTAAAGAGTCGGGAGGCCCTCGGAGTCTTTAAATTTGACTGCGGACCCCATGAAATCACGTAGCATCAGGTCAGACATGGGCAAGGATACTCCTCCTGACTGTACCCGACCATCCTTGTGGCAGCTAGTAAGCAAACCAAGATGCAAATGAACCTACTCAGTCTGGTCCTCACCAGTCTACCTGTTGCAGATTCATTCCCCCCTCCAAAAAAGTAGGATTTATTGGAATGTCCACCACACAGTCCTCATGGAGACAAATTGTGTTGTACGGTACTGCAATTGTACTAAATGTGGCAGATTCTGAATGGATCCAGGAGCTCAAAACTGGGTCAACAGCGGCAGCAGAGTTGTACACCAGAATGATATGTAACTTCATAGTCCAGCATACCCCTTACTCTACCATTATCCTCAAGCTATGGGGCCACCCTTAGTTAAATAAGGACTATAAAAAGATGTGCTGAGGCGCACCAGGCATATGTGAAAATAAAGTATAAACTGCAACATATGACAACAGGCATGCTCAAGAACATAGAGAAAGGTAAGTGTTCCTAATGAATGAATCAGATCAAAGCTCAGAATCAGGTTTTATTATCACTAATATATAATGTGAAATTTGTTGTTTTGCAGCAGCAGTACAGTGCAATACATATACTATAAATTACAGTAAGAAATATATATATATAAAAATTAAATAAGTAGTGCAGAAAGAGAGCAAAAATAGTGAGGTATTGTTGATGGGTTCATTGTCTATTAGAAATCTGATGGCGGAGGGAATGTTGAAAGTGTGTCTTCAAGCTCTGCAGTGCTGCCACATTTTGCTATGGACAGTGGTGGACAATTAAAAAGCTAATGGGAAGTTGAGCTTCCAAGAACATCTCCCTTCTCAATGATGGCAGTGTGCAGCATGCACATGAAAAAAGACAGGGTGTAAATTTTGCCAGAGTTGCCAAACAGATGATCTATGTGATAACTGATAACTGCATAACATTCAGTTTCTTTATCACTTCTCATAAAATCCGAATATTGTATTGCAGCGCCAGTGCAAATCTTCTTGAAAGAGCAGTGCAAATTGCTAGTGTGCTGTGTACAGCAGCAATGCAAATATTGCCTCTTGTTACTTTGTCAAGCCAGCATTGCAGATTTTGCAGGAATATTGCAGCAACAATACCATTATCAGCAAAATTTATTACAGTGCAAAAGGGTACTTTACAATGGCTGTACATATACTATATAGTTATTGTGTTATAGTAGCTATGCAAATATTATCAAAAGATATCATCACAGGAATGCACATACTGCTAAACGTAGCTACTAAACAGCAACATCAGTGCAAATGGTGCTGCAAGGTACAGTATATAACAGCAGCAATGCATATATTGCAGAAAGATTCTGTGTTACAGTGGCAATGTAGTATTGCTTAAGAATACAGTATTGTTAACAGCAGTGCATATATTGTGGAAAGCTACTGTAATGTAACATTGCTGAATGATGCTATATTACAGCAGAATACAAACATTTCTTAAAAATGCAGTCTAAAAATGAATTAAACTATTACATAGAATGTATTTATATTGCTGAAATATATTATGATAGCAATGCAAAATGGTTAAAAGAGGCTATATTACAACAGCAATACAGATGCTACCAAAAGCTTAGAGTGTAACAACAAGGCAAAAATTGTGGAAAGACTCTGTATTACAACAGCAGTGTAAGTATTGCTAAACTGCATTGTCTAATAGCAGCAATGCAAATATCACCAGTAGGTGTTGTGTTATGCTAAAATGGAAATATTGCTGGAAGGTACCACATTAAGTGCTTTCAAGGTTTACTGTGTTATAGTACCAATAGACATATTGTCTGAAGCAAAGTGATATTCATGGTTTTCTATGACTGTTTAACTCTCTCTCCTATATGTCATACTTTAAAAGAGACAAGAACCCAGTGCAACTTTGCTTAATTAAATTTTAATTCAGCTAATATCATAGTGTTCCTTTAAGACAAGGAAATAATTTCTCAATGAAGAACTCTGCGAATATTTCCAGATATCGCATTGGACTTTGTGGTTCCATAGCAGGCTTGAGGGTTAAACAATGCCTCTGATTCTGTCAAACTGCTTTCCGGTCTCGAAGAAGGGACTCAGCCTGAAATGTCAACTGTTTGTTCATTTTGATAGGTGCTGCCTGACCTGCTGAGTTCCCCCAGCATTTTGTGTGTGATGCCTTGCCAGTTGCATGTTATAAATAAGCAAATAGTACCAAGATCCTTGATACGGTCAACTATGTACTTGCATGAGTTAAAGATAATTTTTCCCTGAAAATATGTTAGCCAAACAAAATGAAGGCAATGAATATATCCCAAAAGTATATTTAACTTGTATAAATACCTTGGCTGAGCTACAGTGGGAGAGTAAACATTCCTAGAACTCTACCTCCTCAAGCTTTCACACCATAGGAAGAGAAGAGAAATAAATTGAGGGAAAAAATGTAAATTAATGTACTTACAGTTTTGTATTTATGCAATCTCTGTTAAACATACATAAATTTCTGGGAGATAGCGTTTAGAGTCATAGAATTATAAAGCACAGAAACAGGTCCTTCAGTCCAACTAGCCCCAGCCAACCCAGATGTCCATCCAAGCTAATCCATTTGCTTGCTTTTGTCCCATACCTGCCTCAACTTCCTCTGGCAGTTTATTCCATATACCCACAACCTTCTCTATATATAAAAAAAAACTTGCCTCTGAAGTTCTTAATAAATCTTTGTCAACTCACCTTAAAGCTATGCTCTCCAGTTCTTGATTCCCCAATCCTGGGAAAAAGACTAAGTGCACTCACCATCGCTATACACCTCTATAAGATCACTCCTCTGTCTCCTATGCTTCAAGGAATAAAGTCCTAGCCTGTCCAATTTCTCCCTATAACTCAGTCTGTCAAGTCCTGGCTACATCCTTACAAATCTTTTCTGCACTTTTTCTAGTTCAATAACATCTTTCCTACAACAGGGCAAGCAGAACTAAGCATAATACTGCAGGTGCGATCTTATCAGTGTCTCGTACAACTGCAACATAACCTCTAGAACATAGAACATAGACATAGAATAGTACAGCACAGTACAGGCCCTTCAGCCCACAATGTTGTGCCGACCCTCAAACCCTGCCTCCCATATAACCCTCCACCTTAAATTCCTCCATATACCTGTCTCTTAAACTTCACGAGTGTATCTGCCTGCACCACTGACTCAGGCAGAGCATTCCATGCACCAACCACTCTGAGTAAAAAAACCTTCCTCTAATATCCCCCTTGAACTTCTCACCCCTTACCTTAAAGCTATGTCCTCTTGTATTGAGCAGTGGTGCCCTGGGGAAGAGGCGCTGACTATCCACTCTTATCTATTCCTCTTATTATCTTGTACACCTCTATCATGTCTCCTCTCATCCTCCTTCTCTCCAAAGAGTAAAGCCCTAGCTCCCTTAGTCTCTGATCATAATGCATACTCTCTAAACAAGGCAGCATCCTGATAAATCTCCTCTGTACCCTTTCCAATGCTTCCACATCCTTCCTATAGTGAGGCGACCAGAACTGGATACAGTACTCCAAGTGTGGCCTAACCGGAGTTTTATAGAGCCGCATCATTACATCACTACTCTTAAACTCTACCCCTCGACTTACGAAAGCTAACACCCCATAAGCTTTCTTAATTACCCTATCCACCTGTGAGGCAACTTTCAGGAATCTGTGGACATGTACCCCCAGATTCCCCTACTCCTCCACACTACCAAGTATCCCGCCATTTACTTTGTACTCTGCCTTGGAGTTTGTCCTTCCAAAGTATACCACCTCACACTTCTCCGGGTTGAACTCCATCTGCCACTTCTCAGCCCACTTCTGCATCCTATCACTGTCTCTCTGCAATCTTTGACAATCCTCTACACTATCTACAACACCACCAACCTTTGTGCCGTCTGCAAACTTGCCAACCCACGCTTCTACCCCCACATCCAGGTTATTAATAAAAATCACGAAAAGTAGAGGTCCCAGAACAGATCCTTGTGGGACACCACTAGTCACAATCCTCCAATCTGAATGTACTCCCTCCACCACGACCCTCTGCCTTCTGCAGGCAAGTCAATTCTGAATCCACTTGGCCAAACTTCCCTGGATCCCATGCCTTCTGACTTTCTGAATAAGCCTACCATGTGGAACCTTGTCAAATGCCTTACTAAAATCCATATAGATCACATCCACTGCACTACCCTCATCTATATGCCTGGTCACCACCTCAAAGAATTCTATCAGGCTTGTTAGACACGATCTGCCCTTCACAAAGCTATGCTGACTGTCCCTGATCAGACCATGTTTCTCTAAATGCCCACAGATCCTATCTCTAAGAATCTTTTCCAACAGCTTTCCCACCACAGACGTAAGGCTCACTGGTCTATAATTACCTGGACTATCCCTACTACCTTTTTTTGAACAAGGGGACAACATTCGCCTCCCTCCAATCCTCCGGTACCATTCCCGTGGACAATGAGAACATAAAGATCCTAGCCAGAGGCTCAGCAATCTCTTCCCTCGCCTCATGGAGCAGCCTGGGGAATATTCCGTCAGGCCCCAGGGACTTATCCGTCCTAATGTATTTTAACAACTCCAACACCTCCTCTCCCTTAATATCAACATGCTCCAGAACGTCAACCTCACTCATATTGTCCTCACCTCATTATCAAGTTCCCTCTCATTGGTGAATACCAAAGAGAAGTATTCATTGAGGACCTCGCTCACTTCCACAGCCTCCAGGCACATCATCCCACTTTTATCTCTATTCAGTCCTACCTTCACTCCTGTCATCCTTTTGTTCTTCACATAATTGAAGAATGCCTTGGGGTTTTCCTTTACCCTACTCGCCAAGGCCTTCTCATGCCCCCTTCTTGCTCTCCTCAGCCCCTTCTTAAGCTCCTTTCTTGCTTCTCTATATTCCTCAATAGACCCATCTGATCCTTGTTTCCTAAACCTCATGTATGCTGCCTTCTTCCACCTGACTAGATTTTCCACCTCACTTGTCACCCATGGTTCCTTCACCCTACCATTCTTTATCTTCTTCACCGGGACAAATTTATCCCTAACATCCTGCAAGAGATCTCTAAACATCAACCACATGTCCATAGTATATTTCCCTGCAAAAGCATCATCCCAATTCACACCCACAAGTTCTAGCCTTATAGCCTCATAATTTGCCCTTCCCCAATTAAAAATTTTCCTGTCCTCTCTGATTCTATCCTTTTCCATGATAATGCTAAAGGCCAGGGAGCGGTGGTCACTGTCCCCCAGATACTCACCCACTGAGAGATCTGTGACCTGACCCGGTTCATTACCTAGTACTGGATCTAGTATGGCATTCCCCCTAGTCGGCCTGTCCACATACTGTGACAGGAATCCGTCCTGGACACACTTAACAAACTCTGCCCCATCTAAACCCTTGCAACTAATCAGGTGCCAATCAATATTAGGGAAGTTAAAGTCACCCATGATAACAACCCTGTTATTTTTGCACCTTTCCAAAATCTGCCTCCCAATCTGCTCCTCTATCTCTGCTGCTACCAGGGGGCCTATAGGATACCCCCAATAGAGCAACTGCTCCCTTCCTGTTCCTGACTTCCACCCATACTGACTCAAAAGAGGATCCTGCTACATTACCCACCCTTTCTGTAGCTGTAATAGTATCCCTGACCAGTAATGTCACCCCCTCCCCCCCCTCCCCCCCCTCCCCCCCTCCCCCCCTCCCCCCCTCCCTTTTAAAGCACTGAAATCCAGGAATATTGTGAATGCATTCCTGCCCTGGTGCCAGCCAAGTCTCTGTAATGGTCACTACATCATAATTCCATGTATGTATCCAAGCTCTCAGTTCATCACCTTTGTTCCTGATGCTTTTTGCATTGAGGTACACACACTTCAGCCCTTCTGCCTTACTCCTTTACACCATTTATTCTGCTTCTCTTTCCTCAAAGCCTCTCTATATGTTAGATCTGGCTTTACTCCATGCACTTTTTCCACTGCTCTATCGCTCCGGGTCCCATCCCCCTTGCAAATTAGTTTAAACCCTCCCGAACCATGCTAGCAAACCTACCTGCAAGGATATTGCTCCCCCTCAGGTTCAGGTGCAGCCCATCCAATCTGTACAGGTCCCACCTTCCCCAGAAGAGATCCCAATGATCCAAAAATCTAAAACCCTGCTCCCTGCACCGACTCCTCAGCCATGCATTCAACTGCCATCTCCTCCAATTCTTACCATCACTGTCACATAGCACTGGCAGCAATCCTGAGAACACCACCCTTGAGGTCCTGTTCTTCAGCCTTCTGCCTAGTTCCCAAAACTCACACTTCAGGACCTCATCCCTCTTCCTGCCTATGTCGTTGGTACCAACATTTATCATGACTTCTGGTTGCTTTCCCTCTCGTACCAGGATATCGTGCACCCGGTCAGAGACGTCCCAGACCCTGGCACCCAGGAGGCAACAAACCATGCGGGTGTCCTTCTCACATCCACAAAATCTCCTGTCTGCTCCCCTGACTTATAGAGTCTCCAATGACAACAGCTCTCCTCTTCTCCGTCCCACCCTTCTGCACCACAGGGTCAGACTGAGTGCCGGAGGCCCTGCCACCGTGGCTCACACCTGGTCGGTCGTCCCTGCAACACTATCCAGGACGGTAAACTTATTATTCAGGGGAATGGCTACAGGGGTGCTCTGCACTACCTGTCTGCTCACCTTTGCTTTCCCCCCTCTGACTGTCACCCAACGACCTGCTTCCGACAGCCTAGGTGTGACTACCTCTCAACTTCTACACTCAGTACCCTCACTAATGAAAATCAGTGTGCCAAAAGCCTTCTTCACCACTCTGTCTACCTGCGATTCCATTTTCAGGGAACCAGGCGCCTGAACTCCAATGTTCCTCTGTTCTCTCCAGAGCCCTACCATTCACTGTGAAAATCCTACCTTATATGACATCCCAATATGCAACACATCACACTTATCTGAATTAAACTCCATTTAACATTCCTTGGCCTACTTAACTAGCTAATCAAGATCTCCCTGTTATTTTTGATGAACCTCTTTGCTGTCCATGATGCCCACCTATGTTACCGTCACCTGCAAACTTGCTGGCCATGCCTTGTACATTCTCATCCAAATTATGGTTTGATCCCAAATTTCATCCAAGATACTCATCCAGTTTCCTGGTTAATACATCCTTATAAAAATAGAATAAAGATAATGAGTAAGATCATTTGCATAATTGATTAACCCCATCTTCAAATTTCCCTTCCTCTTCCCCTCTTCTGAAATTGGATTCTTTCATGGAATTCATGTAGTTTTTTGCATGGAATCCAAATGGTAAACAGAGTGCTGCCAGACAGTAAATGACAGAATTCAAGTTCGAGTCAGAAGCTTGGGTGAATATGGTGTATCATTTGGTGATTGTTTCATTTTACAGTACATGTTCCCAAATTTCTCGTGTGTCATGGACAGATGAGGCCTTTGCTGGAAATGCAGTTGGAAAATTATACCCAAGGGTTAATTGTAACTTGTTTCCACCAGGCAAGGCAGGTAGCAAATGGACATGAAGCTGTAGTCTTGGACAATCAATTGGGTTAAAATGGCTACCCTTCCCCCGCCACCTATTTTATACCTGGCAGGAGAAGTTAAAATCTACCTCTAAGCTAATCAAAAATAACTCTATATTTGCTGTAATAAATTGGAATCATAAACAAGCAACAATACATTCAGAAATGTATGTGCTCTTGTCTGTGTTAGTGGTTGAACAGTTTGAATTTATGAAGGTTTTAATCCATCCTGTAAATTTCTAATATTTAGTGTCCAAACTTTTAATGTGCTTAAAACCACAATGAATATACACCTTCATGTCCATTATTGCTTTAATCATAATCTAATAAACAATAATGACATTAATTCTCTCTAATGCATTTCCTTGCAGTATTTTTCTAGAACTGATCGTTTGCTTAAACACAGAAGAATGTGCCGAGAAAATCAAGCGAAAGCTTCTGACAAAAACCCAGCAGTGAAAACTGAGCCAATTATACTTGCCATCAGTACAGAGAACAGGTTGTTGTCATCACAGAAGGATGTCATTAATCCAACAACAAAGAAGCTCAAAACTGAAGGGAAGTTGGAATTAGAAACTTGTAATAAAGTGGAGACTGACAGTCCAACAGATGTTAACTTGAACAAAAGAGAGTGTATGGAGTATTACACCAGCACCTTGAAGATAAAGGATGAGTATAAAGTGGAGCAGTCCTCACTTATAACTGCACATTCTTCACAAGATACTGCTCATCTAGGGGAAACGTATCAGAATCTGAATCCACCAAAGCTTATTCTGAAGAGGATAAGCTCAAACAAAACTCAGAAGACAACAGAACATCTGAATCAGACCTTGCCAGTTTCTACCAACTTTGATGCCACAAAAGTCACTAAGTACACCTACGCAATAGGAAGCAACCCCAACCTCCTGGTCATTGAGGGCCAGAGTACTGATCAAGGGCAAGATGCCTCTCGCAAGCCCGGAGGAAGCCACAGCAACTACGATGATGCAATGCAATTTGTTAAGAAGAAGCGATTCTTGCAAGGGCCTAACAGTACCAGCAGGGAGTTTGCCTTATCTGTAGGCCAGATTGCAGCCCAACCAGCTGTAACACAGGCAGTTAGCATTACCGTAGGTGAAAGCAGTAGTGGCACATCCATGTTGGTGCAGCTTGGCAACACCGAGCTGAAAAGCAGTCAGGACAAAAGTGGAATTCCTGATGAAGTCCTGCAGACTCTCTTAGACCACTACACTAATAAACCAAATGGGCAGGTTTCATTTTCTGTCAGTGACACCCAAGTCGCTCCAAATATAACTGTAAGCTCTACTGATAGTTCAAATGTGCCTCCATTGGAGCAAGTCAATGAAAGTTCACAGCCAGCATCTACCGACAACTGTAACATGCTCCATGAATATTCAAAGTTCCTCCAGCAAGCTTTGGAAAGGACATGCCACAATGATAGCTATTCGAGTGAGCATGGACTTGTATATGAGACTGAAGCTCAAACCCTAACTGGAAGTCTTCAGGTGCCACCTCTGTTTTCTTCTCTAGAGCGACAGGTTTTTGCCACCATGGTTACCCAGCATGGCTTTAGACCAGAAGTGGGTTCTTCTTTACGGTTACCAGCACAAAAGTCCCAGTATGGTTTGTTAGTTGGTGAATCCCAGCATCCCTTTGCTTTCATACCAACTGTAGCAAGCAACAACAGCATCTCTTCGCTGTCAGATTTCACAGAGCAGGTTAGCTCACAAAAAAAGCGACAAGAGCCAGCAGCTCACAACAATCACCATTTGGGTACATTCGGTCAAGACTCTAGGTTCTCAGCTACTGGAGGAGAAATGACCCCATCATTCAGTGACAATGCCAGTGGACAGATGAACTTAAGGGTCCGGCAGGGCAACTCAAACTATTCGGAGTTTCCTTTGGTAAATGTGCCAGATGGAAGGGATCAAATGAGTGCCTCACCAGCTGCGACAGGGGGGTCAGACTTTTAGGTGAACTGATTTCCCCATCGTACTTGGGATCATAATTGCTCCACAAAGAAAACCATTTCAAACTTTTGTTTTAATTTTTAGAGATCTTATTTTGAGATCTTATATTACTTTATTAAATGACAGAGCAGGCACAGGGGTCTGAATGACCTGGTCCTGTAGTTTCCTATGTTCTTGTTAGTGTTCTTGCCAGAGGTTATCTTAGAGTTCAGGATTGAAGCATTCTTCTTCCTCTGATACTGTTTTTGCTGCCTAGCACAGAAAGGGGCTATACATGTTTCTCTCCAAGTTCTTGTGTTCATCAGAAGCATTTGTCCATCCACAAAAAGTGCCATGGGTGGGAGCTGGTTATAAAATAACCATGGAATTTATCAAATCATTTACCAATTCTGATATCTATTCAGTTTAGACATTGTCATTTCAACCCATCAAATAAGTGCATTAATACACATCCAAGAATTTCCTTGATAAGTATGTCATCATTTCAAATAATTGGCCTGGTAATCATCTATAAATTGATCCAGTAATACCACTGTATGGGTATTTGATTGCATGCACTGTTTACCCTGATATCGACATTGTATATTTCCAGTAAATGTCCCAAATAGATCAGTTAATGACACCAGCATAAACACTTAATCCACTGATTATCTTGAATTTTTCATAAATGCAGTGATCAGCTTGATTCTGACATAATGTGGAGAATCAAGAAAAGACTCATAGCATGAAAGGAGCCATTGCTCTATCATGCCTCTGCTAGCCCTTTGAAACTCTCAAGACATTATTTTTGTGGTTATCTTAAAAGTATGCCAACTTTACTAACTTGCTTGCCAGTTGAAATAGTTCCTTGCATTTCATACTTTCCTGTTATACAAGACTCTGAAATGTTTCCTTTAATGAATTGAGCTGTATTAATAACAGAAACCTTTCACAGATTGGTCTTTGTTCCTATGTCCCTATTTATAATATCTAGAATTCTGTTTGTGTACCTGAGCTCTTTTGTTAATCCCAAAATGTCATTAACACTGATACACCTTTAATACATAACCTGATATCGGCATTGATGTAACTCATTCATTAATATTACTCCCATCAATATTGATCCAGCCTCATAATTATGTCACATTGATATTGGTCAATAATAATTTTGAATTTGCAAAAGATAGGCTGTTAATGTAGCTCCAGTTGTTGTCTTGATATTAGCACTGATACAGCCCAAAATTGCCCTGTTTTTGCTATTGGCTCACTAATTATTAATGCTGATACACACAGTAAAACAGTCCAGTAGCTACACTGATTCATTTCCACTATTCATCCTGATATTGATACTCGTGTAGCCTGTAGTAACTCTGGTATTGCTATTGATGCAGTTTTACTAATTTGGTATTTATATAGTTTCAACAATTATCATAATGTACCCAATACTTACTTCCAGTAAGTATCCTGATCTAGGTTTCGATGCAGACTCTGATGTTGGCATTGTGTTTATCCTGATATTGGTATTAAAACAGCTCAACAATTATCCTGGTATTTGCATGTTGTCCTTCCAATATTTAGCTGATATTACCACTGATAACTACTCAATAATTATCCTTATATTGGCATTAATTCATTTCCAGAAAATGCTTCTGTTGACATTGATTAACCTTAGTATTCACAAATCCAAATGACTACTTTGATACTAGTATTAATGTAACTTGTATAACTCCAAGAAATAGCCTGATGCTGGCTTTAACACACCTACTCCTAATATGATTCTCCTAATTTTGGCTGATAACACAGCTCCAACTGTTATAATTTGAGTACTATTGGCACAAGGCAATAATAATTATCCTGTTATTCACTTTGATACAACCCAATGATTGCACTGATGTTTTGATTAATCCGGTTCCAGCGTTTACCTTGGTATTGGTACTGAAGTGGTCCAGCAATAGACTTGGTTTTGCCATTGATATACTTCCAGTAATTGCCATGGTACTGCAATTGATTCACATTTAATAATTTGGCTGATAAAGGCAACAATACACATTTAATAATTACAGTGATACTGTATGTACTGATTAGATGCCAATAATAATTGATCTCACAATTGCATTAGCATATCTCCTGTAATTATCCTTATGTGCTTGAAAACGACACTAACCTGCTATTATTTACCCCAATTGTCCTAATATCAACATTGATTCACTTTCAGAGATTACCTTGACTTTGATGTTAGACCATAAGACCCAGGAGCAGAATTAGGTCACTCAGCCCATTGGGTCTGCTCCGCCATTCCATCATGGCTGTTTTATTATCCCTGTCAACCCCATCCTCCTGCCTTCGCCCTGTAACCTTTGACACCCTGACTGATCAAGAATCTTATCAACCTCCACTTTAAATATACTAGATGATTTGGCCCCCACAGGCGCCTGTAGCAATGAATTCCTATCCTTCTCAACCCCATTCTCTTGCCTTCTCCCTGTAACCTTTGACGCCCTGACTGATCAAGAATCTATCAACCTCCACTTTAAATATACCAGATGACTTGGCCTCCATGGGCACCTGTAGCAATGAATTCCACAGATTCACTGCCTTCTGGCTAAAGAAATTCCTCCTCATCTCTGTTCTAAATGGACATCACTCTATTAGATGTCACTCTAAATGGACATCAGAGGCTGTTCCCTCTGATCCGAAACTCACTCACTATGGGAAAGAAATATCCTCTCTATGTTCGGCCTATATTGGCCTTCCAATATTTAATAGGCTTCAATGAGATCACCCCTCATTCTTCTAGGCTCCAGAGAGTACAGGCCCAGAGCCATTAAACGTTAAGCCTTTCATTCTTGGAATCTGTCTCATGAACATCCTCTGGACCCTCTCCAATGCCAGCACATCTTTTCTTAGTTAGGGGGCCCAAAACTGTTCACAATACTCCAAGTGCGGTCTGTCTAGTGGTTTTATAAAGCAAGGCATCACATCCTTGCTCTTATATTCTAGTCCTCTTAAATTGAATGCTAACATTGTATTTGATTTTCTTACCACTGACTCTGCCTGCACAAGGACTCCCAAGTCCTCTTGCACCTCTCATTTTTGAATTTTCTCCCCATTTAGAAAGTAGTCTATGCCTTTATTCCAAAGTGCATGACCATATACTTCCCTGCACTATATATTCCATCTGCCACTTACTTGCCCATTCTGCCAATCTGTCCAAGTCCTTCTACAGACTCCCTGCTTCCTCAACACGAGCTGCCTCTCCACCTACCTTTGTATCGTCTGCAAACTTGGCCACAGAGTCATCAATTCCCTCATCCAAATCGTTGACATATAATGTGAAAAGAAGCAGTCCCAACACCACTAGTCAGTGGCTACCAGCCAGAATAGGCCCCATTTATTCCCACTCTTTGCCTCCTGCCAGTCAGCCCATCTTCTATATCTTTCCTGTAGTAGCATGGGCTCTTACCTTGTTAAGCAGCTTCATGTGTGGCATCTTGTCGAAGACATTCTGAAAATCAAAGTAAACATTCACTGACTCTCCGTTGTCTATACTGCCTGTTATTTCCTTAAAGAATTCCAACAGATTTGTCAGGCAAGATTGCCTCTTAAGGAAACCATGCTGATTTTGTGGCCTACTTTATCATGTACCTCCAAGTACCTCGAAACATTATCCTTAATAATGGATTCCAACGTCTTCGCAACAGCTGAAGTCAGGCTAACTGGCCTATAATTCCCTTTCTTCTGTCTCCCTCCTTTCTTAAAGAGTGGAGTGGCATTTGCAATGCTTTAGTCCTCCAGAACCATTCCAGAATCTAGTGAGTCTTGAAATATCACTACTAATATCTCCACAATCTCTTCAGCTACCTCTTTCAGAACCGTGGGGTGTAGTCCATCTGTTCAGATCACTTATCTATTTTCAGACCTTTCAACTTCCCAAGCACCTTCTTAAAAAAAGCAACTACATTCACTTCTACCCCTGACACTCTCGAATTTCTGGCTTATTGCTAGTGTTTTCCACAATGAAGACTGACACAAAATACTTATTAAGTTTGTATGCCATTTCTTTGTTCCCCATTACTACATTTTCCAGTGGTCTGATATCCACTCTTGCCTCTTTTTTACTTTTTATATATCTGGAAAAACTTTTGGTATCCTCTTTGATATTATTGGCTAGGTTACCTTCATATTTCATCTTTTGAGTCTCTTTATGGTTGTTTTAGTTGCCTTTTGTTGTTTTTTAAAAGCTTCCCAATCCTCTACCTTCCAGCAACTACTTTAATATCAGCATCAAATCACTTGCAATAGTTGCCTGTTAAGGACACTTATTTTTCCCAATTATCACTCTGATATTGCCATTTGTTCTATTCAATAATTACATTCATGACATTGTTTCTGTTTTAATTATTGTCTTGCTTTTGTGATTGATTGATTTCCAATTATTATTCTGATATCAACATCAAAGTTTAAAGTAAGTTTATTATCAAATTACATACATGTCACCATATGCAACCTTGAGATTAATTTTCTTGTGGGCATTCTCAATAAATCCATATTAGAATAATAACCATAATGGAATCAATGAAAGGCTGCACCGACTTGGGCAAAAGACAAACTGCAAATACAAGAAAAAAAGAAATAATAATAAATAAATAAGCAATCAATATGGAGAACATGAGATGAAGAGTCCCTGAAAGTGAGTCCATCGGTTATGGGAACATTTCAATGATGGGGCAAGTGAAATTGAGTGAACTTATCCCCTTTGGTTCAAGAGCCTGTTGAGGGTAGTAACTGTTCCTGAACTTAGTGGCGTGAGTCCTGAGGCTCCTTCTTCCTGATGGCAGCAGTGAGAAGAGAGCATATAATGGGTGGTGTGGGTCCTTGATGACGGATGCTGCTTTCCTGTGACGATGCTTCGTGTAGATGTAATTAGCCTGGTAATGGCATGAATATAGCACTATAATTATATGGATATTGATTTTGATTGGCTTCCAGTGATTATTATTGTATTGGCTGATTCCCAATCAATAAGTCACTTGATACTGGTACTGGCATTGTGATTATTCAGGTATTATTATCTCTTTCATTATTCACATTAACATTAGTAGTGATCCACTGCAGTAATAACCCTGGTATTGCCATTGATCCTTTTTCAGTAATTACCAAAATATTGCCAATAGATCACTCACAGTAGTAACCCTGATACAGCCATAGGTGCACTTTCTTCCAGTTAATTCACATGATATCGACACTGATGCAGATTGGATTTTGAATACTAACATTCAAAAGAGTCCATGGTATCATTGATATTTACGCATCTTTGTAGGTGCTGATGCAACACAATAATGTCCCTGGTATTGCCATTTATATGCTTTCAGGTTTTGCCTGACAATGATCCACTTGCAAGCATTATCTGTCTTTGGAAATCATGCACTTGATATTGATATCGGGACTGATACATTAGTCTGTCTGATAACAGCATTGATGTACAGTACCTCAATTCATGCCCAGATGATGCTAATGGCACAACTAAAGTACAGAACGTGATAGTGACATTCATTCAGTTCCAATATTCACTCTGAATTTAATTTCAGTGTAGTTCAGTATAGGATCAGGTTTGTAATCACTGACATATTTCATAAAATTTGCTGTTTTATGGCAGCAGTACAGTGCAGTACATAAAATATACTATAAATTACAATATAAAATAAATAAGTAGTGCAAAAAGCAAGAACTGACATTGCCATTCTTCTAATATTTGTCCAGATACCACCACTGATACACTTCCTATAAATACCCAATTGATGGGGATATATTTACAATGTTGTTTGTTGAGTGCCGTCGAGTTGCCAGTAACTCATGGCGACCTTTTGGATAGTATAGTTGTCCAGAGGGTTTTCACGACAAGATGTAGATTGCCAGGCCTTTCTTCCACGTGGATACTGCTGCTGCCCAGGTTGGGACAGGGCTGGATTCGAACTTGGGGGCCATCCACCTCGAAGTCCCGTGCTGATAGCACTACACCGGCTGGTCCAAACTGATAATACAGAAATTAATGCACTGACATAGCTACAGGAAAAGGCCTGATATAATCATTGAAATTATTTTACCATGATATTGTGATTTTATGTATTCATAAATTACCTTGACATTAATTTGTTTACAATAATTTTGCTTGACAGTGGCATTGATACACCCCCAAGACACTCCCAACAATTAAGAAATCTGCTGATGCCACCAGAATTGAAAGTGAGGATGGCAGTTTGAAACTACAGGAAGATATCAATGGTCTGTTTAGGTGGCAAATAGAATTCAGTCTGGAGAAGTTTGGGGTAAATATGTGACAAGGGCAAACCAGGCAAAGTAATTGGTAAAATACTAAGAAGTGTAGAGGGATCTTGCAGTGCACGTCCATAGATTCCTGAAGGCAGCAGGCTGGCCTGGTGAGATAGTTAAGAAGGCACAGATGATTAAAGATGGATATTAAATGCTGCCTTTGTCAGAGATGTCCATGTCCTGTCAATAAGTATTTGTCTTTACCAACTGAACAAGTATAAGTGCAGGGATATTAGAATTGTACAAAATGGTAGTGAGGTCACCACACTATGGGAAAGGTGTGTGAACACTGGAGAGGGTGCAGAGGGGATTCACCAGGATGTTACCAGAGTCAGGGTTTCTAGTTAAGAGGAGAGACTGTTGAAACTGGGGGGGGCGGGGGGACCAGAGTCAGGGTTTCTAGTTAAGAGGAGAGACTGTTGAAACGGGGGGGGGGGGGAGGGAGGGGCTGCGAAGATAGACACGGGAGAGAGGATCAAACTGTTTGAAATTGAGAGGCTTGGACAGAGTAGACAGGAAGGGAGCTTACCATCAGCAGGGAGGCAGGGTGGCGAAATTAATAGAAGATTGCACAAGTGTTGAGGAAATTATCTCAGCTAATGAGTGGTGGTCATCTGGAACTGGCTGCCTGAAAGGATGGTGGTGGCAGAAACCTACCCCCGGAAAAGCCCATGAAGAGGCATAACCTGCAGGACTGCTCTGACTCATATCCTCCTGTGCTGTATGTTCATGTCATTCTCTCCAGTAATACCTCTGATATTGGTATTAACACAGCTGCAGTGTTAACCCTGAAGTTGACATTGATATAGCTCAAACAATTTCCTTGATATATACATCGATACACTTTCAATGATTATCATGTTGTCACTTTCTGAAATGTTGCCTGGGATTCCCAGTGCACTGATATGTTTCCAATAGTTACCTAATAATTTCCATTAAAGCACTCCCAGTAATACCTTTGATGTTATCACTAAAAACACATTCAGTAATTAACCTGATAATCTAATTGAGACATCTTTATTAACTGTACTGATGGTGATGCAGTTCCAATTGTTACACTAATTTTTGCATTGATGCTTTTCTCCTAATAATTACCTGGGTATGGACATTGGGGCACGTTCAATATCTACGCTCATATTAGAATTGATATCCCAATGATTGATATACTGTACTGACCTTGGATACCCCTCCAGTAATTATTCTGATATTATCCACTGGTGCATTTCCAATAATCACCCTGTCATTATCATTGGTACACGGCCAGTAAATAAGATGATACTGACATTGATATGCCCCCAGTAGTTATCCTGATATTGAAATTGATGCAGCTCCAAAAAGTACCCTAAAATTGGGGTTGCCATGCTTCCAATAATTATACTGAAATGTGTATACACTGATTAACCTGTTACACTTCCAATAATTAGCTGTGTACTGGCAACGATTAATGTGGCCATTGATAGACTTCTAATATTTATCCTCATGCTGCCAGTGTTTCTTGTTACAAATTCTGTAATTTATTCCACTGAGATAGGCAGTAATAGACATAATCATAACCATTGTTATTCTATAATCATCCAAATTATCGTTGGTAAATCGTATTGTTGTCGATTGTTAGAGCACTAACATGTCACCCCATGCATTCTCACAGCCCTCCGAAAGAAAGAAATTCATCTCATCCATGCATTAAATATGTGACTACTTATTTTAAACAGTAGATGCTTGTTCTAAATTCTCCTACAAGAGGAAATATCCTCTCCACATCCACCCCCGGGATACTAATACATGTCTAGTAAGTAACGTGATATTGGTATTGATTTCAATAATTTTCTGTTATATTTGGTATTGATACAGCTCCAGTAATAGTCTGGATATATTGCCTTTGATAGACTTCAAATTTCTCTGATGTTACTATATTTACACCTCTTATAATTGCCCTGATATTGGTATTGCTGTACCGATAGTACTGCTAATAGTTACCCTGATGTAGGCTGATGGTTGCCATTGACACATTTCAAATAATTATTGTGATATTGGTATTGATACCACCTGATAATAATCCAGGCACTGGCATTGACAGGTCTCCAGAAATTACCCTGATTCTTACCTCCAGAGAATATCCAGATATTGGAACTGATGCACCTCCTGTAATTATCCTGAAACTCAAAGTGATGTTCCACTAATAATTACTCGGACATTAACATCAATTTAGACCATAAGACAAAGGAGCAGAATTAGGCCATTCAGCCCATTGGGTCTGCTCTGCCTTTCCATCATGCCTGTTTTATTATCCCTCTCAACCTCATCCTCCTGCCTTCTCCCCGTAACCTTTGACACCCTGACTGATCAAGAATCTATCAACTTCCACTTTAAATATACTAGATGATTTGGCCTCCACAGGTGCCTGTAGCAATGAATTCCTATCCTTCTCAACCCCATTCTCCTGCCTTCTCCCTGCAACCTTTGACACCCTGACTGATCAAGAAATATAATATCTAATTTTCCCAACATAGACAATGATAGGGCTTCAATAATTACTTTTTTGTTGTCACTGAGATTTTTCAATTAATACCCTGATGCTGCCTTTAAGTCACTATTAATAATTGTACTCATATTGGCCGTGATGCAGCTTCAATAGATCCCAGTAATTACCCTGATGTGAACATTGTTACACTTCCAGTATCTATCCTTTTGGAATTGCTATCCCCAACAAGTCAACGAGTGTGGCTGCTGGTGCACTCACACACTTGTACTGCAACTGATCAGCTTTCATCCCCCATTCACCCCATTTTCATTACTTTCAGGCTCTGATTCTCCAATGGCCTGCCGTTTTCCATAGGCTATCAGTTATGCCCTACATGGTACCTAGCCATAAAGACCAGAATTATTCAGGTTCTAATTTTGGACTCTGTGAGTTAGTTAATTTCAGCCAGGACAGCAGTAGGAGTGTTATAATTGGACAGTCAACCTGAACTAAGAGGGAAGACAATCACTGGGGGTCTCGACCCTAATTAACATCCCATGAATCAGCTTAGATCTTGTGCATCAGTAGTGAATTCAGTAAGTTTGGCTTCCATGCTCATCCTTGCATCTATGTGATGGTCATTTCAATAAAGTGGCCAGGGTGTAGGGCTAGTAGATTGTGGACTGTCCATAGAATTGGTAATTCAGCATGATTTTAGCAGCCTAAGGCGAGGATGGAAGCATTTTGGAGAGTGCGGTGAAGTAGTCTGTGAAGTTGGCAGAAGTAGGAAATGTTAACCCAGCCACGTTAGCACAGGTTTATATTGTAAGTAATTTAGCAGTGTTAACTGCTTATAAGCAATGTTTTCTGTGTTCACTGTCGCTACCTATCTTAGTTGTTGATTCCAGGATTTTGGAAGTTGGATTCTGGTATCAATTCTGTATATATAACCTTTGACTCAAAGGCTCTGACTCAGGGTCCAGATGAAAACAGCAAGATGTCTATTGGAATTTAGTGAGATTATAAGCATTTTTCATTAACCTAGTGAAGGTATTTATTACAGCATTCTTTAACAAATCCATGTGTGTATTTGACCACAAATATTTTAGTCAAATCCATGAGTAGAATTAAGGGAGAAGCTGCTGGTACCTGACCACAGAACCATACTGATGCGTGCAGAGAAAATCCCTTGTTTCCAAAGATCTCACCTGATTGGAGAGTAGTGTTTAACATTTTTAGAAGGTGGAAGAGTACACTGTGCAAAAGGAGATACTTTACATTTTTCTTTGAATGTTTTAGATTCCCTGGTCACCGCTAGTATGGTTCAATAGCTGCCAAAGAGCAAACTGTTCATCATCAGTGTGTTTATTTTCTCCATCTTTATCTTGTGATTTGCTGATTTGGCAAAGAATTGTAATCCGTGTGAATGTATGCACAGAGCAGGAAATTTACCAGTGCAGAATGGTACATCTTTTATAAAACACTGATTTGACCATAATTGGAGTGTTGTGTCCTGTTCTAAATGCCACACTTCAGAAGTTACAACTTTGGAGGGAGAACAGAGGAGACTTACCCTAATCATTCCAGAAGGTAGTTATGTTGATGAAATCAAGAAACTGGTGTTCTCCTTGAATCAGAGGTTGTTGTGAGAGGATCGAATTGATTGATTTAAACTCATGGAGGGTATGGACAGAGTAAAAAGAGAGAAAGAAATTCTGTTCCTGTTAGTCAGGAATTAGGGGACACAAAATGAAGGCAATTGGAAAAAGAACCAAAATTGACGTAGGGAAAATCTTGTTTGCACAGAAAGTGATTGGACTCTGGAATGTATTACCTGGGGAATTAGTGGAGGCAGTCTTAATTGTAGCATTCAAAAGGAGCTGGATTAGTATATGAAGGGAAAGAATTTGCGGGGGGTGGGGAGGCTATGGGGAGAAGAACTAGCTGTTGCAGATTCAAAGGGCCAAATGACCTGTGTCCGTGCTGCAACCATTCTATAATCCTACATTCAACAGTGCTCAGAGGCTCTCGCACAAGTTGCCTTCTGAAGGTGTCACACATGCCGCACACTCTTCAAACTTTTGGTAATCCATTTTATGTTGATTAATGTATTTTACAGGTGGGATAGTTGGAGAAAAAGAGTGGGGCTACAAAATGAGCCACCCACTAAAGTTTGAAGAAAACAAAAGAGTATCCATTTAAGACCTTGTCAAATTTGAAATATTTTACTATTGTGTGTGTCTCCATAGAGTCAAATCTCAATTTAAGGTCAAACAGATTCTTTACTGAAACAAGTTTAGTACAGAAATACAATTCTTGTCTAAAAGTTGTGTTGAGTTTCACAAGTAACTAACCGAAGTATCGTACTTAAGGAAATAGTTTAATTGTGTTTCCTATTGTTAATTTGAAAAGTGGGCAAATAGTGTGTTGAATCTTTTGTTTTTAGAAGTTGTAAGTAGCTTTTTCCATATATCTAAGAAGATATGTATCATTCAGTTAGCTGCAGCATTTCACATGTATACCCTTCATTAATCACCAGCCTATAGTTTAGCAGCTATAATGTTCAAATATTTCAAAATTCCTGTTCCTTCCCACTCTGTAACAAATTGATACAGTGTATCTGGATTGACTGGTAGCTGTTACCCCTGCAGTATCTGTTGAACCTGTGTATCAGTGGAACAGTTTGCCAACAATATTTAAGGCTTCTGGAATTTCAATTTTGGATTCAACTTTCTTTTTAAGAAACCAATCAGCAGTTAGAAACCATAAATGTATATTGGAGTGGTAATGAATCTGCTCAAATATTAAATGAAGCTGACCTGTGGCTCATTTTCTTTTGTTACATCATGATCACATCTGGCTGAATAAGATCATACTGAAGTATTTCTTAACACCAAAGATCTGTTAGAAAGCTTTATTATGGAAGACAATGGGATTGGTTAGGGGTGGGATAGGGAGCTGCTTTTAGCCTATGAGCATTTGCAAGCTAGGTTGTACTGTGGCAACAAACAGCCCAGTCAGCTTATGTTCTACATTTCGGATGCTTTTAAACATTGAAGTAAAAGATTTTCTATTAGATCCACTGTTGAAATAATCCCATTTATTACCCTAATCTACAATATACTGTATCTTCATTGCATATTTTAGCCTGGTTGTTCCAAAAATGAATGAGCTTTGTCAGTAAAGCATAGAGACCTACTGCTTCCAGGTACTTAATACTTAACAGTTTTCAGACGAAAGTGTCTCTGTTTGTCAGTGTGAACCAGGACTTTTTGTTGGTCAGGTTGGTACAATAATGGACCCCCATGAACTGTAATTCTCTGCTTACAACATAAGCCTTCTATTCCCTGTAAACTCTCCCAGAAATTGGAAAAAAACTATTAAAAATAGACAAATCTATGAATAAAACGTGGTTTTGTTAACAGTTGTATTTATATTTGGCACACTTCATGGGCTAAATTTTAACTTTTGTACCAGAAGTTGAACATAGACACCCTACAAGTCTTAACAGGATTTTTCAGGATACCATCACACCACAGTGGAAACTTGAAGGAAGCCCTGAGGAGTGGGAATTTGGTTGTATCTTGCACACCTATTGGAGAGGGAAGGTAGATGATTTTCATCTGCAACACTTGCGTATCCTCTGTTCTGAAGGCGCAGGCCATGAGTTGAGGCAGATGTTTGTGATGATGTCCTATCCTCTGAGAACTTGAGTAGATATTCACTTTTCATGGATGAGCATAAACGCTGACTGTTGATAGAGGTGAGTTTGCCATGTGGGCAGAGTGATAGCCTGATGCTATTATCACCAAAAGCACACAGAGCCCGACATTCACACCCACACGTGTAGAGGTGTGCAAGTTGTTTACGTACAAGCACACACTTGCCAGCAGGGATGATGGGGTAGTGATCAGGATCAAGAACCCTGGGTACTTTCAGTTTCTCAGCTGTTGAGACTAACTGTAGTTCCCCTAATGCTGCTTTGGTTAGCATAATGATGAATGTAGATTTAATGCACTCCCTCATGAAGTCTCTGGTCCCATCTTTTGTATTCCATTGAGAGTGTTGTAATGGTAAATTAAACCCCATTATCAGAGAGCCATCTTTGAATGCAATGCAGGATGTCTGAGATGGGGCTAACATACTATTGCACAATTTCTCTGATGCTGCTGGAAGCCAAACTCACTGAATTGGACTAACTCTAATGATATACAGAGTCCTGACCAAGTTTAGTCTCTGAGAGACAGGTTGAATAATTGGGCCAGGGGTAACATCACGCATTTGGTTCCAATTTAAAATTTCCATTTTAAATCCTGTGTCACAATTATAAAAGAACCCAGCACACAGTAATTATACCCTTCCACAGCTGATGGTGCTGCTGTATTTTTGTTCGCTGGAAGGTGCAATTACCACTTGACAATTTCATCCTGAAGCATTGATACAGCTCCAGTGCAGTGTGGAGTGAGCTGCTATAGCTGTCAATTATTCACAGTTAATGTGTGATTAATGCCTTGATGACTTTTAATTGCCTTTATGCTTTTTATACTGGCTGAGAGCTTCATTTGAGCCACTCCTGCACTGGAATCAACATGTGTGAGGCACCTGAGCTGTTGTTCGTATGATACACATGCCGTCACTGATTAACTGGACTCTGAAAACTCGCACTCATTTCTTAATCTATTTCCTTGTGCTCAAGGAGAACAGCAGAATCCTTGTCACCAAACTGTTCTGAAGTCTGAACAAAGAAATTCCATTTTTACTGAAATTGACTAGTTAGATACAGATATTGACCAATTGGTAACCTTGTGAATGTTCAAATTCCTTATTTGCATAACCAATCACACTATGTAATACAGGTATTAATAGCCAATAGAATCTATCTGTTAAAGCTAATAATACTTCAGAATTAGTAAAGTAACTGACCAAAGGTAAGTGTCACCCTAGAATCCTTGATCTGCATCCTTATTTTGTCTTGGTATGCCAAATAGCAATGACTTTCTACTCTGCAAAGGGAAGCTATGCTCTTCAAAGAACTCTCTGTGTAGGCCTTCCTTGCTTTGGTTGACTGCACACGATCTGTAAACTATCTTTGCCTGGACATTATCTTAACCTTTGCCTTGCCACAACTTCCACATACACATAACCCAACTTCCAGTGTTACTTTTCTCTCCCATGCTTACAGCTTTACGTTAAAACCCAAACCTCATTTTCTTCCTATTTCCATGAGGCACTTGCTCTAGCCCCACAGCGACCATCTCCACATTGACCTACATGTCCAGCATCAAACCACCACAAAGACAGTTACAGCTTGTTCTTCCTGCTTTAATCAACAAACAACCGCAACCAGATCTCAGCTTTTGGAAACAACTGGGATTTTCCACTTGTT
Organism: Mobula birostris; assembly: GCF_030028105.1. Lineage (NCBI taxonomy): Eukaryota > Metazoa > Chordata > Chondrichthyes > Myliobatiformes > Myliobatidae > Mobula > Mobula birostris. The sequence goes on from NC_092402.1 coordinate 55,132,362, forward strand.
TGCCATTGAAGGTTGGCATAGGTTACAACGGGACATTGATTGAATGCAGAGCTGGGCTGAGAAGCGGCAGATGGAGTTCAACTTGGAGTAGTGTGAAGTGATTAACTTTAAAAGTTGAATTTGAAGGCAAAATACAGGGTTGATGGCAGGATTCCTGGCATTGTGGAGGAACAGTGGGATCTTGGGGTCCACGTCCATAGATCCCTCAAAGTTAGTGTGCAACTTGATAGGGTTGTTAAGGTGTATGGTGCATTGGTCTTCATTAGTCGGGGGTTTAAGTTCAAGATCAGTGAGGTAATGTTGCAGCTCTATAAAATTCTGGTTAGACCACACTTGGAGTATTCAGTTCTGGTCATCTCATTATAGGAAGGATGTGGAAATTTTGGAGAGGGTGCAGAGGAGATTTACCAGGATACTGCCTGGACTAGAGAGCATGTCTTATGGGGATAGACTGAGTGAGCTAGGGCTTTTCTCTCTGGAGTGAAGGAGGATGAGAGATGACTTGATAGAGTTCTGTACAAGATGATAAGAGGCATAGATCGAGTGCGTAGCCAGAGAGCAAGAGACTTTTTCACAGGGTGCAAATGGCTAATTTGTAGGGGAGGAGGGAGGCATAATTTTAAGGTGATTAGTAGAGGGGGAGATGTCAGAGGTAAGTTTTTTTACACAGAGAGTGTGGAATGCTCCGCCAAGGGTGGTAGTAGAAGCAGATACATTAGGGGCATTTTTAAAAGCTCCTACACAGGCACATGGATGATAGAAAAATAGAGGGCTATGTAGGAAGGGAGGGTTAGATTGATCTTGGAAGGTCAAAACTCGGCACAACATTGTAGGCCAAAAGGCGTGTAATGCTCTATGTTCTATGATGTTGGTATATTCAATGCAGTTTAATCGGCCTGAAGCTCTGTTTTGAAGGGGAGCTTCAGAGTTTGTTTGCAGCTCTGCCATTTCCTTCTTTCACCTATACCTGTGAATCACTATATAGTGATAATGGGATTGTCATCAAGGTCACAATGGTGCAGACGTTATTCACAATGTTCGTATGAATAAAGTAGGCAAGAGGAGTCATGATGTGGCAGCAGAAGATGTGAAGGGAAGGAACGCTTGCACACCACATGAGAAAGTTAGGTTATCTACCAGTCCACTCTTGTTCAATGTTCAAGTTCAAGTTTAATTGTCACTCAACCATACCCATGAATACAGCCAAACAAAACAGTGTTCCTCTGGGGCTAAGGTGCAAAATACTGCACCAACAGTCACACAGAGTACACAACACATATAGCACATAGAGTGTATGATAGCAGAAAAACATAGTTTAAAAAAATTAAAAATATAATATAACCCAATTCCCTGTGTGTCATAGCCCTGTGGATTGATGGTGCATGGACGTTGTCCTGGAGCCCCATGTTTCTGCAAGAACGGTCCACAGCAGTTCCTCATATCGCACAGTCCAGCTGCAGATGAACACAATCCAGCTTGTCTGCCACCGAGCAAACCTTGGAGGGCAGCCTCCGACCCAGCATGGAATCCAGCGGCGCACGACCAGATCTAGCATCTGCTTTCTTGGTAACTGCAACAGGCAACTAACTCAGAGGCATGAATGAGGCCTGGCCCACACCACAACCAAGGCCATGCAGCTCCTCCAATAAACCAGTGAACATATGGCAACTTGCACTTATTAAAACAGAAAACAGTGAAAACACTTGACAAGTCAGGCGGTATCTATGAAGAGGTAACAGTTCAATTCCAGCTAGGATATTCATTTAGAAAGTGCAACATCACAGAAATTTAAAAGGTAATTTACTGTAGGTAAAGGAACTTCAAAAAGCATATTCATTTTGTACTTAAAAACCTTTAGAAGCAAAGTACCAGCACAATATGACAAGCCCAATATGACCCATGGACAGAATGTGGTGCAATTTCTTTTTCGAAAGACAATTTGCACAATTAAAATCTTAGGAAGAATACATGCTAACTGATGTTTGTGTCAGTTAATACATTAATGCTGTTTATTAATACCCTTAAAACTATTTTAATTTTCTTACTGTGCAAACTATTATGAACAAAACATTAGAAAGAGAACATTTGTGGTGTTTGGCTCACTGGTCTTCACCAGTCAAGGCATTTGGGGTAGAAGCTGTGATATGTTGCAGTTTTACACTATGTTAGTGAGGCCACACCTGGAGTATTGTGGACAAGTTCTGGATTTCTGTGAAAGAAGAGTATCTTGCTATTCCTAGGAAAGCAATGAAAATTTTGCTGCAGTTTTCGACTTCTGTTATGTGTGAGCAAGCTTTTTTTTTGTTTACAAGCATCAAGAGCAAGGATAGAAATTATCTCATTTCAGTTGAAATTTATTATGTTTGCTTTATGAGTTTTTAAAATTTATTAAAGGGAAAGAAAGATTAATTTCAGGAAATTGAGCTTTTCAAGAAAGGTTGGCTAAAACTTCATTCTCTATTCAAAAGAACATTGACAATTATTTTTGGATTATTATATCTACAGCTTACTGATCACACTAACGTGCCGTGAACTGTAGATATAATAATTATTATGCAGGAGTTCCCTGAGACCTGAAAGTTATTTCAAGGGTTCCTCCGGGGCAAGAAGTTTGAGAAAGGCTGTACAGTTTTGGTTATCCAGTTATATGAAATGTATCATCAAGCTGGAAAGGGTACGGAAAGGATTTATGAGGACGTTGCCAGGATTTGAGGGATTGAGTTATGGATAGAGGTTGGACAGGCTTGGACTTTATTACTTGGAGTGTAGGAGACTGGGGAGTGGGGGCGGGTGACCTTATAGAGGTGTGTAAATCTAATGAGACATAGAATAGATAGGGTGAATGTACACAGTCTTTTCCCTAGGATTAGGGAATCAAAAACTAGAAGGCAAAAAACTTGAGTTGAGGGGGGAGAGATTTAAAAACCACCTGAGGAGCAATGTCTTCATGCTGAGGTTGGGGTGGGGGGGGGGCGGGTATATGGAACAAGCTGCCAGAGGAAGTGGTGAACCAAGTACAATAAGCAACATTTAAAAGACACTTAGACAAGTTCTTCTATAGGAAAGGTTTAGAGGGAAATGGGCCAAAGGCAGGCAAATGGGACAAACTTGGATGGTATCTTGGTCAGCATGGACAAGTTGGGCCGAAAGGCCTGTATCCATGTTGTAATACCCTATGATTCTAAGGACATTTAACCACCCATTTTTATATACACTTCCAAGAAGAATAAAATTGGCTAATATTATCAAAACCCACATCTTAAGACAGGGTTTTGATCTCAGCCCCCTGAGGATTTCGTTATTCAATTGAGCTTTACCTCCACAACGTAAGCCAGCAAAATGTTGCAGTTTAATGTCTTGTATCAGCAGTCGTGGGTAAATTCATTGCATGGTGCATTCAGCCAGAAAAACTGGGAAGTCATATGTGCACTAAATGGCTAATCACATCTGGGCAAATATAATGGCAATTACACCATGTCTGTGTAGTAATGGAAGAAAATTAGATGAGATTCTTCTACCTTGAATGGTAACTGCTGGCATGCACAAAAGAAGTTACCTGAGGATGGCCCCTCTCTATTCTCTCAGTCTGATAGGTCATTGACATTCATTGCATAGTATTCCGCATAAGGACTACCCATTTCAGTGGGCACTGGAGGATGCCAGTCAATGGAATCAGTGCCATTAGAAGTTAGTGTAGGGAGACTCCACCTTCTAATCACTCTCTGGTAGCCATTCCTCCACATAATTTGTGCTGATGTTCAAAAGATGCTTGTAAATATTCAAGCCTTACAATTTGCGTTTATGACATCCTGGATACTTGTTCTCAAATGTACATTTTGGTGCATTATCTTTGCTAATGATTACTGTTGTCATAATAATAGCTCCTTTGCACCCTCAGCACGTTATTCTGCAAAATACTGATGGCAATGAGCATCGGCCGCTGCAAAGCACGCTTGTGTTTTCTTTCCTGTGCAATGCATATTTCAGTTCCTAAGTATAATAAACTAAAGATTAAAACTCTTGTCAGTGTTTTATTGATACATTGTGATGAGTCTTAATCTGACTGACGGTGTTTAAAAGCTGTTATGGATTCTGTTTCCAGCGCACTGTTCCTGGTCAGAGAGTCACGACCTGAGACCACTTTTTAACAAAATACTCTTCTGATGTCTCTTTGTGGTTTTCTGATGCTTATACAATGCATTAACTAGCAAAATTGGCTTCAAGATCGGCACAACATTATGGGCTGAATGGCCTGTCCAGGGCTGTACTGTTTTATATTCTATGTTCAAAGTTCAAGGTCAATTTATTATCTAAGTATGTGTATGACACTACACATATACTATCCTGAGATTAAATTTCTTGCAGGCATTCACAGAAGAACAAAGAAATACAATAGAATCAATAAAAAAAACTACACATAAAGACTGACAATGTGCAAAAGAAGACCAACAGTGCAAATAAAAAAACAAATAATAATATTGATAAATAAGTAAATAAATAATGCTGAGAACATGAGTTGTAGAGTCCTTGAGCGTGAGTCCATAGGTTGTGGAATCAGTTCAGTGTTAAGGTGAGTGAACATTACCACCAGCAATTCTCCCTTACCATTCTCTGCTCAGAGGCCATGTCCTACCCTTTTCCATCACTGACATAGAGCATTTACTGATGAGCACAGCCTCTTGCGGATTTTTTCAGTGGCTCCTGAAATGATCACTGTAATTCTGACGGAAAGCTCAGATACACCGTTGATGGAGCCTTTTCCACTAGGTGTTCCATCCATGTTTTCATTTCTGCTTCTGAATTTGTCATTAACCAAAAAAATGCACTGCATCTGGAATCCTTTCTACAGCTGTACACTTGTAAAAACCAAGGTGAACTCTCCCCTCCATTTATATCGCTGATAATTGTCCCTCATCTTCCTTTAACTTTTCTTTCATATTTGGACTCAAAGTATTATTTACTATTGCTTTTCACATTCTTTGTCAATCTTTCTTGACATTTTCTGTCTTTTTCATCTTCATTATAGTTTTCAAATTAACTTTTTGTTTGTGTTATTACCCTATATTAATCATCTCCCACATTATTCATTAATATTATTAATTCTCACAAAGACTTTTCCAGTTGCATTGTTATACAACACAAGACCATTGTGTCCATCCTGCTCTTTGAAAGAACCATTCAGTTATGTTTTTGATGTTATTATATGACTATCCCATTCTCCAGTTGTAGAATCATAAAAAGGTTACAGTCATTCAATCCACTGTATCAATAAAAACTCACTGCTTTCTTCCCATCCTTCCAGGTCCTCCATAGCCTTGAAATTTTATTCTTCGCTGTGTATTTATCTAATTCCCTCTTGAAGGCTGTAATGGAATAGCTTCCACCACAATACTCCAGTTGGGGGCTAGATCCATGATTTATAAAAGTTCAGCATACTCTACACTGCACTGATAAAGCTCAAAGCTATGTGTGCTTTATTAACCACCTCAGTTTTCTCTGCTACCCTCAATGATTTGAGCACTTATTCCACAAGATCCTTCTGCTCTTGCACCCATTATTCTACATTACCTCTCCTCATCCTTCTGACCAAAGGGTATCACCTCTTATTTTTCCACATTAAACTTCCGGTTCCACATGTCTGCTCATTTCACCAGCTTCTCAGTATCTTGCTGCAATCTGTTCATTACCCACCTCGCAATCCATAGTATTGTCAAGTTTTATGACATCTGAAAATTTACAAATTGTGTCTGGCACCTCAAAGACTTAATATAGGCTAAAACGAGCAATGGACTCAACACTGATCCCCAGGGAACACCACTCCAGACCAGGAAACCACCATGCACCATGACCTCTGTTGTCTGTTGCTTGCCAGCTTTATATTCATGCTATCTGTGACTCTTTTACTCCATACATCAACTTTGTTGAGAAGCACCTTAAGAAAAACCTTCTGGAACTCCCTGTAACCATTGACCTCATTAACTCAACAATTCTACCAAGTTGGTTAAACACAATTGTCAAATCAGTGCTGGCTTGCCTTAATTAATCCATTTTCCTCTAGGTGATGTAATAGGCTCTTCAGGCTTGCGCGGAGCGCCGGTGAGTGTTGGGTTCTGAGGTTTTTAGAGCACCTGAATTGGTTAATTCCTGCGGAGCATGAAGAAAGCTCACCTCTGTCCCAGGATACTGGCGAACTTTACCGCTGTACCACTGAGAGCATACTCAGCAACTGCATCTCAGTGTGGTATGGTAATTGTCCCGTATCGGACCGCAAAGCACTCCAGCGTGTGGTGAAAACTGCCCAGCAGATTATCGTCACCCAATTGCCCACCGTTGAGAACATCTACCATAAACGCTGCCTGGGCAGGTCGAAAAGCATTATCAGGGATGCATCTCACCCTAACCATGGACTTTTTACTCTCCTCCCATCCGTTAGGCACTACAGGAGCCTCTGGTCCCGCACCAGCAGGCACAGGAAGAGCTTCTTCTCTTAGGCTGTGACACTGCTGAACCTCTCATCACAGCGCTAAGCAGTATTGCATCTGTGTTGTACTGTCTCAGTACTTCTATATTTGTGTGCTGTAGCACTTTTTATTTGCAGTTGTTTTGTAAATAACACTATTCTTTGCATTTCTGGTCAGATGCTAAATGCATTTTATTGGCTTTGTATCTGTACTCGGCACAATGACAATAAAGCTGAATCTAATCTAATCTAATGAGAGTTTTTAATCTTTTAGAGTTACTTGTGTTTTCTGCAAGCGACTCGCTCTTTGTAAAGTGGTCTCCTGATACTTTCTGTTTAAGCTTGTTATGTTTATTTTGATAGGCTCAGGGATTCTTGTATTATTTAAGTGGATGCCTGATTAGCGCTAATCAGGGGGTCCTAGTTTTGAGAATGTTATGTCTCACGGTGTCACTCGGCTGAGCCACTGATGTTCTGTTAAAATTCGTATGAATAAACTCTGGTCACTGTCTCTGCATTGGAGTCTGTCTTTCCTCTACACTTGGGTTCTCACATTGCCGATGCACATCGTGACAGGTGATGATCAACTCTGTCCCAGATCAATGGTTCTATAATCTTTCCCACCGTTGAGGATAAACTGCTTAGCCTGTAGTTTCTGGATTTATTCTAACTCCTGTTTTTGAACAAGGGAATAACAATTTACCCCTCTCCAGTCCTCTGGCACCAACCCTGTATCCAAAAGGCATTGGAACATCAATTCAGTACCCTATGTTTTTCTCCCGTACTTCCCTCAACTCCTAGGATACATCCCATCTAATTCTGGTGATTTATCCATCCCAAGTTCAGACAACTTTTCTAATACCTCTGTGGTGTAAAATTTCAACATATTCTGTGTCTCAACTATCCCCTTCTTCACTATTACTTTGGAACCTCACTCTTACTTGGTGAAAATGGATTCAAAGTACTCAGATGATATCTCAACAGTGACTTTAGCATCCATGTGGAAGTTCCCATCTTTTTCCACTTCTCCATCTACTACCCTTCTATTACAGAAACTTTCTGGATTTCCATTTATGTCAGCTGATAATCTTTTCTTTATTCTTCTTAAATTCTTGCTTCCCTTCTGATTCTTTAGTGACCAGCCCAATTCTCGCTGGTGTCTACAACCCTGGCACTAGTCATAAGCAGCCTTTTATTGCATTATCTTCCTCTGTATATCTTTAGTCTTCCAGAAAGCTCTGAATTTGTTCTTCCTGTGCCCTTCGTGGGAGTGTGCCCTGACTGTCCCTGAACAATCTTTCCCTTTATGGCAGTCTATTTGGCTACTGTTTGGTCTCTCAACTTTTGGTTCCAGTTTCCCTGGGCTCGATCCATCCTCATCCCTTAAACTGGCCTTCCTCCAGTTCATTTTTACTAGTTTCATGATATTATTTTAACCAGTTACATATGTACAACTCCAACCTCACACTAATTGACTTGCATCCCCTTGCTTCATATACGTTCTGTTTTATTCTCTCTTTCTGTATGTTGGAATGTAGATAAATAATGAAACAGACAAACTGAAGCAAGAAACTGAAAAGGTATATGGAAATTAAAATGCTGTTTAGCAAATGTGAGAATGTGAAGGACTTGGTCATCAATGGAGGTTTCCACTTGAGGTCACACCTTTTACCGGCAGACTGATCAGATACTAAGATGCATTTAGTCAATAGTTTCACTGTAATTCAGATGAAAATCTGTACCTGTAAAGGTTCCAAGAGGAATAGATTTAGAACAGTGTGCTGCTTGATAGGTCCCTCCTGCACAAGGAGACTGATGAAGTGGAACTGGAGCGGAACAAAGATAGTGGTGGGACATTAGAGGGTCTGGCATTCAAACTGCATTTCTTTTTATTGGAGCCTGGCTTTGATCCATGGGTATGTAATCGAAGCAGGCGTACTGAGTCTGTCTGGACTCAGTAAGCCTGTTCCACAGCACTGGAACACATACGGGAAACGTTATTCGTCATTAGGCACCCTCTCATCAAGATCCTGGGTGAAACTACTGACCAGAAACTCAACCTGACCAGCCCCAGGGATAGCTGTGAGTGGCTCACCTCCTGACACCTCAAGGCCTTTCCACCCATCTACAAGGCACAAGTCAGGAGTGTGGTGGAGCATTCCCCATTTGCCTGGGTGAGTGTGGCTCCAACATCCCTCAAGACGCTTGACACCATCCAGAAAAAGCAGCAACCAGTCATCACCCTAAACACTTCCTCCCTCCACAGTGGCTGCAGTGTTTTCCGTCTACAACACGCACTGCAGTTACTCACCCAGGCTACTCTGACAGCACCTCCCAGAACTGCAACTTCTACCATCATTCTCTTGCAAGTCACATACCATGCTGAGTTGGGAACATATCATCATTTCACTGTCACTGGATCTAAGCCCTGGAGTTCCCTCCTCAGCAGCACCATGGGAGCACCTTCACCAGAAGAACTGCTTCAGCTTGAGAAGGCAGCTAGCTCACCCCACCTTCACAAGGGGCAGTTACAATGAGCAATAAATACTGGCATTGACAATGGCACCCACATCCTGAAAGGTGAGAAACTTGTCACCCACATTGAGATAATGTTCCTTGATATACAAGTAAATAATAGATCTGGACTATTAACTTGCTCTGGTTCCCGAGCCCCACGTATGTTTGATTGTCCTCTATATACTTGATGTTTATTGTGCTCAGCAGCAATATTTGAAGGAATCATAAATTCTTGGTTATGAGTTAAAGATGCTGGCCACAGATGGGAGGTGATTTCTCAGGCAAATTTGAAGGTGTATTGTATTAGAAAATATTATAAATTGTTTAAGAAGCAGGAGAAGGCAGATTTCCCCTTTGTGTTTGCTCCACCATTCAATGTGGTCAGCAACACTTTCCTGCATTAAAACCAGAACCCTTGAGCAAGCTTGGTGACTGAGCCCTCCACAGCCCTCCTTGGGCTGCGAATTGTGCAGATTCAGCATTCTCTAAGTGAAGGCATATCTTCCCCTCTCAGTTCCAAATAGCTGACCCCTTATTATGAGACTGTGACACCCCAGCTAGGAGAGGTAACAAATTTGCAACAATCCTGTCAAGCTCTGTAAGAATCTTCAATGCTTTATCTCCTCTCATTCTACTAAATTCTGCAGCCTGCAGCCTCGCTCTGCTTAATCTCTCCTCGTACGACAAACCCATCATCGCTGGCGAAACTGCGCTGCACTCTCTCTATCACAGGTGTACCTGGACCAGACTTGTAAATATTATTCCAGAGTTCGCTGCCAGTGGAACAAGATACCTGTACTCTTGTACACACAAATCCTCTTGCATGATAGCCAGCATTGCATTTGTATTCCAAATTGCTTTCTGTATCTGTAAATCAACTCTACATAAGGAAACCCTAATCCCTCTGGACACCAATCTGTCACTGTAAAAAAAAGTACTCTGCTTTTCCATTTTTCTGCTAATGCTGAGCACCTCACATTTTTCTGCATTATATTCCCTCTGCTACGTCCTTGTCCATAATTCCATAAACCCCCCTGTACCCTCCTCACAACACACACACTACCTCGCTCTCGCTTCCGTCATCTTCTCATTGACATGGAGTGTGAATTGCAAAGCTACCAGCACTGATCCTTGTGGCATCCATTGTTCACAACCTCCCAGCGCAAAAGCCACTGGTTCATTCCTGGTGTCATTTATCCGTGACTCAATCCATGCCTATGCAGTATCACCTGCTGTAATTTAGTAGAAGTTGGTGTTGGTCATTTCAAATCACTAGGGAATGTTTTATTTATTTATTTTTATTTAGAGATACAACACGGTAACAGGCCCTTCGAGCCCAACGAGCCCATTCAACCCAGTTACACCCACGTGTCCAATTAACCTACTAACCCGTATGTCTTCAGAATGTGGCAGCAAACTAGAGCACCCGGAGGAAACACAGGTGGTCACAGGGAGAACGTACAAACTCCTTGCAGACAGTACCAGGAAATGAACCCGGGTCACTGGCACTGTAATAGTGCTACACTACCTGCTATGGTACTGTTCATTACTCAGACAACACTGATCGCATTAGCTTCACTCTTCTCTGTGGAATATTCAGTGCTTTGCAGTGCGTGGTGACAAATTGATGAGAGGTACAACCTCAGACCACCCTTGGGATGAATTGTGCAGTGATGTTCAGGAAATTTTTGGGAAAAACAAATTTGCTTAAACATGCTGAAGATCCATGACCGTGATGAAGATTTCAAAAGGAAGATCGCAGTCACCATTACATTTAGCATACACAGGAAGGAACCAAACAAAATGCACAAGTAACAGCTGGTGACTAATGGTGTTCTGCATGGGTTGATGTTGGGACCGCTTCTTTTCGCACAATATGTCAATGATTTAGATGAAGGAATTGATGGCTTTGCGGCCAAGTTTGCTGACAATATGAAGATAGTTGGAGAGGCAGGTAGTGTTGAAGAAGCAGGGAGGCTACAGAAGGATTTGGGCAGATTAGGAGAGATGGAATATAGTGTAGGGAGGTGTATGGTCATGCTCTTTGGTAGAAGGAATAAAGGTGTACACTATTTTCTAAGTGGGGAAAAAAATTCAGAAATCAGAGGTGCAAAGGGATTTGGGAGTCCTTGTGCAGGATTCCCCAAAGGTTAACTTGCAGCTTGAGTGAGCGTAAGGAAGGTAAATGCAGTGTTAGTGTTCATTTCAAAAGGACTAGAATATAAAAGCAACAATGCAATGCCGAGGCTTTGTAAGGCACTGGTTAGGCTATATTTGGAGTATTGTGAGCAATTTTTGGCCTCTTATGTAAGAAAAGATGTTCTGGCATTGGAGAGGGGCCGGGAGAGGTTCAAGAAAATGATCCCAGGAATGAAAGGGTTAACATATGTGGAGCATTTGATGGCTCTGGGCATGTACTCAGTGGAGTTTAGAAGAATGAAGGGGAATATTGAAAGGCCTATATAGAATGGACATGGAGAGGATGTTTTATAGTCATAGTCATAGTTATAGTCATAGTCATAGTCATACTTTATTGATCCGGGGGGAAATTGGTTTTTGTTACAGTTGCACCATAAATAATAAATAGTAATGAAACCATAAATAGTTAAATAGTAATATGTAAATTATGCCAGGAGATAAGTCCAGGACCAGCCTATTGGCTCAGGGTGTCTGACCCTCCAAGGGAGGAGTTGTAAAGTTTGATGACCACAGGCAGGAATGACTTCCTATGACGCTCTGTGTTGTATCTCGGTGGAATGAGTCTCTGGCTGAATGTACTCCTGTGCCCACCCAGTACATTATGTAGTGGATGGGAGACATTGTCCAAGATGGCATGCAACTTAGACAGCATCCTCTTTTCAGACACCACTGTGAGAGAGTCCAGTTCCATCCCCACAACATCACTGGCCTTACGAATGAGTTTGTTGATTCTGTTGGTGTCTGCTACCCTCAGCCTGCTGCCCCAGCACACAACAGCAAACATGATAGCACTGGCCACCACAGACTCGTAGAACATCCTCAGCATTGTCCGGCAGATGTTAAAGGACCTCAGTCTCCTCAGGAAATAGAGACGGCTCTGACCCTTCTTGTAGACAGCCTCAGTGTTCTTTGACCAGTCCAGTTTATTGTCAATTCGTATTCCCAGGTATTTGTAATCCTCCACCATGTCCACACTGACCCCCTGGATGGAAACAGGGGTCACCGGTACCTTAGCTCTCCTCAGGTCTACCACCAGCTCCTTAGTCTTTTTCACATTAAGCTGCAGATAATTCAATACTGGAAGAGTCTCAGAACAGAGGGCACAGCCTTAAAACAGAAGGATGTCCCTTTAGAACAGTGAGGAGGAAGAACAGAGGGTGGTGAATCTGTGGAATTCATTGCCACAAACACCTGTGGCAGCCAAGTCTTTGGGTATATTTAGAGCGGAGGTTGATAGGTTCTTGATTAGTAAGATGGCAAAGATTATGGGGAGAAGATAGGAGATTTGGGGTGAAAGGGATAATAAATCAACCATAATGAAATAGTGGAGCTGATTCAAGGGGCTAAATGGCCTAATTCTGCTCTTATGTCTTTTGGTCTTAACAGCCTCATTCAGAGAATGCCTTTATACAAAGGAACCAGAAAATTGTTGGAAGACTACATTCTACTTGGTATGACTAGATGCAAACTTGACTTGACCCATCATCAAGGGAGATTAATTGGGGAGAATAAAAATAGAATTTGCATCATAGCGAGATACAGCACAGAAACTGGTCTTTCGGCCCACTGAGTCCATGCCAACTGCTGAACGCCCTTTAATCTAATCCTACCCTAATCCATTTTATTCTCCCCTCATTCTCATCAAGTCCTCCCATTTTCTACCACTCTCCTACTCACTGGAGGGGAGGGCTTTATTTGTGATGGACTGGCCGTATCCACTACTTTTTACAGGATTTTCTGTTCAAGGGCATTGGTGTTTCCAGGCTGTGATGCAGCCAGTCAATATACTCTCCACCACTCCTCTATAGGAGTCTGTTAAAGTTATAGATGTCATGCCGAATCTTCATAAACTCCTAAGGAAGAAGCAGTGCTGCCGTGCTTTCTTCATAGTTGCACTTATGTGCTGTGCCCAGGATAGGTCCACTGAAGTGATTCTCTGAGGAATTTAAATTTTCTGACTCTTTCCACCTGTGATTCCCTGATGAGAACTGGCTCATGGATCTTCAGTTACCTCCTCCTGAAACCAATAATCAACTCCTTGGTCTTGTTGACATTTTCGATCTCCTTCCTATATGCTGATTTGTCATGAACCTTGATTCGGCCAATGACTGTGGTGTCATCAGCAAACTTGAATACGGCATTGGAGCTGTGCTTAGCCTCACACAGTCATAAGTATAAAGTGAGTAGAGCAGAGGGCTAAACACACAGCCTTTGTATCTGTACTGATGGAGATCGTGGAGAAGACGTTGCTAATCTGAACTGACTGGGGTCTGCAAGGGAGGAAATCGAGGATCCAATTGCACAAGGAGGTATTGAGGCCAAGGTCTTGAAGCTTACTGATCAAATTTGAGGAGATGATAGTATTGAATGCTGAGCTGTAGTCAATGAAGAGTATCCTGATGTATGTATCTTCACTGTCCAGATGTTCCAGGGTTGAGTAAGGTGCCAATGAAATAGCATCTGTTGTTGACCTGTTGTGCTCCAAATCAGAGCAGATCCAAGTTGCTTCTCAGGCAGGAGTTGATATGTTTCATCACCAACCTCTCAAAGCACTTCATCACTGTGGATGTAAGTGCTACTGGGCAATAGTCATTGAAGCTGGTTACCTCATTCTTCCTAGGCACTGGTATAATTGAAGCCTGCTTGAAGCAGGTGGGTACCTCAGACTGCAGAAGTGAGAGGTTAAAGATCTCAGTGAGCACTTTTTCAGCACAGATCTTTGGTACTTGGCCAGGTATCCCATCTGAGGGCTTTCTTTGCTTCACCCTCCTGAAGGATGCTCTCACGTTGGCCTCAGAGTCTGAAATCACTAGATTGTTGGGGGATATGGGAACTCATGATGGTTCCTCCAAGTTTTGATGGTCAAAGCGAGCATAGAAGGCATTGAGCTCATATATCTAAATTAAGACCACTAGTGTACACAGTGGACAATACAGGATTCAACAATGTAATGAGCAGGACCATAACCAACCTCAGGGGTTACGGGCGGTGCTGAGGACAGAACCTCACCTTTCTGTGCGCTTTGCAGCCTGCAGGACTCAGTATTAAATTCTTCGACTTCAGCTAGCTCACTTTCTCAGTGTGAGAATTGGTCAGTTCTGCTGTCAGCTCTCCAACTGGAACATTAACTCAGTGTTTCTGGTCTGCCGAATATTTACCACAGCTTTGACCAGCATTTCACTGCTCTCACATTTTCCCTTTATTTGCATTTTCTCTCTCTCTCTCTAACTTCCCTCATTAATCTATCATCCATCTATCCATAGTCTATCACCATGGCAAACCTGACCTCACCCTATCAGAGACATTCCCTGTGCCCTACCAATCCCTCCTCGTCATCTCTGCAACACAAAACTCACTTGTTTTTCTGTCCTCCTCAGTTCCAGAAGATTCATCAATCTCAAACATTCACTCTGCTTCTTTCTCCACAGGTGCTGCCTGACCTGCTGAGAGTTTCCAGCATTTTCTGTTTTTATTCCAGGCATCTATGCATTGAACAGATACAGCGTAAGGAAAGGTGTTGTTCATGTCCTCACACAGAACTCTGCATGGATGGAGATGGAGAAGACCATAGTGGGTGTGGATCAAGCAGCCAATTCCCTCTGTCAGGTTGTGCCAAAGATCAACCCAGAGGGTGCTAATCAACAGAACACATCATTGGCACTGGTCGAACTGATTGGTGCCTCTCATAGAGTCTCAGAGTCATACAGCATGGAAGCAGGCTCCTTGGCCCAACTTGTCCGTTCTGACCAAGTTTTCCATCTAAGCTAGTGCCTTCTACCTATGCTTGGCCCATATCCATCAGCACCTTTCCTATCCACGTACATATTGAAATGTCATAAAGTCACAGAGCCATACAACATGGAAACAGACCCTTTGGCCCAAGAGGTCCATGCTGACCTGCTAGTCCCAGTTGTCCGTGTTCAGCCCATAGTTGTCCAAGTCCCTCCCCTCCATGTACCTAGCCAAATGCCTTTTAAATGTTGCCGTTGTACCTCACTCAACCACTTCCCCTGGCAGCTCATTCCAGGTACTCACTACCCTCTGTGTAAAGGAGTTACCTCTCAGGTCTCTTTTAAATCTTTTCCCTCTCATCTTGTATCTGTGCCCTCAACCTTATGACCAACCATCTTATCCATACCCCTCATGATTTTACAAATTTTCATAAGGTCACCCTTCATTCTCCTATGCTCCAAAGAATAAAGATCCAGTGTGAGCAACCTCAGAATCTCTGCTCCAGGTAGCTCCTTGTAGATCTCTCCTGTGTACTCTCCAGACTGACAGTGTTTTCCCTCTGAAACACTGTCCCATATTTTGGCTGCAAAGATGTACACAATGCTTCAGGTGTGGCCTCACAAACACTTTATATAAATGTGACATTTTATATGTTGTTATTTGAAAGATTCTGGGACTGGGCAAGTTGATTGTGGATTTCCTTGCTTTTTGGGACATCCCAAGTGATGAAGAGGTGTACAGTAGGGATGTCTGACTACACACAGATCCTGGGGGTAAGTTTGGTGACTGGGAGATATCCATCCCATGACACAGGGCACTCATTGTCCTGCTGCCTAGGAGCAGGGATCTCGAATTCTTGTCCAACTGGAGTCTGGACTCTCTCCTCAGCACAGTTTACAAGATCTTTGGCCTGGGCCATGGTCACCGGTCTTCTTACTGGCCCACGTGATCCACACCGACCAGTCCCACATGGTCCCAGTCCAGTCCATTCAGGACAGCTCCACCTACTCCGGAACCTAGTTCACTTTGAATAGAAGGAAACCAATGAGTTTTAAGTAGGGAAGAGGCAACCATTTCCTGTAATAAGTAGGCCACAGGCTCAGAATGGTTGGCTCTGTTACCAGACAGAGTATCAGGAGGCACATTCAAACCCACTGGAAGTGCAGTCGTCAGCCAGCAGCTCCACACATAGAAGGGGGAGGCACAGAACACAAAGACCTCACAAGCAGTGCCAGCTACGACCAAAACTCAACAGCTATCTCACCTCATTTTTCATTTCTATGCTGGCAGGAGGGCTGATGACTGTAAATCACCATTCATCTTCACACTGGCCTTAATCAACAACATACGGGAATTGGGGTGAGGGTGGAGAGATGGAGATGGGGTAGAAATGGGGATAGGTGTGTGGATGAATTTCAGGGTGGAGACAGCATTGGGGATAGTGATAGGAATGGGAATGGGGATGGACATGGGATATAGATAGAGAAGAATATGGGGTAGAGATAGGGATGGAATGTAGATGAGTTAGGAATAGTGTGGATGGGGATGGGGATGGTGTGTAGTTGGGGTTGGGAAGAGTGTGGATGATGTGTAGATGGGGATGAGGATGGTGTGTCGATGGGGTTGGGAATAGTGTGGATGAGGATGGTGTGTAGATGGGATTGGGAATAGTGTGGAAGTGGATGGTATGTAGATGGGGTTGGGAATAGTGTGGATGGGGATGAGGATGGTGTGTCAATGGGGTTGGGAATAGTGTGGATGGGGATGAGGATGGTGTGTAGATGGGGTTGGGAAGTGTGGATGGTGTGTAGATGGGGTTGGGAATAGTGTGGATGGGGATGAGGATGGTGTGTCAATGGGGTTGGGAATAGTGTGGATGGGGATGAGGATGGTGTGTAGATGGGGTTGGGAATAGTGTGGATGGGGATGAGGATGGTGTGTCGATGGGGTTGGGAATAGTGTGGATGGGGATGAGGATGGTGTGTCAATGGGGTTGGGAATAGTGTGGATGGGGATGAGGATGGTGTGTAGATGGGGTTGGGAAGTGTGGATGGTGTGTAGATGGGGTTGGGAATAGTGTGGATGGGGATGAGGATGGTGTGTAGATGGGGTTGGGAATAGTGTGGATGGGGATGAGGATGGTGTGTCGATGGGGTTGGGAATAGTGTGGATGGGGATGAGGATGGTGTGTCAATGGGGTTGGGAATAGTGTGGATGGGGATGAGGATGGTGTGTAGATGGGGTTGGGAAGTGTGGATGGTGTGTAGATGGGGTTGGGAATAGTGTGGATGGGGATGAGGATGGTGTGTCAATGGGGTTGGGAATAGTGTGGATGGGGATGAGGATGGTGTGTAGATGGGGTTAGGAAGTGTGGATGGTGTGTAGATGGGGTTGGGAATAGTGTGGATGGGGATGAGGATGGTGTGTAGATGGGGTTGGGAAGTGTGGATGGTGTGTAGATGGGGTTGGAAATAGTGTGGATGAGGATGAGGATGGTGTGTAGATGGGGTTGGGAATAGTGTGGATGAGGATGGTGTGTCAATGGGGTTGGGAATAGTGTGGATGAGGATGGTGTGTAGATGGGGTTGGGAATAGTGTGGATGAGGATGAGGATGGTGTGTAGATGGGGTTGGGAATAGTGTGGATGAGGATGGTGTGTCAATGGGGTTGGGAATAGTGTGGATGAGGATGGTGTGTAGATGGGGTTGGGAATAGTGTAGATGGGGATGAGGATGGTGTGTCAATGGGGTTGGGAAGAGTGTGGATGGGGATGAGGATGTTGTGTCGATGGTGTTGGGAATAGTGTAGATGGGGATGAGGATGGTGCTGCTGAGCCCATACTTCAATGTGATGACTTGAAAAGGTGATGGGCCACAGGAGTGGCTGCAATTGCCCCCCTCGGTACCTGCCTGTGGAGAGTGCCAGCCCAGTGGTGGTTAGAGAACACAGGCTCCAGCACTGTAGTTAACATTTCCAGTCAGCCTCCTTTCCTCACAGGGAAGGTGAGCCAATGGTTCAAAGAATGAACGTTCTACCAGAGCGGTAAGTGTTGAGCAAAAGGTGGCAAATCTGGCATTGCAAGTGGCGGTTAACATACCATAGCTCAGCATGTTCACAGAGAGATACAGAACAGAAACAGGCCCTTCAGCCCACCGAGTCTGTGCTAACCATCACTGCCCATTCATACTAATCCCATTTTATTCTTCCCACATTCCCAACAAGGAGGTATTGAGGCCTGGGTCTTGAAGCTTATTGATCAGTTTTGAGGGGATGATAGTGTTGAAGGGGAGCTGTATGTCGTCAATGAAGGTCAGGTGACTCATTGACCTGCTGTTCAAGAGAAGCAAAAGGATTGTTGTTCCTACAGTGCTTTCTGTGACCTTATAATGAGGAACAGTTATTACACTTCAACCACCAGCCTCCTGAACCAGCGTGGACATCTTCACTCACCTCAACTCTGAGTGGATTCTATGACCAACAGATTCACTTTCAAGGATTCTACAACTCATGTTCTCAGTACTATTTGTTTATTTATTTATTTGTGTAAGGGGTTTCTTCTCTTATGTTACTGCTAAGGCTAATAAAATGGCTTCTTTGTTATGTTAGAATAAAATAGCTTCTCTGCGTTGTTAACTGCTGAGACAGTGGTTCTGTCTCTAGCAGCTTGTTTGGGTTATAATTACTGATAACAAGAATTGTATTCATTTGCTAACCAATTGGGATAGATGTTATTCTTTCTTGTGTGTCTGTAAGCTATTGTTTTCGCGGGCTTTGGGCAGAAAGGCGGATGGGGACAGAGAGAGGAGACGCGATGCTGTAAGCTGGGCGATGGAACAGACTCCGAGCGGGAGTCCAAGGCCCAGGGTTTTTGGCGAGGAGAGCGTTTGGTTGATCACCGAGGGTGGTCCCATTCGAGGGTCAGCAGCGTTCGGAGGACATCGACTGGAGGAAGGGGGATCCAGTTCCATAAGAGCTCCAACGATGTGTGCATAAACTGGTTAATAATAATGGCGCCTTTTTCTTTTTTTTAAAACTGTTAAACAGTTCTTATTTTGTTCCTTTGCTATCTACATAGTCAAAGTAAGAGTTATAAAGTGTAATCATTTAATCGCATATGGTGTATTGTCTGTTTTCTGGCGTAGTGGGGTACATCACACAGCATCTACATAAACTTGATTACCCAGTTTGGCGGGGCTGAAGGCTGCTCCCCCTAGACGAAAGCGAGCTGAGTGAGCCTGAGGCTTACCAGGGGGCTACATTTGTTTGTTAGTTTATTATACAGTGTGTTCTTTTTCACATTGGTTGTTTGTCAGTGTTTATATGTCATTTTTTATTGATTCTGTTGTATTTCTTTAGTTTCCTGTAAATGCCAGCAAGAAAGTGAACCTCAGGGTAGTGTTTGTTGACATATACGTACTTTGCTAATAAATTTACTTTGAACTTTGAACTTTGAGGTGTAGTTCTTGTGGTTATGCATGACAAACAGCAGTCAATTTCTACTCAACACTTTCTCCGAAACAGGACTGTAATGATGGTGTTTCAAGACACGAATCTCGCCAATGACATTACCATGACATTGGTGAACATATTTAGTAGATTGAGACTCCTGTCCTTTGCCTTGAGGTTAAGAAAACTCAAGTAAGAAGGCCAGAATCTGTTGCGGTGGTATTGGGAACTGACTGGCAATGTCAGCTGAAGGTTAAGGTAATCTGAAATTAAACTTGAAATCAGCAAGATCTCACCTTAAACTTGTCTATGGTGCACAATGATACAAGAGATTGACATCGTGACACGCACGCAATGCAGGTCAGTAGGTCGGGCAGCATCTATGGAACGAAATGTATGGTTGATGTTTCAGGCCAATATTCGTCATCAGGACTCAACCCATGGACTGTTTATTGCTCTCTGTGGATGCTACCTGACCTTCTGAGTTTCACCAATGTGCTGCTCTGGATTTCCACTATCTGCAGAATTTCTTGTGTTTAGAAACTGACGTTGCTTTTGTGTCACTGTTTCTCAGTGTTACTAAGGAGCAGTTGATGGATACATGCACTTGGGTTTCAATATTCAATCCTGTATTTAACAAGGTGACCTCAAGGTGGTCCTGGAATTGACAGAGATCCCAGACGAAGTTCTTTGACCAGCAAGCAGTGCACAGGGAGAAGAGTGATCAGATCTTTAATAGGCAAGTGAAGCAGCCTCCTTAATTACCACACCACTGAGAAAGTTAATAGGGCTCTCAGTGTGAGGAGTGGGGAATGAAAGCAAAAACTCCAGAGTGACCAAACCAGCAACTGAGTTAGGAGTATGAACAAGGTGTTCAAGCACTCTGAGAAAGTAAGGAAATTACAACTGCAAGTGAAAGGAACACATACTAAAAATGATAACACTCCTCATTCGCTGGGTGAGTAACAACCTCATGCCAAGTGGAGAGAAAGCTGTGCTGTCCCTTACCTGTAATATTTAACATGAAGCAGCTACACAATTAAAAAAATTATATTTATTTATTGATTTTGCAGTATGCACGGTAACAGGGCCTTCTGGCCCAACGTGTCCAATTAGACCCATGTGACCAATTAACCTACCAACCCAAACGTCTTTGGAGTGTGGGAGGAGACCGGAGCACCTGGAGGAAGCCCACACAGTCACGGGGAGAGCGTACAAACTCTTTACAGACAGCAGCAGGAACTGAACCTGGATCGGACGCACTGCAAAGCATTATGCTAAACCGCTGGAGCTACCGTTCTTTAAGCGGCTCAGCAACATGACCACGCTGATCACATTAGCTTCGCTCGCCTCTGCGGAATATTATTGCTTCAGTGCTTTTCAATGCATTCTGGCAAGTTAATTGGAGGCACAACCCTGGCCCACCTTTGGGATGAATTTTGTTATTGAGATGCAGTGTAGAATAGGCCGTTCCACCCTTCAAGCTGCACCACCCAGCAATCCCCTGACTTAGTCCTAGCCTAATCATGGGACAATTTACAATGGCTAATTAACCTACCAACCAGTGTGTCCTTGGAGTGTGGGAGGAAAGCGGGGCACCCAGAGGAAACCCACGCGGTCACGGGGAGAACATCCTTACCGGCAGAGGCGGGATATTCAGTGCAGTGATGTTCGGGAAATTATTTGGAAAACCAGACTTCTGGGTCACCGGCACTGTAATAGCATGACACTAACTGCTACGCTTCCATGCCACATTGGTTGGGAGACTTTAAGTAATGATGGATGTTGTGGGAATTAGACGACTTGAGCAGCAGAGACTAGGTGGGCTGGGACTGTGTTCCTTGGAGCGTAGGAAGCTGAGGGTTGACCTGAAAGAGGTTTACAAAACCACAAAGGACATGGCTGGGGTAGGGAATCACAGTCTTTTTATCGGGTTGGGAGAGTCTAAAACTATGAAGATAAACAGGAAGGGCTTAGAAGGATATGGGTCAAACACAAGCAAAAGGCACTCACTTAGATGGCATCTTGGTCAGCATGAGTGAGTTGGGCCGAAGGGCCTGTTTCCCTGCTGTATTGCCTTGTGGCTCTAGAGGACATAGGTTTAAGGTGAGGGGCAAAGGCTTAAAGAGGACCTGAGGGGCAACATTTTCACACGGAGGAGGTAGGTATATGGAACGAGCTCCCAGAGGAAGTGGCAGAGGTGGGTACAGTTGTAATAATAGACAGGTGCAATGGAGAGGAAAGGTTTAGAGGAATATGGGTCAAACATGGGCAAATGGGACAGGCTCAGTTTGGTACCTTGGTTGAAATGGACCATTTAGGCCAAAGGACCTGTATGACTCTATTTACCTCTTTCCTTTTTGAAGATTAAGTAAATGGGAGGGGGGCAGCCCTGGATTGTTAATCGTTGACCTGGTGCTTTCTGAACACCATGAGTCCTGATCCAATAAGAATTTAAATTTTAATATTTACATCTTTATTTTGCAATTTCTCAGTTGTCTTGCCTTTCTTTGTTTGTGGAATTTCCTAAAGCCCAACAACCCTCAGAAATTTCACCACCTTCTCCAATTTGGGATACTCCCTCGACATTTTTGCCTTTCCCCTCTAAGATGCTCCTTCAAACT
This sequence comes from Mobula birostris, assembly GCF_030028105.1. Classification (NCBI taxonomy): domain Eukaryota; kingdom Metazoa; phylum Chordata; class Chondrichthyes; order Myliobatiformes; family Myliobatidae; genus Mobula; species Mobula birostris. The sequence continues at coordinate 55,154,340 of NC_092402.1, forward strand.
TCCTTCTTTCATCAGTTCTTGGTTGCCTGCCCCAATTTTGCCTTCTTTGGGTCAACATTAAATGTGATTGAGAACATTGTCAGGTACCTTGGCACCTCTTAATCAATGAAAGGAGGTATATAATTGCAAGTTACTGTGGTCTACTAGAAGGGATAGAATGATTGCCTTCTGAAAAAGGGTTTGCCCTAATCAGTTGCCCTTGGTCTATACAAGTGAGCATCTGCATGATTCCATTGGATGATCATTACCTGTTGTACACTTCCTAAGGATCAATCCTTCCACACAATAATTTTTAGGTCATTTTGTTTCATATGGAGACTGAATGAAATTTGGAACTCCCACCCTAAGCTTGAGCTTTTACGTCCAAGGCTATTAGAGTCATAGAGACCTAGAACACTACAGCACAGAAACAGGCTCTTCAACCCATCTAGTCAGTGCCGAGCCATTAACCTGCCTAGCCCCATCGGCCTGCCCTCCATACCCCTCCCATCCAAGTTTCTCTTAAATGTTGAAATTGACCCCGCATCCACCATTTGCGCTGACAGTTCATTCCACACACTAACCACACTCTGAGTGAAAAAGTTCCCCCTCATATTCCTCTTAAACATTTCACTTTTCACCCTTAACCCATGACCGCTAGTTGTAGTGTCATCCAACCTCAGTAGAAAAAGTCTGCTTGCATTTACCCTATCTATGCCCCTCATAGTTTTGTATCAAATTTCCTCTTGTTCTACGTTCTCGGGAATAAAGTTCTAACCAATGCAACCTTTCCCTATAACTCAGGTCCTCTGGTCCCAGCAACATCCTTGTAAATTTTCTCTGTACTCTTTCAATCTTATTGACATCTTTCCTGTAGATAGGTGACCAGAGCTGGACACAATACTCCTAATTAGGCCTCACCAATGTTTTATACAACAAAAGACATTAATCCCCTCTCCTTTACTCAGTGTATTGATTTCTGAAGGCCAATATGCCAAAAGCTTTCTTTACGGCCCTATCTACCTATCACACCACTTTCAAGAAATTATGGATCTGTATTCCCAGATCCCTCTGCTCTACCTCACTCTTCAGTGCCTTACTGCTCACCACATAAGACCTACGGGAGTGAGGTAGAGCAGCTAGTTGAGTGGTGCACAGCAACAACCTCTCACTCAATGTCATTCAGATCAAGGAATTGATCGTGGACTTCAAGAAGGGCAAGTCGAGGGAACACACACCAGTCCTCATTGAGGGATCAGAAGTGGATAGGGTGAGCAGTTTCAGCTTCCTGGGTGTCAATATCCTGGGCCCAACGTATTGATGCAATTACCAAGAAGACATGACAGCGGCTATATTTCATTAGGAGATCATTCTAACTGGTTGCATCACCACCTGGTATGGAGAGGCCACTGCACAGGATCGGAAAAAGCTGCAGAAGGTTGTAAACTCAGCCAGCTCCTTTATGGGTCCTAGCCTTCCCAGCATATGGGACACCTTCAAAAGGCGATGCCTCAAAAAGGCAGCATACATCTTTAACGGCCCCAATCACCCAGGGCGTGTCCTCTTCTCATTGCTGCCATTAAGGAGGAGGTACAGGAGCCTGAAGACACTCAACATTTTAGGAATAGCTTCTTCCCGTCCGCCATCAGATTTCAGAATGGACAGTGAACCCATCAACACTACCTCACTATTTTCCCCTCTCTTTTTGCACTACAGAAAGAGACTACTGTTGAGTGCACGGTTGTTGTTTCTACAGTAATCTATCACACTCCTGTACTTCTCCTTGTTGCCTCATCACAGGGTCATGTGGAGAGAGAGCAGGGAGCAGGGAGTAGCAGATATCACAGAGAAGGAGCAGTGATAAAGGTTCTCACTGAACTTCACTCCCAGAGAGGACGAAAGCCCCTTTAAAGTGGGCATTGCTTGATGAGACTGCAGTGACCTGTGAAATGGAGATGCAAGATACAGATTCTGGAATCTGGAGAAACGCAGCAAACTGCTGGAGGAACTCAGCAGGCCAGGCAGCACCTGTGAAGGGACGTGGACAGTTAATGTTTTGAATGGAGATCCTTCATCTGGACTAAAGAAGAGAGAATACGGGGAACCCTAGATCAATTAGCCTAACATCAGTGGTGGGGAAAGTGTTTAATTCTAGTATTGAATGATGGAGCAGGCTTTAGATGCCAAATAACTTGCTCTCGCTTCTGTTTTGCAGGTTCAGGCAAGTGTAGCAAAACTGGAATCAAGTGATTCATGTTTCAGGATCTGAGTGGCACAAAGCAAGTACTTTATCCATTGTTAATTGCCCTTGAGGAGCCTAAGGGGGTTAGGATAAGCAGCTACTTGAGGATGTTGTAGACCTGGCTCCTGGTTAAAGTGACATGGGCCAGTGTCCTTATGTATGTAGACTTTCCCTGATCTCAAACTCACTAGTAATCCACACAAAATACTGGAGGAACTCAGCAGGTCAGGCAGCATCTATAGAGGGAAATAAACAATCGATGTTTCGGGCCGAGACCCTTCACCAGGACTGGAAAGGAAGGGGGCAGCAGCCACAATAAGGAAATGGAGTAAGAAGGAGGAGTATAACCTGGCAGGTGATAAGTGACACCAGGTCAGGGGGAAGTGGGTTGATGAGGCTCTATGTGTGTTGCTAACATCAATCTTAATTTGTATTAAATACACAGCCAAGAACTGCAGGTAGCATACAAGTTTAATCCCATGTTCACTAAAAACTGTTTAAATTTCCACAGCTGTACATTTCCAATGTAACAGCTGTCCTCTGAAGGCTCAGAACTGAATTATGAGTTCTTCCAGCTGCCAATTTCTTAATTGCTTCAGAAGTACCCTTGCCCTGGCTGTATAAAGCAGAGCTAGGAACCACCTTCTGCTGCCACTCTACTCCCTCGAGTGAAGCTCACTCCCCGAGGGTCAATCCTCGGCTCCTCTTGGTTCCCATCTGCATGCTGTCTCCATGATTGGCTTCAGCTCTTGTGTGTACGGTTCTGAAGCATGCTTTTACATTGTCCCTCAATTGTCCAACATCTATCACTGGACTAGCAGAGATTTCTCTCAACTAAATATGGGGGCAAGGTTTTGGTTCTCGGCCATGACTCCTTCCCACAGCCTCTGGCTCCACCCTGCTCCCTCACACACTCCGCAAGCTTGGGATGCTGTCTGAATGCCTGACCCTGAGCCAAGATGCCAGTGCTCTATCTACATGCACAAAATGCTGGTGAACGCAGCAGGCCAGGCAGCATCTGTAGGAAGAGGTACAGTCGACATTTCGGGTCGAGACCCTTTGTCAGGACTAACGAAAAAAAGAGATAGTAAGAGATTTGAAAGTAGGAGGGGGAGGGGGAGACCAGAAATGATAGGAGAAGCCTGGAGGGGGAGGCAAGAGCTGGAAAGTTGATTGGCAAAAGGGATACAAGGCTGGAGAAAGAAGAGGATCATGGGATGGGAGGCCTAGGGAGAAAGAAGGGGGGAGGGGAGCACCAGAGGAAGATGGAGAACAGGCAAGGAGTTATTGTGAGAGGGAAAGAGAGAGAGAAAAAATATAAATAATAAATTAGGGATGGGGTAAGAAGGAGAGGTGGGGCATTAACGGGAGTTAGAGAAGTCAATGTTCATGCCATCAGGTTGGAGGCTACCCAGACGGAATATAAGGTGTTGTTCCTCCATCCTGAGTGTGGCTTCATCTTTACAGTAGAGGAGGCCATGTGTATGTTGCTTGAATTTCCAGCATTTGCAGATTTTCTCGCGTTAGTGTTCTATCCATTCCTTTCCTTCTTCCCATGCACTTGGCTCCACTGCTGACTGTTTCATCCACCGTGCAGCCCTCTGTCTTTGTGACCTTTGCCCTTTGTTCTTCCGGCTCTCCTTGCCACACTCATTCCATACACTCCAGCTCTGCTGCTCATACCCAGGATTTACTGACCACTTTCTGTCCCTGCTCTGCTACCATCTTACCACATCATCCCAACCCTGGGGGCTGTGCCTTCACCTGCGGGTACCTGCCATTCCCTCTCTCCACTCCTACCCCTCCAAATCTCGCAACCTCCCTCTCCTCTCTAAGATGCTCCTTTAGAGAGAGTGCAGAGGAAATGTACCAGGATGCTGCCTGGATTAGGGAGCATGCCTTATGAGGATAGATTGATTGAGCTTGGGCTTTTCACTTTGGAGCAAAGGATAATGAGAGGTGATTTGATAGAGGTGTACAAGATAAGAGGCATAGATTGAGAGGATAGCCAGAGACATTTTTCCAGGGTGGAAATGGTTAATATGAGGAGGCATAATTTTAAGCGAGAAGCTTGGTGGGAAGTATAGCGGGGTGTTAGAGGTAAGTTATTTACACAGAGAATGGGGTGGAATGGGGAGATTTAAGAAACTCTTAAATGATAGAAAACTGGAGGGCTATGTGGGAAGGAAGGGTTAGATTGATCTTAGAGCAGGTTATAAGATCAGCAATCCTTAACATGGCTGTTGCCCTGATCCTCCTATGAAGATTGGTGTTACATTTTGCTTGAAAATTGATCCCGGGACAGATGGCAATATTCAAGACGTTGCATAAATGCAAGTTGTTGTTGTTGTCAACAATTACAGCTCAGTCGTTCCAGAGTTCGGAGTTCAATTCCTGCACCGTCTATAAGGAGTCTCTGTACGTTGTCCCCATGGAATGCGTGGGTTTTTCCCTGGGTGCTCTTGTTTTCTCCCACAGTCCGAAGACATACTGGGTAGGTTAATTGGTCATTGTAAATTGTCCTGTGGTTAGGTTAGAGTTAAATCGGAGTTATTGGGGGTTGCTGGGACGGCGTAGCCCAAAGGGCCGGAAGGGCCTTCTCTGTGCTGTATCGCCAAATAAGCAAATGTCTGGACCTCGCAAGAGTAATGAAGCCTAGCTGCTATTGTAATGTAGGAACCTCAGCAGTCACTTCCCACCACCCCACTCTGTATTTTGGGAGCAGAGAGTATCGACTCTTGTTTCCTGCTGGAGGAGTCTGGCATCAGCTCTCGTTGGCAATGCCTGATGGAAAAGTACAGCTGCTGCATTGTTGTAAATTTAGTTATTGCCATTAAGGATACAGTTACCATCTAAACTTTGATCATCATGTGACTCGTATCAAGTGTGGTGTCAAAACATCTGAAGATCTTGTAGTGTGTCTCTTATGTAATAGCACATAATGTCACGAGTCTCTTAATGTAAGTTTAGCAGTGTGGCCAAGAGTGGTAAAGTTAGGGGCTGTGAAAGAAAAGGAAGAATTGCATTTTCACACTGGTCTCCCAACCACGGGATCTGCCACAGTGCTTTGTAGCCAACAGGTCCTACCTGAAGTGTTGTTGGTATTGAAATGTAGGAATATGGCAGCCAATTTTGTATACTGCAAGATTCACCTAACAGCAATGTCCAGAATCTGTATCTTCTTGAGAGAACAAACAGGGCCTCGGTTCAAACTGTCACCCAAAAATCAACATGAGAAACAGGACAACACTCCCACTGTACAGCATTCATAATTTAAATTATCGTGTTCCCGTCTCTGGTGTGGGACTTGAACCCACATCTCTCTGACTCAGAGACAAATGTGTATCTTTCTGTGCTACATTGCAAGTTCCAGTCAGGATATTTTTCTGGATGCCTTTGATCGTCATGCCCTAAGCTAACATCTCCCCTTTCTCGTTTCTCCTTCTCAATTTTATTTCCTTTTCTTACCAATTCTCTCTCCCTTGGTAGTATCTACAGGAGGCGCTGCCTTAAAAAGGCAGCAGCAATTGGGCTTGAAGTACAGGAGCCTGAGACCTCACACCACCAGGTTCAGGAACAGCCATTTTCCTTCAACCAGTCAGTCCTTCAACCAGCCTGTGCAACCCTAATCACAGTCTCAGTCTAGCAACATTAAGAATACTTTGATCACTTGGCACTACAATAGACTTTGCTCTTTATTGTCCTAATTATGTTCTTTCTTGTAAAGATGGTATATAGTTTAGATTTTTATTGTGAATGCTGTGTGCCTGAGATGCTGCTGCAAGTAAGACTTTCACGGTACTCAGGCATGCATGTACTGTACTTGTGCAAATGACAATCAAGTCAACTTTATGACTTTGGATTTTGGACGCCGATGACTCAGGTGGAGATGCAAAGCTACATGCATCATTATGTCTCGCACTGCTTGTTGCAGACACTTGGTTTTTAGGTGGGCCTGAGCAGTCTGAGCATGGACAAATTTTCCTTCACTGGCCGGAGATGGGTGGTTATAAGGATCGCAGAGGGCAGACTGATTTTTTTTAAAATTTAAGCTAGTTGGAGCATCTCCTGCTGTTTTGGCCTGAGGAGTAAGACTTTTGATTTACAGCTGACCTTCTCATGGCTCTGTCTCCATGTGCAGCAGGCAAATTCCATTCCAGTTAGGCCATGTCTGTAAAACCAATCCCGAATCCTGGCTTATATCCAGCAGGATATTTCTATCTGGTGGTTGGTAGGTGCCCAAACTGTTTACTCCTTTCTGTAGCTGTTGCCTGGCCTGCTGAGTTCCCCCAGCAGTATGTGTGTGTTGTTTTGGAGAGGTGCTGGCTTCTCTGTGCCTGATAACTTTGTCATTCTCGGCGACAGAGATGGTGGGGTTGGGAGGTACTGTCGGAGTAATTGCGGTGAGTAACTGCAATGCGTTTCGTAGACAGTGCACACTGCAGCCACTGTGCACAAGTGGTGGGGGGAGGGGCTGTGTAGGGTGGTGTTTGGAGCACTGATTGCACGGGCTTCATCTCCTGGGTGGTGTCGAACTTCTTCAGAGTAGGAGCTGCACTCACCCAGAGTTCCACCACACTCCTGACTTGTACCTTGCAGATGGTGGAAAGGCCTTGAGATGTCAGGAGGTGGAGTCGCTCACTACAGTATCCCCGGCGTCTCCACTCATAGTCACTATGTTATGTGACTGCTCCAGCTGAGTTTCTGGTCAATGACAGCTCTAGAATATTAATGGTGATTGCAGTGCTATTGAATATCAAAGGGAGGTGGTTTGATTCTCTCTTGTTGCAGCTGATCATTGCCAGGCTCTTTTGTAGCTAGATTGGTTTTTGTCACTTACCAGCCAGTGCCTGAATGCTCTCCAGGGGCTGCTCCAGTTCCTGCAGGGTTGTGACCAGAATTGAACTGTGACCTCTTTAGCATCTCTGGCTTCCTTCATTTCAGCTGTAGTGCCTCTGCCAAAGTCTTGGACTTGCCTTCCATATCTTCCCCGTTTCTTTGCCTCTTTCACCTCCTTAAGCACAACCCTTTCAGTTAGCTTCCTGAAATATGTGGCAACACTTGTGGGCTGATCTCAGCACACCCTCGGGTGTGCTAGTTGTTTACACAAATGATGCGTTTAACTGTATGTTTCGATGTACCATAAGAGTTGGGAGCAGAATTAGGCCATTCGGCCCATCACGTCTGCTCCAGTATTTCATCATGGCAGATCCATTTCCCTCTCAACTCCATTTTTCTGTCTTCTTCATGCCCTGACTAATCAAGAACCTATCAATCTCTGCCTTAAATACACCCAATGACCTGGCCTCCACAGCCGCCTGAGGCAACACATGCCACAGATTCACCGTCTTCTGGCATAAGAGGTTCCACATTATCCCCATTCTAAAAGGATACCCCTTTATTCTGAGACTGTGTCCTCTGGTCCTAGACTCTCTCACCATAGAAAACAACCTCTCCACATCCACTCTATCAAGGCCTTTAAACATCCGATAGGTTTCAATGAAATCCCCCCTCATTCTTCTAAATTCCAGTGAGTACAAACCCATCAATCACTCTTCATACACCCTTTCATTCCTGGAATTCTTCTCGTGAACCTCCTCTGAACCTTCTCCAATGTCAGTACATCCTTTCTTACCAGCATACTGCTAGTGTCTTCCACAGTGAGGATTGATGCAAAATACTTATTCAGTTGTCTGCCACTTCCTTGTCCCTATTACTACTTCTCCAGCATCACTTTCCAGTGGTCCAATATCAACTCTCGCCTCTTTTTATATATCTGAAAAAAATTTGGTATCCTCTTTGGTATTGGCTAGCTTATCTGCATATTTAATCGTTTCCCACCTTATGGCTTCTTTAGTTGCCTTCCGTTGACTTTTAAAAGCTTCCCAATCCTCTAAATTCCCACTAATCTTTGCTCTATTATATGCCCTCTCTTTTGTTTTTATGTTGGCTTTGACTTTCCTTGTTAGCCATGGTTATGTCATCCTGCCTTTAGAATACCTCTTCTTTGAGATGTATCTATTTGGCACCTTCCATTGCTGTTCTGCCGTCATCCCTGCTAGTGTCCTCTTCCAATCAACTATGGCTAGCTTCTCTCTCATGCCTCTGTTATTCCCTTTACTCCACTGCAATACTGATACATCTGACTTTATCTTCTCCAACTCAAACTGCATGGTGAATTCTAACATTTTATGATCACTGTCTCCTCAGGATTTCTTAAACTCCCTAATCAAATCTGGTTCATTGCACAACACCCAGTCCAGAATAGCTGATCCCCTAGCGGGCTCAATGACAAGCTGCTCTAAAACGAAATCTCATAGGCATTCTACGATTTTTCTCTCTTGGGATCTAGCACCAACATGATTTTTCCAATCTTCTTGCATATTGCAATCTCCCATCGCTATTGTAACATTGCCCTTTGCACATTGTACATGTGATAAATAATCTTGAAACTTGAATCTTGGATATTTATAACTCTGAATCAACCTTTGAAAATGATTCCATGAAGGAATGTTTTAACAAAACTGTGTAAATGCAAGCTGCTGTTGTTGTGAGCTGAGTAGAAATCTGCTTTAATTTAGAGTAACAGAAGTCAAACATTTGAAGCAGCTGGAGCTGGGTCTGGGGATAATGTTCCTTGTGATACTCAGCTATGCCATCAGGGGACGACAGACTCTTGCATTTGATTCTCTTCATCAAACATACCAAGGCAGCCCACCTGATCCTTAAACTTTATCGGAGAAAGGGGACTGCAATAGTGTTCATAGTTATAAAGGGTTGAATGGATAAAGAAAAATTATTTCCATCGGCAGGAGGTTCAATTGCAAAAGGAACACATGAGGGGTATTGCAAAATTTGAATCAGAATTGGTTCATTATTGTCACATGCCCCGAGGCACAGTGAAAAGTTTGTCTTGTATTCTGTTCATACAGATCAGAGCATTACAAGGTCCATTGAGGTAGAACAAAGTAAAACAATAAAAGAATGCAGGATAAAGCGTAATAGTTTCAGAGAAAGGCAGTGCAGGTAAACTGTAGGATATAAGGTCATAACGACGTAGATTGTGAGGTCAAGAGTCCATCTTACCGTACCAGAGAGCTATTTAATAATCTTATAACAGCAGAATAGAAGTTGTCCTTGAGCATACTTTCAGGCTTTTGTATCTTCTGTCTGATGGGAGAGGGGAGAAGAGGAAATGTCTGGGGTGGGTGGGGTTTTTGATTCTGCTGGCTGCTTTACTGAGGCAGTGAGAAGTGTAGACAGAGTCCATGGAGGGGAGCAACACACATCAAAGTTGCTGGTGAACGCAGCAGGCCAGGCGGCATCTCTAGGAAGAGGTACAGTCGACGTTTCGGGCCAAGACCCTTCGTCAGGACTAACTGAAGGAAGAGTGAGTAAGAGATGGAGGGGAGGCTGGTTTCTGTGATGTGCTGAGTTGTGTCCACAACTCTCTACAGTTTCTACGGGTCACAGGCAGAGCAGTTACCATACCAAGCAGGCTGTGATGCATTCTATGGAGCATTGATAAAAAGAACCAGAGGCAAAAGGTTGTTTTAAGCTGAGGGATGTGATCCGGAATCCTTAAGTGGAATGAGATTCAATAAGCATTTCTGAAAGAGAATTGATCAAGTACCTAAAAGCAACAAAAACATTGGGTTAAGGGGAAGAAGTGAGGGTTCGGACAGATCGCATCGCTCCCTCGTAGCACTGGCCAACCGAGCTCATTCAGCTGCCTTAAAAAGTCCATCCCATTTCCACACTGCAGGAAGTGTTAAAGCTTTCATTGGAAGTTTCAAAGAGAGTTTGCTATCTCTTTCACCAGCCTCAGAAGTGTGCTTCACAGTGCATTGCACAAATAACTAACTAGAAGGATGTTATTGCTATGAAGAGAGTTGAGTGAAGGTTCACTAGACCTACCCTGAGATGAGAGGAGTGACATATGAAGAGAGGTTGGATCAATTAGACACATAGTCACTGGGGTTTATTAGAGTGAGAGTTAACCTCAGAAACCAACACAATTTCAATGGGATTGGACAGATTAAATGCAGGAAGGATGTTCCTGATGGTGGGCAGAGAGCAGGGTTAGTCACGAGGAAAGGATAAGCAATGAGTTGAAGAGAAATTTCTTCTCCTGGAGAATAGTGAGCCAGTGGAATTTTCCACCACAGAAAGCAATTGGAGACAAACCATATTCAGGAGTTAGATGTTGTTCTTGGGGCTGGAGGGATCGAGGGCTACAGGGAGAAAGGTGGAACAGGGAGTGAGTGTTGATGATCAGCCAGGATCATACTGAATGGTACAGGAGTTTCAAGGGGCCAAATGACCTACTGCTGCTCCTAATTTCGGAGCCTGCTTAAAGTAGGAAGAAGTGATGCAGAGTGAATTAAAAAAGTTAGGTTGAAGATTAAAAAGAAGGCCCTCTTGGGTTGTAATTGCAGGAATGCTCTGTTGTGCCATGTGTTCGTAAGGATAGGGCAGATGAATGTGTGACTAAGGAGCTGGGGCAGGAGGGAGGGTTTTAGGTACTTGGATCATCAATATTTCTTTTGGGGCAAGAAGGACAGCTTGGGTCTAAACTGGAAGGTGACTGATATCTCTGCAGGTAGGTTGACTTGATCAACCCAGGTGGGTTTAAACTTGTTTATCAGGGAATGAGATACTCAGTCACAGTGTGGAAGGTGAGGGGAGGATAGAGAGTGGATCAAACCAATCCAGTGGGCAGAGCAGGCAGGGGTAGTTAGAGAGTATGGGTGAACTGGTGGGTTCAACTCCATTTATTTTTATGCAAGTCTGATGTGTTTAGAGTATGGATCAGCACATGGAATTATGATGTTATTGCAAACATGGATATATGGTTGTAGGAAGGGCAGGGCCAGCAGCTCAGTGTTCCAGGGTAGAGAAGATCCAGGTGTACAGAAGGGACACAGAAGAGGGGAAAGAGTTGCATTACTGATTACATTCTGGAGGGATCATCCAACAAGGCCATATGGGTCAAGCTTAGGAAAAAGAGTGGAGTGACCACTTTGCTGGGGTTACGCTCTAGACTTTTCAAAAGTCAGTGGAACACGTCACAGAAGGGTTATAGAAGCAAATGTGGTACTTGATAGCGTAAGTATTCACCCCTTTAATATGACACACCAAATCATCACTGGTGCAGCCAATTGGTTTTAGAAGTCGTATAACTATGACTTCTAAAATCATTTATTTTGGTTTTATATTTGTAATTAATTTAGATCACTTCATAGAGATCTGTTTTCACTTTGACATGGAAGAGTCTTTATCAGATAATCAACATCAAAAAAAGGCAAATTAAATCCACTGTGATTCGATGTTGTAAAACAATAAAACATGAAAACTTTCGGGGGGGTGTGAATACTTTTTATAGGCACTGTATTATCCCTCTCAGCCCCATTCTCTTGCCTTCTCCCCATAACCTTTGACACAATTACTAATCAAGATCCTATTAACCTCTGCTTTAAATATAGCCAATGACCTGGCCTCCGCAGTCGTCTGTGGCAATGAACTCCACAGATTCACCACCTTCTGGCTAAAGAAATTCTTCCTCATCTCTTTTCTAAAGGGAAGTCCAATTGACTTGGATAACAGTGCAAGAATCTTAAGTGGAGTGGAATATACCAAGTACATCCAGGAGAGCTTTTGAAGATAATATGTAAAAAGTGCTATGAGGGAAGATGCTGTTCTCGATCTTCTTAGGGCAGCTGGTGGAAGTGTGAGTGGGGGTGCACCTTACAAACAGGAGCTTCAATTCTGTAAGTTTCAAGGTAGTTATGGGAAGGGTTAAAGTTTGTCTTCAAGTTAAGGTCCCCTAAAATGGGGGAAGGCTGATTTCAACAGTGCAAGAGAGGACTTTGTGAAAGTAGATTGGAAGCAGATTCTTGTGGGTAAAACAGCGTCTGATAAGTGGAATCTTTTAAAGAGATAGCACGAGTTCTGAGTCAGCATGTTCCAGTAAGAGTAAATGGCACAGATGGTAAGATTAGGGAATGTTGGATGGTGAAGGTTATTGAAGATTTGATCTGGAAATGAAAAGGAAACACATGAAAGATGTCAGGAAATGGAACCCAATGAGTAACTTGAGGACCATAGGGGGTATAGGAGACTAATTAACAAATAACTTTGGAGGTAAAAAGAGTCTTGAAGTATCCTTAACACTGGAGATTCTGCAGATGCCAGAAATCCAGAGTAACACACAAAATGCTGGAAAAACTCAGCAGGCCAGATATCATTTACGGAGCGAGATAAACAGTAGATGTTTCGGGCCCAGATCCTTCATAAGGTCTGGAAAGGAAGGGGGAAGAAGCCAGAATAAGAAGGCAGGGGAGGGAAAGGAGTACAAGCTGGCAAGTGATCACCTAAATACCTCTAACATTTTGTGTGTGTTACTCTGTATTTCCAGCAACTCTTGTGCTTATGATTTGTTGCTTCACTGTGAAGTCTCTTTGAGGTATGTCTACCCTGAAGAAGTTCAAACCTTTTCTTTGACGGGTGTTCAGTGAGACCCCTCTTCTGCTCCCCCTCTGTGATCTCTGCTACTCTCTGACTCTTTGACCAGTGTCACCCCCCTCCCCCAACTTGTACTCCTATCCCTCTGCCCACCTTATTCTGGATTCTAGCCACTTCTTTCCCAAACCTGATGAAGGGTCTCGGCCTGAAACATTGACTGTTTATTCCCTCAGTGGATGCTGTCTGACCTGCTGAGTTCCTCCAGCATTTTGTGTGGTACACTTGAAATATCCTTGAGAGGTAAGATTAAGGAGAATCCTAAACTTGGACAGGTACATGGATGGGAGGTGTATGGAAGGATATGGTCCGTGTGCAGGTCAGTAGGACTAGGCAGAAAAATGGTTCGGCACAGCCAAGAAGGGCCAAAAGGCCTGTTTCTGTGCTGTAATGTTCTATGGTTCTATGGTTCTATGGTAGTGGTGGAAGGATATTTCTCTGATTGGAAATCTGTACCACAGGAATCAGTGATGGGAACTTTGCTGTTTGTGATATGTTTTAATGATTTGGATATGAAGGTAGGAGGTATAATTAGTAAGTTTGCAGATGAAATGAAATCTGGTGGTGGTATGGATAGTGAGGAAGGTTGTCCAATGTCACAGCAAGCTAGAGATCAGATGTAAAGTTGGATGAAATTTAATCCTGACAATTCTGAAATGATGCATTTTGGCAAGACAAATAAGGTTAAGGCATAAACAGCTAATGATCAGGCATGAAGGACGATTAATTAACAGAGGGATCTTGGGGTCCAAGTCATAGTTGCCTGAAATTAGCAACACAGGTTGATAGGGGGGTAAGAAAGGTCTTGTCTTCATAGGTTGGGGCACAGAATATAAAAGATAGTAAGCAAACTTACAAAAATCTGTTAAGGCTGTTTAAACTGGTTAGGCCAGCAAAAGCAAAGAGCTGATTATTGTTCTCAGGAGGAGGAAACCGGAGGTCCACGAGCCAGTCCTCATCAGGGGATCAGAGGAGGAGAGGGTCAGTAGCTTTAAATTCCTTGGGGTTATCATATCAGAGGATCTGTTCGGGGACCCGCATCACAAAGAAGGCATAACAGTGCGTCTACTTTTTTAGAAATTTGCATAGATTTGGCATGTCACAAAACACTGAAAAATTTCTGTAGATGCGCAGCGGAGTGTACCCTAAATGGTTGCATCATGGCCTGGTACGGAAACACCAATTGCTAGGAACAGAAAAGTCTATAGAAAGTGGCGGACACAGCCAAGAAAGCAGTATACATCACCAAAAAATGTTTTCCCTCCCATTTCCCACTCTGGCCCCTTACCTCTTCTCACCTGCATATCACCTCCCCCTGGGTCCCCTCCCGCTTCCTTTTCTCCTAGGTTCACTCTCCTCTCCCATGAGATTCCTTCTTGTCCATCCCTTTATCGTTCCAACCCACCTGAACTCACCTATCACTTTCCAGCTATCCTCTCTCCCCTCTCTCCCCTCTCACCACCTTTTTATTCTGGCACCCTCTCCCTTCATTTCCAGTCCCGATGAAGGGTCTCGGCCCAAAACATTGACTGTTTATTCATTTCCACAGATGCTGCCTAACCAGCTCAGTTCCTCCAGCATCTTGTGTGTGTTGCTTGGGTTTCCTTCACCAATGACCCCCACCACCCAGGCCATGCTCCCGGTACTACCATTGGATAGAAGGCACACCACCAGCTTCGGGAACATTTATTAGCCTTCAACCATCAGGCTCCTGAATCGGCGAGGCTAACTTCATGCACCTCAACTCTGAACTGATTCCACAATCTACAAACCCATTTTCAAGGACTTGACGGCTCATGTTCTCCGTCTTATTTATTTATTTTTTATTTGCACAGTCTGTCTTCTTTTGCACATTGGTTGTTTATCAGTCTTTGTCTATGCATAAATTCTGTTGTATTTCTTTATTTTCCTGTAAACGTCCGCAAGAAACTGAATTGCAGGGTTGTATATGGTGACACTTCGATAATGGATTGCCTTTCACTTTGACTTGGAGTATTATATCCGTCAGCTCACTATTGGAAGGATATCGATGCGTTGGAGAGACTGCGGAAGATGTGAACCCACCCGGATTGAGGAACTTTAGCTATGGGGAGAGATTGGATAGACTGGGCTTGTTTTTCCTGGAGCAAGAGAGGTAGAGTGGGACCTGATAGATGTTTATAAGATTATGAGAGACATATTCAAAATCTTGTTCCCATGGTAGCGGTATTGAAAACAAGAGGATGCAAGTTTAAGATGAGAGGAAGAATATTTCAAGGGGATTTGAGGGTTAGGGTTTTTCACAGAGAGTGAGTGATATTTAGAAAACGCATCAGAGGAGGTGGTGGTATCAGATACAGTCACTATGTATAAGAAACATTTATAGGACACTTGAATGGACAAGGTATAGAAAGAAATATGTGGGCGAATGGAATTAGTGTAGGTGGGCAAAAGGTTTAACATGGACGTGATGGGCTGAAGGGGTTGTTTCTGTGCTGTACCACTCTGGGACATAATGACTCTATCTCAATTATGATCATGAACTTGGTCACCTCACTGAGCTTGTACTTGCTGCTCAGAACCCACTGATGTCATTCTGTAAAGTACCTTTCGCGATTTTGTTATATTATGAGAAATGCGGCAAATTAAAGTGAATTTAAGCTCAATGTTCAAAATAAATTTATTATCAAAGTACATATATGTCACCACATACAACCTTGAGATTCATTTTCTTGCGGACATCCACAGTAAATACAAGAAACACAATAGGATCAATGAAAGGATGTCCCCAACAGAACGGACAAACAACCAGTGTGCAAAAAACAACAAACTGTGAAACTACTAAACAAGGAAAAAACCCAAAATAATAATAATAAATAAATAAGCAATAAATATTGAGAACATGAGATGAAGGGTCCTTGAAAGTGAGTCCATAGGTTGTGGGAACAGTTCAGTGATGGGGTGAGGAAAGTTATCCCCTTTGGTTCAAGAGCTTAATAGTTGAGGGATAATAACTGTTCCTTCACCTGGTAGTGTGGGGCCTGAGGCTCCTCTACTTTTTTCCTGATGGCAGCAGTGAGAAGAGAGCATGATCTGGGCGGTGGGGGTCCTTGCTGATGGATGCTGCTTTCCTGTGACAGAATTCCGTATTGATGTGCTCACTGGCGGGGAGGGCTTTACCCGTGATGGGCTAGGCTGTATCCACTACTTTTTGTAGGATTTTCTGTTCAAGGGCATTGGTGTTTCCATATCAGGCCTTGATGCAACCAGTCAATATACTCTTTACTGCATATCTACAGAAGTTTGTCAAAGTTTTAGATGACATGTTGAAGCTTCACAAACTTCTAAGAAAGTAGAGGCACTACTGTGCTTTCTTCATAATGGCACTTACAGTACGTACTGGACCCAGGACAGAACTCTGAAATAATAACACCTAGGAATTTAAAGTAGCTGACCCTCTCCACCTCTGATCCTCTGATGAGGATTGGCTCATAGATCTCCGGTTTCCTCCTCCTGAAGTCAATAATCAGCTCTGTGGACTTTCTGACATTGAGTGAGAGGTTGTTATGGCACCACTCTGCCAGAGTTTCAGTCTCCTTCCTTTATGCTGATTCATCACCATCTTTGATTTGGTCAACAACAGTGGTGTTGTCAGCAAACTTAGATATAACATTGGAGCTCAACTTAGCCTCACAGTCATAAGCGCAAGGTGGATAGAGCAGGACGCTAAACAGACAGCCTTGTGGTACACCTGTGCAGGTGGTGATATTGGAGGTGTTGTTGCCAATCCAACCTGACTGGGAGGAAATCGAGGATCCAGTTGCACAAAGGGGTATTGAGGCCTACATCTTGAGGCTTATTGATTAACTTTGAGGATATGATATTATTGAATGCAGAGCTGTAGCCAATGAAGAGGATACTAATGAATGCACCTTCACTGTCTGGATGTTGCAGGGTTGAATGAAGAGCCAATGAAATGGCTCTTCACCTGCTGTGGACCTGTTGCTCCGGTAGGCAAAGTGGAGCGGATCCAAGTCGCTTCTCTGGCAGGAGTTGCTATGTTTCATCGCCAACCTCTCAAAACACTTCATCACTGTGAATGTAAGTTCTTCTGGATGATAGTCATTAAGGCAGGTTACCACATCCTTCTTAAACATCGGTGTAATTGAGGCCTGCTTGAAGCAGGTAGATACCTCAGACTGCTGAAGTAAGAGGTTAAAGATATCGGTGCATACTCCCGTCAGTTGATCAGCACAGGTCTTTAGTACTTAACCAGGTACCTCATCTGGGCCAGATGCTTATCGTGGGTTCACCCTCCTGAAGGATACTCTCATGTTGGCTTCAGAGACTGAAATCCCAGAGTTATCGGGGGCTGTGGGCATTCGTGAAGGTTCCCCCATGTTTTGACAGTCAAAGCGAGCATAGGAGGCATTGAGCTCATCTGGAAGCTTGGTGATAGCGTTCAAGCCCTGACACAGCAGTCGAGCATCCTTCTCCGATTCAAGTTTGGTCTGAATTTACAACATCAGACGTGAGCTGGCTTTCTGGAGATTGTACCTGAACCTCTTGTAATTTGCTTGGTTGCCAGACCTGAATGCCACTGATCTGGCCCTCAGCAGATTGCAGATTGCCTGGTTCATCTGG
This sequence comes from Mobula birostris, assembly GCF_030028105.1. NCBI lineage: Eukaryota > Metazoa > Chordata > Chondrichthyes > Myliobatiformes > Myliobatidae > Mobula > Mobula birostris. The sequence continues at coordinate 55,171,705 of NC_092402.1, forward strand.
AGTTTCTGGTTGTGGAAGACTCTGAATGATTTTGTGTAGACATGCTTGTCTATGACTGTTTTTATAAACTCCGTGACAACCATGTTGTATTTGTTCAGACCCTTTGAAGAGTCCTTAAACACGGTCCAGGCCACCGAAGGAAGCAATCCTGTAGCTACTCCTCTTACTCCTGGATCTTTGCTCTTTAGCCTCTGCCTGTATGTAGGTAGGAGGAAGACAGCCAAATGATCAGATTTCCCAAAATATGGTCTGGGCATGGAACGGTAGGCATTCCTTATCATAGTATAGCAGTGGTCGTGTGTGTTGGGACCATTGGTGCTACAGGTCATAGAGTCATAGAAAAGTACAGCATAGAAACAGGCACTTTGGCCCATCTAGTCAGTGTTGAACTATTTTAACTACCTACTCCCATTGACCCGCCCCGGGACCATAGCCCTCCATATCCCTTCCATCTATGTACCTGTCGAAACTTCCCTTAAACGTTGAAATCAAGCTCGCATGCACCATCTGTGCCGACCTCTCGTTCCACATTCTCACCACCCTCTGAGTGAAAGTTTCCCCTAATGTTCCCCCTAAACTTTTCACCATTCACCCTTAACCCATGATCTTTAGTTGTAGTCCCACCCTACCTCAGTGGAAAAAGCCTGCTTGCAGTTACCCTATCTACCCTCCTCATAATTTTATATACATCAATCAAATCTCCTCTTAGTCTTCTACATTCTAAAGAATACAGTCCTTAACTAATTCAATCTTTCCTTATAATTCAGGTCCTCCATACCCAGCAACATCCTTGTAAATTTTCTCTGTACTCTTTCAACCTTATTTACATCTTTCCTGTAGGTAGGTGGCCAAAACTGCACACAATACTCCAAATTAGGCTTCATCAATGTCTTATACAACTTCAACGTAACATCCCATCTTCTGTACTCAATACTTTGATTTCTGAAGGCCAATGTGCCAAAAGCTTTCTTTATGACCATATCTACCTGTGACACCACTTTCAATGAATTATGGACCTGTATTCCCAGGTCCCGTTGTTCTACCACACTCCTCAGTGCCCTACTGTTCACTGTGTAAGACCTACTCTGATTGGTCCTCCCAAAGTGCAAAACCTTAAATTCCATCTGCCATTTCTCAACCCTTTTCCCCAGCTGGTCCAAATCCTGCTACAGGCTCTGCTAGTCTTCCTCATTGTCCACTACATGCTCAGTCTTGGTGTGATCTGCAAATTTGCTGATCTGATCCAGTTTACCACATTATCATCCAGATCGTTGATATAAATGACAAACAACAATGGACCCAGCACTGATCCCTGTAGCACTCCATGAGTCACAGGCCTCCAGTCAGAGAGGCAACCCTCTACTACCACTCTCTGGCTTCACCCACAAAGCCAATGTCTACTTCATCTTGATTGCCAAGTGATTGAACTTTCTAGATCAACTTCCCATGAGGGACCTGACAAATGCCTTGCTAGAGTCCATGTAGACAACATCCACTGCCTAGCCTTCATCCACTTTCCTGGTAAATTCCTCAAAAAACTTTATAAGATTGGTTAGACATGACCTACCATGCACAAAGCCATGCTGACTATCCTTAACCAGCCCATATCTATCCAAATACTTGTATATTCAATCCCTTAGAATACATTTCAATATCTTGCTCACTGACCTATAATTTCATGGTTTATCTTTAGAGGCTTTAGCTATCCTCCAATCCTCTGGTACCTCACCCATTGCTAAGGATGATTTAAATTTCTCTGCTAGGTCTGTAGCCTCCCACAGGATCCAAGGGAACATCTTGTCAGGCCCTGGGGATTTATCCACCAAATTTGCCTCAAGACAGCAAACACCTCCTCCTGTGTAATCTGTACAGGGTCCATGACCGTGCTGCTGCTTTGCTTCACTTCTATAGACTCCGTGTCCATCTCCTGAGTAAATACAGATGTAAAAATCCTTTTATGATCTCTCCCATCTCTTTTGACTCCAAACTTGGATTATCATTTTGATCTTCCAGAGGACCAATTTTGTCCCTTACAATTCTTTTGTTTTTAACATATCTGTAGAATCCCTGAGGATTCCCCATCACCTTGTCTGCTAGAGCAACTTCATGCCTTCTTTTAGCCCTCCTGATTTCTTTCTAAGTGTTGTATTGCATTTCTTATACTGCATAAATACCTCATTTGTTCCTAAGCCTGTAGCTGCAATGTACCTCCTTTTTTTTGCTTAACCAGGGCCTCAACGTCTTTTGAAATCCAAGATTCCCTACACCTGTTATCTTCACCTTTTATTCTGACAGGCACATACAAACTTTGTACTCTCAAATTTTCACTTTTGAAGGCTTCCCACTTACCAAGTACAGCTTTGCCAGAAAACAGCCTGCCCAACCCACACTTGCCAGATCCTTTCAGATACCATCAAAATTGGCCTTCCTCCAATTTAGAACCTCAACCCGCAGACCAGACTTACCTATTTGCATATTTACTTTGAAACAAATGGCATTATGATCACTACTTGCAAAGTGCTCCCCTACACAAACTTCTGTCACCTGCCCTAGCTCATTCCCTAATAGCTGATCAAATATCGCACACTCTCTCGTTGGGATTTCTACGTACTGAATAAAGAAACTTTCCTGAGCACATTTGACAAACTCTATCCCATCTAGTCCTTTTACAGTGTGGGAGTCCTAGTCAATATGTGGAAAGTTAAAATCACCTACTATAACAACTTTGTGTTTCTTGCAACAGTCTGTGACCTCTCTACAAATTTGTTCCTCTGAATCTCGTGGTCTATTGGGTGGTTTGTAATATAGGCCCATTAACGTGGTCATACCTTTCTTATTCCTCAGTTCCATTCAAAACACCTCACTAGATGAGCTCTCCAGTCTGTCCTGACTGAGCACTGCAATGACATTTTCCATAACTGGTATCGCTGCCCTTCCCACTTTAATCTCTCCTTTCATCACACCTGAAATATTAACTGTTATATTCTCTATTAATGATGGTTCATGGCTTTCTACTTTTTTCTTGTTTTGGAGGAATTTGGCTGCAACATGCTAATAATTTGGCAACTTCTCATTTAGCATCTTACAATTCACGCTGAACAAACAGAATGGCCCCGTGCTAATGTTAAAGTGACGGATAGCACCTCTGACAATGCAAGGCTCCTTCCGAAAGGTACCCAAGCCCCAGAATGATCCCTGAATCTCTGACCTCAGAGTTGACCATGCTGCTAATTAAACAAAATTAACTTATCTGCCTTTGAAAGTTAATCTCACCTCACCATAAGATTATGCATGACTTCTCAAAAGGACATAACAACGACACACAACGTTTGGCTATGTAACACTTTTGAACTTTACACCTTAGACTGTAGGGTTTGAACTATATACGCAGGAGTCCAGCTTAATATGGAAACACATTTTTTTAAATTTAATATATTAAAAGAGCTGACTGCCTCAGCTGTGCAATTTCATCAGATGGAACCCAAGATAGGCCAGAACATTGAACTAGGTGCCAAGAAATTTGAGTCGAAGTTAATATTTCTCTCTGCTTGCCTGCTAGGGTAAAGATGGCAGCTGTCCTGTCCTTTAATGGAATGTGCTGAAAGCAAGACTGCTGATTAGATGGAAAATGGTTGACCTGCAGAATGTTAGTTTGGATTTTCAGATCACTTCCTTCCATTTTGACTGCACCTGACAACTTGAAACTGTCTGAACTGTCCGGTTTCCCATTGGTGTTATCTCTTTTACAGAACAGCTCGGCTTGCCACTTGTCCAGTGTGAGGTCAGGCCATGTAGAAGTTTCTGGAGTATAGATAGGACATTGAAGGGTGTGCTAAGGTCAAGATCGTTTTGGTGTTTGCTGGCTCAATAGTCACTTAGCTCATGGACACAAGCACTTGGGAATGTCAGTCTGCCGAGGAGCTGTGGCTTCAACCACAAACCTCCAGCACAAGGGCTTAGAACCTTCTTCTTTATGGGTGGAGGCATAGGGGCAGGGGTAAGCCGGCTGATGGTGTAATGGTATCAGCACAGAACTTCAAGGTGAGTGGTCCTGGGTTCAAATCTGGCTGGTTCCTTGCATGGATTGTATCCGCGCTGGGTTGGGCATTAAGCTAGCAACTCGGCCTCATAAAAAGAAAACAGACAAATGCTAAAGAAATGGCAAGGTGCGACACAAGGCACGTAAAGGAACAACAGTAAGGTCATGATGCTTGATGGCTCCAGGTGGTTTTTTGGAATGAATTAGGAACATCTGAGGCTCCAGCCTATTATGCCAAGATGGCGTCCCTTGGCTTCATATTTATTTTTATTTACTTATTTAGAGACACAATTGGTAACAGGGCCCCTCCGGCCTAGCAAGCCCACGCAGCCCAGTTACACCCACGTGGCCAATGAACCAACTAACCTGTACATCTTTGGAATGTGGGAGGAAACCAGAGCACCCAGAGGAAACTCACATGGTCATGGAGAGAACATACAAACTCCTTACGGACAGCGATGGAATTTGAACCCGGGTTGCTGGCGCTGTAATGGTGTTACGCTAACCGCTACACTACTGTGCCGCCTATTATAATTAGGTCATTATATTGGTCAATAAAAGCATTTGAACAAAATCATTGAATTGTGAATATTACTTCGGCAGTTGTGTTGCCTTGTAGATAAATGCAGCAGTTATTTTGTGCGAAGGCCAAACAGCAGTGAGATGAAAGACAAAACTTTAGTTTCGGTGGTAAAGGGAAAATAATGAAAAGGATACTTGGAGTGGTATGGTTAGCGTGCACAGGCGGGACCTTTAATCATAACTCTGTCTCAGAATGGAGCGCTTCCTCAGCCCTGAACTGAAACCTGCACCCAAATTGTGTTCTAAATTGAGGCCATTCAGCCCCTTGAGTCTGCACTACCATTCAAGCTCTTGGGTATTCGACCCCCTAAACTCCACAGATGCACCGTAACTCCTTCGTACTCTTGTGTTTTCACATGATCGAGGTAGAACATGATTGAAGATTTCACAGAAGAACAAAGAAATACAATAGAATCAATGAAAATCTACACACAAAAGCTAACAAACAACCAATGTGCAAAAAAAGGCAGATTGCAAATACAATAAGTAAATAAATAAACAAACAAACAAATTAAAAATATGCTGAGGACATGAGTTGTATAGTCCTTGAAAGTGAGCCAGTCTCAGTTTCTAAACCATTGTCCTCCAGCACTCACAGCCATTTTAGGAGAAGAACCCAAAACTTTAGAGTGAAACAGTGCTTAATCATTTCATTCTGCAATGGCCATGCTCGATTTTCAAATTACGTCCTATTCTTCTTCACATGCCCAACCACGGGAGATAATTTCTGCGATTCATCTATCCATTGAGATCCAACTGGTTCACGAGATCATGTCAACCTTGTGCAGGTTCAGATACAGATAAGGATGAGCTCTTGATGTCTGCTTAACCTACAGCATGTCTTTTGATAGTTGTTCACTTAATATACATTGTTAAATAAGCACTCTTGGTGGAAGAGCAGGTTTGACTGTCCTTTCTTTCTGTGGGCAAACCTGTTACACTTAGGAGTTATCTGCTGAGGATCATGGGGGCTGCCTGCCAATTAGGTCAAAGAAACCCCTTGAAATCCTTGAGCCACATTGCTTGTCTTCTCTCTGCAGCTGTTACAATGTGAATGATGTCAGTGAGAATACAGCCTGACAGCGCTTTGATCATGGCCATCTGGTAGTGCGAACACATCTGAACACTATTGGTATTTAGTGCTTGAAATTATCATTGGTAATTATAATTGGCACCATCCCCACTCCCATTATAATTCTGACAGACACATGCTCAAGAAGACAGTGGCACTAAATGCTTTGTAGATTGAGTCGGCTGGGTTGGAATAACCCACAGTTTCCATTTAATTCAGAATATTGCTGAATCTTTGCTGATTTAATCAAAGAGCTCAGACTAATGGTGAGAACAAACAAATGCTGAAGGCCACACTAGAATCAGGCCTCCTCATTTCACCTTGAACATTTAGAGAGATTGCACTCTGTTGGAGCAAAGATGATATTGCACGTTACTTGAATGTGCTTTGTGAAGAAAAAATACTTCAATGTCCAGCTTCACAAACCTTTGTGGTCACATCTCCTTGTTTAACAATATTTTTTGGGGAAGAAAAGAATTTTTTTTCAAATGAAACATTTCTTCATTATAATAATGACGTAAGTTAACATGCATTTTAATGTCGCTGCTATTTGCCAATGAAGTTGTTTCCGAGAGGCATGTTGGCCATTTTGAATTGAATGATCGATTGGAAAGCAGTAAAGAGAAGCGCTACTGAAGTAATCACTTCATTCAGTTGGATGTTAAAAATGTCAAATCTTAAATCACCTCTGTGCAAATGTAAATGAAAGTTGTACCTGAACAACCTACAATTCTTTTCTTCAATAGTAAGAATAAAATTGATGATTAGTAGAATTTCTTTTTTTTTGTAATTTATTTTTTATTGAATTTCATCATCAAACAAATATTTCCGTAAGCTGTATTTCAGATACTGTACAAATATAATCATATTTGTCACAAATCTCCACTAATAATTTTTCTTTCTTACTCTTCATTATTACCTTGCGCACAGATGACGTTGAAGAAAATGTTAAGTGCCATCAGAGATAGTCACATCACCAATTACTAATCTGGTTTGGTGAAGCATCGTCTCACAATATACAAAAACTGCAGTGAACTGTCGTCAGCAGAAAAGGTCACTGCAGACAGTCTACCATCACTGCAGGACTTGTATGTGTTCAGGACAAAGAATCAGGTGATAAGAATCATTGCGGACAGCACCCACACTGACAGCTGCCTTTTCCAAAGGCTCTTTTTTCTGAAAAGTGCTAACGGGCAACTCCTGATTCGTTGGGGCATCAAGCGATATGTTGAGAGGGCAGGTGTATGGGGTTGAATGGGATCTGGGATCAGCCACAATAAAATGGCGGAAGAGACTTGATGGGCCGAATGGCCTAATTCTGCTCCTATGTCTACAACAAAAACTTCACGCCATCTTAAAAGTTTCTTCCCCCAGGTAGTTAATCTGATCAACTATTCTAGGTTAGCTCCCTCTACGTATTACCTCAGTCACTGCACTGCACTGGAAACACTTGAAGCCACTTTTTATCATGTTGTTTACACTATAATAGACAGCTTTGGTCCCTCAATGTACTGAATTCTGTTTTCACCCTCCTTCACTCTCATTTCACCTGTCAACACTGATCTGGATGCTAAATGTGCTCCTTCTACTGGAGCAAGTGGCTTTTGCTCTATTTATGCCCAAAGTCTCAAACAGTTCTTTGTTCTATGTGAGGTTGGCTCATCAGTCCTGTTGTGCTGCTTTAGTTTCATTTTGATGAATATAATGAAAGCACGTGGAATATTCTTTGGGTCATCTTCAAATATTTCTGAAGGCGGTGTTTTGCACAAGTTACCTCTTCTACTTAGACTTCCCTGGTTGTGAAATCCTTTGCACAATCCATAAAACAATGCTCAGCAGTTTGTTGCATGTGCCCAGGAATTCTTTAAACTGTTTTATCTGGTCAGTTTCTGATATTGGTGCTGCCATTGCAACTATGTAGTGGGCACATGGCCAAGTGGTTAAGGCGTTTGTCTAGTTACCTCAAGGTTGCTAGTTTGAGCCTCAGCTGTGGCAGTGTGTTTGTGCCCTTGAGCAAGGCACTTAATCACACATTGCTCTAGTGTCTGTGCGAGGAGTGGCGCCCCACACAAACTTCCAATCTGTGCCTTGTAAGGCATGAAAATGCCCAACGCAGGCCTGTCATGGTCTGAGTCGATGTTCCCTCCCTCCCCCTGTGCTGCCATTGCAACTATGTTTTTAAAGTTCAAAGTTGAAAGGAAATTTATCATCATACTATATATGTCACCATATACTACTCATTTTCTTGCAGGCATTCACAGTAGAACAAAGAAATACAATAGGATCAATGGAAAACTACACACAAAGACTGACAAACAACCAATGTGCAAAAGAAGAGAATTATTGCAAATACAAAACACATTAAAAAAACAACAAATAAATAAATAATACCAAGAACATGAGATGTAGAGTCCTTGAAAGTGAATCTGTGGGCTGTGTTCAGTGTTGAGATTATTTCCACTGGTTCAGGAGCCTGATGGTTGAGAGGTAATAACTGTTCCTGAACTTGCTGGTGTGGGACCTAAGGCTCCTCTACTTCCTGCTCAATGGTAGTAGCGAGAAGAGAGCGTGGCCTGAATGATGGGGGTCCTTCATTATGGATGCTGCTTTCTGGTGGCAGTGCTCCTTGTAGGTGTGCTCAATGGTGAGGGTGGGGGGGGGGCTCTTTTCCTATGATGGTCTAGACTGTAATCACCACTTTTTGCAGGCTTTTCCATTCTTGGCCGTTAGTGTTTCCATACCAGACCATGATGCAACCAGTCAGGATACTCTCCACTGTGCATCAAGTTTTAGATGACATGCTGAATTTCCTCCAAGGCTCTGATTCTGATGTTTAACCTCTAGTTTCGTCTCTTTCTGGTGATCCTGCCATTCCTCCACACCTAGGTCCAGTCCTTTGTGAGTGCACCATGACACCTCCTGCCTGATGTAGGGGGCGTCAAAGAGATTGTAGGATGGATGGGTGGGAATCCTTGACAACGCTAAGGGTTCTGCATATGCAGCACTCCTGATAAATACCTTGGATGAGTGGAAGAGAGACCCCGATGATCCTCTCAGCAGTCCTCGCGATCCTTTGTAGGGTCTTACAGTCAGATAACTTGCATTTCCTGTACCAGATGGTGATGCAGCTGGTCAGGACAGTCTCAATGGTGCTCCTGTAAAAAATGGTTAGAATGGAGGGGTGGCAACTTGCTCATCTCAATATCCTCTGGAATTGAAAATGCTTCTATGCTTTCTTGACTAGAAAGGAAGTGCTGAACGACCAAGTGAGATTGTCTGTTATGTGCACTCCCAGATATTTGGTGCTCCTAATTCTCTCCACGGAGGAGCCGTGTATGTGCAGTAAGGAGAGGTCAGCCTGAACCTTCCTAAAGTCCACCATCATCTCTTTGGTCTTGTCCACGTTGAGACTCAAGTTGTTGTGATCGCATCATTCTACAAGATTTTCTAACTCCTCTATGTATGCTGTCTCATCGTCGTTGTTGATGAGGCCAATCACTGTTGAACTTGATGATTCAGTTTGAGCTGGTTTCAGCATGTGTCAACAGTGGGCTGAGCATGAGCCCTGGTCAGTAGGACGGGGAGGTGGTGGGAGCTGGAGGGAACACTGGTGCTCAGCGTGATGGAGCTGGAGATGTTGCTGCCAACACAGATTGACTGTGTACTTTCTGTCAAAAACTCCAACATCCAGTTACAGGGAGAGTTGTTGAGACCCAATAAAGACAGTTTATCCACCAGCCTCCGATGGATGATCATATTAAATGCTGAGCTGAAGTTGATAAACAGCATCCTGGTGTATGAGGTACCATTTTGCAGGTGGGGCAGGAAGGAGTGGAGGGCAGACGCTATGGCATCCTCAGAGGACTTATTTGAGCGATAAGCGAACTGGAGAAGGTCCAAAGTAGCAGGAAAATGGGATTTAATGCAATCCATAACCAGCCACTCAAAGCACTTCATTATGGTTGAGGTCAGTGCTCTGGATGGTAGTCATTGAGGCAGGTTACTGTCATCTACTTGGGCTCTGGGATGATAGTGGTTACCTTGAAGCCTATGGGGAAAGTGGATTGTTCCAGAGGGATGTTGAAGATGTCTGTTAGAACCTCTGCATCTGACCAGGTGCGTATCAGGCCCGAAAACTTTACTTGAATTTACCCTGGTCTTTCTCACCTCAGCTGTGGACAGACAGTGTGTCCGCTCCTTGGAGGAATGGGGCATTCCTTGCCAGCATGTTGTTCTGTGCACCAAACCGTGCGTGAAACTTTTTGATCTGCCTTCACAGAGATGCATTTAATAATGGTGACATCCTCAGTGCACTTCTGTTGATAACCAGTCACAGACCTCGCATATTCATTAATGTCAATGCGATGGTCGTAGGTAGCTGCCTCCCTGAACATGGTCCAGTCTGCTATTTCAAAATATTCCTGCAAATGCTGAGGTCGCTCCTTCTGGCCAGCTCTTTATCTCCCTTTGAACTGGATTGATTCAGTTAATTAATGTCTTGCATGCAGAAGTTAGCATAACAGATAAGTGGTCAGAGAAACCAGGCAAGGGCAGGGAACAGCCTTGTATGCACCAGGGATATTGGTATAAACCAGGTCTAATGCGTGCTCACCTCTGGTAGCAAAGCCAACATGCTGAAGGAATTAGGCAGGAGTGTTTTTAAGTTAGCATGGTTATAGTCAGCTTTTCCTCGCAAGGGGTTGCCAAGGGGTGGGGTGGGGAAAATTATATATAAGGCTGTAGAATTTCAGACAGGACAAGGAGTTATTCTTTACAAGGCACGGCTTCAGAGGAACCAGTGCTGTAAAACCTGTTGCTCTGGAGTAAATAAGGACGCTTGTTTTCCAGACCTGCAAGGTTAGGGGTCTCTTAATAAGTGAAGTTTGCATGTTACATTGCTATTGGCATAACTTGGGGAGTTTAACATTGGAAAAATGAAAATCCCACCAAGTAATGAGGAGATAAATGTCTGACCAGTGCAAAGACACCCAGAAATGGGCTGAAATTTTGTCAACTTCAGCTTAACCCATTAATCAGCAGCACAGTCACATGTGTTTTTGGAGTTGAAAGAGTGAATTTCTAACATAATGTTCAACCTTAACATCAACCAGGTGATTGTTTGTTTTGTGAATTGCTTAAGTGCTTTATTCCGCTGGTCCACCGCTCTCATTATGAAGTGCATTTAGCTTAAAGTGTTCCAAACAAATACTGAGGAGCACGTCTTTGAGTAAATTGAGGAAAATTCACCTTAAAATAACCCCTGAAACCTGCTAGCTCCATCAGAAATTTTTGGAGTTCTGCTCAAAATTGATGAAGAATTCGGCACTGTGTTTCTTGTAAGCCAAACATGCCAGGGTGTCTTTTTTGCCCACTTCTTTCCCTTGGAGGATAATGGTTGGATTCTCTGAAAAACTGGACCAATAACTTTCCTTTGAGTTATAGAGTCGCAGATTCAAACAGCACAGAAAGGCCCTTCAGACCATTGTGTCCATGCTGACCACCACATGCCATCTACAGTACATTAATCCCATTTAGAAGCAGCTTGCCTTGGTGATCCAAATACTTCTCTAGATACCTCTTAAATGTTGTGAGAGTCTCTGTTTCCACCACCCCCTTAGCCAGTACTTTCCAGATTCCTGCCACACTTTGGGTGAAAAAAAAACCCCTTCATACCCTCACTAAATCTATTAACCCTTGCCCGAAACCTAAACCCTTTATTTTTAGCTACCTCTGCTGTGGGGAAAAGTTTCCTTTTGTCTACACCTCTTTCAGACCCCCCTCAGCCTCCTCTACTGCATGCAATTTAAACCCAGCTTCTCCAGTCTCGCCCCATAACTGAAACACTCCATCCCAGGCAACATCCTGTGCACCCTCTCCAGTGCAGTCACACCCTTCCTACAGAGTGGTGACCAGATCTGTGCACATTATTCTATCATGCTCAGATGACTCTGCCCACCGTCACTAGTACCTACAAGAGCTGCCACCTCAAAAAGGGAACATACATCACCAACGGTCCCCATCATCCGAGCCGAGCTATCTTCTTGCAGCTACCATTGGGTACAAAAACCTGAAGTTTCACAACACCAGGTAGAAGAACAGCTGTTTTCCTTCAACCATTTGGTTTCTGGGCTGATCACTCACCATCTCAGTGCAGCATCACCATGGCCACTTTGATCGCTTTGCAACAAAGTAGACTTTATTTTTCTTTGTTCTAATTGTGTTCTTTATTGTAAAAGCTGTGAATAATTTACATTGCGCATCACACACAAAATGCTGGAGGAACTCAGCAGGTCAGACAGCGTCTTCAGAAATGAATCAGCAGCCAACGTTTCAGGTCGAGACCTGCTGAGTTCCTCCAGTGTGTTGCTCTGGATCTCCAGCATCTGCAGAATCTCTTTTGTGTATGATATATGTTTAATTTATGTTTTTCCAGTGAATGTTGCTTATCTGATGCACTGTGCCTGTGATACTGCTGCATGTAAGCTTGTCATTGCACCTGTGCATACATGAACTCGTGCAGATGACAATAAACTCTACTTTGACTTTTCTGCAGCTATGGCATAACCAATGTTTTGTAAAGTGATATTGTAACCTCCCTGCTCTTACACTCAGTGGCTACTTTATTAGATACACCTGTACACCTGCTCGTTAATGCAAATATCTAATCAGCCAATCATGTGGCAGCAACTCAGTGCATAAAAGCATGCAGACACGGTCAAGAGGTTCAATTGTTGTTCAGATCAAACATCAGAATGGGGAAGAAATGTAATCTAGGTAACTTTGACTGTGGAATGATTGTTGGTGCCAGACGGGGTGGTTTGAGTATCTCAGAGACTGCTGATTTTCATGCACACCAGTCTCTAGAGTTTACAGAGAGTGGTGCAAAAAACAAACAAAAATCCAGTGAATGCCAGTTCTGTGGGGGAAAACACCTTGTTGAGAGAGGTCGGAGGAGAGCGGCCAGACTGGCTCAAGCTGACAGGAAGGTGACAGTGACTCAAACAATCTCGCATTACAACAGTGGTGTGCAGAAGAGCATCTCTGAATGCACAACATGTTGAGTTTTCAAGTGATGGGCTCCAGCAGCAGAAGGCCTCGAACATACACCCGGTGTCCACTTTCTCAGGTACAGGAGGTCCCTAATAAAGTGTCCACTGAGTGTATATTGTTGAAGACATGAATCATGTCCACCTTTTCAACATATCAATCTGCAGCCACCTTCACAGATCATTGAACTTTAAATCCCAACTGGAGGGAATGTGTGACTGGATCTCCTGTTCGGGAATGAGACAGGGCAGGTGACAGAAGTTTGTGTAGGGGAACACTTTGCAGAGATTATTTAGCAGTGAGCGATAACTTTAATAGTAACAGCAAAATAAAAAGCCACTAGGGGCCACAAAACAAGAGAGAACAGGTACTAATCATCACAGGTAACAAGGTAATTGAAGGGTCAGAGCAACTGGCTGAGGCTAGCTGGTTTGAAGGGTGAACACGGGCTGTGGATGAGAGCTGGGTTTAAATAGGCTGCAGGTGATGAGTTGGAAATGAGTAGCAGCTGACTTCTGTTTGCTTGGTGGAGACCTGGAGGTGCCTGCCTTTGCTGGCCTAACAGGACCCTCCCTCCTATGGCCGGCACTCGACGATCTGGATAGGTCCGGTGGAACTCCTCGATGACCGATGGATCCATGATGAAACTGGACAGCACCCAAAACCTCACCTCCAGGCTGTACCCTTCCCAGTTGGCCAGGTACTGCACACCCCATCCATAACGCCGTGAATCCGTCAATGGGTGAACCCTGTATACTGGAGCACCTTCCACCACCGTTGGTTCCAGAGGTTCAGGCTCAGGTGGGTCGAGTGGTCCATGGACAATGGTCTTGAGGCAGGGCACATGGAAGGCAGGGAATGATCCTGAGGGACAGGGGCAGCCGGAGATGGTAAATGACTATATTGATGTGATGGGTAATCTTGAAGGGACCAATGAATTGGGGCGAGAGCTTGCAGGAGGAAGTGTGCAGGGACAGATCTCAGGTGTACAGCCAGATATGGTCCCCAGGCTGGAGTTGACTCGCTGGGTACTGACAGTGGGTGCAGTTAGCAGCTAGGATGTCCCTCTGTGTCCTCTTCTAAGCATTCTGGTATTGGTGAACCAGGGCCCTGGTGGACAGGACCTCCACCATTGGGAACAACAGAGGTTGGTAGCCATGAACACTTCAAAGGGTGATACACCCATGGCAGAGGAGGTGTTGTGTGTAGATTGTGGGAACAGTCTCGCCCAGGGCAGATACTTCTTCTGCATGGAAGAGTTAGAGGCAGTGAAGCATCACAGAAACTTCTCCACTTGATGAGTTTTTTTCTGAGTGTACATTGGTCTCTGGATGATAACCAGAGGACAAACTCAGTGAGGTGCAGAGGAGGGAGTAGAAGGCTTGCCAGAAACGGGAGACGAATTGTAGGACCCAGTCCGACACAATGTCCTGAGGGAAGCCATAGAGGTGAACTACATGCCGGAAACCAAGTCCACCGTCTCAGTAGCTGACGGAAGTTTGGGGAGGCCAATGAAGTGAGCCGCCTTGGAGAGCTGGTCCACCATTGTCATGATTACCATGGCCCAATCAGAAGGTGGAAAACCATGGTGACGTGGGTTCATGTGCGTTGAGGGACCAGTAGGGGCTGCGGGCTCAAGTGCCGCTGGTTGGTGGAATTGGACTGGGCATATTGAGGGAGACGGTGCTGGACAGAATATCCAGACTGCATTGTGTGACTGGATGGTCAGAGAGGGGCGAGGAGTGTCCCCACTGGATGGTCAGAGAGGGGCGAGGAGTGTCCCCACTGGATGGTCAAAGAGAGGTGAGGAGTGTCCCCACTGGATGCCTCAGAGTGCATGGCCGCCGGCACGTACATACAGTTGTCAGGTGTGTTGGCAGAGCAGGTCCATGGTGCAGGCCAGCTGGATCTGGTCCACAACATCCCAGACAATCCGGGCGAGGATCTGTGAGGATGGATTGATGAACTGAGGGTCAATCGCCGTTTCAGCTGTCGTGACAGGGCGTCAGCCTTAGTGTTCTTGGAGCCGGGTCGGTAGGAGGTGGTGAAGTTGTACTGCTCAAAGAAAAGGGCCCAGCAAGCCCGACATGGGTTGAGTTGGTGGGTCTGTTGTCTGGATATGAGGTTCTGGTGGTCAGTCCAGATCAGGAAGGGCTCGGTGTTTCCCATCAGCCAATGTCTCCATTCCTCCAAGGCCCATTTAATAGTGAATAGCTCCCTGTCTGCTACTCCATAACAGCACTGTGTAGAGTTGAGCTTGTACAAGAAGAAGGCACAAGGTTATGTCTTCTTGTCCAGTCCTCATTGGGAGTTGACAGCCCCGCCACCCACATCAGTTGTGTTCACCCCTACTATAAAAGGTCTGGAGGGTTTTGGATGGCGCAGAGTGGGAAGAGTGGTGAAGTAGCTCTTGAGCTCCTTGAAATAATGGTCCATGGCAGCAGAGCAGGTTACCTGTGATGTAGGCGACTTGGTGAGGGAGGTGAGAGGAGCAGAGACTTAGCTGTAGTTCCTGATGGACCAGCGGTAGAAGTTTGAGAAGCTCAAAAAACGCTGTACCTGTTTGAGGGAACGTAGTTGGCCCAGTCAACATTGGCAAGCACTTTTTTTGGGTCCATGGTTATGCCTTGGGGTGAAGGGATGTAACCCAAGAAGGAAATGACTGGCAGAAGAAAATCTTCAGGTGCTGGAGAAACTCAGCAGGCCGTGCAGATTCTATGGAAAAGCATAAACAGTTGACACTTCAGGTTGAGACCCTTCATCAGGACTGGAAAGGAAAGGATAAGGAGTCAGACGAAGAAGGTGGGGGGGGGAGGGGAGGAAGTAATACAAGGAGGCAGGGGACAAGTGAAACCGGGAGAAGAGGAGGGATGAAGTAAAGAGCTGGGAAGTTGATTGGTGAAAGTGATACAGGGCTGGAGAAGGGGGAATCTGATAGGAGAGGACAGAAGACCACGGAAGAAAGGGAAGGGGGAGGAGCACCAGAGGGAAGTGATGGGCAGGTAAGAAGGTGAGAAAGGGAAATGAGAATGGGGAATGATGAAGGGGGCAGCAATTACTGGAAGTTCAAGAAATCGATGTTCATGCCATCAGGTTGGAGGCAACCCAGACAGAATATAGGGTGTTGCTCCTCCAACCTCAGTGTGGCCTCATCACGACAGTAGAGGAGGCCATGGACTAACATGTCAGAATGGGGATTTTCTCTTGTTTTTCAAGAAACAGAGCAGGTGAGTATAATCTTGGTCAAAGGAATGGTTTGCTGAATATTGTACTGCACAAAAATTGAACAATCTTCAACATGGTAGTACAGAGATTAAAAAAAAATAAATGTCCAGTGAGAAATACTTAAGAAATGGGGGACATACCTTAGTCAGAACAGCACCATTTGCCAGCTGTCCCTGATGGTTTGCCCAACACATTTTCAGGAAGGCAGAAACCAAGGCCAAAGCAATGAAACCTTTCATGGTGCTGGCTCTTGCCGTGATTTGAAAGCAAGCTTAATAAGAAAAGCAAAGAAGAAAGATCACAGGAAATGATTGCATGAACATTCAACAAACAGGGAGGAGCTGATCTGTAGGAAACAAGTTGAGAGAAAAAAATCTCCAGCTTAATGTTCCAAAGGACAATTCATAACATTTAAATTAATTGGATAAAAACAAATTGCAAGGCATATGATCAACCACTAGAGACAGAAAAAGATGGCTGCTTTGACATACCTTCTCACCTATTGGAGTGATAGTCAATAATTGATTCACATCTATCCAAGCTGATTTAAAACATTCTAGTAGTAGGGGTTTCATCATTTAAAATAGTTGGTCTGTTGATGCTAGTGCATTTGGAGTCAAACTGAGCATTGCCCAATAAAATACACTGCTCTTTGTGATTTTTATAAATGACTTGGATGAGGAAGTAAAAGGATGGGTTAGTAAGCTGGCAGATGACACGAAGGCTGATGGTGTTGTGGATAGTGGAGAAGGTTGTTGTAGGTTACAATGAGACATTGACAGGATGTACAGCTGGGCTGGGAAGTAGCAGATGAAATTCAATCCGGGCGTGTGAAATGATTCTCTTTGGAAAGTCCAACTTGAAGGCAAAGTATAGGGTTAATATCAGGATTCTTAACAGTGTGGAGGAACAGAGGGATGTTAGGGTCTATGTCCACAGATCCTTCAAAGTTGCAGTGCAGGTTGATGGGGTGGTTAAGGCAGCATACGATGTGTTGGCCTTCATTAGTCAGGGATTGAGTTCAAGAGCCGCAAGGTAATGTTGTAGCTCTATAATACTCTGGTTGGACCACACTTAGAGTGTTGTGTTCAGTTCTGGTTACCACATTAGAGGAAGACTGATAAGGTGAGTGGGGTGTAGGAGAGGTGGAGGGCAATTACCGGAAGTTTGAAAAATCAGTGTTCATGTCATTAGGCTGGAGGCTATCTAGACAGAATATGAGATGTTGCTCCTCGAACCTGAATGTGGCCTCATTGTGGCAGTAGAGGAGGCCATGGATTGACATGTCGGAATGGGAAGCAGAATTGAAATGGGAGGCTACTGGGAAATTCCGCCTTTTGTGGTGAACGGAGCGAAGGTGCTTGACAAAGTGGTGTCCCAATCTACTTCAGGTCTCGCTGATATACAGGAGGCCACACTGGGAGCACTGGATAATAAGCCACAAGGGAGAACAGGTACTGAATACTTCAGGCAACAAGGTAACTGAAGGTTGGGAGCAACTGGCTGAGGCTAGCTGGTTTGATGGGTGAACAGGGACTGTGAATGAGAGCTGGGTTTAAATAGGCTGCAGGCGATGAGTGAGAAACGATTAGCAGGTGACTCCTGTTAGCTGGGTGGAGACTGGCAGTTGGTGTCCTGTGCGGGCCTGATAGGAACAGACCTTGGATGAGTTCAACCTGACACCAGATTACACTACAGTCCTGCAACATGGAAATGATCTGTTAATAGTTTTGGAGGAAAGAGTAGGTCCATGGTATTACAGGAAAGATATTAACCTGGATAGAAGATTAACTGATTGGTAGGAGGCAAAAAATGGGAATAAAGGGAGCCTTTCCTGGTTGGCTGCCTGTGACTAGTGATGTTCTGCATGGGTTGGTATTGCGACTGCTGCTTTTCACGTTATGCGTCAATGTTTTGGATGACAGAATTGATGGCTTTGTGGCCAAATTTGTGGATGATAAAAAGATAGATGGAGGGCAGGCAGTGCTGAGGAAGCTGTAGAAGGGCTTGGACAGATTAGGAGAATGGGCAAAGAAATGGCAAATGGAATACAGTGTCGGGAAATGTATGGTCATGCAGCTGTTAAAAGGAATGAGTACGTAGGCTATTTTCTAAATGGGGAGAAAATTCAAAAATCTGAGTTGCAAAGGGACTTGCAAGTCCACATGCAGGATTCCATAAAGGTTAACTTGCAAGTTGGATCGATATTAAGGAAGGCAAATGCAATGTTAGCATTCATTTCGGGAAGACTAGAATAGAGAGGGAAAGGTATAATTCTAGGTCTTTATAAGGCATTGGTCAGACTGCATTTGAAGTATTGTGAGCAGGTTTGGGCTCCTTATCTAAGAAAGAATATGCCGTCATTGGAGAGGGTTCAGAGGAGGTTCACAAGAATGATCCTGGGAATTAAAGGGTTAATGTATGAGGAGTGTTCGATGGCTCTGGGCCTGTATTTGCTGGAGTTTAGAAGAATGTGGGGGATCTCACTGAAACCCATCAAATTTGGAAAGGCCCAAATGAAGTGGATGTGGAGGAGATGTATCCTATAGTGGGTGAGTCTCAGCCTCGGAATAGCGGGATGTCCATTTAGAACAGAGATGAGAAGCTATTTCTTTAGCCAGAGAGTGGTGGTTGAAAGGTTCTTGATTAATAAGGGTGTCAACGTTTAAGGGGAGAAGGTAGTTGAATGGGGTTGAGAGGGAAAATAAATCAGCCATGATGGAATGGCAGAGCAGATTCAATGGGCCAAATGGCCTAATTCTGCTCGTATGTCATATACTCTTTTGGTTTAGCCGCGTGCAGTCACATCCAGTGAAAGCGAGCAGCCACAGGTGTGGGGAGGGCTCGGCAGAGCACTAGATAGGTGTCAAGTGAGAAAGCTGTTACAAAGGGGAATCACATGGGCTAACAGTTCACATCATTGTGTAGTTTGGGTCAGAATCAGGTTTATTTTAGTTGACCTAGGTTGTGAAATTGGTTGTTTTGTGGAAGGCATAAAATGTTACGATAAGAAATGTACATAAAGATGAATAAGTAGTGCAAAAAGTGAGGCAGTGTTCATGGACTGTTCAAAAACCTGATGGCAGTGAGAAAGTAGCCGTTCCTAAAAACTGTGTGTCATCAAGTTCCTGTACCTTCTCATTGATTGTGGTAATGAGAAGAGGGCACGTCCTGGATAGTGAAGGGCCTTCGTGATGGATTTCCTGAGGCAGTGCCTTTTGAAGGTGTCATCAACGGTGGGGAGACTAGTGCCCATGATGGAGCTGGCTGAGTTTACAACCAGCTTTTTCTGATCTTGTGCAGTGGCTCCCCCATACCAGACAGTGATGCAGGCGGTCAAAATGCCCTCCACAGTGCATCTCTAAAAATTTGCTAGAGCCTTTGGTGATGTACTAATTCTCCTCAGACTCCTAATGAAATGTAGCTGCTGTTATACCTTCTTCAAAGTTGCATAGTTGTTAGGAATAGAATAGATCTTCTGAGATGCTGACACCCAGGAACTTGAAACTGCTCACCCTTTCCACTGCTGACCACTCGATGAGGACTGGTGAGTGTTCCCTCGATTTCCCCTTCCTGAAGTCCACAATCAATTCCTTGGTCTTACTGACATCAAGTTCAAGGTTGTTGCTGCGACACCATTCAAGCGGCCAATCGATCTCACTCCTGTACGCCACCTCTTCACCATCTGAGGTTCTGCCCGCAGCGGTTGTGTCATCGGCAGATTTATAGATAGTGCTTGAGCTGCGGCTAGCTACACAGTCGTGGGTGTAGAGAGAGTAGAACAGGAGGAGATGACATTTCTGACCTGCATTGATTGGTCTCCTGATAAGGAAGTCAAGGATCCAGTTGCAAAGGGAGGTACGGAGGCCCAAGTTTTTGAAGCTTGTTGATTAGTACTGGGCGTATGACGGCGTTGAACTCCGAGCAATAACCAGTAAACAGAAGCCTGATGTAGGTGTTGCTTTTGTCCAGGTGATCCAACTCCAAGTGGAGAGCCAATGAGATTACATCCGCTGTAGACCTATTGTGGTGATCGACAAATTCCAGCAGGTCCAAGTCCTTGCTTAGGCAGGAGTTGATTCTAGCCTGACCAACCTCTCAAAGCACTTCATCACAGTCGATGTGAGTGCTACTGGGTCACCAGAGTTGTATTCTCCCTTTTAAAGTATGTATAAAAGGTGTTCAGCTCATCAGGGAACAAGGTATAATAGCCATTTATGATATTGGGTTTCGCCTTGTGGGAAATAATGGCTTTCAAACCCTGCCATTGTTGATGTGCATCTGATGTTGTCTCTGACCACATGAAATCACTTTTTTGCTCTTTAAGTAACCTCCTGCAGGTCTGGATCAGCGGTCCTAAACGGCATAGATCTAACTTTCAGCTGACTCTGAATCTCCTGGTTTATCTATGGCTTCTGGTTTGGGTGTACTTGGCCTGCTGAGTTCCTCCATCATTTTGTGTGTGTTGCGTGAGAGGTTGTGTGAACTGCACTCACAGGAGTTTGAAACTGTTTGAAGTTTCCACTGCTGTGCCACCGATGTAAACTGGAGTGTGGGTGGTGTGAGTTCTCTTGAAGTTGATAACCATCTCTTTTGTCTTGTTGACATTGAGGAAGAGGTTATTTGCCTGGCACCAGGCCTTGAGCTCTTTCACCTCCTCTCTGCAGGCTGTCTCATCATTGTTGGTGATGAGCCCCACCACCGTCACGTCAGCGGCGAACTTGACGATGTGATTACTCGGGTGTTTGGCCGTGCAGACATGTGTGAGCAGGGTTTACAGCAATGGACTCAGCACACAGCCCCGGGGAGCACATGTTGAGGATGATGGGGAGGGAGGAGCGGTTGTCCATCCTGACTATCTGAGGTCAGTTGGTTAGGAAGTCTGACACCCAGTTGCACAGTGGTGTACTTAGACTGAGGAGTAGGAGTTTGTTCACCAAGGTCTGTGGGACAAGAGTGTTGAATGCCGAACAAAATCCAGAAGCAGCATTCTGACGTAAGTGTCCTTGTTATCTAGGTGTGTCAGGGTCAAATGCATGATAGCTGCTATGGCACCTGTCATAGAGTGGTTCTGTCGGTTCTATCAGTAAGCATGAATGGAGTTCTTGATATACGTCATTATCAGCTGTTCAAAACTCTTCCTGATGATTGGTGTCAGTGCCACTGGGTGGTAGTTGTTTAGCTCTGAAGGTGTAGAGTTCTTTGGCACAGGGATGATGGTGGCTGATTTGAAGCATGAGAGGACAGCAATCTGGATGAATGAAGTGTTGAAGATGTCTATGAAGATGTCAGTGAGCTGGAGTTAGCCATGACACAAAGTTGCCACTTCTGCCTTTACCTGATGCTACTGTCTAGACCATGCAGTGGAAGATGAAGCATTCAGGCTGAAGTGTTGTGTCCAGAGTGCTGGGTATGAGCCATGTCTCTGGGAAGCAAAGTACGCAGTACTCCCTGATGTCCCTGGTACTGCCCTGAGATCTTCAATTTTATTTTCCAGAGACAGTGCATTAACCAGGAGGACAGTGGGGAGTGTGGGCCTCAGGGCCTTGTGTTTCAGTTTTACCTGCAGCCCAGACTGGCAGCCTCGCTTTCTTGAAGGGAAACTGTACTCACTGCCTCGATGGTCTGCAGTCCAGAGTTTGCTGCTTTTGAAGATTGATAGATCTTTTAAAACGGCTTGAAACACTGTCACTTACTGAGGCATCTGTGGCCGTGGCTGTAGATTTTAGCTGTTGTAGTCCTAAACAGAAATATTTGATAATTCCCTTCAGAGCTGCACACAAAGAGTTGCCGTCTTGTTCAATAAGTTAATAAGTTTCCCTTGACTTTAATGATCAGAGATGCATGTTAATTAACATTTTTCATATTCACTAATTACTTTAATGAAATGTTCAGATGGGATAGTGAGGATAGATGGAATATTGTACATTCTGTGTGTTTAATTTTCATTCACTGTGAGGCCAGGCATGTCAGGGAGATGGCAAATTAATGACAGAAGTTTTAGGTCTTCCGCACACTCCCGCCAGAATGGGTACAAAGTGAAGGGAGCTGCACAGTGCTCGGGGCAGATACTTCACTAGAGCTAGTTGCTCAGATTGTTCCCTGGTCACCCTCAGTCTCCTACACTCCAGCGAAAACAAGCCCTACCTATCTGATCCCTCCATGTAAATTCAGCTCTCCATTCGAGGCAACATCCTGGTGAATCTTCTCTGCACTCTCTCTATTGCCATTCTCTGTAGGTCATTCGAGGTCATAGTTCATCTACCTTTGACTTCCCTACACTATGATCACATTGAGTGCATCAGCAGCCCAAGGCAACAATTTCCTTTTGTTTTCTTTGGGTACTGTCTCATCACATGCCACATGTGTTATGGGTTGTTATGCCCAGAACATCCTTCAGAGGTTATGGGACAGGACAGCAGCCAGCTAATACAAACAAGAACCAGTCTTCATTCTAAGTCAAGGATAGCTGCTTGAATCCACTTGATTGTTTGCAGAGAGCTGTCCCTCAATGCAATGATAAAGGGAGTCTGCTTTTAGGTGTCTGGATGCTCAACACAAGGGATTCTGCAGATATTGGAAATTCAGAGCAACATGACTCCCAACAAATGCGTTTGAGTATTTAGATGTGATTTGGTCGGGTGAGATGTGCTCCCATTGCAAATATGTAATTCTACAGAGCCATATGTCTTTGCCCTGACTTTTGGAAATAAACTATGATTGTGTCAATTTAAACCGTACATATTCACTTGCTGTTATCTCTGTGCTTAAAGAGCATAGAACATTGCAGCACAGTACAGGCTCTGCAGCCCATGATGTTGTGCTGACCTCTTGACAGATTCTAAAATCAATCTAACCCTTCTCTCTTATATAGCACTCAACTCTTCTATCGTCCATGTGTCTATCAAAGAGATTCTTAAGTACTCACCATGTTTCTGCCTCTACCACCATCTCTGGCATTGTGCTCCATGCACTTACCCTCTCTGTGTAAAGAATTTATCTCTGACATAGTCCTATATATTCCTCCAGTCACCTTAAAATTATGCCACCTTATATTTGCCGTTTCTTTCTTTTTCAATATTTCTCATTAATTTCTTACATAAAAGAATACAGAGTACAGTAGGATATATAATATATAACAATTACAATATACTGAATCACAGATGAAGTGTAATTACACCATATCCATATAAAATTAAATTTAAATGTAATATTGAAAAAAGATAACGCCGTTTCTGTCCTGGGAAAAAGTCTCTGGCTGTCAACTATGTCTATGCCTCCTATCACCTTATCATGCCTCTATCAAGTCATCTCTCATCCTCCTTCTTTCCAAAGAGAAAAGCCCTAGCTCACATACAAGACAGCAAGGCAATTCAGATGAGTGCAATGTACAACCTGTGCCAAGTGAGAAGTGATGGACAATCGTTATAACCGAGTTAGGTTGCCTGTGCTTAATATCATCAGCATGCGCATTTCACCGAGGTGACTAAGTTTTGCAAGTATCTTTTGGATCAACCTTGTCTCAGCCAATCAGTTGAAGTGGAGTTTAGACTCACTGAGGAGCATACAGGAGGCAGACAGGCAGGAGTTTTAGGCAGGTCCATTCAGAGTGACTGCCAGGAGGGGCAGGTGGATAGTGCAGGAACCCTCTGTTCCTCTCATAAACAAATATACCACTGTTGGGAGGTGGTGGGGGGAGGGTGGCCTCTCAGGAGAAAATAACAGCAGTAGTCAGATCTTTGGCACTATGACTGACTCTCTTGTACAACAGGGTAGGTCAAGGACAGGGCAAGCAATAGTGATAGGGGACCCTATTGCCAGGAGCACAGAAAAAGCTTTTCTAATGTAGATCAATTAATTTAGATCACTTTGTAGAGATGTATTTTCACTTTGACATGAAAGGGTCCTTTTCTGTTGTTCAGTGTAAATAAAGAACCTAAATTAAATCCACTGTGATTCAATGTTGTGAAACAATAAAACATGAAAACTTTCGGGGGAGGGGGAATACTTCTGATAGGCACTGTATAGAATCGTCAGAGGTATATAGAGAGAGTGGAGAGACAGTGGCTTTTCTCCAGGGTGGAATTAGCTACTATAATATCTAATTTTAAGGTGATCGAAGGAAACTATAGGGTGATGTCAGAGGTAGGTTTTTTTCACAAAGTGGTAAGTACATGGGACGTCCTGCCAGGGTTGGTGGCACAGGCAGGTACATTTGAGGCATTTAAGAGACTCTTAGATAGGCACATGGATGATAGAAAATTGGAGGGCTATGTGGAAGGGAAGGGTTAGATTGATCTTAGAGTAGGTTAACAAATTGGCACAACTGTCGTTCTTTGTTCTGTTCTCTATTTTAGGTCAAATAAGGCTGAAAGGAAAGAAAGGTAGAAATAGGTTAATGAATGCAGTGGGACTGATAGGCTGAAGAGTGTTTATTTCAATGCAAGGAGTGTTGTGGGTCAGGTAGATGAACTGGATCAGTGCATGGAACTACAATATTGTAGGCCATTATACTGACCTGTTGAGAGAAGGGCAGGACTGGCAGCTCAACGCTCCGTAAGTTAGATGTTTCAGACGTGATAGAGAGGGATGTAAAAGAGATGGGAAGTTGCTGACAATGTCACAGCAGCACTTAGCAAGGACATCCTCAGTAGGACAACATGAGTAGAGCTCAGGAATAGGAAAGGTGCAATCTATCTGATGGGGTTATGCTACAGGGCTTCCCACTAGTCAGTGAAAGATACTTAGGCAGATTATGGAAAGATATAAAAGCAACAGAGTAGTTATAGTGAGAGACTAATTTCTCCAATATGCACTGGGGCTCCCTTAGTACCATAGGCTTAGATGGGGCAGAATTTGTTAAGTGCATCCAGGAAGGTTTCTTGACACAGTATGTAGATAATCCAACCACAGAAGGGGCCATATAAGACTTTTGGGGAATAAGCCTAGACTTGCATCAAGGAAACCAACTCTTTCTTGATATCAACATGCCATAAAAGATCCATATACCCTTTCCTGATCTTACTGGCCTCCATGTCCTTCTCCTTGATGAACGTCGATGTAAAGTACTCATCTCGCACCTTGCCCATTTCCCCGGGCTCTCTCCTTTGTCCCTGAGAATATGATTGAATGTTACATTGAGTTTGAAAGTTGATCTGCAAACTTTCCAAAGTAGCTTCGTAATCAACTCTACTCAAGGGTCAAAGATCAACTTCATGCGCCATATACTGTATATTGACATATATCAGTAATTTGCTGTGGTGTGTTGGCCAGGGCGTAACGTGCAGCATTCAACAATTATAAAGAACAAAAAATTATACAGAAAATAAAGTTCAAGGTTAAAGTACAGAAATGGAATAAAATGCGCATAAATACAATAGATTCTGGTTAATTGGTCCATCGGTTAATTGGGACAGCTGCTTGCTTGGGTCAAAATAAAACAAATCAAGAAAACAGCTGGGATTCCTTTTGTTTATTTGGGACACTATGCTGCCTAATTGGGACAGGAGACTGTGGACAAACAGCTTCTAACCAGCATCAGACGCGTGCACTTGTGTGTCTGTTAGACACAACACTGTGCTTAGAGCAAAGTTTTTAAATAGCGTCAGCTGTGTGTGTTTGTGTTCAAAAAACAGTGGTTTTTGTCACTGATAGTTGGCAAGAAATAAGCAGTAAGACAATTTAGAACTATTTTTCTCACTTGAGAGGTTTCAAGTATACAGGCTTGGAGATGCCAGAAATGGCCAGGAGTGAAAATGAAATGATTTTACCACTTCAACAAGTTACGAACTATGAAGAATTTGAAGGTATTGACAATCATCTTAAATGTCACAAGGAAAAGGAAGATTTGGAGAATGCAATTGTTGATAGTAGTGTATGAAGCCATTATCTGCACTAGGTGTCTGTGCTGATTTTGTTCATCAAAAGAACGAACCAATATACACTGGATGAATTCCTCCATCGATAACTATTAGGAACTAATACACAGTTTTATAGTACTGTAGTGGTATTGATTGTGTTCTAATTTGTTCTGTATTTAATTTAAATAGACAATTTGTTACTCAGGTAAATGGTATTTTGTCTTTTTAATAATAATAATAATAAGTACTTTATAGATCCCGAGTGGGAAATTATTTCTTTCCAGCAGCAACAATTAAAAACACACTTAGCATTGTGCATACTTAACTAAAATAAAGTAGATAATAACATTATACACAGTAATAATGTACCAATGTGCAATAATATGCAATAATGTATGAAATAATAATGCAGAGGCTATTGTACTATGATGTATGTTCTCCTGTCACACAGAGATGAACTGTTGTACATGCTTATTGCATTTGGTAGGAAAGATTTTCTGTAACGATCCTTGTGACAGCGAAGCTGAATGAGTTTGTTTGAAAAGGTGTTTCACTGCTTATTCAGTAGGTCATAGAGAGGATGTGCCAGATTGGCCATAATGAATAACAGTTTGTTTAGTGACCTCCTCTCCAACACTAACTAAAAAGAGTCCGTATTGTAGCCAAGGACGGAACCAGCCTTTTTGATGAGTTTATTTCGTCTTTTTGCGTCACCAGCACCGATGCTGCTCCCTCAACGTAAAGCCGCAAAGAAGACTGCACTCTACAACAGAATGGTAAAAGATCTCCAACATCCTGCCGCAGACATTGAAGGATCTCAGCTTCCTTAGAAAATACAGTCAACTCATCCCCTTCTTGTAAGCAGTCTTGCTGTTGGTTTTCCAATCAAGTCTGTTGCCGAGGTGAACCCCCAAGTATTTGTACTCCTCCACCACCGCAACTTCTTCTCCCAGAATGTATATAGGACTCGTCACAGTCCTCTTCCTCCTAAAATCAATCAACATCACCCTGGTTTTGGAGGAATCACCTGCCCCACATTCAGGAGCAGGTGATTCCTCCCACAACACTCCACAAACTTGTCCACCAGTCCTCAGTACTCCCGCCCATCTCTGATACACCCAACCACAGCGGAGTCATCAGGGAACTTCTGCAAGTGGCAAGTCTCAGATTTGTACTGAAAGTCTGAGGTGTTCAGTGTGAACAGAAACGGAGACAGGACAGTCCCTTGTGGCACTTCAGAGCCACTCACCACCATCTCAGAGTAATACCCAGCCGTACAAACTGGGGTCTATCTGTCAGGTAGTCAGTAATCCATGAGACAGTGGACTTATCTACGACTGTCCTTTGTAGCTTCTCACTCAGAAGAAGTGTCTGGATTGTGTTGAAGGCACTAGAGAAATCAAAAAATGTGATTCTCACAATGCTACCAGCATCATCCCAGTGGGAGTGAGCTCTCTGCCACAGGTAGATGATGGCATCATTCACTCCCACATAAGGTTGGTAGGCAAACTGTAGAGACTCCAGTGAAAATCTCACCTGTGGTACAAGGTAAGTCAGGACCAGCCTCTCCAGCACCCTCATCATATGAGATGTGAGGGCAATTGGTCTGTAGTCATTAAGTTCAGATGGAGTTGCCTCCTTGGGTACAGAAACCAAGCAGGAAGTCTTCCATAGCACCAGTATCTTTTATACTCAGATTTTATATAGCTTTTTAAACTATTTCCATGAAACTTCGATGTAAATGGGACAGCCACTTAACTGGGCCAAAATGTACAAGTCCCAATGTGTCCCAATTAACCGGAATCCACTGTATATAAATGCCAGCATGTAGTTACAATGTAAACATAATTGTAAAAAGTGGTGAAAGTGTTTACAGTGTGGTGCAGTGATAGGGGTAATAAGTAGGGGGGTGGGGGTAAACTAGGATGGTTGATCAGTTAACTACCTGGGGAAGAAACTTGTAAGATGGTGTGAAGTTTGTGTTTTAATAGCCTTATAGCACTTTCCAGAGAGGCATTTTTGGAAAAGGCAGTTTATTGGGTGGGTAGTGTCCACAATGATTTATCCTGCCGGCTTCTTTGTCCTGGACACAAACAGGTTCTGCAGCGATGGTAGACTGCAGCCTATGACCTTTCCTGCTGACCTGACAGTTCACTGTGGTTTTGTCTATTGTGAGAGGATGACAGTGTGTTCTGAGGAAGATGGAATTTTACCAAATGCCTTCATAGCATCATTGTTCCCTTTGTTTCCATTGAAGACTCAAGTTTCAGATTGAAAGCAAAAAGGGAGGAAGCACACTCTGTCACCAGCCAGGATGACCTCACCAGGTTGAAACCAAGCTGTGTGGTCACCTGCTTTGTAGGTAAGTGGTTCAGTGTCATGTCTACATGAAGGGCAGGAAGTGAAATTAGTTTTTTATGGCTTGTTCAATTTACCTCAGCTCTCACAATGTTAACATTAATTAGAGCAATAATTAAATTACTGAAACACACATCTTTGCTGCTCAGTGAATGTGCAGGGAACATCAAGGCCCTTGAAATGGATCCAAACAGCCACTTTAAGTATATGGCTGGAGAGCCAGTAATTTCATCCCACTTTTGTGGCAGTGTTCCAGTAATCCAATGGCCCCAGAGAGACAGCAAAAGAAATCTTTAACGTATTGCAGCTCTGAGTGTCACATAATTCCACCGTACAGCCTTGCATGAGAAATTATGGGACCCCTGGCCTCTTAACTGTCATGAATTTTACAAACATCACATGTGGGATCTCATAACGTGGGTGGTGTTCAGAGCCAACGAGGCCATTGTCTGATCTCATGGGGAGGAGGTCTGGCTGTCTTGTGTTGCCCGTGTATGAAGTGGGAGCTACTAGGCTGCTTAACCTCGTGGAAAGGAAACTAGTTGCAAAGGGGAAGCATGCATATCAAAGGATGGGCTGAGGAGCAGAGAAGTGGGGAGGCAGAGGGAAAGGAATAAGGAGGGGAGGAGATCATGGAAGATGGGCATGGAGTAAGGAATTGCGGGGGGGGGTGCGTAAAGTAACCAGGAAGGTTGAGGAAGGGTGGGGAGAATAAAGGGAAAGGAGGATATGGAAGGGAGGAAGAAGGGAAGGAGAGAAGAGGGAGTAGGAAGGTGAGGAGGGATGGGAGTGGACAGAGAAGTTAGGGAAGTATAGGACACTACAACTCAATACAGGCCCTCCACCCTATGATGTTGTTCTGACCTTGTAACCTACTCTAAGATCAATCTAACCCTTCCCTCCTACATAGCCCTTCATTTTCCTATCATCCGTGAGTCTACCTAAGAGTCTCTTAAACATCCCTAAGGTATCTGCCTCTGCCACTACCCCGGCAGCGATTCCACACACCACCACTCTCTGTGGAAAAAACTCATTACCTGGTAGATCCCCCCTATACTTTCCTTCAATCTCCTCAAAATGATGCCCCCTCATATCAGCCATTTCCACCCTTGTGAAAGGTCTCTGGCTGTCCATTCAATCTATGCCTCTTATCATCTTTGCACCTCTATCAAGTCATGTCCCATCCTCCTTCGCCCTAAAGAAATGTCCCAGCTCGTTCAAGCTATCCTCATAAGACTCTCCAAGCCAGGCATCGTCCTGGCAAATCTCCTCTGTGCCTTCTTTAAAGCTTTCACATCCTTCCCATAATGAGATGACATAGAGCAAAAGGTAGGAGAAAGGAATGGGGCAAGAGAGCAAGCGGGCAGGAATCACAAAGAGCGCTCTCTGTCAGGTGTGTGTGTGGAGCTGTGAAATCAGGAGCTTGTGCTGACTGGAATTCTGTTTGGATGGCAGCACACTGAGATATTTCTCAAGTCTTCTTAAGAGACTACTGGATAGGTACATGGAGCTTAAAAAAATAGAGGGCTATGGGTAACCTGAGGTAATTTCTCAGGTAAAGACATGTTCGGACCAGCTTTGTGGGCTGAAGGGCCTGTATTGTGCTGTAGGTTTTCTATGTTTTCTGTGTTTTCCTCTGGGAAAACTAGGTGGGGAGGACAGAGGAAGAACATTTTTGATCAAAGATTCAAGATTCATGATTGTTTAATGTCATTTCCAGTGCACAAGTATAAAGGAGAATGGAGTAATTGTTACTCCGGATCTGATACAGCACAAAATAAAAACACACACACACAATAAAATAAATAACATGATAATAAAAAAATACACAATAAATATAAATACATAAGATAGCTTATATACGCAACACACACAAATGCTGGAGGAACTCAGCAGACCAGGCAGCATCTACTGAAAAAAGTTTCAGGCCGAAATGTCAACTATACTTTTTTTTTGCATAGATGCTGCCTGGCCTGCTGAGTTCCTCCAGCATTTTGTGTGTGTTGCTCGTATTTCCAGCATCCGCAGATTTTCTCTTGTTTGTAGCTTATATACACAGATTGATTGTATGTCCACAAAGTGATACTAGGCTGTACATAAGGTGACTGAGAGGAAATAGTAAAGTAGCAGTAGGGTCAGTAGGTGGAATTGTTGATCAACCTTATTGCTTGTGGAAAGTAACTGCTTTTGAGACTAGTTGTCCTGGTGTGGATGCTACACAGCCTCCTCCCTGATGGGAGTGGGACAAACAGTCCGTGAGCAGGGTGGGTGGGATCCTTCATGATGTTACTGGCCCTTTCCCGGCCCCTTTCTGTATATACATTCTTGATGGCGGGCAGTTTTAACTACCTGGTGCAGAGCCTTCCTGCTTCCATACCAAGCTGTGATGCTTACTTGACAGGATGCTTTCCGCTGTGCATCTGTAGAATGATGTGAGTTTGGATGTGAAAAATCCAGCTCCCTTCAGCCTTCTCAGAAAGTAGAGGTGTTGGTGAGGTTTCTTGACCTTGAAGGGTTAGAGCTTCATCAGTGGGGCAAAGAGGCCTGTAGTTCAGTAGTGATTCAGAACTACATACAGTACATTCACCAAACTAGCTTCAGTTTTATTCACATTGTCCTCTACAGGGATCTAGCCTTAGAGTTTTCACAGATTCTGATATGTTTGATAATGTGTCTTATGGCCTTATGGCCTTCGGGTCATTTTGATGCCTTCCTGAGTCGCAAAGGTGCCCAGATTTTAGAATTTAAACCCAATTGATTTGCTGGTGACTGGAAAGCTGCAGCCATGAATCTGTGTGAAGGGACCATCCAATGGAAACCCAGTGGATTTTGGTCCTGTACCATAGACAAGTTTGCTGATGACAATGCTGTTGTGGGCTGTATCAAAGGTGGTGATGAATTAGCATACAAGAGGGAGAATGAAAATTTGGCTGAGTGGTGTAATAACAACAACCTCTTCCTCACTGTCAGCAAGACCAAGGAACTGACTGTAGACTTCAGGAGAGGGAAACCAGAGGTCCACGAGCCAATCTTCATCGGAGGATCAGAGGTGGAGAGGGTCAGTAACTTTAAATTCCTGGGTGTCACAATCTCAGAGGACCTGTCCTGGACCCATCATAGATATATAATTATGAAGAAAGCACAACAGCACCTCTACTTCCTCAGGAGTCTGCGAAGATTCGGCATGTCATCGAAAACCTTGGCAAATGTCTATAGATGTGCAGTGGAAAGTGTGCTGACTGGCAGCATTACGGCCTGGTATGGGAACACCAATACCTTTGAGCGGAAAATCCTACAAAAGGTAGTGGATTGGGCCCGGTACATCACGGGTAAAACCTTCCCAGCCATTGAGCACATCTACATGAAATGTTGCTGTAGAAAAGCAGCATCCGTGATCAGAGACCCCGATCACCCAGGCCAGGCTCTTTTCTTGCTGTTGCCAGCAGGTAGAAGGTACAAGAGCCTCAGGACTCACACCACTAGGTTGAAGAACAGTTACTACCCCTCAATCGTCAGGTTCAGAGCAAAAGGGGATAGCTACACTCATCTGTTTCTTGTGTCCCACAACCGACGGTCTCAATTAAAGGACTCTTTATCTTGTTATTTCATGCTCGTTATTTATTGCTATTTATTTATATTTGCATTTGGACAGTTTGTTGTTCATTGATCCTCTTTACTGTTTCTGTTTTATAGGTTTGCCCATAGGAAAAGAATCTCAGGGTTTTATGTGGGGCATGTATGTACTCTGATAATAAATTTTACTTTGAACTTTGAACTTTGGAGGAGGAGGCTTCCTCTTAACATTAGGCCTGCTCTATTGTTTGTAATAAGTCACGTAACAGTGATATTTTCAGAGGGAGTAACAGCTGAATATCAGTGTGTAATAGCACACACTAGGCTAACAGACTAAATCTACCAACAACATGCTCCGCAAAGTTGTTTGACCAGTTCTCTATAAGGCTATAAGACCATAAGACATAGGAGCAGAGTTTAGGCCATTCAGCCCATTCAGCCCATCGGGTCTGCCCCACCATTTCATCATGGTTGATCCCGGATCCCACTCAACCCCATACACCTGCCTTCTTCCCATATCCTTTGATGCCCTGACTGATCAGGAAGTGATCAACTTCCGCCTTAAATATACGCATGGATTTGGCCTCCCCTGCAGTCTGTGGCAGAGCATTCCACAGATTCAGTGAAGGCATCCGTTAGTCTTGCGAGACCATGGATCTGCGCCTGGAAAGTCTTCACTCTCCAGGGCGCAGGCCTGGGCAAGGTTGTATGGAAGACGGGTAGTTGCCCATGCTGCAAGTCTCCACTCTCCATGACACCAATGTTGTCCAAGGGAAGGGCATTAGGACCCATACAGCTTGGCACCAGTGTCGTCGCAGAGCAATGTGTGATTAAGTGTCTTGCTCAAGGACACAACACGTTCCCTCGGCTGGGGCTCGAACTCACGACCTTCAGGTAACTAGTCCAATGCCTTAACCACTTGGCCACGTGCCCTCACTGATTCACTACTTTCTGGCTAAAAAAATTTCCTCCTTACCTCTGTTCTAAAGGGTCTCCTCTCATTTTTGAGGCTGTGCCCTCTAGTTCTGAATACTCCACCATAGGAAACATCCTCTCCACACACTCCCTATCTAGTCCTTTCAACATTTGGTAGGTTTCTGCTCACCTACCTACAGGAAAGATATCAATAAGATTGAAATGTAACAGAGACAATTTACAAGGATGTTGGCGGGACTTGAGGACCTGAGTGAAAGGGAAAGATTGAATCAGTTAGGACTTCATTCCCTGGAGTGTATGGGGAATGAGGGAGATTTGATAGAGGTATACAAAATTATGAGGGGTATAGATAGGGTAAATGCTTGCAGGCTTTTTCCCCTCAGGTTGGGTGAGACTAGAACTAGAGGTCATGGGTTAAGGGTAAAAGGTGAATACTTAAAGGGAACATGAGGGGAAACCTCTCCTCTCAGAGGGTGGTGAAAATGTGGAACGAGTAGAAGTGGTGGATGCGGGTTCAAATTCAACATTTAAGAGAAATTTGGATAAGCACATGGATGGGAGGGGTATGGAGGGCTATGATCCAGGTGCGGTTCAATGGGACTAGGCAGAATAACACTTTAGCATGGACAGGATGGACCAAAGGGCCCTTTTCTGTCCTGTAGTGCTCTAAATGTAAGCATCCCAAGAAAACCACAACCTTTGTCAAAGGATACAACAGCATATAGACTAGATGTAAATGAGGGCAGTGAAATAGCAGATGGAGTTTAATCTGGGCAAGTGTGAGGTGTTGCACTTTGGGAGGTGAAATGTAAGAAAAAAAGATGCAGTGAAAAGGATACAGTAAATAGCAGCACTCTAAAGAGCATTGACGTGCAGAAGGATCTTGCGGTGCAAGTCCATAGCTCCTTGAAAGTGGCAACAGATGTAGATGGGATTATAAAGAAATTGTATGGCATACTTGTCTTCATCAGTCAGGATGTTGAGTATAAAAGTCAGGAGGTCATGTTGCAGCTGTATAAAAATTTAGTTAGGCCACATTCAGAGAACTGTGTGCAGTTCTGGCCACTGTGTTACAGGAAGGATATAGAGGCTTTGAAGGGGTTCATCAGGATGTTGCCTGAACCTGAGAGTATTAGCTATGAGTGTCTGTTCCACAGAGTAGAAGTGTCAAGCACTAGAGGGGGGAGGTCTAAAGGAGATATGCGAGGCAGGTGCATTATACAGGCAGTGGTGGGTGCTTGGAACGGGCTACCAGAGGAATTGCTGGAATTAGATACAGTAGCAATGTTTAAGAGGTATTTAACAGACACCTGAACAGGGAAATTTCTCCATAAATAGGGAAGACAAAACCAAGAATACAAGTTAAGGTGCTTCTTCATTATTAAGTAGCTCTGTTGATGATAGAACATGCTTTTAACTTAAGAGAAGTAAGTGCTACTGATTTCCATACGCTTCACAAATTTACTGTGAGGGGAAAAGATGGCTTTTATTGAAGAACATAGTTGGCAGTCTCCATGGCAACTCATCCGCCTCTCCATCTGGCTTCTGAAATATAGTGAACAAAAGCAATATTCACTGTGTAGGCCTGTAGCAGATAAAATCATTTTCTCTGTAAACTCTTGGCAAAATATTGAAGAGTTCTTCAATTTTTCCAGGGCGGTGCTGTATTATTTCAAATATGTGCATTGTCTGCAGGCTTCGAAATGACTTGACTCTATGGTGTGCATGCGTTATTAAAGCAGAGGACCAATGGAAAGTTCATCTCATACCAGTTCACACTAGTTCCAACACTCAGACAGCTTGAGCTCTCCTTCATAGTAATGAAATTTCTGTCACCTTTCGAAGCTAATGTTCCTTTATCTTGACCTCTCAGATGACACTATTCTCCCCAGAATTGTTCGTAAATCACGGGTTATTCTGTGCCGGCAGAGTTTCAGAGTGTGAAAGGTATTAACAGCAGAATTCATCTTCAAGCCCAAAGATAGATTCATGAAAGTAAATGAAAACTGATTAAAAATATATAGAAACATAGAAAAACATAGAAAATAGGTGCAGGAGTAGGCCATTCGGCCCTTCGAGCCTGCACCGCCATTTATTATGATCATGGCTGATCATCCAACTCAGAACCCCGCCCCAGCCTTCCCTCCATACCCCCTGACCCCCGTAGCCACAAGGGCCATATCTAACTCCCTCTTAGATATAGCCAATGAACTGGCCTCAACTGTTTCCTGTGGCAGAGAATTCCACAGATTCACCACTCCCTGTGTGAAGAAGTTT
Organism: Mobula birostris; assembly: GCF_030028105.1. NCBI lineage: Eukaryota > Metazoa > Chordata > Chondrichthyes > Myliobatiformes > Myliobatidae > Mobula > Mobula birostris. The sequence continues at coordinate 55,206,674 of NC_092402.1, forward strand.
TTCCTAATCTCAGTCCTAAAAGACTTCCCCTCTATCCTCAAACTGTGGCCCCTCGTTCTGGACTTCCCCAACATCGGGAACAATCTTCCTGCATCTAGCCTGTCCAATTCCTTTAGGATCTTATATGTTTCAATCAGATCCCCCTCAATCTTCTAAATTCCAATGAGTACAAGCCCAGTTCATCCAGTCTTTCTTCATATGAAAGTCCTGCCATCCCAGGAATCAATCTGGTGAACCTTCTTTGTACTCCCTCTATGGCAAGGATGACTTTCCTCAGATTAGGGGACCAAAACTACACTATAATGTAACTTCTTTTATATGTTCTTGTAAAGTCGGTAATGCTAGTAAAGTTACATTTGTTGAAGTTGAGTCTGTGAATGTCTGCAAGTCCACTGGGTAAGTCAAAGCCCAGTGCCTTCAGGCCCGAATCTGAGGCTGCTGGAGGCTGGGTTAAAGAAATGTGAGTGTGTGCGGGTGGGAGGGAGGGAGGAATGGGGCTTGCTTTTGCAATTGTGGGCATGCTCTGTTGTTTGGTGACACTTGCGGGCTGCCCCCAGTACACCCTCGGGTGTGTTGGTTGTTAGTGCAAGTGACACGTTTCACTGAATGTTTCAATGTGCACATGATAAATAAACTTGAACCTTGAATCTTGAATTTGTCACCCACGCTTGGTCATCCTGAGATAGCGAAGAAGCACCTGATATTAATTGTTTCAAGTCCTAAGTAAGATTTTATTCCAATAGAGGATATTACAATTACTGTGGAGAATAAGTCATTGGGTATATTTAAAGTGGAAGTTAATAGATTTTTGATTAGTAAGGATGTCAAAGGTTACAGGGAGAAGGTAGGATAGTGGGGTTGAGAGCGATAATAAATCAACCAAAACAAATAGTGGAGCAGACTCGATGGGCCAAATGGTATAATTCTGCTCCTATATCTTATAGTCTTAAACCTGAGTGACATCATAGCACACCAACAGTTTATTCTTCTGCTGCAGATTCCATCATCTGCTGTTTCTTATGTCTTCACAACATGCCCAGTGTCGTATAGTCCAAGCAAGTAGTAGGGGCAGAATCCTCCTTTACAGAGCAACACATCAGTTTAACAATTAACGGAGATACCAACTTCCGTTTCATAATATGCTGTGGTGGGATTTGAACACTTGATCTCTGCATTGCTAATGCTGTGCCACAGTGGTCACAAAGGGTGGTTATTGAGTGGAGCATTTCTTAAACAGAGACATTGGGGTTTTTGCCAAAGTGAGAATTCTGTGCAGAGGTAGAAGCAAGAGCTGCCACTTGCCTTCAATTCCTGTCATTGTTTGTGTGAACCTGAGGAGGTTAAGTCTTGCAAATACCGTCTAACCCTTTATTCCTTAGAGCAGATTTGTATTCAAATATTTATATCACAAACTCAAACGGAATTATATATACATAGAATCATAGAGTCATAGAGCACTACAGTTCAGAAACAAGCCCTTCAGACTATCTAGTCTGTGCCAAACTATTATTCTGCCTATTTCCATCAGCCTGCACCTGGACCATAGCCCTCCATACCCTTCCCATCCACATACTCATCCAATGTATGGAATGAGGTCATTATGTGAGAGTTCATCACACAAACCAACTGTCCCTTCATGGAATCTGTCTATATTTCTCATTGCCTCAGGAAAGCAGCCAGCATAATTAAACACCCTTCCCATCTCGGAGATTCTCTCTTCTTTGCTCATCCATTGGGCAGAAGACCCAAAAGCTTGAAAACACGTGCCTCCAGGCTCAAGGACAGCTTGTATCACACTGTTACGAGGCCCCAATCTCCTCAGAAGCTCTAGATGCTACTGTGCCTTCTTGACTAGGTAGGAGGTGTTGTGGGTCCAGGTTAGATCATCCGTTATGTGCACACCAAGGGACTCTGTGCTCTTTACTCTCTCCACAGCAGAGCAATTGATGTGCAATGGAGGGCGGTCGACCTGCACCTTATTGAAGTCCACAACTATCTCTTTTGTCTTGTCCACGTTGTTCTCACACCATTTGACAAGCCTCTCTGTATGCCGACTCATCATTGTCGCGGATGAGACCAACTCCTGTCGTATCATCAGTGAACAATGCGGTGTGAGCTGGACCTGGCAGTGCCGTTGTGAGCCAGCAACAGGAACAGCAGCAGATTGAGCACGCAGCCAATGCTCAGCCTGCTCCTAAACCCTAATTTTTCCCCTCACTCTCCTCTTTGTCCCCATAACCATCCTTGTGAATGTAAAAGCAAAGAAAAATTAAACAATTAAATAATTAATACATGACTAAGTCTGAGATAATAGCTGTCTGAGTGCTTGGAAATAGGTACTGAGAGGGTGTCAGAGGTAAGTTTTTCATACAAAGTGGTGGGTGCACGAAATGCACTGCCAGTGGTGGTGGTGGAAGCGGATACAATAGGGTCTTTCAAGAGCCTCTTAGATAGGTACATGGAGCTTAGAAAATTAGAGGGCAATGCGGTAGGGAAATTCTAGGCAGTCCTTAGAGTAGGTCACATGGTCGGCACAACATTGTGGGCAGGAGGGCCTGTAATGTGCTGTAGATTTCTATTTTCTATGTTCTATAAGACTCAAAGGAGGTTACAGCTTGACTCCACCTTGAGAGACAAAAGCAGAAAATGCTAGAAACACTCAGCGTGGCCGGCAGTGTAAGTAGATGGAGGTGAAGGGAACAGAGGAGAGAAAAACAAACATGGATGGTACTGTAGAATACACAGCCTTGCAGTTTCTGCAGATCTGAGATAAAAGAGAACGCTGGAAATACTCGAAAAGGCAGAGACGTGAACTGACAATGTTTCGTACAGATGACCTGGATCAGTTACGGCACAAGCAAGGCAGGTTGCTTCTCTGAAGTTGCTGAGTTTGGTACTGAGTTCTGAAGGATGCTCGTGCCCAGAGGGATGAGGTAATGCTGTTTGAGCGTACAATGGGGTTTATTGGAGGCTGAGGACAAAAGGCTTTGAATGGCAGTGGGATAAAAAATTAAAGTGACAGCTCACGGTCACTATAATGGGTTAAATGGAGGTGTTCTTTAAATCAGTCAGCCAGTCTGAGTGTGGTGTTTCCAATGTAGAACATTGAACGCAGTACACTGTACCCAGGCCATGCCCTTTTCTTGCTGCTGCCATCAGGAAGAAGGTACAGGAGCCTCAGGTCTCACACCACCAGGTTCAGGAACAGTTACTACCTCACAACCATCAGAGCAGAGGGGGATAATTTAATTCAACTTCACTTGCCCATCACTGAACTGTTCCCACAACTTATGGACTCACTTTCAAGGACTCTTCATCTTACGTTCTTGATATTTATTGTGTATTTATTATTTCTCTTTTGTATTTGCACAGCTGTTATCTTTTGCACACTGGTTGTTTGTCCATCCCGTTGGGTGTAATCTTTCATTGATCCTATTATGGCCCTTGGATTTACTGAGTATGCCCGCAAGAAAACGAATCTCAGGGTTATATATGGTGACTTGTACTGTATGTACTTTGATAATAAATTTACTTTGAACTTTGGAATTTGGAGGAAGGATAAGTGAATTGCTGCATCACCTGGAGGTTCTGTTTGGATCCTGGAATCGAGGCATGGGAAATGGCATGACATTGCCAGGAGAGAGTGCTCTGAGAAGGAGTGTGCGTGTTAGCAAGGAGGAAACAGACCCTTTGAAATTCTGAGAGGGAAGGGAGGGCAGGATGCGTCTGATGGTGGAAGTTGAAGGGGGAGATAACAGGAGTGGGAGGTGGGGGGCAAGGAGAACACTATCCTGGCTGTGATTGGGAGGAGGGCAGAAGGCTGGGAAGTGTGACAGAAAGGAAGCCCTCTCTGAAGCTCTGAGAGAAATGATCTTCAAAACCTGGGCCACGGTCCCTGCCTCTGCAAATGCATCCTTGACTTTCTCATCAGGAGACAACAATCAGTGCAGATTGGAAGTAATATCTCCTCGCTGACAATCAATACCAGTGCACCTCGATGATGCATGCTAAGCCCACTGCTCTACTCTCTCCACACCCATGAGTGTGTGGCTAGGCACTGCTCAAACACCATATAACTGTATAAATTTGCTGATGACACAGCTGTTGTTATTACCATCTCAGATGGTGGGGAGAGAGTCTACAGGAGTGAGATAGATCAGCTGGCTGAGTGGTGTCACAACATCAACCCTGCACTCAATGTCAGCAAGATTTTTTTTTGATTGTGGACTTCAAGGAAAGGAAGTCAGGAGAACACACATCAGTCCTCATTGAGGGATCAGCAGTAGAAAGTGTTTTGTATTTAATAGTTCTGTAATATTTGAGTGATATTGTAAATATATTGTTTGATTAAGCATTCCTTGTTTGCTCACATAATGCATTATGGGTTATATGTGAGGAGTACATGAATGGCAAATGCCATTACACTCCATGTCATAAATGTGCACCTCTCTGTTCTATGTTCTAAAAACTAAGCACCCACGTCCTGGCTAATTTTTTCAATTAGTTTCTGGAGTTACAAAATATTACAGTGGTGATGAGTTAGTTTTAAAATGAACCCAAGATGACTACTTACCTGTTGAAGTCAGCATGTTTTTCCTTGTATTACCATTGTGGCAGAGGCTCACATACACCACACCAATGCATGTTTAAAGGCAAAAACTTGTAAACCATGCAACAAAGTAGGACATATACAAACAGCATGTCAGGCAGACAAAACTAAATGGACTGCACAGAGAAGAGAAAAAGATAAAAAGTCAAGGTGAAGTTTCAACAAGAGCATTAGTCTGCATGCTGTTGATGAAAAATCTGATAATGATGAGAGTGTCACAGGACTGAGTAGCCTTGAGATTTACAATGTGAAAACTAACAAGAGGCAAGCAATATAGTGTATGTCAGAAATGGATGGCAAATGAGTTAAAATGGAATTGGACACTGGCTTGGCTGTTCTCAGCCATTCCAAAAATGAGTTTGAATGGCATTTCATAGATACTGAACTGAAACCTGTGAATATCCAACAAAGAACTTATAATGGAGAAAAGATAACTTCTGTGGGAATGACAACTGTAACAGTGAAACACAACAACCAACAAGCCTCATTGTGCTTGTATGTGGTAAGGCAGGAGGAGCAGAATTGTGGGGCCATAATTGGCTATGACAACGGCAACTTGATTGGATATCCATCCACTATTTGCGTGTCATATCCCCTGTAATAGAGTCAGCTGAAAATGACTTAAGAAAGGTACTGTATGAGGCCACAGCAGTATCCAAGGAAGGCATTGGAAAACACAGACATATCAAGGGTAAAATTGTGTTAAATGAAAATACCACACCCAAGTTTTACAAAGCCTGTCTGGTTCCTTAGACCATCTGTGATAAAGTAGCCAATGAACTAGATCACATGGAGGCTGAAGGAATTCTTTACAAGGTTAAGTGGAGCCCGTGGGCAATGTCAGTGGTCCCAGCAGTCAAGAAGAATGGGTCTTTCAGGATCTGCGGTGATTTTAAGGTCACCATCAACCCTGTACTGAAAGCAGATCAATACCCTCTGTCCAGAATAAAGGATATAATTGCAAACCTTTCTGGAGGGAAACACTTTAGCAAAGTGTACTTAGCTGAGGCCTACCTACAGATGAAGATGGAAGAAGAGTCCAAAGTTTTCCTCAGTATAAACATTCACAAAGGGCTTTATTGCTATAATAGGCTCATTTTTGGAGTAGCATCTGCCTCTGCACTCTGACAGAAAACTCTGGAGCAGGTGCGCAAGGCCGCCCAGGCACTCAGTGTTAACTGGATGACATCATTGTTACCGGTGAGGATGACAAGGAATATCTACAAATTCTCAAAACACTGTTTAAAAGATTAGAAGATTATCAGCTCAGGACATGACACAAGAAGTGTGAACTCGTTAAACCAAACATCACTTAATGTGATCACACCATTGACGCACAAGATTTACACACGAATGACATCACGGAGATTGTGTTTGATGTCAGCTGGAGATGACACATCAATCAGTTGAGGAGAGCAGAGTCAATCATTAGAGAAGAAAGGTGTCCAGAGCTGTCAGAACCACTTCCTGCAGTCCCAGAGTCAACTCCTACAACCACCACGGAATCTGAAATTATTTCACAGTCAGAATTCTCAACTGCCGAGCAGAGTGACCCTCCTTGTCAGGAAAGACATTATCCAACAAGAATAACAAATTATATTGACATCCTTAACATAGTAAATTTATAATGTCCCTGTCACTCCTGATGAGTGACACCTCACTTGAGAACTGGGGCCCCCACAGGCAATACATTCCCTGTGGGTCCCCACTCTACAGGGGTAGACAGGACACCTTGGACATTTACTTCAGTGTAAGCCCAGTGCGTCAAGACTCTCACTCCTAGAGGAGATCACTGCAGACATCTCCTGCCAGGACCTTCTGGTGTTGGGCCTGTTGAATCTCACAGCCCCATCCCTCTGTGCCCAGACCATGCTCTCTTCTCACTGCTGCCATCAGGAAGGAGATACAGGAGCCTCAGGACTCACATCACCATGTTTAGGAACCGTTATGACCCTCAACCATCAGGCTCTGGAGCTAGAGTAGATAACTTCACTCAGCTTCATTTGCCCCATCACTGAAATGTTCCCACAACTTATGGGCTTCCTTTCAAGCACCCTTCATCTCGTGTTCTCAATATATAGTGTTTATTTTTTTTTTCTTTTGTCTTTTGCACATTGGTTGTTTGTCCATCCTGTTCAGAGCAGGAAAATGAATGTCAGGGTCGTATATGGTGACACATATGTACTTTGACAATAAATTTACTTTGATCTTTGAACTTGATAGGATTGTTTGGAGAATAGGTTGCAGGGGATTAAGCGGGGGGAAAAGGATTGATGAGATTGCTCTGAGAGCTGGCATGGAATTGATGGATTGAATGGGCTTCTTCTGTGTCATGGTGAGATATCAGAGAATAAACTCCATTTGGCAAAAAATGGTGCACAGGTACTGGCAGGAAAATTATAAAGAGAGTTTCCTGGAAGATATGAAGGATGAGAGTGGGTAAGGGTGAATCTAACTTTCCAGCATGTTTTGGCTGAAGTGGAAGTTGGTGCCTGGTCTAGGAGAAAGGAGATGTCATGAAAGACAGGGAAAATAACAGAAGGGGTTTGCATCAACAATAACATGTGCATTCCTTATTACTATTTCATGAAATATTTATGTACATCCTGACACCCCAATTTCACTGAAAATGAGCCGATACACTGCTTTCGGACTGATTCAAATATAAATATCACCCAGAACAACAGGGAGAACTTGCTTGCTTTTCAGACTGGGGCCTCAGTTTATTGTAATTACAGTCCTCCCTCAGTACTGCAGCAAATTTTCAGATTGGATAATGAACTCAGGATCTGGCTGTGGGAGGTGAAACTGTGACCTCCTGGCTCAGATACAAGTGTCACCCGCTGAGGGGAGAAAGTGAGGTGGCCCTGCAAAGCAGCGTCCACATTTACTGTAGCTGTTGTCCATGTTGTATCTACACCCCATTCACCAGGTTCTTCTGTTCCAACTACATCGGGACTATTGCCAATCACTTACCGTGGTAGTTACTGAGGAAAACAATTACCAATGTGATGTTTATTGCAATCACATTTAAACTGAGCCTGTGTGCTTGGCATCATAGAAAAGTTGAAAGTTTGAAAGGGTTAATTTGGATAGAAAGAATGGTGAGTCCTGCAGTGAGCAAAAAGAAAGCTGAATTGCTGGAGACTGATGAACGTGGTGAATGAAGAGGCAATGGTGAAAGTTTGTAGGAAGGGATCCCAACTGTGGGGAGTCAGGCTTGGTGACCATTTGTCACCAAGTCTTGCGATTGATTTCTGAGGATCAGCTTTGAACTGTTCCCACTCTAGGCAGCAAAAGAGCCACTTTGCATCCTGCTGAATAATCCATTCCAAAAACAGCAATGTAATGGGTAATGATGCTGATACAGGGACTTGACCCAGATGTCAACACTTCCACAATGGATCAGGAGAGAGCCTAGAGGTCCAAAGGACTCTTGGTGTCAAAGGCCTTCTGATTCCATGGAGTGTAGGTTGGGAAATGGATCCTACTGGTCTGTCACATCCATCAGTCACAGCCTTGTGGTTTCCTAGGTGGGTACGGGAACCCTTTGGTCCCCTATACCCTCAGGACAGAAGGGAGAGAGAAAAATCGTCTCCCAGTAGTGGTGTGAGGGGGCTGTTAAGGGATCACTACCAGCTACCAGAAAACAAAAGTTTTATGGAAAATACACCACAAAAGGAAGATAATCACAGTGCAATCTGACTGTGATCATTTGTAATTACGTACAGGAGCTTTTGTACCCGTCCCACTTTAGCCCACACAATGGAGACAATCTGATTAAACTGTGGAAACTGTAAGGGGTTTCCTTTGGAGTGCGCCAGACACATTTCTTCCCATTATCCTATTGTACATTGTAACGCGATGGAAATAAATTATACAGTTCCATACAGAACCTCCTTTCTTCTCATTGCTTTCAAAACCTTGCATGGCTGTTCCCTTTTCCTCAATGGCCCTATTGTCCAGCACATATAGTCCTCAGCAAGTTCATTTCAATTTATGCTATGGGCCAGATTCTGTTACTTGCAAAATGGCAACAAAAAAGATCATGTAATGGAGGACCTTTATCAGCGATAATGGTCAAATGTTCATGCTTGGCTTCCACGTAGTATCCCAAGATCCTAATCGGGAATGAAATAGGCTGAGTTCTGAGTGTTTCTGATGAATGCACTCTTTATTGAATTTAATCACAGTGGTGTAATTATCAGTGATTGATGAGGAATGTGATGCTGTTTTTCCGTGAGCTTTCCTCACACTCTGTTTGTCCCTCCCCCATCTACACTCTCCTTTTGACCCAGCCAGGATGAACTGCAGCCTTCGTTGATGCCAATGCTTGATCGGATGCTGGGAGGCTTTCCGAGCTGCCTTCGTTTCACATCCCCCACCCCCACCCCCATCAGTGACCAACAAAAGCAACTCACTCAGCTAGTTCCACATTAGGCTTTGGAACTCTTTCCTCGGCTCAGGAGCCCAATGAATAAATTTCCGGTGGCTTCTTTGTCACCTGCAGAGGGTTCAGAGTGTGATACCGTGGGCTTTGAGTCTGAAGGGTACGGGCCATAGTCGTAGAGTCATTGAAGACTACAGCACAGAAACAGGTCTTTTGACCCATGTAGTCCGTGCTGAACTAATATTCTGCTGAGTCCCATCAATCTGCACCTGAACCATTGCCCTCCATATCCCTCCCATCCATGTACTTATCAACACTTCTCTGAAGTGTTGAAATCAAACCTGCATCCACCGCTTCCGCTGGCAGCTCGTTCCACACTATCATCACCCTGTGAGTGAAGAAATTCCCACTCATGTTTCCAGAAAGCACTTCACCTTTCACCCTTAACCCATGACCTCTAGTTCTAGTCTCCCAACCTCAGTGGAAAAAGCCTGCTTGCATTTACCCTATCTATACCCCTCATAATTTTATATACCTCTATCAAATCTCCTCTTAGTCTTTTGCATTCTAGGGAGTAAGGTCCGAACCTACTCAACCTTTCTCTGTAACTCAGGTCCTCAAGTCCTGGCAGCATCCTTGTAAATTTTCTCTGCACTCTTTCAATCTTTTCGATATTTTTCCTGGGAAGGTGACCAAAAACTGTACAGAATTCTCTAAATTAGCCCTCACCAATGTCCTATACAACTTCAGCGTAACATCACAACTCCTGTACTCAGTACATGGATTTATGAAGGACAACGTGCCGTAAGCAATCTTCCCGCCTACAGTCATGCAAATGTTATTTATAAGCTCCCAGACTGATATTCTGGTGCCGCGTTGCTGCAGTTGCATGAGGTATTGAAGCCGAAGTCAGAGAATCATGGAGTCCCACAGCACAGAAACAGGCGCTTTGACTGGCCGTGAACTTGCCAACAATCCGCCACAATCCCATTTACTGGCACTTGGTCTGTTCTCTTCACCACCCTGGTAATTCAGGTGCTCATCCAGATGAACATTGTGAGTCTTTGCCTCCACCACCCCCTCAGACCTCAACGTTTTTTCAGGATTCCTACATTAGAGCAGAACATGCTGTTGGATGCTGTTCAACATCCTGACGGTAGGAATTATTGAGTACTCAGTACCTGATAATGTTGTTCCATTGTTTAAGAAAGGCCAGGAAATAATAGGCCAGCGAGCCTACTATAAATTGTGGGTAAATTACTGGAAGACATTCTAAAGGCCAGGATATATTAGATTAGATTATTAGATTATGAGGACACGCAGTCCTCTTTTATTGTCATTTAGTAATGCATGCATTAAGAAATGATACAATATTCCTCCGATGTGATATCACAGAAACACAGGACAGACCATAGAACCATAGAACCATAGAAACTACAGCACAGAAACAGGCCTTTTGGCCCTTCTTGGCTGTGCCGAACCATTTTCTGCCTAGTCCCACTGACCTGCACACGGACCATATCCCTCCATACACCTCCCATCCATGTATCTGTCCCATTTATTCTTAAATGTTAAAAAAGAACCCGCATTTACCACCTCATCTGGCAGCTCATTCCATACTCCCACCACTCTCTGTGTGAAGAAGCCCCCCCTAATGTTCCCTTTAAACTTTCCCCCTTCACCCTTAACCCATGTCCTCTGGTTTTTTTCTCCCCTTGCCTCAGTGGAAAAAGACTGCTTGCATTCACTCTATCAATACCCATCATAATTTTATATACCTCTATCAAATCTCCCCTCATTCTTCTACGCTCCAGGGAATAAAGTCCTAACTTATTCAACCTTTCTCTGTAACTGAGTTTCTCAAGTCCCGGCAACATTCTTGTAAACCTTCTCTGCACTCTTTCAACCTTATCTATATCCTTCCTGTAATTTGGTGACCAAAACTGAACACAATACTCCAGATTCGGCCTCACCAATGCCTTCTACAACCTCATCATAACATTCCAGCTCTTATACTCAATACTTTGATTAATAAAGGCCAATGTACCAAAAGCTCTCTTTACGACCCTATCTACCTGTGACGCCACTTTTAGGGAATTTTATATCTGTATTCCCAGATCCCTCTGTTCCACTGCACTCCTCAGTGCCTTACCATTAACCCTGTATGTTCTACCTTGGTTTGTCCTTCCAACATGCAATACCTCACACTTGTCTGTATTAAACTCCACCTGCCATTTTTCAGCCCATTTTTCCAGCTGGTCCAAGTCCCTCTGAAAACCTTCCTCACTGTCTACTACACCTCCAATCTTTGTATCATCAGCAAATTTGCTGATCCAATTTACCATATTATCATCCAGATCATTGATATAGATGACAAATAACAATGGACCCAGCACTGATCCCTGTGGCACACCACTAGTCACAGGCCTCCACTCGGAGAAGCAATTCTCTACTACCACTCTTTGGCTTCTTCCATTGAGCCAACGTCCAATCCAATTTACCACCTCTCCATGTATACCTAGCGACTGAATTTTCCTAACTAACCTCCCATGCAGGACCTTGTCAAAGGCCTTACTGAAGTCCATGTAGACAATATCCACTGCCTTCCCTTCATCCACTTTCCTGGTAACCTCCAATAGATTGGTCAAATATGACCTACCACACACAAAGCCATGTTGACTCTCCCTAATAAGTCCCTGTCTATCCAAATGCTTGTAGATTCTGTCTCTTAGTACTCCCTCCAATAACTTACCTACTACCGACATTAAACTTACTGGCCTATAATTTCCTGGATTGCTTTTCGATCCTTTTTTAAACAACGGAACAACATGAGCCACTCTCCAATCCTCCGGCACCTCACCTGTAGACAGCGACATTTTAAATATTTCTGCCAGGGCCCCTGCAATTTCAACACTAGTCTCCTTCAAGATCCGAGGATTTATCCACTTTAATTTTCCTTAAGACAGCAAGCACCTCCTCCTTTTCAATCTGTACAGTTTCCATGATCTCACTACTTGTTTCCCTTAATTCCATAGACTTCATGGCAGTTTCCTTAGTAAATATAGATGCAAAAAACCTATTTAAGATCTCCCCCATTTCCTTTTGTTCCGCACATAGCTGACCACTCTGATCTTCAAGAGGACCAATTTTATCCCTTACAATCCTTTTGCTCTTAATATCCTGTAAAAGCTCTTTGGATTATCCTTCACTTTGACTGCCAAGGCAACCTCATGTCTTCTTTTAGCCCTCCTGATTTCTTTCTTAAGTATTTTCTTGCACTTCTTATACTCCTCAAGCACTTTATTTACTCCCTGCTTCCTATACATGTCATACAACTCCCTCTTCTTCTTTATCAGAGTTGCAATATCCCTTGAGAACCAAGGTTCCTTATTCCTATTCACTTTGCCTTTAATCCTGACAGGAACATACAAATTCTGCACTCTCAAAATTTCTCCTTTGAAGGCTTTCAAGACTGAAAAACTAACAAAAACCACATAATTATAACATATAGTTAAAACAGTGCAACAATACCATAACTTGATGAAGAACAGGCCATGGCACAGTAAAAAAGTTCAAAATCTCTCAAATGTCCCACATCTCACGCAAATGGGAGAAGGAAGAAAACTCTCCCTGCCATGCCTGACCACAGTCCGACTTTGAGTCGTCTGAAAACTCCGAGCCTCCGATCAGCCCTCCGACATTGAGCACCGAGCACCATCTCTATCCGAGCGCTTCAACCTCAGCCTCGGTCGCCAGCAGCAGGCAAAGCCGGGGATTTTGGTGCCTTCCCTCTGGAAGATTCTCGATCGCACAGTAACAATGGCAGCGAACTAGGCATTTCAGAAATTTCTCCAGATGTTCCTCTGTGCTTTCACGTCTGTCTCCATCAAATCAGAATTGTCCACGGCCCCTATTTAACAGATACGATATCATTTCACTGGAGAGCTGTGCGCGCTGCCATCTTCTCCTCCCGCCGAATACTTGGATAGACAAGACCTAATTAGGGATAGTCAACATAGCCTTGTGCATGACAGGTCATGCCCAGCCAATCTTACAGAGCTTGTTGAGGAGGTTACTGAGAACGCTGATGAAGGAAAATTGGTGGACACAGTCAAGGCCTTTGACAACGTCCCACATGGGAGGTTAGTCCAGAAGATTCAGTCACTTGACATTCAAGATGTGCTAGTAAATTGAATTCGACGTTGGCTTATCGGGAGAAGCCAGAGAGTGGTAGCAGATGGTTGTCTCTCTGACTGGAGGCCTGTGACTAGTGGTGTGCTGCAGGGATCGGTGCTGGGTCTGTTGTTGTTTGCCATCTATATCAATGATTTAGATGATAATGTGGTTAATTGGATCAGCAAATTTGCAGATGTTGCTGAGATTGGTGGAGTAATGGAGAGTGAGGAAGGCTATCAAAGCTTGTTGGAGTTGTGATGTTATGCTGAAGTTGTATAAGACGACGATGAGGCCTGATTTGGAGTATTGTGTGTAGATCGGGTCACCCACCTACAAGAAGGATATCAATAAGATTGAAAGAGTGCAGAGAAAATTTATAGGGATGTTGCCGGGACTTGAGGGCCTGAGTTATTGGGAGAGTTTGAATAGGCTAGGACTTTATTCCCCGAACTGCAGGAGAATGAGGGGGGATTTTAGCAGAAGACAAAATAATGAGGGGTATAGATAGGGTGAATACGTGCAGGCTTTTCCCCTCAGGTTAGGTGAGACTAGAAATAGAGGTCATAGGTTAAGGGTGAAAGGTGAAATACCTAAGGTAAGCCTGCAGGAGAACTACTTCCCTCAGAGGGTGGTACGAGTGTGCAACGAGCTGCCAGGGGAAGTGGTAGATGTGGGTTCAGTATTAACATTTTGAAAAGGGTTGGATAAGTAGTGGGTGAGAGAAGTGTGGAGGGGTATGGTTTGGGTGCAGCGAGATGGGACAAGACAGAAAAACAGGCTGGCACTGATTAGATTTGCCAAGGGGCCTGTTATTGTGCTGTACGACTCTATGACTCTACTGATCATCTCACTGGTCAGTGATAAGTCAATGACTCCCTTGCTCTAGGCAATGAGCCTGTGGCCAAACTCCCTAAATTCAGCAGATTGTGTTGTTTACTGACAAAGTTTGTTTTTCCTCAGACCAAGTTCTGCTACATGTGTTCCTAAAGAAGAATTTCAGAGTGAAAAGCAGCCTTTTTGTTCCATTATGAATTGCTTGATGTAAAAAATGTATTAAGACAGGAAAAGCAGAAGGAATTCGAATGAGTTTCAGTGGCAAATGAGTGAAAGGTATACAGTGAAGGTAGGGGTGAGGATAGAAATAAGCACTCATTGGTTAAATTCTCATGTAATGAAACACCACTTGGATGAGGCAAGAAACCCCCAAGGAGGCAGTGATCATACGATCACAAAATGCTGGAGGAATTCAGCAGGCCAGGCAGCTTCTATGGAAAAGAGTACAGTCGACGTTTAGGGCCAAGACCCTTCATCAGGCCTGGAGATAAAAAGACGAGGAGTCAGAGTAAGAAGGCGATGGAGAAGGTGGTAGGTAAAACCGGGGGGGGGGGGGGGGGAGGTGGAGGGTAAAGTAAAGAATTGGGAAGTTGATTGGTGAAAGAGATACAGAGCTGGAGAACGGGGAATCTCATAGGATAGGGCAGTGGGAGAAAGGGAAGGAGGAGAGGTGATGGGCAGGTAAGGAGATAAGGTGAGAGAGGGAAATAGGAATGGGGAATGGTGAAGAGGGCATTACTGGAAGTTCGAGAAGTCAATGTTCATGCCATCAGGTTGGAGGCTACCCAGACGGAATATAAGGTGTTGCTCCTCCAACTTGAGTGTGGCCTCATCTTTGACAGTGGAGGAGGTCATGGACTGACATGTTGGAATGGGAATGTAAAGTGGAATTAAGATGGGTGGCCACTGAGAGATCCGGCTTTTTCTGGTGGTCGGAGTGTAGGTGCTCGGTGAAGTGATCTCCCAATCTCTGTTGGGTCTCAGGACGCCACACCATGAGCACCGGACACAGTAGATGACCCCAAAAGGCTCACAACTGAAGTGTTGCCTCACCTGGAAGGACTGAATGGTAGTGAGGGGAGGAGGTGTAGGGGCAGGTGTAGCACTTGTTCTGTTTGCAAGGATAAGTGCCAGGAGGGAGATCAGTGGGGAGGGATGAATGGACAAGGGAGTCAGGTAGGGAACGACTCCTGAAAGTGGATGGGAGGAAAAGATGTGCCTGGTGGTGGGATCCCATTGGAGATAACGGAAGTTACGGAGAACTATGTGCTGGATGTGGAGGCTGGTGGGGTGGTAGGTGAGGACAAGAGGAATCCTATCCCTGGTGGGCCGGCAGGAGGATGGGGTGAGGGCAGACTTATTCCTCTGTCTCCGCCACATCTGCTCTCAGGATGAGGCTTTTCATTCCAGAATTCCTCCAACCTGATGGCATGAACATCGATTTCTTGAACTTCTGGTAATCCCCCCCTTCCCATTCCCATTTCCATCTCTCACCTTATCTCTTTACCTGCCCATCACCTCCCTCTGATGCTTTTCTCCCTTTTTTCTTTCTTCCATGGCCTTCTGTCTTCTCCTGTCAGATTCCCCCTTCTCCAGCCCTGTATCTCTTTCACCAATCAACCTCCCAACTCTTTACCTCACCCCTCACCCCCCCATTCCTGGTTTCACCTATCACCTTGTGTTTCTTCCTCTCCTCCCTCCACCCTCTTACTCTGACTCCTCATCTTTTATTCTCCAGTCCGAATGAAGGGTCTCAGCCCGAAACGTCGACTGTACTCTTTTCCATAGATGCTGCCTGGCCTGCTGAGTTCCTTCAGCATTTTGTGTGTGTTGCTTGGATTTCCAGCATCGGCAGATTTTCTCTTGTTTGTGGTCAGACTGTGATAGAATTCATCCTGTACTTTGAGAGGGAGATGATAAAATCAGATGTATCGGTATTACAGCTGAGTAAAAGTAACTACAGAGGCAATTGGAAAGGAGCTGGCCGAAATTGATTGGAAGGGGACACTAGTGGGGATGATGGCAGAGCAGCAATGGCTGGAGTTTCTGGGAGTAATCAGTTCATCCCAAAGAAGAAGCATTATTCTAAAGGGAGGAGGAGGCAATCATGGCTGGGAAGGGAAATCAAAGACAACATAAAAATTGAAGAGAAGGCATATAATATTTCAAAAATTAATGGGAAGCTTGAGGATTTGGGACTTGAGGGCACAATTTCAGAATTCAAGGACGTCCCTTTAGTACAGAGATGAGGAGGAATTCCTTTAGCCAGAGGGTGGAATTCATTGCCACAGATGGCTGTTGAGCCCAAGTCATTAGGTATATTTAAAGTGGAGATTGATAGGTTCTTGATTAGTAAGGATGTCAAAGTTTATGGGGAAAAGGCAGGAGAATGGGGTTAATTAGTCAGCCATAATGGAATGGTGAAGCAGATTTGATGGGCCAAATGGTGTAATTCTGCTGCCATGTCTTACGGCCTTATAAGTTACAATAAAATATAAATAAGTAAATCGTACAATAGAGGAATAGTGAGGTAGTGTTCATGGGTTCATGGGTTGTTCAGAAGTCTGATAACAGAGGGGGAGAAGCTGTTCCTAAAACATTGTGTGTGGATCTTCATGTTCATATATGTCCTCCCTTTAAGACCCACACTGATGTCAGTAACGAAAAGAGGGAATGTTCCGGATTGTGAGGGTCCTTCATTGTGGATGCCACCTTCATAAAGTACTGCTTTTGAAGATGTTCTCAATGGTGGGAAGACTTGTACCTGCAATTAAGCTGGCTGAGTCTACAACCTTTGTGGCCTCTGCCAATCCTGTGTATTGATGCTTCCACACCAGACGGTGATGCAGCCAGTTAGAATGCTCTCCACAGTGCATCTGTAGAAATTTGCTAAAGTCTTTGGTGAGATACCGAATCTCCTCAAACTCCTAATAAAGTATCTGGACCAGTACTCACTGGAATTTAGGATGAGGGAAGATCCCATTGAAACGTACTGAATATTGAAAACCTGTATAGAGTGGATGTGAAGAGGACATTTGCTGTAGTTCGGGAGTCTAGAACCAGAGGGCACAGACTCAGAATAAAAGGATATCCTTTTAGACCGTACGACCATCAGACATAGGAGCAGAATTAGGCCATTTGGCCCATTGAGTCTGCTCCATTTCATCACGGCTGATCCATTTTCCTTCTCAGCCCCAGTCTCCTGCCTTCTCCCCGTATCCCTTCATGCCCTGACCAATCAAGAATCTATCAACCTCTTCTTAAATATACATAAAGACTTGGCCTCCACAGCTGCCTGGAACAGAGATGAGGAGGAATTTCTTTCGCCAGAGCGTGGTGAATCTGTGGAATTCATTGCTGCAGATGGCTGTGGAGGCCAAGTCATTGGATGTATTTAAAGTAGACGTTGATAGACTTTTGATTCGTGAGGGTGTCAAAGGTGACGAGTTGAAGGCAGGAGAATGGGGTTGAAAGGGAAAATAAATCAGCCATGATAGGATGGTGAGGCAGACTCAATAAGTCAAATGGCATAATTCTGCTCATGTTTTATGTTCTTACGGTCTTATAACACCATAAATCTATGAATTTATTTTCATGCTCATAGCGCTGAATAAACGGTGCTAAGCCTCTGAATACCTTGGATATGGTTTTGCACTCCCTGTGACTTTTCTCCATGACGCCTCTTCCTGGTTCCTCCTCAAACCCTGGAGGTTTCACAACAACCCCCGAGGCCTGTCCACTCCAGGCCTGTGTCAGTCACAGGCCAGCTCCGCAATGGAATTCTCGCAAAACTGCGGAAAAGGAAATCAAAGCGAGCAACTTAACTACTGAGCATGTGGATGGGCTTGCAATAAATTTCTCAACATCTTAGTGACAGGCAGTTTATTTTAGCTGGCTTAATGCCTTTGCTAAAATAGTAGGTGGTAGGGTGTCACAGGAACTCAGATGGGAGGCTCATATTATTTCCCTGCTGCAGACCTGAGCCATGCAATCCTAGTTACCACAGCCATTGACAGCAAGCCCAATCTCAGCAAAATATTACTTAGTCCTATTGGTACAAACCCACTGGTGGCAAGGCCACTCCATCGCTCGTCATTTGCCGGCACTTTGTGTCTTTCGCAGCTTTTTGAGAAGACATGACATCCCATTAGATTAACGCTGCTGAGCACTTCTGTCCAACTGATTTACAACACAAATCATTCAGGAAAAATGTATTATACTGTCATCATCTCTATTACTGTAACATTATCAGATTCCAGACTAGCATCCTTGTAACTAGAACATAGAGTCCTTGCTTAAGACACATGCTGAGAGAGCAACTTTTAATGAAATATAGACCAGCATGAAGGAATGATCTTACAGCTATGATTCTCTGTTGCTAAGGGTAATCGCCAGTGCTACTGGGCATTTTTAAGGATTAATAAAGTTGTTAAGGAACTTGCAAAGCAGCTTTAAGGAATCAATGCTTTACTTCATTAGGTGCAAAATGAGTAACATTTCCATAAGTGGAATTTAATTCATTGGTATAGATCTTTAAAGTCTTAATGCAAATGCATAACATGTAACATCCCCATCTACCCTGTATTCTGTTTGAAATAAACCATGGCACTTCAAACTGGTTACCATTTAAAAATGGCCCTTTGTTTTATTTTTAGTTACATTGACTGAGTTGAATGCAACTTAACTACTACTCTGTTTGTTGGTGACTGCCAAATAAAGTAGCTCACTAAGTTGGTGCCATCTTACCAAGTGCTTTTTTGGTCTGAGTTTGATTAGGTTGCAGGCATGCAAGTGGTAAAGAAGCAGTCACATACTATACAGGTCATCGTTGGGTCCTGCTGTCACTGCCTCGGGTTATATGATTGTACAGTTTTATGCCACTCAAAATACCGGGCTGGATCAAGCAGACTGACAACTGATGGTTCTGAAGGGAGCCACGAGCGTCAGTCCCTTTCCTCCCACCCCCCCAGAACATTTGTGTGAGTTTCACCGAAAGTGGAGTTCTAGATGAGCTGGAGCTAAGGTGCCGAGGCCTACTCGCAGCTGAGGGCATACTCTGCCTCACAGGGTCCCGTTTGGGCTTGGAGGCTCTCCGAGTCCAGATACATAAATGCCACGTTCAAGATTCAAGTTTATTTATCACATGTACATCGAAACAGAAAGAAATGCATCATTTGTGTTAACAACCAACACACCCGAGGCTGTGCTGGAGGCAGCCTGCACATTCTGGCACCACCATAGCATGCTCAAAGTGCTCAGCAAAACAACATAGAACACAACAAACAACAACACAAGCCCTGTTCCTCCCTCCCACACACATACACAGTGCTCTCTAACCCCAGGACAGGCTGTCTTTTTTGACCTTGAACCTCCAGAGGACTCGGATTTGGGCTTGGACACACAGACATTGGGCTTGCAGATAGCGGACTTGTAGAGAACAGACATCCTGAAGAGAAGATCCTCATTCACTTTACATCTGGCCATCAGCTTTTCAACAAGGTTAATAGGGGTCATGGACCCTGTAGAGAAAAGGTAAATGTATTGTAAGTCTTTGAGTTACCTTACTTTATAGAAACATAGAAAACCTACAGCACAATACAGGCCCTTTGGCCCACAATGCTGTGCCGAACATGTCCTTACTTTAGAAATTACCTAGGGTTACCCATAGCCCTCTATTTTTCTAAGCTCCATGTACCTATCCAGGAGTCTCTCAAAAGACCCTATCATATCCACCTCCACCACCATCGCCAGCAGCCCATTCCATGCACTCACCACTCTCTGCGTAAAAAAACTTACCCCTGACATCCCCTCTGTACCTACTTCCGAGCACCCTAAAACTGTGCCCTCTCATGTGTTAGCCATTTCAGCCCTGGGAAAGAGCCTCTGACTATCCACACGATCAATGCCTCTCATCATCTTATGCACCTCTATCAGGTCACCTCTCATCCTCCATCGCTCCAAGGAGAAAAGGCCAAGTTCACTCAACCTATTCTCATACGGCATACCCTCCAATCCAAGCAACATCTTTATAAATCCCCTTTGCACCCTTTCTATGGTTTCCACATCCTTCCTGTAGTGAGGTGACCAGAACTGAACACAGTCCTCCACATGGGGTCTGACCAGGGTCCTATATAGCTGCAACATTACCTCTCGGCTCTTAAACTCAATCCCATGGTCAGATATCAATGTTTTAAAGATTTATTAGCAGCTCTGATATTTTTATCTACTTATTTTTACTTTATTTAAGTTATAAAACAATTTTTGTATTGATTTGAATAACTTAAATGTCTCTGGCTGTGGTTTACAGCCAGGGCATTCTGGAGCAAGGCCTCGGGGTATGACACCCGAGGCATAACTTTGAGCTCACTCCATCCCACGGGTCCCTCTCGCGTGCAAGGGTTCAGCGATTCTAACCCTATGCATCCAGTTCTGCAATCAATTCCAGGTGAATGGACAGTAGGTGAACACAAAGTGTAATGAGACTGGACAGTCTGGTCAGAATGATTGAGCCTAATTGTCTTAGAATGTTTTTGGACTAGGTGTGATCACTGTAGAGACCAGCAACTTATGACAGAATTGCAATGTCAAAGATGTCACACCATGGGCTGCCACATATCTATAGGACTAACACTCGAGATTACCTACAAAGTTCAAAGTAAATTTATTATCAAAGTACATATATGTCACCATTCATTTTCTTGTGGGCATTCACACTAAAATACAAGAAACACAATAAAATCGGAGAAAGACCACAACTAACAGGACAAACAACCAATGTGCAAAAGACAACACACTTTGAAAATACGAAACAAAAGGAAAAAAATAAACAATAACAATATTAAATAAATAAGCAATAAATATTGAGAACATGAGATGAAGAATCCTTGAAAGTGAGTCCATAGGTTGTGGGAACAGTTCAGTGATGGGGCAAGTGAAGTTGAGTATATTTATACCCTCTGATTCAAGGGCCTAATGGGTGAGGTGTAGTAACTATCCCTGAACCTGGTGGTGTGAGTCCTGAGGCTCTTGTACCTCCTTCTTGATGGCAGAGGCGAGAAGAGGGCATGGCCTGGGTAGTGGGGTTCTTTGATGATAGATGCAACTTTCCTGTGAGAACGCTCCTTGTAGATGTGCTCAATGGTGGGATGGGCTTTACCCGTGATGGATTAACCCATATCCACTACCTTTTGCAGGACTTTCTGTTCTTGGGCATTGGTATTTCCATACCAGATCATGATGCAACCAGTCAATATCCTCTCCATCATACATCCATGGAAACTTGTCAAAGTTTTAGGTGACATGCCCAATCTTCACAAATTTCTAAGAAAGTAGAGGTGCTGCTGTGCTTTACATGCTGGATCCAAGACAGATCCTCTGAAATGACAACATTGAGGAAGTTAAAGTAGCCGACCCTCCAGTTCCTCCTCCTGAAGTCAATATTGATGTGCTGCACGATCATCTGATTTCTGAACTGACAATGAATCAGCCCATAAACATTACCTCAAACAACAGGAATTCTGCAGATGCTGGAAATTCAAGCAACACACATCAAAGTTGCTGGTGAACGCAGCAGGCCAGGCAGCATCTGTAGGAAGAGGTGCAGTCGACATTTCAGGACGAGACCCTTCGTCAGGACTAACTGAAGGAAGAGTGAGTAAGGGATTTGAAAGTAGTCCTGACGAAGGGTCTCGGCCTGAAACGTCGACTGCACCTCTTCCTACAGATGCTGCTTGGCCTGCTGCGTTCACCAGCAACTTTGATGTGTGTTGCATAAACATTACCTCGCTATTTTTGTTCTCTTTTAGAACTACTTATTTAATTTATTTTTGTTTAAATATACATTTCTTATTGTAATATGTCATATTTTTATGTCTTGCTGTGCTGCTGACACAAAACGATAAATTTCATGACATGTGTTAATTATATTACCTTATTCTGATCCTGTTTCTGATTTTGGTATTCTTGCATCTTTTAGCATAAGGATAGTGGGTGCAATCTCTGCAGACAACTCTTTAAGGGATGTACACTCTTCCAGTAACAGGGGAGAATTGCTAGAGAAAGTTGGAATGGTGGGAATTGGTGATTACAAGAGTACTCCTCATGGTTGAAACTTCCAAGGTACACGTAAGGTCGTAACCAAAGTAACGGGAGATCACAGACGTCAGTGTACGTTCTGAGCGCTGCCCCTTAAAAAAGCACAGACTCATGGGAAACAGGGTTAGTGACGCCCAGCTATTCTGGAGGGAAATCTGATTTGTCCTTGTCCAGTGAAGGACGGACAGTATACTTCCAGGTCAGGATGGTGTGTGACTCGGCAGGGATCCAGCTTTAAGGTACCTGCAGCCCTTCTACCTCTTGTTGGTAGAGTTCAGGGGTTTGGGAGGTGCTATCAGAGTAGTCTGAGCAAGTAAATACACTTTGATTTGTAGACGGTATACACTGAGGTATGGTTGATGGGGTGCTGAGCTAGTGGGTGCTTTGTCCTGGATGTTTTCGAGCTTATAGAGTCATAGAGCACTGTGGCACAGCAACAGGCTCTTTACTCCATCTAGTCCATGCTGAATTATATTCTGCCTGGTCCCATGGACCTGCACCAGGACCACAGCCGTCAATACCCCTCCCATCCATGTACCTATTCAAACTTTTCTTAAATATTGAAATTGAGCTAGCATCTACCACTTCCAAAGGCTGCACCCTCAACACACTGAGTGAAGAAGTTCCCCCTCAGGTTCCCCTTAAATAATTCACCTTTCCCCCTTAACCTATGACCTCTAGTTCTAGTTTTACCCAATCTTAACGAAAAAGCCTGCCTGCATTTACCCCATCTATGCCCCTCATCATTTTATATATCTCTATCAAATCTTTCTTCATTCTCCTGTGTTTCTTGAGAGTGGTTGGACCTGCACTCACCCAGGTAAGTTCCATCACACTCCTGGTTTGTACCTTGTAGATGGTGGAAAGACCTTGGAGAGTCAGGAAGGGAGTCAGTCACCAGAGGATCTCCAGGCTCTGACCTGCTCTAGTAGACACACTATCCTTGCGGCTGGTTTGATTAAGTCTCTGTGCACCAGTGACCCCCTAGGATGTTGATGGTGGGAACTTAGTGATGGTAATGCCATTAAATGTCCAGGACATTTTTAGACTCTCACTTGTTGCAGGTGGGCATTGCCCGGCACGTTTTACGGCACAAATAATAGTGGTCATTTATCATCCTGTGCCTGAGTGTTGTCCACTACTTGCTGTGGGCAGATAGGTGCTTCATTTACTGAGGAGCTGTGAATGGAACTGAGCGCTGCCTAACCATCAGTGACCATCCCCACTTCTGAGCGTAGGATGGAAGGAAGGTCCCTGATGGAGCAGCTGAAGATGGCTGGATCCAGGACACTGTCCTGAGGAGCCACCGCAGTGATGTCCTGGGGCTGACCTCCAACAACCAGTACGGTCTTTGCTCAAGGCAGTGACTCCACCCACTGATTACCTTTTCAATACCTTTTGGCTTTGGGACCGGATTTAAAATAGTTATGAAAAGAGATAGAACTGGTCCACAAGCTAAAGTTCTAAACTGGTGTAAGGCTAAATTTGATGTCATTTGACAGGACCATGCAAAGGTTGATTGGGAGGGATGATATCAAGGATCAAGGATCAACTTTATTTGTATGCATTGGAATTTGCTGTGGGGTGTTGGTCAGGACACAATATACAACAAAACCAACAACATTCAACAAATATAAAGAATAAAACATTATATAAAAATAGTTTGAGGTTAAAGTATAGATATGGAATAAAAAGTGCATAAATACCAGCATATATTTACAATGTAAACAGCATTATAAAAAGTGGTTTAAAGTGCTTACATTTCAGTGCAATGACAGGGGTAATAGATAGAGGGGAGCGGTGGACTAACTGTTATGGTTAATCAGATTAACTGCCTGGGGGACAAGAACTTTTAAGGTGGCATGAAGTTTCTGTTTTAATAGTCCAATATCGCTTTCCAGAAGAGAGCATTTAGAAAAGGGAGATCGCAGGGTGTAATGTCCACAATAACTTTCCCTGCCCACTTCTTTGTCTTGGACACATACAAGTCCTGCAGTGATGGGAGATATTATGTTTTGTAACCCAGAATTTGACTGAAGGAAAACACAGGAACCTGGGGTAACTCGTGTATGCTTAGTTTCTCTTTGGTGAGTTGTGCACATATGACATGGTGATGTACGCCATTCACATACTTTTATATATAACCTGTAATGAATGAGTTAAACAAAGAATGCTTAATCAAACAATATACTTACAATATTACTCAAATATTACTGAAATATTAAATACACTACACACCTCCCTACTTAGCAATAAATTCCAACCCAATACAGAACGCAAATCAACTCAAATATGTAATGTGCTCTCTAGTCATCTATCTATCTATCGCAATATACTATATAATACAACTTCATCCACAACAAAGTAAATTTTAAATTGTTCCATTCAAGCCCAAGGATTTAATTGCTGTGGAAGATTTCTTACTCTTGTGTGATAATATCTTTCCTGACAAGAAGAGTCACTCTGCTGGGCAGGAGATACTTGTGGCTGTGAAACATTCTCAGGTTCTGGGACCTCATCCCTGATGGTTGTAGGAGTTGACTCTGGCACTGCAGGAAGTGGTTCTGACAGCTCTGGATACCTTTCTTCTCTAACAATTGACTTTGCTCTCCACAACTGATCGATGTGTCGTCTCCAGATGACATCAGACGCAATCTCTACTGTGTAGAAGAGTGGTCCAGTTCTGTCCTTAATCTTTCCAAGTACCCAGTTTTGATCATCTCTGTAGTCCCTCACCAGGACTGCTTGTCCAGGAGTGAAACATCGAACCTCATTGTTTGAGGAACCCTCAATTTGTCTCAACTGTTTGTCCTGCATACTCCTTCTGAGATTGGGTTTGAGGAGATCCAAGCGTGAGCACTAGAGTCGAACAAAGTGATAGTATAGCAGGTAAGTTGTTGGTTGTGGAGTGTACTGTACTGCAATATGCAAGGAGGAAATTGGAGGGCTTCTGATTCATCATCAATATAGTGTGTTCTATTAACATTGCTCACAGTGCATTCTTTAGATGCATCTTTCCGTCAAGCCATTTGTAGCTGGGTGGTATGGTGCAGGTGTAATATGTCTTATTCCATTCATTTTAGGAATAACTGAAACTGTTCCGCAACAAACTGTGGTCCATTCTCACTGACTAAGTGTTCTGGAATACCAGTCCTTGACAAGAGGTTTCTCAACACATCAGTGGTATGCGAGGCTGTTTGCTGAAGGCTATTAGGAACACTGCTGGTCATTTTGTAGCTGCATCCACTATTAGCAAGAAATTTGCATCCATGAATGGTCTGGCAAAATCCACATCAATCCTCTGCCAGGGATGGAGAGGTGCTGCTCTTGCATCTTCTGGAGATGTTGGCAACTCAAACAGTGCATGGGGCAAGCTGCTTGATCTGCCGATCTATCCCAGGCCACCAGACAAATTTTTGAGCCAATGCTTTCATTTTAACCACACCTAAATGACTGTCGTGTAGCTCCTCCAACAACTTAGTTTTCAGCTTGGATGGTACAACTCTCAATCCCCACATAAGGCAACTCGCTGTCAAGGGCAAGTTCAACCCAGCGCTGGTAACAATGGGGGGAACTGGAGTTTCTGCTGCACATTCCAGCCATTTTAGGTGGCCACGTAGACCTGAGGCATCGTGGGATCTTTTCTGACTTCCCTCTGGATCATCTCTAGGGAGACTATCAATTTGCAATAGGGAGAATATGCCAAGTGGAAAGTCCTCTTCTGTAAATTTTTCAGGTATTTCCTTTTCCAAGGGTAAACTGGACAATCCATCAGCATTTCCATGATTAGTTGTCCTCTTGAATTCGATCTTGTAATTGTGTCCTCCGAGAAACAGAGCCCATCTCTGCATTCGTGCTGCCGGTGTTAGTGGAACACACTTCTGTGGATTTAAAGTGGACACCAGTGGTTGATGATTAGTAATGAGGGTAAAAACTCTCTCCCATACAGGTACTGGCTGCAACATTTTACACCGCAAACCGAGTTCAAGGCTTCTCTGTCAATTTGTGCATAATTTCTCTCTGCAGCGGTGAAGGAACGTGATGCAAAGACTATGGGGAGTTCACTTCCATCATTCATAACATGGACATAACTGCACCTGTATCATAAGGCGAGGCATCACAGGCAAGCTTCACTGGATGATGTGGATCATAATGTGTGAGTACAGTGTCTGATGTCACCATTTCCTTTAACCTTAGGAAAACCACCTCACAGTACTATGTCCATTGGCATTTCTTCCTGATCTGCAGTAATGAGTTCAAGGGGTGGAGCACAGTAGCCAGGTTTGGCAGGAACCTGTTATAGTAATTGACAAATCCTAAAAAGGGCCACAATTGCGACACGCCCTTTGACCTTGGGGCATCCACCACAGCTTGAATTTTCTCAGCAAATGTGTAAACCCTTGTGTGTCAATTGTGTGACCATAGTAAGTGATGCTTGGTTTAAAGAATTCATAATAATTGCATTGTGCTCTGAGCCCATTATCTTCTGGTCTTTTTAATACTGTCTTGATATTTTGGAGATGTTCCTTGTCATCTTCACTGGTAACAATGATGTCATCCAGGAAACACTGAGTGCCTGGGCAGCCTTGCATCACCTGGTCCACAGATTTCTGCGTGATTGCTTTCAGTATCAGGTTGATGGTGTCCTTAAGATCACTACAGATCCTAACAGACCAATCCTTCTCAGCTACTGGGACCATGGGTTTCATTCTTTCAGCCTCCATGCAATCTAGTTCACTGGCTGCTTTATCGCGGATGGTATAAGGAACCAGACGGGCTTTGTAAAACTTGGGTGTGGTATTTTCATTTAACACTGCTTTACCCTTGATACGTTTGAGTTTTCCAATCCCATGATTGTTGCCACTTTTATGTTTTGTAACTCCGGAAATTGATTGAAAGAAAAACACAGGAGCCAGAATAACTATGTATGTGTAAGCTGCATAATATGATGTGGTGATATAATGACGTACGCCATTCACCTACTTTTACATATAACCCATAATGAATTATGTAAAAAACAAAGAATGCTTAATCAAACAATATATTTACAATATCACTCAAATATTGCTGAAATATTAAATACCATACACACCCCCTGCTTAGCTATAAGCTCCAACTCAATATATAATGTATTGTTCTCTCTATATAGGTATGTTAGCTCTTAGGGGTGTCTGGCAAATTGGAAGCTTTTAAACATGAAATAGGGAGAGTTCAGAGTCAGTAGGTTTCAGTTCGTGTGAAGGCAACACTGGGGAATCCTGTTTTGCAAGGGATATTGAGGCTATGATCAGAAAAAAAATGGGGAAGTGTATGTCAGATCAGACAGCTAGGGTCAAGTGAAACCTTTGAGAAGGTTGAGGGATGTAAGGAATTTCGAAGGGCAGAAAGGTGATATATGGTAGTTTTGGAAGATAAGGTAAAGGAGAATCCTAAGGGATTCTATAAAAGAGCAAAAGGATAACTGGGGAGAGAAAAGGGTAACAGGGAAGAAATTTCTGGGAGCCTGGCAGATATTTTGTGCCTTTATTAGCCACAGGTGAGGTACCAGAAGACTTGAGGGTAGTATGAGACAGTTCCCGAGGAGACATTGGATTGCATAGAGGGAGAGAGAGTTAAAAGAAGGGAGCGAGAGAAGACGGCAAATTCTGAGTGCCACGTTTCCCAAGGAGACATTCGATTTTGCATAATTAGGCACTTGGCAAGGGCCAATAATAAAAAGTTAGATTTAAGCAGAGTGAGCCAGTGTTAGAGTAGGCATTTGAGGCTTTGGCTCCTTGAGGAGAGGCATATGCCATAGGTAGGGTTATGTGTTGTAACTTCAAAACATTAAACTAGCTCAAAGGAAGACACAGGAGTCTGAAATGTGAGCCTACCTTCGAATTTACTTTAAAGAAGGCACGCACGTATCACATGGTAGTGTGATAACATATGCAATTCATGTATTTTTACATTGAACCCATAATGAATTACTTAAATGAACAGGAATGCTTAATCAACCAATATATACACAAGATTACTCAAATATTACGAAAATATTAAATACACAACACTCCCCCCGCTTAGCTATAAACTCCAACTCTAGAGAATGCATCTCAACTATGTACACAATATACAGTACAATATAATACAACTGCTGTATACAGGCATACACAGCATAGTAAGTTTTAAATTGTCACATTCAGGCCTAAAGATTTCGTCGCTGTGGAGGGTTTCTTACTCTTGTGGGATAATGTCTTTCCTGATGGTGGGGGTCGGGGGTCACTCTGCTCGGCAGGAGAGACTTGTGGCTGGGAAAACCATCTCGGGTTCTGGGGCCGCCTCCGTGGTGGTTACGGGAGTTGACTCTGAGACTGCAGGAAGTGGTTCTGACAGCTATGGACACCTTTCTTCTCCTTCCTTTTTCTTCTTGGGAAGGTGCATTTAGTTCACTGGAGTATTCTGTTATTGATCCTTCTATCGCTCCCTTTACGATCTGCTCTCTCCTCTTGGTTTCCTCATCCACAACATCATCCGTTTTCATAGCTCCATTGACTATTTTCTTTTTGGCCTGCAAGGTGAGTTCAGGGAGTTAAATGCTAAGTTAAAGGACAGGAGCTCCAGGGTGAGGTCAGGATTGCTCCCCATGCCACTTGCTAGCGAGGCTAGAAATAGGAAGATCACACAGTTTAACATGTGGCTAAGGGGGTGGTGCAGGAGGGAGGGCTTCAGATATTTGGTTCCAGAGAAGGTGGAACCTGTTCAGAAGGGACAGTTTGCACCTGAACTAGAGAGGAACTAATATCCCACTGCATGTGCTGCATGGGGTGGGGTGGTGGGGTGGTTTAAACCAGAGTTGTAGGGGAATGGGAACCAGAGCAGCAGAACAGATAGTGGAGTGGTTGTGGAGACAGACGTTGTCAAGCCTACATACAAAGTCAGGAATCAAAAGATCGAGCGTGGTGGGACTGAGGTGCTAAAATGCGTCCATGTCAATGCAAGGAATGTTGGAATATTGTAGGAAAGGCAGATGAGCTTAGGGCATGGATCAGCACATGGAATTATGACTGCAGCCATTAGTTAGACTTAATTGCAGGAGGGGCTGGACTGACAGCTCAATGTTCCAGGGTTCTGTTGTTTTAGACGTGATAGAGCGGTTGGGGGGAGGTGGGGCTAAAAGGGGAGGGGTGGCTTTACCAGTCAGGGAAAATGTCACAACTGTGCTCAGTCAGACAAACTAGAGAGCCCATCTAGTGAAGCTTTATGGGGAGAACTGAGGAATAAGGAAGGTATGACCATGTTAATGGGATTATATTATAGACCACCCAACAACCTGGGGGATTTAGAGAAGCAAATTTGTAGAGAGATCACAGACTATTGGAAAAAATATAAGATTATGGTAGTTGGTAAGTTTAACTTTCCATATACTGACTTGGACTCCCATTCCGTAAAAGGGCTGGACGGGAAAGAGTTTGCCAATTGTGTTCAGGAAAGTTTCCTTAATCAGTACAGAGAAGTGTGCAATATTAGATTGCTTATTAAGGAATGAGACAGGGCAGATGACAGAAGTATGTGTAGGGAAACACTTTGCACCTAGTGATCACACTGCCATTAGTTTCAAGGATGAAAATAGATAGGTCTGGTTCTTGGGTTGAGATTCTAAATTGGAGAAAGGCCAATTTTGATGGTGTCAGAAAGGATTTAGCAAGTGTGTCTTCTTATTGCTGTTTAGCAAAGGTGTCCTTGGTAAGTGGAAGGTCTTCAAATGTGAAATTTTGAAAGTACAGTGTTTATATGTTCCTGTCAGAATAAAGGACAAGGATAACAGATTTAGGGAACCTTGCTTTTTGAGAGATATTGAGGCCCTGGTTAGAAGAAGAATGAGGTGCATAGCAGGCATGGTGAGGGAGGAACAAATGAGGTACTTGAGGAGTACAAGAAATGCAAGAGAACACTTAGAGTCATCGAGTCATAGAGAAATACAGCACAGAAATAGGCCCTTCGGCCTATCTAGTCTGTGCTGAACCATTTAAACTGCCTAATCCTATTAACCTACACCAGGACCATAGCCCTCCATACCCCTACCATCTATGTACCTATCCAATCTTCTCTTAAACGTTGAAATCAAGCTCACATGCACCACTTGCTGGCAGCTCGTTCTACACTCTCACAACCCTCTGAGTGAAGAAGTTTCCCCTCATGTTCCCTTTAAGCTTTTCACCTTTAACCCTTAACCCATAACCTCTGGTTGTAGTTCCACCCAACCTCTATGGAAAAAGCCTGTTTGCATTTACCCTTCATAACTTTGTATACCTCTATCAAATCTCTCCTCAATCTTTCATATTCCAAGGAATACAGTTCTAACCTATTCAATCTTTCCTTATAACTCAGGTCCTCCAGTCCCAGCAACAACCTTGTAAATTTTCTCTGTACTCTTTCAACCTTATTGACATCTTTCCTGTAGGTAGGTGACAAAACTGCACACAGTGCTCCAAATTAGGCCTTACCAATGTCTTATACACCTTCGACATAACATCCCAACTTCTGTACTCAATACTTTGATTTCTGAAGGCCAATGTGCCAAAAGCTTTCTTTATGACCCGATTTACCTATGACCCCACTTCTACTGAATTATGGACCTGCATGTTCAGATCCGTTTGTTCTAATGCACTCCTCAGAGCCCTACCGTTCACTGTGTAAGACCTACCTTGGTTGGTCCTACTGAAGTGCAAAACCTCACACTTGCCTGCATTAAATTCCATCAGCCATTTTTCAGCCCATTTTTCCAGCTGCTCCAGATCCTACTGCAAGACATGATAGCCTTCCTTGCTGTCCACTACACCCCCAATCTTGGTGTCATCCACAAATTTGCTGCTCCAGTTAACCACGTTATCATCCAGATCATTGATGTAGATGACAAACATCAACGGACCCAGCACCAAATTCTGCAGCACTCACCTAGTCACAGGTCTTAGTCAGAGAGGCAACCATCTACTACCACTCTCGGGCTTCTCTTGCGAAGCCAATTTTAATTCGAATTTACTACCTCATCCTGAATACCCAGTGACTGAACCTTTCTGGTCAACCTCCCATGTGCGACTTTGTCAAAGGCCTTGCGAAAGTCAATGTGGATGACGGGGGAGCTGCGTGCCCTCGGTCATAGCAAGGACTAGGCCTCAAGCACCATACCGGAGGAGGTGTGTGTGGTGTCCAAGCTGGAGTTGGTGCTGCCCCCCAGTGTTCACTCAGCAGAAAACAAGCTGTATTGTGTTTGATTGCTGACAGCTGCGACATTCATGGACTCAGGGTCTCGGACTATATTTTTTTGTGTGTGACTGTATTTTACTGATATCTTATATGTGTTTTGCACTGTGAGCGACTGTTGGTACTATGTTTTGCACCTTGGCCCCAGAGTGACACTGTCTCATTTGGCTGTATTCATGGGTATTCATTTATGGTTGAATGACAATTAAAGTTACACTTGAATGAGAGAGTGTGGAACAAGCTGAAAGCACAAGTGGTGGATGCAGGGTCAACTTTAACATTAAAGAGAAATTTGAACAGGTACATGGTTGGGTGAGGTATGGTGAGCTGGGGTCTGGGTGCAGATTAATGGTTCGGCCTGGACTAGATGGGCCGAAGGGCCTGTTCCTGTGCTGTAGTTTTCAATGACTATGACTCCAATGTTGTGCTTTTATTTAAGAAGGGCTGTAAAGATAAGCCAGGGGCTACAAACCAGTGAGCCAAACATGACTGGTGGGAAAGTTGCTGAAGGGGTCTCTGAGAGACAGGATCTACCTGCATTTGAAAGGCAATGACTCATTAAGGATATCTTTGTGTATGGGAAATCAGGTTTTATGAATTTGATTTGAGTATTTTGGAGAGGTGATGAGTGCAGGGTGGTAGATTTATCTACATGGACTGCAGCAAAACTTTTGACAAGGTTCCACATGGTAGGCTGGTCTGGAAGGTTAGATCCTGTGGGATACTGGGTCAGGTAGTCAATTCAATATCTGGTTGTAACAGGCGGAGGGTGGTAGTCACAGGATTCTGTTTCTGGGTTGAATGTCATATACCGCATGTGAATGATTTGGATGAGAATGTGGGTGTGACACGATTAACAAGTTTGCTAAAACTAGTGGTGGGCTGGACAGTACAATAGATTGTTTAACATTACAACAGGATCTAGATCAGCTGGGGAAGTGGGCTAAGGAATGGCAGATGGAATTTAACTTGGACAAATGCGCAGTGATACATTTTGGTAAGTCAAACCAGGGCAGTGAATGAAAGGGCCTTGGGGAGTGTGGTAGAACAGTGAGATCTCAGGTTACAAGTGTATAGTTTACTGAAAGTGGTGACACAGATGGACAAGATTGTGAAGAAGTTATATGGTACACTTACATTCATCGGAAGGGGCACTGAGTGCAGGTGCTGGGACATCACGTTGCACCTGTACAAAATCTTGGTGAGACTGAGTGAGTGAAGACTCCATTAGTCAGAGTTGACCATGGATGTTGCGTCCTAGCAAACCTGATACGCAAACCTGGTCAGTATGGTATGGAGAGCAAGTTGTTGCCCATGTAGAAAGCACCCCCTCTCCACGCATCTGAGGAACCCAAAGGAACGGCAGAGACCAGTATAATTTGGTACCAGCAGCATCGCAGGAGTTGCCAGTCAGCATTGAGCTCAATGTAGGACTGCCTTAGAGACTCCAGCTCCAGACTTCCCCCTCAGGGTTTACTCCAGAAGCCTTCCCCACGAGTGGGTATAGCCGCAAGGCAGCTGAGGTTTGAGATCAGAGTTTTCCTTCTCCTAGATGAACTGCCAACCACGGCTAACGAGCCCCATCTGCCCAAAGACACTGGTTTTAAGGTGCCAGTAACCCGCCTTTGCCCCTTCTCCTGTCAGTAGAAATGGTTCCGCTGGGCTCAGTAGTTAAGCCACAGGTGAAGGCCAGGAGCTGGACTTGGCTGTCAGAGGCTATTTGAGGCGCACGCCATTGGGAGTGTTTAGTAGGTAGTGGGAGCTTGTCCCCATTACCACCCCGGCTATAACAACCATAAGGAACCATTGGTGAGACTACACTTGGAGTATTGCATGCTTTTATAGTCACCCAGTCACAAGGAGGATGTCATTAAGATGGAGAGGATGCAAAAAAGATTCATGAGGACGATACTGGGACTGGAGGGTTTGTATTGATACATTTGGACATTGCTCCACAATTAATGACATATGGGGGAATTTTACTCCAGAATAAATGTGTCAAATGATTTGAAAATACTGCTGAAAAGAAAGGAGTTGATTTTGACTTAGACTCAGATTTATTTTTTCACATGTACATTGAAACATACAGTGAAATGCGTCATTTCTGTTAACAACCAAAATAAATGTTGCCACATATTCTGGAGCCAACATTGCATGCTCAGACTGTTCAGCAGGACAACACAAGCATCAACAACAACAGCAAAATAAACCCCATTCCCACCCACACAGACAGGTCCTTGGCCTGGACTTGCAGGCTGACAGACATTGGGCCTCTGGCCTCTGGACAAACCAATCCAGGGGCTTCAGGCCTCTACCTTCGAACTCGACCTTTGGGCTTTCTGCCTCTGGATGTGTCAAGTTCTGGACTTTGACCTTCGGTCTAAATGAGATCACTGGGCGCAAAGAAAAGGCTGGGGATATCAATAACTGTGGCGCTTCTCTTCCTGATGAACTTAATGTATTCTACGCAAGGTTCGAACAGAAGAGGAGCGTCCCGCTCCCCCCGGATGAACCTGACCTGGTGGCATCGAGATTCATCGTCACTGAGGACGTAAGAAGGGCCTTCCTGAAGATAAATCCAAGGAAGGCAATGGGCCCAGATGGCGTCCCAGGACGGGTTCTCCGGGCCTGTGCAAGCGAGTTAGCTGGAGTGTTTGCTGACATCTTCAACTGCTCCTTGCTTCAGTCTAAGATCCCCTCGTGTTTTAAGAAGGCAACGATAATCCCGGTGCCGAAGAAGAGCAAGGTGGCATGCCTGAATGACTATCGACCTGTGGCTCTGACATCAATTGCTATGAAGTGAGTTGAGCGATTGGTTATGACACACATCAACCACAGCCCACCAGTCAACCTCGACGCTTTGCAATTCGCCTACCGGAGCAACAGGTCAACGGCAGATGCCTTCTCTCTGGCCCTACATTCCTCCTTAGAACACCTGGAAAATAAAGACACATACATAAGGCTCCTTTTCATTGACTACAGCTCTGCCTTTAATACCATCATCCCAAATAAACTGATTTCTAAGCTCCAGAACCTGGGCCTTAGCACTCAGATCTGCAGCTGGATCTTCAACTTCCTCACAGACAGGACCCAGGCTGTAAAAATAGGGGACAAGCTCTCCTCTACAATCATCCTGAGCACCAGTGCTCCACAAGGCTGTGTACTCAGCCCCCTGCTGTACTCACTGTACACCCATGATTGTGTAGCCAAGTTTCCATCGAACTCAATATATAAGTTTGCTGATGACACAACAATTGTAGGCCGTATCTCGGGTAATGATGAGTTTGAGTACAGAGAGGAAATTAAGAACCTGGTGGCATGGTGCGAAGACAATAACCTATCCCTCAATGTCAGCAAGACGAAGGAATTGGTTGTTGACTTCAGAAGGAGTAGCAGGCCGCACGACCCAATTTACATCGGTGGTGCGCAAGTGGAACAGGTCAAAAGCTTTAAGTTCCTCGGGGTCAATATCGCAGATGACCTGACTTGGTCCAACCAAGCAGAGTCCACTGCCAAGAAGGCCCACCAGCGCCTTTACTTCCTGAGAAAACTAAAGGAATTTGGCCTGTCCCCTAAAACCCTCACTAATTTTTATAGATGCACCGTAGAAAGCATTCTTCTAGGGTGCATCACAACCTGGTATGGAAGTTGTCCTGTCCAAGACCGGCAGAAGCTGCAGAAGATCGTGAACACGGCGCAGCACATCACACAAACCAATCTTGCGTCCTTGGACTCACTTTACACCACTCGCTGTCGGAGTAGTGCTGCCAGGATAATCAAGGACACGACCCACCCAGCCAACACACTTTTCGTCCCTTTTCCCTCCGGGAGAAGGCTCAGGAGCTTGAAGACTTGTACGGACAGATTTGGGAACAGCTTCTTTCCAACTGTGATAAGACTGCTGAACGGATCCTGACCCGGATCTGGGCCGTACCCTCCAAGTATCCGGACCTGCCTCTCGGTTTTTTTGCACTACCTTACTTTCCATTTTCTATTTATGATTTATAATTTAAATTTTTAATATTTACTATCGATTTTTACTCCAGGGAGTGGGAAGTGCAGAATCAAATATCACTGTGATGATTGTACATTCTAGTACCAATTGTTTGGTGACAATAAAGTATAAAGTATAAAGGTTTTGCCCTCCAGAGTTTACCAGTCTCTGAGTTTTGACCCCAGGACTTGCCGATCACAGGTTGGGCTTCCAGACTCACACAGACTTCCACTGTGGAATGCTCTAAGCTGGACTCCGAACACTGCTGACTCTTCACTTACTGCCGCTGCCTCTAACTTTCTCTCATCCCTGTCCCTAAATAGAAATCTGACCTATCAAACGTTCTTCATATGATAACCTTTTCATTTCCAGAATCATCCTTGTGAACCTCCTCTGGACCCTCTTCAATGCCAGCACATCTTTTTTTAGATGAGGAGCCCAAAACTGTTCATAGTGGTCAAGGTGAGGCCTCACCAGTGCCTTATAAAGCCTCAGCTTCACATCCCTGCTCTTGTATTCTAGACCTCTTGAAATGAATGTTAGCATTTGGATAAGTACATGGACTGGAGGGGTATGGAGGGCTATGGTCCAGGTGAGGGCCTTTGGGACTAGGCAGAATAATAGTTCAGCTTGAACTAGATGGGCCAAAGAGCCTGTTTATGTTCTGTAGTGCTCTGTGACTCTATGACAGTGCTACATAGGCCTGAGGCCTCCATCAGTCAGAGTCAACCATAGATGTTGCGTCTTAGCTATCTAGGTATGCAAGCCAGGGCAGTACAACATGGAGAGCAAACTGAGCAGGCTCCCCCTCTCCACACATCTGATGAACCCAAAGAAACGGCAGAGGCCAATATAGTTCGGACTCAACTTGGGACTGCCTTAGGAACTCCAGTTCTGGATTTTTCCCTCAGGGTTTACTCCCAAAGCCTTCCCCGTGACTGGGTACAGCCGCAAGGCAGTGGAGGTATGAGATCAGAGTTTTCCTTCTCCTAGATGAGCTGACAACCACGGCTGATGAGCCCCCTCTGCTCGAAGCGACTGGTTTTAAAGTGCCAGTAACCTGCCTTTGCCCCTTCTTCTGTCATTAGAAACAGTTCCGCTGGGCTTCGTAGCTAAGCCACACGTGAAGGCCAGGAGCTGGACTTGGTTGTCAGAGGCTATTTGAGATGCTCACCATTGGGAGTGTTTAATAGGTCGTGGGAGATTATCCCCACCACCTCCCTCAGCTAGAACAACCTTAAGGAACTCTTCTAAAGAGCTGACGTGAATACTGACTGACGTGAACATGGGCAACGTACCTGCACTGATCAATCAAATCATGAAAAATTGATCAACAATTTCTGTTCATTGCACATCATGCCTTTTGCATTTAAAGATTGTGAGAAGCAGAAAGTCAGTCTAATGTAAATAATGGAGTGCATTGACATTCTGAAATTAAAGCATGGACCTACCCAACTGGAATAAAATTTAGGCAGAAAAAGCAAAAAATGATGATAATAAGACAGTAAGACATTGGAACAGAATTAGCCATTCAGCCCATTGAGTCTGCTCCACCATTCCATCATGGCTGATTTATTTTCTCTCTCACCCCCATTCTTCTGCCTCCTCCCTATAACCTTTGACACCTTTACTAATCGAGAACCTATCAACCTCCACTTTAAATATACTCAACGACTTGGCCTCCACAGATTCATTACTCTCTACTCAGCAGTTCCCAACCTGGGGCCCATGAACTCCTCGGTTAATGGCAGGGGTCCATGGCATAAAAAAGGTTGGGAACCCCTACTCTAGTTAAATAAATTACCCCTCATCTCTGTTCTAAAGGGATGTCCATCCACTCTGAGTCTGTGTCCCCTGGTCCTAGACTCCCCCAGTATAGGAAACACTGTCTCCTTGTCCACTCTTTCTAGGCCTTCCAAAATTCAATAGGTTTCAGCAATTCAGAAAGTATAGACCCAAAGCCATCAAACACTCCTCATATGTTAACCCTTTCATTCCTGGGATCATTTTCGTGAACCTCCTCTGGACCTTCTTCAATGCCACCACGTCCTTACTTACATAAAGGGCTGAAAACTGTTCACAATACTCCAATTATTTCCAGGCTCTCTCTGGACGTCCAGAGGGGCACGACTGGAGTGCTGACTGTCCTCTGGCGGCTCATCAGTGTACCAGTTCCTCATACGTAAACCGAGACAGTGTAGTTCCAGCCATGGTATGATGCACATCAGATCACAGTATGTAGGGAAGGGAAGAATGCACAGTGGCACAGCCTGTAGTATCGCTGCCTCACGGTGCCAGAGTTCTGGGTTCGATCCTGACCCCGGGTGCTGTCTGTGTGGAGTTTGCACGTTCTCCCTGCGACCGTGTGGATCCCCTCCGGTTTCATCCCACATTCCAAAGGTAGGCTAATTATTAACCCCTAGTGTGTGAGTGAGGAGTAGAATCTGGGGGGAGTTAATGAGAATGGGATTAATGTCACATTTGGATTAATATACTGTAAATGGGTGGTTACTGGTCAGTGTGAACTCGATGGGCTGAAAGGCCCATTTCCATGCCTTGCTTTATCTCTACAACACATCAACGTGTGTGTATGATACATGAGCAACATTTGAATGCTATCTCGATAAGTACATGCTTAGGGCCAAACAGGGGCAGATGGGACCAGCTCACTGGGCAAGTTGAGCTGAAGGGTCTGTTTCCATGCTGTGAGATGCTATGACTCTACGACCTTGTTTTGGTCCTCAGGATAATGGTTCCTATTTTTGTATATCTGTATATATGAACCCTGCTCTCTCTCAGCTCTGCACCCAAATCACTGATGTACACTGTGGAAAAAAAAGGAATGTTCGGGAGCATCCAATTCCTTCACCTGATTTTCCTCCACTCTTTCCCCTGTCCAGGTGATGTCCCATCCAGACCATCTATTGCCAGCACCGAGACTGACACATTCTCTCTGTAACCATGCGGATGGCCCATGGATGCTGCCTGACCTGCTGAGTTTCTCCAGCATCTTGTGTGTGTAGCTCAAGATTTCCAGCATCTGCAGATTCTTTTGTGTCCCTGTCCTTAAGCAGTCCTTGCCTTGTAGACCGGGTGGCTGAACTCCAGGAATCCCAGGACTGACCAGGCTCAGCCACTTACCTCAGAAGAGTGAAAAGAGGGTTGGGATGCAGCTGAGGCTGAGCGGGTGACCATGTCCTCCCTTCCCGGCATGCAACACACTTCCGTCCAATTGATGAACTAAGATCGAGACTGGAGACTGACTTACCGAAGAGAGCTGAGGGACTGCTATGTCCTCTGTCTCATAGAACATAGAACGTTACAGCACAATACAGGCCCTTCAGCCCACAATGTCATGTCGACCTATTAACCTACTCTTAAGATCTTAAGGGTTAACCTACTCTTAGCCCTTCCTTCCCCCGTAGCCTTCCATTTTTCTATCATCCTTGTCCCTATCTAAGAGTTTCTTAAATGCCCCCAATGTATCTGCCTCTACCACCACCCCAGCAGAGCTATCCACACACTTGACACTCTCTGTGGGAAAAAAAGTGACGTCTGACATGCCACTGACTAGCGATTGTGTTGGAACTGCTTCTTTTCATGTTCCATGACAACGATCTGGATGATGGAATTGATAACTGTGTGGCCAAATCTGCAGGTGATATGAAGAGAGATGGAGGGTCAGGTAGTGTTGAGGAGGCAGAGAGTCTGCAGAAGGTCTTGGACACATTGGGAGAATGGATGAAGAAGTGGCAGATGGAACACAGTGTTGGGAAGTGTATGGTCATCCACTTTGATAGAAGGAATAAAGGCATAGACTGTTTTCTAAACAGGGAAAAAAATTCAAAAATCTGAGGTGCAAAGGGACTTGTGAGTCCTTGTGCAGGATTTCCAGAAGGTTAACTTGCAAGTTGAATTGGTGGTGAGGAAGGCAAGAGTGTTGGCATTCATTTCGAGAGGACTAGAATATACAAGGAAGGATGTAATGCTGAGGCTTTATAAGGCAATGGTCAGACCACACTTGGAGTTTATTTCGGCTCTGGGCCTGTACTCACTGGAGTTTAGAAGAATGAGGGGGGATCTCATTGAAACCTATTAAGTATTGAAAGGCTTGGATAGGGTGGACATAGAGAGGATGGGTTTCCTATAGTGAGGGAGTCTATGACAAGAGGGCAGAGCCTCAGAATGGGGGGATGTTCATTTAGAACAGAGATAAGAAGGAATTTCTTTCGGCTTAGGGTGGTGAGTCTGTAGAATTCACTGCAACAGATAGCTGTGGAGCTCAAGTCATTGGGTATACTTAAAGCGGAGTTTGATAGTTTCTTGATTAGTAAGGGTGTCAAAGTTTACTGGAAGAAAGCAGGAGAATGGTGTTGAGAGGGATAATAAATCAGCCATGATGAAATGGCGGAGCAGACTTGATGGGCCAAGTGGCCTAATTCTGCTCCTATATCTTATGGTTTTATCCCCCCAATACATTTCTCCAATCACCTTAAAATTATGTCCCTTCATATTAGCCATTTCCACCCTGGGGAAAAAGTCTCTTGGTTATCCACTCAATCTATATCTCTTTTCATCTTGTACACCTTTATCAAGTCACCTCTCATCCTCCTGCACTCCAGAGAGAAAAGCTCAACCTGTCCTCATAAGACATGCCACTGAAATGTGGCTTACATCGTTTTATACAACCGTGTGATACAATCTGAGGGCTTCTCAATCCACCAGCATCGTGCCTTCAGGCAAAGTTAGAGGTGGAAGGATCTGCTTCCTAATCAACTCCTTGTGGTGCTCGAACTCGATGGTCCTGGTAAATTCCTGCTCACACATCTTGGAATAACTATCGATGAGGCGCCGTGCATTCTACCTGCCACAGGAGTTCACTTCAGTGATCCAGATGGCAGTCTACATTCCAACTCAGACAGATGTGAAGCCTGCACTCAATAAACTATACTCTGTGGTCAACAAAATGGGATACTGAGACCCTCTTCATTACTACTGTTGTCTTCAACCAAGGCAACTTCAAGAGTTTCTTATCAAAATATGACCAGCATCTCTCCTTTCCCACCAGGGGCCCAAACACACTTGACCATTACTATACAACCATCAAAGATATCTACCAAGCCACCTTCCTCCCACCCACCCACATTTTGGTAAGTCAGACCACCAGGCTATGTTCCTTCCCACTGCGTTCAAACTGAAGCTGAAATGTGATGATCCAGCACAGAAAGTCGTTCGGCGCTGTTTTGCAGCAACAGGTTCAGGTTCCACCGCTCTGAGACTGCCTTGTGCTGATAGGCTGGTCCATCAAAGTTTAAAGTGCCGAGTATTTTTATTATCAGAACATGAACAGCATATACAACCTTGAAATTCATCTCCTTGCAGGCAGCCACAAAACAAAGAAACACAATAAAGTCCACGAAAACTCCACACACCAAAGACCAACAAACATCCAATGTGCCTTAAAAGAATAAATGATGTAAACGATAAAAGAGTAAACAAATAATATACAGAACAGGTCTGCAGAGTCAGTTCAGAGACTCATGGCTTTGTGCATGTTCAAAGACTCAGCAGCCAGCTGGGTTTGGAAACTATGGATAAACCGGGAGATCCACTCCCTACTGAGGACTAGGCCTGTGGCACTCAGATTAAGTGACCCTGACCTTCACAAGAAATCAAGATATAACCTCCACTCCATAAAACTTCTTGGGATGGCAGAAGACAATACCAGCCAAAAATCGAGTCCCAGACCAGCCGTCAGTTGTGGCAGAGCTTACATGCTGTAAGAGTCTACAAAACAACATCACCAAGAACAGCACATCCCACTCTATGCATGTTTTTAATTGAAGAAGATTGGAATGTTACCACTCACCATGACAGCCTCTAATGCACCC
The DNA here is from genome assembly GCF_030028105.1 of Mobula birostris. Classification (NCBI taxonomy): domain Eukaryota; kingdom Metazoa; phylum Chordata; class Chondrichthyes; order Myliobatiformes; family Myliobatidae; genus Mobula; species Mobula birostris. The sequence continues at coordinate 55,247,902 of NC_092402.1, forward strand.
GGCCCACAGTAACCACTAATGACGTGAGATCAGTCTTCCAGGGAGTGAACCCATGGAAAGCATCTGGCCTGGTTGGTCTTCCTGGCCATGTCCTTAGATCCTGTGCAAGTCAGCTGGCGGGGGTATTTGCAGACGTTTTCAACTTCTCCCAGGTTTCATTCTGGTATCTAAGAAAAACGTAGTAATATGTCTTAACGCCTACCGCCCAGTGGCTCTGACATCCACCGTTATGAAGTGCTTTGGGAGGCTGGTCATGGCACACATTAATTCCAGCCTCCCAGACAACCTCAACCTACTGCCAGATCAGGTCTACAGCTGATGCCATTTTCCAGGCCTTCCAATCATCTCTGGAACATCTAGACCAGCGGTCCCCAACCACTGGGCCGCAGACCGGTACCGGTCCGCAAAGCATGTGCTACCGGGCCGCGAGGAAACGATATGAGTCAGCTGCACCTTTCCTCATTCCCTGTCACTGTTGAACTTGAACATAGGGTTGCCAACTGTCCCATATTTGCCGGGACATCCAGTATATCGGGCTAAATTGGTTTGTCCCATACAGGACCGCCCTTGTTCCTTATTTCCCCCGCATGTAGAGTGTTCCTATGAAACCTTTGTGCTGAAATGGTGTAAAGCACAGAAGCAATTACCATTAATTTATATGGGAAAAATTTTTGAGCATTCCCAGACCAAAAAAAAACCTACCAAATCATACCAAATAACACATAAAACCTAAAATAACACTAACATATAGTAAAAGCAGGAATGATATGATAAATACACAGCCTATATAAAGTAGAAATAATGTACGTACAGTGTAGTCAGGAAGATTAAGCCAAAACCGATGTGTGGAAAAAAAATTGGCACGTATGCACATGCGCACATCACACATGCACAGGTGCACGGAGGTGCCCACGCAAGGCTTCATGGTCATGGTAGTCTTTCTCGGGGTAAACCCAAGTGTCCCGTATTTGACCGCTACTTTTGTCCCTTATTCGGGAGTGAGAAAGTTGGCAACCCTAACTGTAAAAGAAATGCAGAGGTGAGCTTAAACCTACTTGAACACACCACCCCCCAACCCCCAGTCGGCCGGTCCGCAAGAATATTGTCAATATTAAACCGGTCCGCGGTGCAAAAAAGGTTGGGGACCCCTGATCTAGACATTAAAGATACCTAGGTTCAACTATTGACTACAGCTGCTACATAAATACTATAATTCCATGCAAACATCTGCAAATTCCTAAACCTGGGACTCAACACCTCCATTTGCAGCTGGATCCTTGACTTCCTGACCAACAGGCTGAAGTCAGCAAGGATAGGCAGCAACATACCCACTACGCTTATTCTCAACACTGGTGCCCTACAAGGCTGTGTCCCTGTATGCTCACGACTGCTTGCCAGATTTTGGTCTAACTGCATCTGTACATTATCCCGCATTCCGTTATTGTCTTATCTTATAATACCTCAGTGCACTGTTGTAATAAACTGATCTGAATGGACGATATGCAAGATGAGATTTTCACTGTGCCTTCATATATATGACAACAACAAGCCAATATAATTTTCCAAAGTTTTGTCTAAAACTGCTCCCAGGAATTTTTTTTTATATGAAATTAAAGGTGCTGTGTAACTGCAAGTTGAGTTTGCACTGAAGTGGAGGATACATTGCTCAAATGGATTTTTGTCAAATTTGTCAACCCCCTCACTCAACGAATGCTAGCGCTTGCTTGGTTGGCTGTACCTATTTATAGGGAGCAATTGTTTACTCAATGTAGAAAATCTATCTGACCTGCTTAGTCATAAAGCATGAAACTATGTATCTGTGCAGCTGTCTCCCAACCATCAACACAGTGTGCATCTGACAGGCAATGAATGATGGAGAAAAGGTGGTATCTGTATATTCCATCAGGACTTTCATCAATCAAGATATCAGTACCGAGCACTCAATAACCTTTGGCACAAATAGCCAACACCATCGCTAATGGGAAAAGACTGGGGGAGATGAGAAAGTTGCCAGTTCAGAGTGGAGCTTGTACTTACATCCATAAGGGCATCAAAGGTTATGGGAAGAAGACAGGAGAATGAGGTTGAGTGGGAAAGTAAGAATAGTAGAGCAAACTCAATGGGCTGAATGGCCCAATTCTGCTCCCATGTCTTGTAGCCAGTTGGATAAGGCATATCTCAGGTTTACCGGTTGTAAGGATGGTGCATGAAATGAGCCTACAGCAGGAGCCTGGGCCACAATAGAAGTTTGCACATTGTGGACTCAAGGATCCTTTCAACTGGCCTTTATAAATCAGAGCATTGAGTATAGGAGTTGGGATGTAATGTTGAAATTGTATAATGCATTGGTGAGGCCAAATTTGGAGTATTGTGTACAGTTTTGGTCACCGAATTATAGGAAAGATGTCAACAAAATAGAGAGAGTACAGAGAAGATTTACTAGAATGTTACCTGGGTTTCATCACCTAAGTTACAGAGAAAGGTTGAACAAGTTGGGTCTTTATTCTTTGAAGCATAGAAGGTTGAGGGGGGACTTGATAGAGGTAGTTAAAATTATGAGGGGGATAGACAGAGTTGACGTGGATAGGCTTTTTCCATTGAGAGTAGGGGAGATTCAAACAAGAGGACATGAGTTGAGAGTTAAAGGCAAAAGTTTAGGGGTAACATGAGAGGGAACTTCTTTACTCAGAGAGTGGTAGCTGTGTGGAATGAGCTTCCAGCAGAAGTGGTTGAGGCAGGTTCGATGTTGTCGTTTAAAGTTAAATTGGATAGATATATGGACAGGAAAGGAATGGAGGGTTATGGGCTGAGTGCAGGTCGGTGGGACTAGGTGAGAGTAAGGGTTCGGCATGGTCTAGAAGATGACCTGTTTCCGTGCTGTAATTGTTATATGGTTATATGGCTATAACAAACAATCCCACTCTGTCCGGTCACTGGGTAATCTTGTACCATTGTGCTGTCACTGGAACGATCCGTGACTGCGGTCGATCGACATGAGAAGCAGGCAAAGCACTGACCTATCCTTGGTCCGTGCCTATTGCTGACCTCCGTCAGAGCATCAAAGAAGATAATTTGGCAGGCAATGTCCTTTGGAGAGTCATCCCAGCCTGGTTTGGCGTAACTGTGGGCCCAGGGATGTCTGAATTGTTTCCCAAGTAGGGGCCACTCGGTTATAAAGAAACAACATACTTCCATTATTATAGTAACTTTCATTGCCTCAGGAGTCACAGCCTATCATTCCTCACAGCCTCTGGTGTTTTATGGAAATGTAGGAAATAGTTTGGTCATTTTATGGACTGCAATTTCTCGTCTCACTAACAGCAATGATATAAACAGCCAAATAGTTATATTTCTTAAGCCAAATTGGTTCAGCTATCAACATTGACCAGTATAGGGCGGTAACCCCCACCCCTCTATTCTTATTTGGAATAGGGTTATCAGGGCCAAAGTTCAAATTTCAAAGTAAATTTATTATCAAAGTACATATATGTCACCATATACAACCCTGAGATTCATTTTCTTGCGGGCATTCACAGTAAATACAAATAAACAAAGAAAAAAGCAATAAATATCAAGAATGTGAGATGATGTGTTCTTGAAAGTGAGTCCATAAGTTGTGGAAGCAGTTCAGTGTTGGCGTGAGTGAAGTTGAGTGAAGTTATCTGGTCTGTTCAAAAGCCTGATAGCAGAGGGGTAATAGCTATTCCTGAACCTGGTAGTGTGAATCCTGAGGCTCCTGTACCTCCTTCCTGGTGGCAGCAACGAGAAGAGAGCTAGGAGACCTTGATGGTCGACTCTGCTTTCAAGCGATAACGCTCCATGTAGATGTGCTTATTGGTGGGAAGGGTTTTACCTGTGATGGACTGGGCTGTACCCACTACAATTTGTAAGCTTTTCCGTTCAAGGGCATTGGTGTTTCCATACCAGGCTGTGATGCTTCCAGTCAATATCCTCTCCACTACACATCTATAGAGGATTGTCAGAAGTTTTACAGTAGGTAACATACCGAATCTTCGCAAATTTTTAAGAAAGTTAAAGTGCTGCTGTACCTTCTTTGTAATAGCACTATGTGCTGGAACCAGGACATGTTCAAAGTTAAAGTTCAAGTTCAAAGTAAATTTATTATCAAAATAATACATACCACATTGCATAGTCTTATAAATTTGCTTTGAACTTTGAACCTGAGTGAGCAGGCGGGCATTCACAGTAAATACAAATAACAGGTGCCCGGTTTAACACTTCATCCAAAGGACTGTTCCACTTGAAATGCCAACTGTCTGCTTCCCCCACAGATACTGCCTGACCAGCTGCATTTCTTCAGCAGAGTGTGTTAGTTACCTTGCTGTCAGCTAGATTATGTAGCGAAGTCTCTGGGGGGAACTTGAAGCCACACCTTTCGCACCAAGGCAAGAGAACCAGCCACAAGACTGTGACAAACATGTGACTGGACATCAGAGCCGCTAGGGCTGGGCACTGATGGCAGCATCTTGTACACCTGCTAAACGGAGATAAATGGAGACCTTTGTAATAGTAAGTAGTCCTTCTCAGGTGCAGAAATTTCTATTTCTCTTTTGAACACAGTACATAGGCCACGGAGCAGTGCAGAACAGGAACAGACCCTTTGGCCCAATGTCTGTGCCAAGCACGATGACAAATTAAACTAATCTCTTCTGTCTACTCAATGTCCATATCCCACCATTCCCTGCTTATTCACATGCCTATATAAAAGCCTCTTGAACACCTCCGTTGTACCTGCCTCCATCACCACCCTTGGCAGCACATTCCGGGCACCCCCCCCACTCTCTCGTCTTAAAAATATGCCCTCTAGTATTAGACATCTCTACCTTGGGAAATAGATTCTGACTGTCCACTCTATCGACACTCTCACCGTTTTGTAAACCTGTCTCAGGTCTCGCCTCAGTCTCCACCTCTCCAGAGAAAACAACCCAAGTTTGTCCAGCCTCTCATTATAGTTCATGCCCTCTAATCCAGGCAGCATCCTCTCCAGAGCCCCTCCACCCTTCCAGTAATGGGGTGACCAGAATTGCACACAATAGTCCAGATGTGGCCTAATCAAAGTTTTATACAATTGCAACATGACTTTCAAACTCTTATACCCTATGACCCTAACAATGAAGGCAATCATGCCAGGCGTGGCCACTTTCAGGGAGGTACTTGTTGCACAATATCCCTCTGCAACATCAAAAGATCCCGTTGTATATCACTTTCTCCATCTCAGATTCAGATTTATTTATCACATGTACATTGAAGCATAATGTGTCATTTGGGTGAACAACCAACACATCCAAGAGTGAGCTGGGGGCAGCTTGCAAGTGTCGCCACATGTTCTGGTGCCAATGTAGCATGCCCACAATGCTGCTCAAAGCAACACAGAACACAACAAGTAACAAAGCAACAACAGTGAAACAAGCCCCGTTCCTCCCTCCCTCCCACTCACCCATGCACGTACACAGTCCTCTAGCCCCAGGACGGGCTGTCTTCTTCAGCCTCCAGTGCACTCGCGCACTTGAAAACACTGGGCCCCGACTTCCCCAGCGGACCCTCAGACATTTGCAGAATCGGGGGTCCTGTCACTGGGCCTCAACTTCTGGATCTCCATCCGACCTTCAAGCTTTGATCCGGACATCTGGACCTCTGGTCAACCTTTGAGCTTCAATCTGGCTTTGATATGATCCAGGAATTCCTCGCAATGTCCTTCACCTTACAGAGCTCAAGCCCAGCTCTCCCTTCTCCAAAAGAATGTGGCTTCTGCAATCTACCTCGCAGTGTGCTTGCTTCTGCCTTGCAGCCTGTTGTGCATGAGCATTAAAGGTGAAGAGCAGGAAGAATACAAGTCCAGGAATACACCCCACGCTGCACCACATCCCAGACTGTAGTGCACCTGCAGACACAGGCCATTGCACCAATTGCAATGCAAGAGCAAAATACCACAGCTGCGGGAGATATGAAGGGAAAACTGAACCAACTGGAAGCATTCCAGTGATTGGATGGAAGTATAGGGAGAGTGTCAGAGGTAATGTACTCTCATTACTACCATTAGAGAGGAGGTGCAGCTGCCTGAAGGCACACACTGGATGTTTTAGGGACAGCTTTTCCCTCTCTGCCATCAGATTTCTGAATGGACAGTGAACCCATGAACACTACCTCACTATTTTTTCCTCTCTTTTTGCACTTCTCATATTTTATATACAGTATATATTCCTCATAATTTATAGTATTTTTATGCATTGCACTGTACTGCTGCTGCAAAACAACAAATTTCACAATGTATGTCAGTGATAATAAACCTGATTTTGACTCTGTTGGTTTTTAGAGAGTGCTAGGTGCGAGGAGTGGTGATAGAGGCAGATACTTTAGGTTAATTTAAGAAACTGTTAGATAGGCACATGGGTGATAGAAAAATGGAGGGCTATGTAGGAGGGAAGGGTTAGGTTGATCTTAGGGTAGGTTAAGAGCATGGTGGACTGAATAGCCTGTAGTGTTTTATGTTCATTCAGCAGGTCGGCAGCTTTGTGGAAAGAGAAGCAACGTTTATGTTTCAGGTTGATTGGTGGTGCATCTTAGTGCATTGCCTCTCTTCAAATAATGCTCACCATTTATCCAGTCACCCAGTCCCGTTGCCTTGAACCTCGTGTAGGTTTTGGCCTGATTATAAAATCGTCCCCATACTCCAGCAAGGAGAGGGTAAACTGCTGAGAAGCCATTATGGCATCCTCTCATTCTTATGAAACTCTGTGTCCTACAGGGGATAACTCTAATCCCCAGTTTAGCCTCTCTATCAGAACTGCACCTGTTACTGTTGGCTTGTATCTTTAAATAGCACTGACATTGTGACCGGGTTCGATCATGACTAGAATTATTGTGATGCTGGCACACTATCAAATGCTTAAACATAGACTTAAATATAGCTGTCATTTCTGAAGATTGCATTTCATTGGCCCCACTCCACCATAGAACTTTGCTTGATACAGAACTCCAGGCTCCACATGAACTCATATGTGTTCCAGAAACTACAGTCCAATAATTTGCATTCTCTAATCTACAACAATTTTCTCTCTTTTAATGCCACGCTGAGGCCAGCATTGCAATATTCTGAATTTTCCTTTAAAGGCAAGTGGCAACACTGAGTTTCTGGCTCCCTTCTTTATCAGAGCTGAGGTTTGAGGTGACACTGAAACCACACCGCGATGGACAGGAGAGCTCTACAACAGCTACCCAACGCATCACTGGCACCAGCCTACGCACCATCAAGGACCTATATACAGAAGGATATCGGGAAAAGGCCGGCAATACCATGAAGGATCCCAGCCACCCTGCTTATGGAATATTCGTCCCACTCCCATCAGGAAAGAGGCTATGTAGCATCCACACTAGGACCATCAGACTCAAGAACAGTTATTTCCCCCAAGCCGTCAGCCTGATCAACACGTCCACCTGTTAACCCACTCCACCACACCCCACCGCCACTACATCCACATCAGCCACTCCTCTCCGCAGCCCCTCAGCACCATTCATCCCCCCACTTACACTCCATACCTCATACCTACACTGTCACAGTCACTGTTCCACTGTGTTTCCATTTGCCCTGTAAAAGAGTCACTCTGCCACTTTACTCATTTTCTGTCTGAATCACTGAAAACTCTTTATACATTTATTGTGTTTTTATGCTCATTGTGTTTTTTTAAGCGGCATCAGATCCAGAGTAACAACTGTTTCGCCCGAATTTATCCTCATATGCTGAAGAATGACAATAAACAATTTTGAGTCCTAAGTCTTGAATCTTCACTGAAGACAGAATGGGACAACACGTAATCACGCTAAAATACTGAAGACGCTTGGGGCCTAAATAAGCAGATCAGAGGAGTTACCATTCTGTAATTGAAACTTCTGAACTGGCTAAACACTGCGAGAAAGCAAGTTAGTCGTGAAGGCGCTCCCCTCAAGCACGCATTGCATCCAACTTTTTCATGCGTAATGAAAAGGGGGAAAATTTAAAGAAATTGAGCATATATTTCCTCTATGTTTTGTACTTGTATTTTGGCCCCAGTCTCCCGCATTCGTTGACATCGACACTCTTGACCTCGAAGGGTGAATTTTTAAATTTTTTGCCCTGTGACCTTGTGGGTTTCCCGTGGGTGCTCCACTTTCCTCCCACATCCCAAAGATGTGTGGATTAGTGGGTTAATTGTCCCCACTTGGTCGTAGAGTCTAGGGGGAGTTGATGGGAATGTAGGAGAGAGAAAGGTGAGATTGATGGAATCTGAGGGTCGGCATAAACTTGACGGGTTGACTGGCCTCCTTCTGTGTCCTAAGGAAATATGAGAACTAGGTGCTCACTTGTTCTAGCCATATAATCATTTATCTAGATTATTGCAAAACTAATGAAAATTTTAAAAACGCTGCAGATGCTGAAAATCTGAAATAAAAGTAGAAAATGCTGGAATCACTCAGGCAGCATTTGTGGAGAGAGTAACAGAGTTATTGTTTCAGGTTAAGCACCTTTCCTCAGTTCTGAAGAAGGACCACCTCTTTCCATGGATGCTACCTGTCCTGCTAATTTAACATTTGAACCGTGTGTATACAGCCAACAAAACAAAATCTTTTTATTTCTTAATAAGCTGTCTTGCTACCATAAAAATGTTTTGGGGCTTTTACTCGAAGGCTAAGAATAGATTACAGGGAAATATGTGGACGAGGGAGGGAACTACAGGTTGGTGAGTCTAACATCAGGGGTATGAGTTACTGGAAGGGATTCTGAGGGACAGGATCTACCAGCATTTGGAAAGGCAAGGGCTGATTAGAGATAGTTCCATGACTTTGTGTGTGGGAAACTGTCTCAAAAATTTGATCTAGATTTTTGAAGAGGTGACGAAGAAGACTACCAAGGGCAGAGCAGTAGACTTTGTCCACATGGACCATAGTAAAGTCTTTCACAAGGTCCTGCATGGTAGGCTGGTCCAGAAGGTGAGATCATGTGGAAAGCAGGGTGACTGAGCCATCTGATACAAAACTGCCTTGGTGATAGGAGACAAAAGGTGATAGTTATTGTGTCTGTGCACAACTACATATGAATTAAATAAAGGCACGTATGCAGGAGGTGGCTTTGATTGGAGTATTCACATTGCAATGAGAGAGAAAGAGAGCAATGCACATGTGTAGAAAACAGCATATGTGTAGACAACAGATCAATATGTAGCGCGGGGAGGGAGTTCATTGCTCTAAGATAAATAGATCCATACATTACTCTTCCTCCCCCTTTAGATTAATGTAACATAAAACTGTATATGTACAAAACATTCACTTTCCCTTTCATAAACCATATTTCAAATAAACATGTTTTCACAATAATAGTCCATAGAGCAGTGGACATAGTGTATGAGGGGTGATTGATAAGTTCGTGGCCTAAGGTAGAAGGGTATGGGCATGTGGCCAAGTGGTTAAGACATTGGACTAGAGACCTGAAGGTGGCTAGTTTGAGCCCCAGCCGAGGCAGCGTGTTGTGTCCTTGAGCAAGGTACTTAACCACACATTGCTCTGCGACAACACTGGTGCCAAACTGTATGGGTCCTAATGCCCTTCCCTTGGACAACATTGGTGTCGTGGAGAGGGGAGATTCGCAGCATGGGCAACTGCTGGTCTTCCATACAACCTTGCCCAGGCCTGACTTTCCGGGCGCAGATCCATGGTCTCGCAAGACTAATGGATGCCTTTACTTTACTTTAAGGTAGAAGGAGTCAATTTTAAAAAAACCTGGCACATTTATTTTTCCTACATTTACACACTTAGTCCAGTGATCGTGGAGCACACGAATCCCTTCTTTGTAGAAGTCGGTGTCTTGGACGTCCAGAGGTGGTCTACAGCAGGAGTGATTGATAAGTTTGTGGCCTACGGTAGAAGGAGATGAGTTATTAACTTCAAACTTTCTGCATAATCACTCAAAGAGTTAAACTGCACGTGCACGTAACGAGAGCTGTATAACTCATCTCCTTCTACTGTAGGCCACGAACTTATCAATCACTCCTGCTGTGGACCACCTGGAGGTCCAAGACGCTCTCGTTACATGCATGTGCAGTTCAACACTTTGAGTGATAATGCAGACAATTTGAAGTTAATAACTCATCTCCTTCTACCTTAGGCCACGGACTTATCAATCACCCCTAGTATATGGATTTCAGTAAGGCACTTGGTAAGCTTCCCCATGCGAGGCTCATTCAGAAAGTAAGGAGGCATGGGATCCAAGGAGATCTTGCTTTGTGGATCCAGAATTGGCTTGCCCACAGAAGGCAAAGTGTGGTTCACATTCTGCATGGAGGTTGGTGAACAGTGGTATTCCACAGGGATCTGTTCTGGGACCCCTCCTGTTTGTGATTTTTATAAATGACCTGGATGAAGAAGTAGAAGGGTGAGTTAGTAAGTCTGCTGATGATACAAAGGTTGGGGGTGTTGTGGAAGGTTGTCAGAGGTTACAGCGGGACATTGATAGGATGCAGAACTGGGCTGAGAAGTGGGAGATGGAGTTCAACCCAAATGAGTGTGAAGTTGTTCATTTTGGTAGGTCCAATTTGGAGACAGAATACAGTATTAAAGGTAAGACTCCTGGCAGAGTGGAGGATCAGAGAGATTTTGGGGTCGTGTCCATAGGACACTCAAAGCTGCTGCGCAGGTTGACATAGAAGACCTTGGTCAGACCACACTTGGAGTACTGTGCTCAGTTCTGGTCACCTCACTACAGGAAGGATGTGGATGCTATAGAGAGAGTGCAGAGGAGATTTACAAGAATGTTGCCTGGATTGGGGAGCATGCCTTATGAGAATAGGTTGAGTGAATTTGGCCTTTTCTGCTTGGAGCGACGGAGGATGAGAGGTGACCTGATAGAGGTGTACAAGATGATGAGAGGCATTGATCATGTGGATAACCAGAGGCTTTTTCATAGGGCTGAAATGGCTAACACGAGGGGGCATAATTTTAAGGTGCTTGGACGTAGGTACAGACAGGACATCAGAGGTAAGTTTTTCACACAGAGAGTGGTGGGTGCACGAAATGCACTGCTGGCGAAGGTGGTAGAGACGGATACAAAAGGGTCTTTTAAGAGACTCTTAGAATGGTACATGGAGCTTAGGAAAATAGAGGGCTATGCGGTAGGGTAATTCTAGGCAGTCTCTAGAGTAGGTTACATGGTCGGCATAACATTGTGGGCCGAAGGGCCTGTAGTGTGCTGTAGATTTCTATGTTCTATGTTCTATAACTGACTTCACAGTTCTAAAGGTTCAGTCTTTCGGGTGGCACTCTGTTTCTTTCAGGATTGTGCCTCGAGACCTGTGGAGTGGAATCAGGTTTGGCAGGTGTCTTGTCAATGATAACATTCTCATTGTGCCTCTGCTCTGTGGAGTGGCATTAGGTCTGGTAAGTATCATGTCTAAGGCAACGTTCTCGATTTCTGGTGTCACGTTGCTGTTAGTGACGTGATCATCACTGAGAGGTAATTCCGGTGGCTATAATGTGTCCGTCTTGTTGGATGCAATTGATTTAGGTGTGTTCTTCGATTTACCATCCAGTATCTGGTCCACATGATGTCTCCATGTCTGATCTCCAACATCCACTGTGTACATCAGTGTTCCAGTTCTTGTAGCTATCCTACCGGGTGTCCACTTGTCTTCTTGGTAATCAAGTGTTAGGACTTCCTGTCCAATCTCAAAGCTCCTTGCTGCTTCACTTGGCAACTGGCTGAACTGTTTATTCTGCACTTCCCTCTGGAGGTCTGGTTTCAGGAGGTCTACGCAAGATCTCAACTTCCTGGTCATGAACAGCATTGCAGGTGTTTGATTTGTGGTCACATGAACAGAGTTCCAATGCCCAAAAAGGAAGTTGTTCACCTTGTGCTGTAGAGAAATATCCTCCTTGTCCATCACTTTAATGGAATTCTTGAAGTTTGGATAAACCTTTTAGCTAACCCATCCATTGCTGGGTGGTGAGGAACTGACTTGAAATGTCTGATGCCATGACCAGTCGGAATTATTCTGATGTGTATTGTGGTTTGTTGTCACTCACAATTAGTTCTGGTAAGTCATTTCTGGCAAAGATAGTTCTCAGAGCTGAGGTGGTTGACTTCATTGGTATAACATCCGGTCACTTTGAATGAGCATCCACAGCAATCAGAAACATAGCGTCAATGAATGGCCCAGCAAAGTCAATATGTACTCTTTGCCATGGTGACAACGGGTATAACAGTGCCTGTGGGGTGCATTTTGAACTTTTTTGTCATCCCGAACAGCTTTTGGCCAAGTCTTCAACCTGTTTATCTATTCCCAGCCACTGCATGTAGCTCCAGGTGAGACTCTTCATCTTGACTGTACACAGGTGTCCTTCATGCAGATTTTCTAACGCTCTGGTGCGCAGTTTAGAGAGAACCATAACACGATATCCACACATCAGCATTTTTTGCTATACTGATAGTTGGTCACATCTCACTGAGAACCCTGGAAACATAGGATCACCATGAGCTTGCCATCCTTGCATGGTGATTTCATAGTCTTCTGACAATGTCGGGCCATTCCTTGCTTCCCTTTGTATTTCAGAATTTGTTACCAGCAACTGGTGCATCAAAGCAGCATGGAACACTTCTGCTTGGTCACTGTATGAAGACTTTCCTTCTGTAGTTGCCAATGCCATAAGGGGACACCGCACACTAGTCTGATGGGCAGGGATGTGTCATAAAGGGTGAATAGTTTATCTGATGTTATTAGTCTCTTTGTTTCCTTGAATGATCTTTCTGACCATTCCCACTTTGCTCCTGTCTGTAACACTGCGTTCAATGGATGCAGCACTGTAGCAATGCTTGGGAGAAATCGGTGGTAATAATTTCAAGGCCCAAGTCTGACCTGAGTTGTGACACATTTTCCTGTTTGTGTGCCTGTAGCACTGCTTCAGTCTTCTCTTGTGACTGATGTAAGCCATGCTTGTCAATGACGTGTCCACAATATGAGATTTCATTCTTGAAAAACTCACATTTCTCTCTCTTGGCGCACTGACCATACTCACTCAGCATGGTAAGCACTTCACCAAGGTTCTGGAGGCGCTCTTCATTATTGTCATTAAGGTAATGTTGTGTTCCTGGGACATCTTGGAGCACTTGGCCCATTGCTCTTGGCCAAATTGCCGGAGCTGATGTGACGCCAAAGACGAGAAGATTATCTGGAACAGTCCCTCGTGATTGTTGATTGTGAGGAACTTCCTGCTTGACTCCTCAATCACCATTTGCAGATAGGCTTGCGACAAGTCAATCTTTGAAAACCTCTCCCCGCCTGCCAAAGATGCAAAAATGTCTTCTATTCGTGGCAGGGAATACTGCACAGTACGCAGCACTAGATTGATGCTCACCTTGAAATCCCCGCATATGTGAACGGCTCTGGCCTTCCCTGTCTTGATCACCGGGACAACGGGCATGGCCCAGTCACTCCACTCAACCTTGCAGAAAATTCCAGATGCCTCCAAGCTCTGTAGTTCAGGCATCCCCGTAGTGCGTAATGCACCGCACGTGCCTTATGGAATCTTGGTGTTGCTGTTTCATCCAGCTAAATTCTGGCCTTCATGCCTTTGAGTTTACCAGTCCCCTTCTCAAACACCTTCCCGTTAGCATTAAGCAGCTGTGTCAGTCTCTGGTCAGTGCTACCATTTGGGCGGCTGTTGCCTGTTGATATCACACTGAAAACTTTGATTGAGTGCCATTCTAGTTGGATTTTTCTCAACTATTCATGTCTGAAAAGGTGCTGACCCTCCACTTTTCAATACATAAAGCTCTAACTGTTGTGTTTGGCCTCCATACGTCACATTTACCTTCAGTTTACCTTTAGGAGACACGTTTTTCCCCTGTGTAAGTCTTTAGCATCACTGAGGTCTTCTCTAATGGTATCTTAGAAAATATTCTGTTGTAGTCAGCCTCTGGAATTACGGACAAAGCTGACCCCTGTATCTAGCTCCATTTTCAGTTTTACACCAGACACATCTATTGTGATCCAAATGATTTTGTGATCTGCTTCAGTTATACTATGCAGTTCTTGGCATGATAGTTCACCTTTGTCAGACTCTATGTTGTCTGATTCTGTTTTACATTTGGTAACTTTATGCATTTGCTAAGTTTGAGACTTTTCACTCAGTTGTGCTCTTTATCTGCCTTGCACAACCTCTTTATGTGACCTTGTCTGTGACACTTTCTGCAGACTTAGTCTTTGAACCAACAATCATTTGCATAATAGGGAGATTTGCCACATTGATAACATCTTTGGCCTTTTTCACCATTCAGGGACATTTTGTGCATTTCACATTGTAACCTCCTATTCTGTAGTTCTACTGCATCTTTTGCTGGAGTCTCTAATGATATTGCAATGGTCAATGTCTGTTCTAAGGTTTGGTCTCTTTCTGCCAGTAGCCTAGTTTGAGTGCTTTGACTATGCATGTCACAAACAAGCCTGTCCCTTAATGAATCAGAAAGTCCATCTCTAAAGTCACAATACTGGGAAAGGTTGCACAATTCTGTAATGTATTCAGAAAGGCATTCATCTTTTGACTGGTTCCTTTTGTAAAATCTAAATCTCTCAGCTATGAGCAGTGGTTTAGGGTTCAAGTGATTTTACAAGATTGTAACAATTTTGTTGAATGACTTGCTTGCTGGCTTTTCAGGGGTTACTAGGTTGCATAAGAAACTATACGTTCTTGGGCCCATTAAGCTAAGAAGTGCAGGAGCTTTCTTTTGCTCCTCCACGTTGATCATGTTACAGCACAGTTGATCCCGCCCGATATACGACTCCCAGTCTTCATTAGCACTCTCAAATTCGTCAACTTTCCCAACTGAAGCCATCGCCATATTATTTTCACTTTAAATTCAGCACGTCTTTCACTGTGTACAATGCAGGCAGTTACTCACGCGCCCCCTTGTTAGCGTTTGTGACGTCCTTCTCCGTACTGTTTAACTCCCGTTGTTTTGTCCTGTAGTTGTGCCATAACTGTTGGTGAAGCTTGTGATATTTTCTGACATTCAGTTTTGTACTCGTTGCCAATTTGTTGTGTCTGTCTACAACTACATATCAATTAAATAAAGGCATGCACGCAGGAGATGGCTTTGATTGGTGTATTCACATTCCAGCAAGAGAGGGAGAGAGAGAGAGAGAGAGAGAGAGAGAGAGAGAGAGGAAGGACAAGGCACATGCCCAGGAAACAGATCAATACGTAGTGTCAAAGTGGAGGGGTGGGGTCATTACAGTAGTGGAGGGGTGGGGTCATTACAGTAGTGGAGGATTGTTTTTCAGTTGGAGGTCTGTAACCAGTGGTGTACAGAGAATGGAGTTGGCTCTACAGTTGTTTCTCATCTATATTAACAATTTAGATCACAGTGTTATTAACGTGATTGGAAGTTTTGTGGATGACCCCAAAATTGATGGTGTAGCAGATAGTGAAGAAGATTGTCTAAGGTTATAACAGAATCTAGATCAACTGGGGAAGTGGGCCAAAAAATGGCAGATGGAATTTAACTTGGATTGTTTCCACATTTGCAGGAGTCAGGAGCTGTGGGTTAGAGCCTGAACTTTTTAAAAGGCAAATCTTATTACTTTTGTTAGTTTTATTTTTACAGGAGTTGGGAGCTGAGAGTGAGGGTCTCATTGATTGGCTAATTGGAGGGCATTTTAACCAATAAAAAGAAGCAGCCATTAAATGCTCCAATTAAATGGAGCAGCCATTGTTTGAGTGGGCCAGTGTAAGAGTGGAGAGCTGAGGCTTGGGCAGGAGGAGGCTTGGCAGAGGAAGAAAACAGGTAAGGCCTGGTAAGTCCTTTTTAATATTACTATTTAAAGTGAGTGTGGTTGGGATGTCAGATAGGGTAGTGGTAGGCTTCTCTGACAGGATATAGGAGATCAGAGAGAGTTCTGGAACAGACTCAACAGGCCAGATGGCCTATATTTTATAGACTTATGGACTACACCTGTGGGAAGTGCACCCAGATGAACCTCCTGACTGACAACATCAAGGAACTGGAGCTTGAGTTGGACATACTTCTGGTAAGCTGAGAGCATCATAGACATGAGCTTTAGTGAGGTGGTCACAATTAAGGTACAGGTTGCAGATAGTTGGGTGACCACCAGGAGAGGTAAGGGGAAAGACAGACAGTGCAACAAGTCACTCCCCTCAGCAACAAGTATACTGAGTCAGATACTGCTGGGGACTGAAGGCTAATGTGGTACCATTGTCTAAAAAAGGTAACAAAATCAAGCCAGGGCACTACAGGCTGGTGAATCTGACAGGGCCTGGTTTGGGACAGCCAGCATGGCTT
The DNA here is from genome assembly GCF_030028105.1 of Mobula birostris. NCBI lineage: Eukaryota > Metazoa > Chordata > Chondrichthyes > Myliobatiformes > Myliobatidae > Mobula > Mobula birostris. Next base: position 55,264,244 of record NC_092402.1, read on the forward strand.
TGTGCATGGGAAGTTGTGTCTGATAAATCCCTTGGAGTTTTTTGAGAAAGTGACCAAGAGGGTAGGTGAGGGTAGGTCAGTGGATGTTGTCTATATGGACTTTAGCAAGGCTTTCAACAGCATCCCTCATTGCTAATCTAGAAGCTTAGATTACATGGGATCCAGGGGAAGGTATTGGACTTGATCCCTTATTAGCTTAGTTGCAGGAAACAGAGGATGATGGTCAAGCAACACACACAAAATGCTGGAGGAACCTGCCGAAGGGTCTTGGCCTGAAACGTTGACTGTACTTTTTTCCATAGATGCTGCCTGGCCTGCTGAGCTCCTCCAGCATTTTGTGTGTGATGCTTGGATTTCCAGCGTCTACAGACTTTCTCTAGTTTGTGATGGTCAAGGGTTACTTTTTGTGACTGGAAACCCATATCTAGTAGTGTGCCACCGGGGTTGGTGCTGGGATCTTTGTTATTTGTAATATATATAAATGATTTGGATGTGAATGCACAAGGCATGATTAGTCAGTTTGTAGATGCAACTAAAACAGGTGGTGTTGTAGATAGTGTAGAAGTAAAAGGTTATGAAATATTACAGGGAAATCTTGATCAGCTAGTTATGAGGGCTGAGAAATGGCAAATGCTTTCAATCCAGACCAATGTGGGGTGATGCATTTAGGGAGATCAAACCAGGGTAGGACTTATACAGTAAATGGTAGGGCCATGGGGAGTGTTATGGAATAGAGGGATTTAAGAGTACAGATTCGCTGAATGTGGCATCTCAGGTAGGGAGGATGATGAAGAAGACATTTGGCCCATTGGCCTTTATCAGTCAGAGCATTGAGTATAGGTGTTGGGAAGTTATGTTGTAGTTACAGTATATAAGATGCTGGTGAGTATACCTATAGTTTTGGTCACCTGTTATATGAAAGATTTATCAGGATATTGCCTGAATTTGGGGGCCCATGGCTACCCCTCAGTTTTGGAGGAAGTGGAGGAGGTGAAGGAAAAATTGTTCAGAGTGAGGACCAGTTCTGCCAGATGGAGGAGGGTGGTGGTGGAGGGGGATTGGTTGGTTCTTTTGTCAAGAAGTAACCAGAGAGCTTTGAGGCCTTCTTGATGGGGGATAGAAGTGTAAAGGGATTGGACATCCATCATGAAAATGAGGTGGTCAGGACCAGGTAATTGAAAGTTACTGAAAAAAATCAAGGGTATGAGAAGTGTCGCGGATGTTGGTGGGAAGGGGCTGGACCAAGGGGGATAAAGTGGAATTGAAGTACAAGGACAGAAGTTCAGTGGGGCAGGGGCAGGCAGAGACAATAGGCCCACCCAGACGGTCCGGATTGTGGATCTTGGGTAGGAGATAGAAGTGAGCAGTGTGGGGTAAGGGAACTATGAAATTGGTGGCAGTGGTAGATGAGGTCAGTAATGGTGTCAGAGACAGTTTTTTGATGGTGTGGAGTGCGGTCCTCCTCAAGGGGTAGGTTTGAGGAGGTGTCTAAGCATCGCCACCTGGCCTCTGTAAACACAATCCTTTTTTCCCTAGGGGAAAGGTGCTAAGAACAAGAGGGCATAGCTTAAGATCAGAGGTGAAAGATTTAAAACAGACATCAGGGGCAGCTTCTTCACACAACGGATGGAGCGTATTTGGAATGAGCTGTCAAAAATGGTGGTTGAGACAAGCACGATAGCAACATTAAAAGCCATCTAAATAAGTACGTGGGTAAGCGAGGTTCACAGAGTTATGAGCCAAACATGGGAAGATGGGACTGACTCACTGGGCAACACAGCTGGCATGGCCAAGTTGGGCCAAGGGCCGTTTCTGTGCTGTGTAACTCTGTGACCACTCTATGACTCTAACTGTGAGATGTTGCATTTTGTCAGTTAAAGCAAAGCAGGATTTTACACAGTAAGTTGCAGGGCCCTGGAGAGTGATGTAGAACAGAAAGGTCTAGGTGTACAAGTACTGTACATGATTCCCTGAATATGGTGACACAGGTACACAGGGTGGTGGAAAAAAAATCACTGAAGAGGTAAGAGGAGGTGTCTGAGAGTTGCTGCCTGGCCTCAGCAAGGTAGAGGTCGGCCAGATGGCAATGCTCAAACACCTGCACATACTTACCCTTTCAACAGGACCCCACGAAGGAACATCAGGCCATTGTCTCCGACACCATCACCAACCTCATCAACTCTGGAGAACTGCCACCAACCTCAAATCCCCTTACCCCGCACTACTCACTTCTACCTCCTACCTAGGATTGACAAACCAGACTGTCTGGGTAGACACATTGCTTTTGCCTGGTGTTTCCCCCCCCCCCACCCCCAAACTCATATCTATTTTGACCCTTTGTTTCAGCCCCTTCCCACTTACATCCATGATACTTCACATGCTCGTGATTATTTCAATTACTTTCAGTTCCCTGGCCCTGACAGCCTTATTTTTACCATGGATAGCCAATCACTATACACTTCTAACCCCATCAGGAAGCCCTTAAAGCTTTCCACTTCTCTCCAGACAACACACATAACAAGTTCTCCTACACCACCAACCTCCTCCTTCTGGTGGAACTGGTCCTCACACTCAACAGTTTCTCTTTCAGCTCTTCCACTTTCTACAATCCCAAGATGTAGCCTCGGCCGCCCACATGGACCCCAGCTATGGCTTTTCATTGTCTATGTGGAACAGTCCATGGCCCAAGCCTACACTAGTAACGCTCCCAACTCTTTCTGCGCTAAATTGACGATTGCACTGGTGCTGCTTCATGCACCCATGCTGAGCTTGTCAATTTCATAAACTTTGCCTCCAACTTCCACCCTGTCCTTAAATTCACTTGGTCTATTTCTGACACCTGTCTCCCCTTTCTCTCCATCCCTGGAGACAGAGTATCTTTTATAAACCTTGTGACTCTCATAGCTATCTTGACTACACCTCTTCCCTCCATGTCACTTGTAAAATACTATTCCCTTTTCTTAGTTCCTCTATCTCCACTGCATCTGTTTTCTGGATGAACCTACCCTTTCCGGAACATCTGAGATGTCTTCCTTCTTAAAAAAACAAGGTTACATTTCACCGCCTTCTATGCTGCCCTCACTACGTCTCCTCCATTTTCCAAACATCTGTCCTCACCCCATCTTCCTGCTGCCATAACAGCAGCAGGGTTCCCCTTGTCCTTACCTACCACCCCACAAATCTACGTATCCAGCACATCAGTCTTTGTAACTTCTGCCATCTACAATGGGATCCTACCACAAAGCACATCTTTCCCTCCACCCTACTCTCTGCATTCCATAGAGATTGTTCTCTATGTGACTCCCTTGTCTACATGTCCCTCCCCACTGATCTCCCTTGTGCACGAATTCCTGCAAGTGGGACAAGTGCTTCACCTGCCCCTTCATTTCCTCCCTTACTATCATTCAGGGCCCCGAAACATTTCTAACAGGTGAGGCGATGCTTCACCTGTGAGTCTGTCAGGGTCATCTACACTATCCAGTGCTCCCAGTGCATCCTCCTCTGCATTGGTGAGATCTGATGTACATAGATTGGGGGACTGCTTCATTGAGAACCTTCACTTTGTGCACCACCAAAGGTGGGATTTCAATTTGACTTCCCATTCCCATTGAGATATGTTGGTCCATGGTCTCTTCAGCTACCATGATGAGGACACTCTCAGACTGGAGGAACAACAACTCATATTCCGTCTGGGTAGCCTCCAACCCGGTAACTTCCAGTAATTTCTCCTCCTTCTCTTTTTTTTTCCATTCCCCATTCTGGTTTCCCTCTCATCCCTTCTCTTTTCCTCACTTGCCCATCACTTCCCTCTGGGTCCCCTCCTCCTTCCTTTCTCCCATGGCCCACTCTCTTTTCCTATCAGTTTCCTTCTTCTGCCCTTTACCTCTTCCACCTATCACCACCCAGCTTCTTACTTCATCCCCCCCTCACCCACCCACCCATATTCCCCTTCACCTGGTTTCACCTATCACCTGCCAGCTTGTACTCTTTGTCCTCCCTCCCCCGACTCAACCTTCTTATTCTGGCTTCTGACCCCTTCCTATCCAGTCCCGATGAACGGTTTCAACCTGAAACATCAACTGTTTATTCCCCTCCATAGATGCCGCCTGATCTGCTGAGTTCCTCCAGCATTTTGTGTTGATTGCTCTGGATTTCCAGCATCTGCAGAATCTTTTCTGCTTGTGATTTGGCACACCTGCTTTCATCGATCAGGACGCTGAGTACAGGAGTTAGGATGTCATGTTACAACTGGACAAGATGTTGGTGAGACTGCGCTTGGAGTATTCTGTGCAGTTCTGGCCGCCCAATTGTGGGAAGGATGTGATTAAGAGAGGGACGTAAAAGAGGTGGAGGGGTTGCACTACTGATAAAGGAGAATATCACAGCAGTATTCAGAGGAGACACACTGGAGGGCTCATTCACAGAGGCAATTTGGGTGGACTCCAAAGTAAAAAAGATGCAATTACACTGATGAGATTATACTATAGGCCCCTCAATAGCCACTGAGAGGTGGAGGAACAGATGCGTAGACAGATTATGGCAGGTGCAGGGTTGTCTTAGTGAGAGACTTTAACTTCCCCAGTATTGATTGGAGCTGTCTTAATACAAGAAGCTGAGATAGTGTGGGGTTTCTGCAGTGCATCCAAGAGTTCTTGAAACAGTATGTGGAGTGTCCAACCAGATGAGAGAACGTATTGTTTTTGGGAAATGAGCCAGGCCCCTGACAGACCTGATCGTGGGTACACATTTTGGGAATAGTGGCCACGACTCATTATGTTTTAAGATAATCATGGATAAAGATACAATTGGATCTTGCAAGAATCCAATTTTTAATATAGCTGTTAGGGAGGGTTTAATGCATGCAGCATTAGAAATAAAGTGGATGACCTTGCTGCACAGCTGCAGGTTAAAAGGTATGACATTGTGGCCATCACCGAGTCATGGCTAAATGATGGATGTGATTGGGAGCTGAATATCCAAGGATACACAGTGTACAGGAAGGATAGGAAGGTAGGTAAAGGGGGTGGCGTGGCCCTGATGGTAAGTAACGATATCAAATTAATAGAAAGAAGGGACATAGGATCAGAAGAGGTAGAATCCTTATGGGTAGGATTAAGAAATGGCAAGGGTAAAAAGACACTAATAGCAGTTATATACAGGCCTCCAAACAGCAGCTGGGATGTGGACTACAAGTTGCAGCTGGAAATAGAAAAAGTGTGTCAGATGGAAAATGTCGAGATAATTATGGGGTATTTTAATATGAAAGTGGATTGGGAAAGTCAGGAAGGTAATGGATCTGAGGAGAGGGAGTTTGTAGAATGCCTACAGGATGGCTTTTTGGAGCAACTTGTCCAGAAGCCCACCAGGGGACCGGCTGTTTTGGATTGGGTGCTGTGTAACGAACCTGAGGCAATTAGGGAGCTGGAGGTAAAGGAACCTCTTGGAAGTAGTGATCATAATATGATTGAGTTCAGTTTCAAATTTGAAAAGGAGAAGCTGGTATCAGGTGTATCGATATTTCAGTGGAACAGGGGAAATTACAGTGGTATGAGAGAGGAACTGGCCCAAGTCGATTGGAAAAGTAAGCCAAATGGAGGGACGGCAGAGCAGAATTGGATGAAATTCCTACAAGAAATAAGGAAAATGCAGGAAAAGTATATTCCAAGAAAAAAGAAAGTCATGAATGGAAAAATGGCACAAATGTGGCTAACGAGAGAGGTTAAAGCAAAAATAAAAGCAAAAGAAACAGCGTACAAGGAAGCAAAAATTAGTGGGGAAAATGAGGACTGGAAGACTTTTAAAAACTTACAAAAGGAAACTAAGAAAGTCATTAGGAAAGAAAAGATGAATTATGAAAGGAAGTTGGTGATTAACATAAAAAAGGATACTAAGAGTTTTTTTAAATATATGAAGAGTAAAAGAGTGACAAGGGTAGATACAGGACCAATTGAAAATGATGCTGGAGAAATTATAATGAATAACAAAGAGATGGTGGAGGAACTGAATGAGTATTTTGCATCAGTCTTCACAGTGGAAGACATGAGCAATATACCTGACAGCCAGAGGTATCAGGGAATAGAATTAGGTACAGTCAAGATTACTAGAGAGAAAGTGCTTGGGAAGCTAAGTGGACTAAGAATAGATAAATCTCCCGGTCCGGATGAGGTGCACCCAAGGGTTCTGAAGGAGGTGGCTTTGGAGATTGTGGAAGCATTGGAAATGATCTTCCAGGAATCAATAGAGTCTGGCATGGTTCCGGAGGACTGGAAGGTCACAAATGTAGTTCCGTTATTTAAGAAAGGAAGGAGGCAGCAAAAAGAAAATTACAGACCTATTAGTCTGACTTCGGTAGTTGGAAAGATATTAGAGTCAATCCTCAAGGACGAAGTTATAAAATACCTCGAGGTGCATGACAAGATAGGCCGAAGCCAGCATTGTTTCATGAAGGGAAGATCCTGCCTTACCAACTTATTGGAATTTTTTGAGTAATCTCGAATAAGTTTGACAAGGAAGAGGCTGTAGATGTTGTGTATTTGGATTTTCAAAAGGCCTTTGATAAGACGCCGCATATGAGGCTGCTTAATAAGATGACAGCCCATGGAATTATAGGAAAGATATTGAAATGGGTGGAGCATTGGCTGATAGGCAGAAAGCAAAGGGTGGGAATAAAGGGATCCTAGTCTGATTGGTTACCAGTTACTAGTGGTGTTCCGCAGGGGTTGGTGTTGGGGCCGCTTCTTTTTACGATGTATATCGATGATTTGGATTATGGATTAAATGGTTTTGTGGCTAAGTTTGCGGATGACACCAAGATAGGTGGAGGAGCAGGAAATGTTGAAGAAACGGAAAGATTGCAGAGAGACTTAGTCAGTTTAGGAGAGTGGGCAAAGAAATGGCAGATGAGATACAACGTTGACAAATGTACGGTTGTACATTTCGGAAGAAGAAATAATCGGGCAGATTATTATTTAGATGGGGAGAAAATTCAAAAATCAGAAGTGCAAAGGGACTTGGGGGTCCTCGTGCTGGATACCCTAAAGGTTAACCACCAAGTTGGATTGGCGGTAAGGAAAGCGAATGCTATGTTGGCATTCATTTCAAGAGGAATAGTGTATAAGAGTAAGGAGGTAAGGAGGTGTTGATGAGGCTCTATGGGGCATTAGTGAGACCTCATTTGGAATACTGTGTGCAGTTTTGGGCCCCCTATCTTAGAAAGGATGTACTGATGTTGGAGAGAGTTCAGAGAAGATTTACGAGGATGATTCCTGGAATGCAGGGGCTAACATATGAGGAGCGTTTGTTGGCTCTTGGATTGTATTCACTAGAGTATAGAAGAATGAGAGGGGATCTCATAGAAACATTTCCAATGTTGAAAGGGTTGGACAGAGCAAATGTGGAAAGGTTGTTTCCCTTGGTGGGTGAGTCCAGGACAAGAGGCCATAGTCTTAGAATTAGAGGGTACCCAGTTAAAACAGAGATGAGGAGAAATTTTTTTTGCCAGAGGGTCGTGGATTTGTGGAATTCGTTGCCACATACAGCTGTGGAGGCCCGATCATTGAGGGTGTTTAAGGAGGAGATCGACAGGTATTTAATTAGTCAGGGTATCAAGGGATATGGGGAAAAAGCTGGAAGTTGGAACTAGATGGGTGAATAGTTTAGCTCATGGGGGAGCTGTGGAGCAGACTCGCTGGGCCGAATGGCCTATTTTCTGCTCCTTTGTCTTGTGTGATCTTGTGTGTGAAGAAGGTAATAAACTGGGTGAGGGCAAATTATGCCAGAATAAGACAGGAGCTAAAGGCTGTTGATTGGGCTCAGCTGGTGCCAGACAAGCCCATGTCTGACATGTGGGAGTTGTTTAAAGACCAACTGATCAGAGCTTAGGATCGGCGAGTTCCAGTAAGGAGTAAGGGCAAGGATGGTGAGATAAGAGAACCTTGGATGACCTGAGGGGTCCTAAATTTAGTCAGGAAGGGAAAAGAAGCATATGTAGGGTTGAGGAATATAAATATAGCAGGAAAGTGCCAAGCAGGTGATTAGGAAGGCCAAGTAGGGCCATGTAAATGTCCTTAGTGAGCAGGATCTAGGAGAATCACAAGGTATTTTATACATATTCAGAAAAAGAGGGTAACTGAGGGTGTCACGGTCCTGACCGTTAATTCCCTATTTTCTCCTAATTTCCTTTGATGGCAACACACCTGGTTTTCATCAAGACCTGCAGCATAAGAACCCTGGCTTTGCACCCACTAGTCGCCAGATCGTTGATTTTGCCAGTGTGGTAATTAACATTTCTAAGTTTTGCTTCAGTACCGAGATTTACTTATGAAGCTCAGTCTCTCCGTGTCAAGATAAGTTTTCTAAGTTCTAAAAGTTCCGAGGTTTACCTGTGAAACTCAGTCCCCCCATGTCAAGATAAGTATTCTAAGTTTTACTTCAGCACCGAGGTTTACCTGTGTAACTCCGTCTCTCCGTGCTAAGAAAAGTTTTGTCTGCTGTTTTCCCTTCTATGCTCCATGTCAAGATAAGTTCTGCCTGCCTTCTGCTTTCCTGCACTCCCTCCTGTTTGCCGTTCAACGCTCATGCCTGCGTCTGCATCTGAACTCAATCTCCGTGCCTGTGTCCTGCGCTTGGGTTTGCCTTGTCTGTTGCAACAGAACGATCTGGTCATCATGGACCCAGCGGACACAAACTCCCTTCAACAAGCCCTCACCAGCCAGGGTACTATACTGGGATAGCATGACCAACTCCTCCAGGGGGGACATGGAGAACCTCCATTCCCTGTCTGCTCACGCCGCGCAGATCGGTGACCAGGTGGACCGTGTATCCACTCAGTTCACTCAACCCACTCCTGGAACCCTGTTTAACCAGCCCAGACAGCCTGTAGTGGCAATCCCCTACGTGTCAGCAACACCCCCGCCAAGACAGCCTCACGTACCTGAACCAGAACACTACGCTGGGGATTTGGGGAAGTGCCGGGCTTTCCTCCTTCAGTGTTCCTTGGTGTTCGACCAGCAGTCGTCCACGTACTCCACGGATAAGCCAAAGATAGCTTACATCGTCGGGTTGTTGCGGGGAAGTGCCTTAGCGTGGGCCACAACAGTTTGGGATAATCAACCGGATATCTGCTCCTCCTTCGCCACCTTTATCGCAGAAATGAGAAAGATCTTTGACCACCCCGTCCATGGTAAAGACACTGCCAAGCCTCTACTCACTCTCCATCAGGGCTCACACAGTGTTGCGGAATATTCTGTGGAGCTTTGGACGTTAGCGGCTGACTCGGGGTGGAACGAGGAGGCACTCCAAGGGGTATTTCGGAATGGTCTCAGTAACATGCTGAAAGACGAGTTGGCAGCAAGAAATGACATCGACAGCCTGGATTCCTTGATCTCCCTAGCCACCAGGTTGGACAATCGCCATAGAGAAAGAACTGGTCGTCCACCACCTTTGGCCACTCCACGTCACTCATTACTGTCTCCCACCAGAACAAGCCTCTCCCCTCCTTCTGTATCCTGAGTAGCTCCCAGCCCGGCCGTTTCCACCGCCCCGGAAGAGGAACCCATGCAGCTGGGACAGAACCGCCTCTCTCCCGCTGAATGACTCTGGAGATTGAGAGCGGGTGAGTGTCTATTTTGCAGCCAGTCCAGTCACTTCTTTGCCACCTGCCCCCGTCGGCCAAAAAGGGAAGGCTCACCAGTAGCAGGTGGGACCCTGGAGAGCCAGACAACATTCGCTTCCGTCCCACGACCCCGGAAGCAGCTTCAAGCCACTTTGTGTTACAACCAACAGTCCCTGTCTCTGTTAGCACTGGTGGACTCCGGCACTGAGGAAAACCTTTTGGATGAAAATTTAGCCTTCCAAACCGGAATTCCTCGTGAGCCATTGAGTACACTACTGGAAGCCTGGGCACTGGATGGTAGACTACTGACCCGAGTCACACACTGCACAGAACCCCTGCCTCTCCTTCTCTCCGGAAGCCATCGGGAACAGGTACAATTCAATTTAATTTCCTCTCCTGAAGCCCCTATAGTTCTCGGTTACCCCTGTTTAAGCCGTCATAACCCTCACAGCGACTGGTCCACCGGGAAGATAGTCAGCTGGAGTTCGTTCTGCCATTCCACTTATCCGCAGCCAGCCCTTTCCCCAGTGGAGGTCACTGCGACCTCGTCCACCTCTGAACCCCCAGACTTATCCAAGGTTCCAGCAAAGTATCATGATCTGGGTGAAGTATTTAGCAAGCAACGGGCTCTTTCTCTGCCTCCACACCGACCTTACCATTGTGCAATTGACCTTCTTCCCGGATACTCACTACCCACCAGTCCGCTGTGCAACCTGTCCCGACCAGAAAGGGAAGCAATGGAGGCTTACCTAAGTGACTCTCTCACGGCAGGCACGAACCGACCCTCATCTTCCCCTGCAGGCGCTGGTTTCTTCTTTGTGGGGAAGAGAGACAGCTCACTACGCCCCTGCATTGACTACCGTGGCCTGAATAGCATCACCATAAAGAATAAGTATCCACTGCCCCTTATCAACTCCACTTTCGAGCCCCTTCACGGAGCCACCATTTTCTTTAAGTTGGACCTGCGGAGTGCCTACCATCTGGTCAGGATAAGGGAGGGAGATGACTTCACTTTATACTTTATTGTCGCCAAACAATTGATACTAGAGCATACAATCATCACAGTGATATTTGATTCTGCACTTTGCGCTCCCTGGAGTACAAATCGATAGTAAATATTAAAATTTTAAATTATAAATCATAAATAGAAAATAGAAAGTAAGGTAGTGCAAAAAAAAACCGAGAGGCAGGTTCGGATATTTGGAGGGTACTGCCCAGATCTGGGTCAGGATCCGTTCAGCAGTCTTATCATAGTTAGAAAGAAGCTGTTCTCAAATCTGGATGGAATGAAAAAATGAATGGAAAACAGCTTTTAACACCCCCCTTGGTCATTTCGATTATCTGGTCATGCCATTTGGTCTCACCAATGCCCCCGCCGTCTTCCAAGCCCTGGTAAACGATGTCCTTAGGGACCTTATTAACCATTTCATTTTTGTTTATTTGGACGGTATCCTAATCTTCTCCCGTACTCTTCAGGAACACACCCTCCATGTCTGTCAGGTTCTGCAGAGGCTATTGGAGAACAAGCTATTCGTTAAGGCAGAGAAGTGCGAGTTCCATGCCCGTTCTGTCAGTTTCCCGGGGTACATCATTGAGAGCAGGCAAGTGAGGGTGGATCCCAAGAAGATCCGGGCGGTGAGAGTGGCCAAAGCCCACGATGCTCAAGCAGCTCCAGCGATTTCTGGGGTTTGCAAACTTCTACCGTCGCTTCATCAGGGATTACGGCCGGGTGGCAGCTCCCCTTACTCGACTCACTTCTCCTGCAACCCCTTTTCACTGGACCCCCGAAGCAGACTCAGTTTTCTCGGAGCTGAAGAGGAGTTTCACCCCCGCTCCCATCCTGGTCCAACCAGACCCCTCTCGCCAATTCATTGTGGATGTCAACGCCTGTGACTCTGGGATGGGAGTGGTCCTCTCCCAACGCTCCGGCCCAGACCAAAATCTCCATCCCTGCACCTTCTTCTCTTGCCGTCTATCCCCCGCCGAACGGAACTACGACGTTGGGAACCGGGAGTTGCTGGCTGTCAAACTCGCTTTGGAGGAGTGGAGGCACTGGCTGAAGGGAGCTGAACATGCATTCATCACCTGGAAGGACCATAAGAAACTGGCATACATCCAAACCGCTAAACGCCTTAATTCCCGCCAAGCCCATTGGGCATTATTTTTTGGCCATTTCAAATTCACCCTCACCTATCGTCCTGGTTCCAAGAACAAGAAGCCAGATGCTCTCACTCATCAATGTGTCTCCGAGGAGGGCCTTCCCAACCCCGAGAATATCCTTCCACCATCCTGTGTAGTGGCTGCCCTCAGCCGGGAGATCGAATCCATAGTCAGAGAGGCCCAACGGACTCAACCTTACCTAGGCAATGGACCCCCCAATTGCCTCTTCGTGCCTGACTCTGTTTGGTCTCAGGTTTTCCAGTGGGGACATACTTCTTGTTTCGCCCGCCATCCCGGAATTGATCGAACTCTGTCCCTTCTGTAACGACATTTCCGGTGGCCGTCCATGGATGCTGACACTCGCTCCTTTGTCTCTGCCTGTACTGTGTGTGCCCACGGAAAGGCTTCCCATCGGCCACCTACTGGGTTGCTTCATCCCCTACCTGTCCCTAGCTGCCCCTGGTCCCACATTGCTCTGGATTTTGTTACTGGACTACCCCCTTCACATGGTAACACTGCTGTACTTACCGTGGTGGACTGTTTCTCCAATGCCATGCACTTCATAGCCCTTCCCAAACTCCCTACAGACCGTGAGACAGCCGACCTCCTTGTTCATCATGTCTTCTGCCTTCATGGTATTCCCTCTAACATTGTTGATAAAGATGCATGGTGAATTGTAAGTTTGGATTCAGAACTGGCTTGCTGCTTGCTCATAGAAGACAGCGAGTGGGGTGGAAAGGTTTTATTCTGGCTGGAAGTCCATGACCAGTGGTGTTCCACAAGGATTGGTGCTGGGATTTCTGTCCTTTCTGATATATATCAATGACTTGGATGAAAATTTAGATGGATGGTTTAGCAAATTTGTCGATGAAACCAAGATTGGTGGACTTGTGGACAGTGCAAAGGACTATCAAATAATACAGCAGGACGCGACCCACCCAGCCAACACACTTTTCGTCCCTCTTCCCTCCGGGAGAAGGCTCAGGAGCCTGAAGACTTGTACGGCCAGATTTGGGAACAGCTTCTTTCCAACTGTGATAAGACTGCTGAATGGATCCTGACCCAGATCTGGGCCGTACCCTCCAAATATCTGGACCTGCCTCTCGTTTGTTTTGCACTACCTTACTTTCCATTTTTCTATTTTCTATTTATGATTTATAATTTAAATTTTTAATATGTACTAATTTTTACTATTTTTAATATATAATATTTGTAATCAAGGGAGTGGGAAGTGCAGAATCAAATATCGCTGTGATGATTGTACGTTCTAGTACCAATTGTTTAGCAACAATGAAGTATAAAGTATAAATCAGTTAAAAATATGGGCAGAGAAGTGGCACATAGCATTTAATCTGGGCAAGTTTGAGGTGCTGTACTTTGGGAAGTCAGATGAAAGGAGAAAGTATGCAGTTAATGGTAAACCCCTAACAGCACTGAGGTAGAGTGTGATCTTGGGGCCCAGGTCCATTGTTCACTCAAAGTGGCTACACATATGGGTAAGGTGGTAAAGAAGACATATAGAATGCTTGTCTTCATTGGTGAGGATGCTGAGAATAAGAGTAAGGAAATCATGTGCAGTTGTAAAAAAAACTTCAGTCAGACGGAACTCGGGGTGTGGTGTGCGGTTCTGGTCACTCCATTACAGGAAAGATGTGGCGACTGTAGAGAAGGTGCAGAAGAGACTGAATAAGCTTTACTCCTTGGAGCGTAAAGACTAAAGGCTGACATTATGGAGGTTTATAAAACCATGAGGGGTATAGATGATGTGGATCGTCACAGTGATTTTCCCATGGGTAGGGAAGTCTCAAACTGGAGGGGACAGGTTTAAGGTGAGAAGGGAATGATTTAAAAGGGACTTGAGAGGCAACGTTCTCCACACAGAGGATAGTGTGTATATGGAACAAGCTGCCAGAGGAAGTGATTGAGGGAGAAACAATAACATTTAAAAGACATTTGGACAGATACATGGATAGGGAGGATTTAGAGTGATATGGGGCAAACGCTTATGTAGACCGATTGCTTGGCATAGATGAGATAGGTTGAGGGGCTTGTTTTTATGCTGTATGACTCTGATTGGTTAACACATTTGGGGCAACTTTCAGTTTCCTTCCCGGAGTGTCAGTTTGTAGGATCGCATAATGCCGTGCCTCTGTGTGCTATACAATCTAATTCCTGTGAAAAATAAAAGTCCTGGTGCTAATGACACTGATCAGGGATTGTCCTTGCAGGATTCTCTCCTTCACATGTTCTACCAGTCTGTTGTCGCCAGTACAATCTTCTATGTGGTGGTGTGCTGGGGCAATGGCATCAACATGGGTGATGCCAACAGGCTCAGTAAACTGATTAGAAAGACTGGCTCTGTTATAGGAGTCAAACTGGACACACTGGAAGCTGTGGCAGAACAAAGGACCCTACGGAAAATCCTGGCAATTCTGGGCAATGTTTCTCACTGTTTATGGGCCACCTTGGTTGAACAGAGGAGCACTTTTAGTAACAGGCTAAAACAACTGCACTACTCCAAAGAGTACTATACGAGGTCATTCTTACCCTTGGCCATTAGGCTCTATAATGAGTCAACTTATAGCCAGGGTAGTGATGACCTCCTCCTGTTAGACTGTTTGAGTTAACTTATTTGTTATTCTTTCTTACATCTCTTTAAATATTTGTATAATGTGTTTATCTGTGCACTTGTAACGCTACTGTGACATTGTAAATACCTTTGGGACCAATAAAGTATCTGTCTATCTATCTATTTATCTACATCAGGAACTGAACACACACTATGGCATCTAGTGATGTACAACACATATCCAGACACCATTTCTGGCACATGTTCACGCAAGAGTAGCGTTTCCACTGCCTTGGACTACTCCCACGAAACAGCTTTCAATACCGCTGTGCAGACTGCTCATCTATGTCTTAAAGTGGGCCTTCATGACCTGCCTTGCACTACAATTACTCAAACCAATCAAACAAAACCCTAACACTGACTCCTACACCTTGAATGTAGATTGTAAACCCTGTCGGATTGAGGGTGACTGTAGGTGGAAACTCTGTTTGATTGAGGGTGACTGTAGATTGTAAACTCTGTTGGATTGAAGGTGACTGAAGCATGTAATCCCAGTTGGATTCAAGTGTAGAATTGTTATTTTTATTGTATTTTCTTGTATTTTAACTTTCTTATGTGTGGTATAAACATGTAATTATTCAGTAAATTTTCCAATAGTTGCACTACAGTTGCTTCTGTCTTTTGATTGAGTCATCTTTGAACACAAGTCAAGGGCATCAACAAAAACTGCAGATGCTGGAAATACAAAACAAAAACAGAAAGTTCTGGTAACACTCAACAAGTTGGGCAGCATCTCTAATTCTGACAAAGGCTACCTAACTTGAAATGTTACCTCTGGTTCTCTTTCCACAGATGCTGTGTTTTATATTGATTCATTGTCTGGTGAAATAAACTTCCAGTATTGGTGTCATAGAACAGTACAGCACAGAAACAAGCCCTCTCACCCATCTAGTCCATGCTGAAACTATTTAAACTGCCTGCTCCCATTGACCTGCACCAGGACTGTAGCCCCAACCCCCATACCCCTACCTATCCAAACCTCTCTTAAACATTGAAATTGAGCTCCCAAGCACCACATGCGCTGGCAGCTCATTCCACACTCAGTGAAGAAGCTTCCCCTCATGTTCCCCTTAA
Source organism: Mobula birostris (assembly GCF_030028105.1). Classification (NCBI taxonomy): domain Eukaryota; kingdom Metazoa; phylum Chordata; class Chondrichthyes; order Myliobatiformes; family Myliobatidae; genus Mobula; species Mobula birostris. The sequence continues at coordinate 55,279,720 of NC_092402.1, forward strand.
ACTTTTCACCTTTCACCTTAACCCATGACCCCTGGTTGGAGTCCCACCCAACCTCAGTGGAAAAACCCTGCTTGAATTTACCCTATCTATACCCCTCATAATTTTGTATACCTCTGTCAAATCTCCACTCAGTCTTCTACATTCTAAGGAATAAAGTCCTAACTTATTCTGATTAATAATTTACTATCAAATTGATTAAGTCCATTTTGATGCAATTTATTTCAAGGTTTCCTTTCATTCACGATGCTTTCTATGCTGATTTTAGGAATGTAAAGATAAATTACCATCACTGAGATTAGAGAACCATTTGCTGATTACGCTGTTCTGCCATCAATATAGCTCTTTTGATTAACACACACAAAATGCTGGGGGACCCCAGAAGGTCAGGCCCATCCTGGAAGAAAAATAACTTCCATAGAACGTAAAACATAGAACAATACAGTGCAGTGTAGGCCCTTCGGCCCACAATGTTGTGCCGACCCTTAAACCCTGCCTCCCATATAACCCCCCACCTTAATTTCCTCCATATACCTGTATAGTAGTCTCTTAAATTTCCCTCGTGTATCTGCCTCCACCACTGACTCCTGCCCTCTCTGATTCTATCCTTTTCCATGATAATGCTAAAGGCCAGGGAGCGATGGTCACTGTCCCCCAGATGCTCACCCACTGAGAGATCTGTGACCTGACCCGGTTCATTACCTAGTACTAGATCTAGTATGGCATTCCCCCTAGTCGGCCTGTCCACATACTATGACAGGAATCCGTCCTGGACACACTTAACAAACTCTGCCCCATCTAAACCCTTGCAACTAATCAGGTGCCAATCAATATTAGGGAAGTTAAAGTCACCCATGGTCACAACCCTGTTATTTTTACCCCCACTCCAAAATCTGCCTCCCAATCTGCTCCTCTATCTCTGCTGCTACCAGGGGGCCTATAGGATACTCCCAATAGAGTAACTGCTCCCTTCCTGTTCCTGGCTTCCACCCATACTGACTCAAAAGAGGATCCTGCTTCATTACTCACCCTTTCTGTAGCTGTAATAGTATCCCTGACCAGTAATGCCACCCCTCCTCCCCTTTTTCTGCCCTCTCTATCCCTTTTAAAGCACTGAAATCCAGGAATATTGAGAATGCATTCCTGCCCTGGTGCCAGCCAAGTCTCTGTAATGGCCACTACATCATAATTCCATGTATGTCTCCAAGCTCTCAGTTCATCACCTTTGTTCCTGATGCTTCTTGCATTGAGGTACACACATTTCAGCCCTTCTACCTTACTGTCTTTACACCATTTACTCTGCTTCTCTTTCCTCAAAGCCTCTCTATATGTTAGATCTGGCTTTACTCCATGCACTTCTTTCACTGCTCTATCGCTCCGAGTCCCATCCCCCTTGCAAATTCATTTAAACCCTCCCGAACCATGCTAGCAAACCTACCTGCAAGGACATTGCTCCCCCTTGAGTTCAGGTGAAACCCATCCAATCTATACAGGTCCCACCTTCCCCAGAAGAGATCCCAATGATCCAAAAATCTAAAACCCTGCTCCCTGCACCAACTCCTCAGCCACGCATTCAACTGCCATCTCCTCCAGTTCTTACCGTCACCATCACGTAGCACTGGCAGCAATCCTGAGAACGTCACCCTTGGGGTCCTGTTCTTCAGCCTTCTGCCTAGTTCCCGAAACTCACACTTCAGGACCTCATCCCTCTTCCTGCCTATGTCGTTGGTCCCAACATGTATCACGACTTCTGGTTGCTTTCCCTCTCGTACCAGGATGTCGTGCACCTGGTCAGAGACATCCCAGATCCTGGCACCCAGGAGTCAACAAACCATGCGGGTGTCCTTCTCATGTCCACAAAATCTCCTGTCTGCTCCCCTGACTATAGAGTCCACAGTGACGACAGCTCTCCTCTTCTCCATCCCACTCTTCTGTACCACAGGGTCAGACTGAGTGCCAGAGGCCCTGCCACCGTGGCTCACACCTGGTCAGTCGTCCCCGCCAACAGTATCCAGGATGGTAAACTTATTATTCAGGGGAATGGCTACAGGGGTGCTCTGCACTACCTGTCTGCTCACCTTCGCTTTCCCCCCTCTGACTATCGGCCAACGACCTGCTTCCGACAGCCTAGGTGTGACTACCTCCCTGTAGCTCTCATCTATGACTGCCTCATTCTCCCTTATGAGTCGAAGGTCATCCAGCTGCTGCTCCAGATTCCTTACATGGTCTTCCAGGTCGCCCAGCCACATGCACTTCTGGCAGATGTGACACAGTGGGAGAGGGGCGTTCCCCCAAGACTGCCACACCTCACATGAGAGGCACATCACCGTCTCAGGAGGCATTGTACAGACTAACTGCGAGCAAGCTTGTCCTCTGCCTCTTCTCGTCGAAGCCTCTCGAGAGGACAGGAAGTCAAGGGATGCACACCAGACCTCATCGAGTGGCCAACAGTGGAATGGGAGAGCAGATTTAAGTTCTTGGGTGTCATGATCTCTGAAGATCTATCTTGGACCCAACATATTGATTTGATCATGAAGAAGGGGTGCCAGAGGCTGTATTTCATTAGGAGTGTGAGGAGATTCGGTATGTCACTAAAAGCTCTCGAAAGTTTCTACAGATGTACCATGGAGAGCACTCTTAACTGGCTGCATCACTGTCTGGTATGGAGGGGCCACTGCACAGGATTGGAAAAAGCTGCAGAGGGCTGTAAACTCAGCTCTATCATGGGCACTAGCCTCCCTACCATCGAGGACATCTTCAAAAGGCGATGTCTCAAAAAGGCAGCATCCATCATTAAGGACCTCCACCATCCAGGACATGCCCTCTTCTTATTACTATCATCAGAGAGGAAGACACACGCTCAACATTTCAGGAACATCTTCCCCTCCACCATCAGATTTCTGAGTAGACAGTGAACCCATGAACACTCACTATTTTTGCTCTTTTTGTACTACTTATTTAATTTTTATATATACGTTATTTCTTATTATCATTTATTGTATATTTTATGTTTTGCACTGTACTGTGAGGTAAAGCAGCTAATTTCACGACTTATGTACATGATAAGAAACCTGATTCTGAAGCTGATAAACATTCAATGTTTCAGCTCAAGACATGCTGATGAAGTTTCGTGCTCTTCATTTGCCCATTATCCAAAGATGACAGAAGCGTTGACTGTTTATTCCTTGGTGCTGCATACCGACCTGTTCATCCAGTGTTAAATCAAAGGGAGTTCTGCATTTCCTTGTAGACACACCCATCCATATGGAGGCTCTGGAGAAGGCTTGCAAGTTGCCTTAGCACCTGCCAAAATAAAACAAACAGCCAGAGGAGCTCAGGGGGCATGGTAAAGAGGTTCAGTTCTTGTTCAGGCCAAGCATTAGAATGGGGAAGAAGTATGATCTAAGTAACTTTGACCGTGGACTGATTGTTGTGCCAGAAAGGGTGGTGTGAGTATCTCAGAAACTGCTGATCTCCTGGGATTTTCACACACAACAGTCTCTAGAGTTGACAGAGTATGATGTGAAAAACAAAAAAAAAACATCCAGTTCTGTGGGCAAAAATACCTTGCTTATGAGAGAGGTCAGAGGAGAATGACCAGACTGGTTCAGTTATGTCGCCACTGTTATGTTTTGTAACTCCTAAAACTAATTGAAGAAAGACAGGAGCCAGAGCATGAGACTAGTTGCTTTTCCTTTAATGAGGGTTCACTTATGATGTGGTAACATAATGGCGTATGCCATTTGCATACTTCTTACATATAGCCCATAATGATTTATGTAAACAAAGAATGCTTAATCAAGCGATATATTTACAATATTACTCAAATATTACTGATATATTAAATATACTACACTGTGTTCCATCCATGGGTGACTCTGAACTCCTGTTATCTGCCATTTTAATTCTCCATCCCACTCCCAATCCGACCTGTCTCTCTGTGATCTCCTGCACAGTTACAGTGTTGCCTAGCACAAGCCTGAGGAAGAATACCTCATCTTCCATTTGGGAATGTTACAGCCTTCCAGACTTGATATCAAATTCTTCATCTTCAGGAAACTCACACTTCCTGTCTGGCCAGTTTTGCCGTCAGTCATCCATCTGTGAAATTGGCTCATCTGTGTATAAGTGGCTGTTTTCTCTGCACTAGCACAGACTGAACTCTTGAGCATTTCCTACAGCTCTGCATTTCAGAGCTTTTATGTTGCTTCTCTAAAGATGACATGAAGTTTGGTGGTGCTGTGGATAGTGTAGAAGGTTGTCCTATGGGACATTGATAGGATGCTGAGGTGGGCCGAGAAGTGGCAGATGGAGTTTAATCTGGAAAAAGTGTGAAGTGATTCACTTTGGAACTTGAAGGCAGAGTGCAGGGTTAATGGCAGGATTCATTGTGTAGTGTGGAGGTATGATAGGATCTGTAGATCCCTCAAATATGTCATGCAAGTTGATAGAGTGGTTAAGAAGGCTTATGGTGTCTTAGTCTTCATTAGTTGGGGGATTGTGTTCAAGAGCCATGTGGTAATGAAGCAGCTCTCTAAAATTCTGATTAGACCACACTTGGAGTATTCAGTTCTGGTTGCCTCATTATAGGAAGGATATAGAATATTTAGAGAAAGTGAGATTTACTAGGATGCTGCCTGGATAGGAGAGCATATCTTATGAGGATAGGTTGAGAAGGCTAGGACTTTTCTCTTTGGACTGCAGGAGGATGAAAGGTAATTGATAGACATGTATAAGGTGATAAGGGGAATAGACCAAGTGGACAACCAGAGACTTTTTCCCAGAGTGAAAATGGCTAATACGGTGGGCATAATTTTAAGGTGATTGATGGAAAACATAGGGGTGGGATATCAGAGGTAAGTTTTTTACACAGGCAGTAGTGAGTGTGTGGAACTTTCTGCCAGGGTAGGTGGTAGAGGCAGATACATAAGGGATATTTAAAAGACTCTTAGGTAGGCACATGGATGACAAAAATGGAGAATTATGTGGGAGGGAAGTGAGGATTGATGTCAGTGTAGGTTAAAATGTCGGCACAACATTTATCTAATTGTTCTAATTGTCCTCATTAAACTCTCAACAGCTTATGCCCATGACAACTCTCTTGTATGATATTTCAGCATAAAAATGGCACTAGCAATCTCCTAGACACAGCTTCAAGGAGCCTGATGGAATGATGAAAGCTGTGAGTGTGTGCTTGAAATAGTGCCCACGAGCTCCCTCTTGTAATGCCACTCTGTTTCAGGCAAAGTCCCATGTTTCTAAGATCCCTCCTCTTATCTCTGTCATTGGGAAGCCACCCAGACTACTGACGGCACTCTTCCGGCTAATGGGGTACGTTGCAAGGGGTGAGCGAAAATTGAGTGGAGTGGAGAGGTGGGTGGGTGGGGGTGGTAGAATCCCAGGGGAGGGGCAGACATCCCTACACAAGCAGGAGGCAGCTTGCCTGTGCAATGGGCATTAGCAACTAATTCTTTGAATTAGCAAAGTGAGAGCCAGTTGAAACGAGGAGGTCTTGTCAGGAGTGAGTTTGAGCCAATAAAAAGAAGCAAGGTGTAAGCGGACCTGTCATTGTGGGAGTGGCCATTGTTGGAGTGGGCCAGTGCTGGAGTGGTCAGACTTTGGCTCAACAGGCTTTGGTGAGAACAGGTGGAGCTAAGGGTGTTGAGTCACTTGTTATCATTTGTTTTGATTGTAGAATTTGATTTTGAGAAGTAGGATCTAAAGGTATAACAAGCTCGGCGAGAAGAGGCTGAGTAAGTGACATAGGTGATTGTGAACTGAAATGTTTCAGTGAGGAGGCACAGGTAAGAAGATTTTTTCCTGTAAATAGTTAGGGGACAAACAAGAGATTCTGTGGCCGAGAAAGTGATACCAGAATAATGCATTGCCTCCCAGGGTATTCTCCTGCAGAATATTCTCAAGGAGAAGGCTGAGCAGCCAGGGGTTGTAGTGCACATTGGCACCAATGACATGGGTGGAAAGGGGTAAAAGAGGCTAAGGAGTTAGGGAAAAGGCTCAAGAGCAGGATCTCCAAGGTAGTGATCTCCGGATTATTCCTGGCGCCACATTCTAGTCAGGGCAGGAAAAGGTTGATGATTGGGTGTCTGAGGAAGTGGTGTGGGGAGCAGGGTTTCAGGTTCTTGGATTATTAAAATGTCTTCTCTGGCAGGGGTGACACACTGTACAAGAGGGACAGGTTGCACCTGAACTGGGGGGTGGGTGAGGTTGGACCAAAATCCTGGCTGGGATGTTCACTAGTGCTACTCGGGAGGGTTTAAACTAGTTTGGCAAGGGGGTGGGAATCAGAGCAGCAGGCCAGAATGTGGAGGGATGATGAGGAAGGTAGATGCCAGGGCCAGTGAAAACAGACAGGAGCAAAGTAATAGATATGATACGACAGATAGTTTGAAGTGAGTGTATTTTAAGGTAAGGAATATTATAGGTAAAGGTGATGAACTTAGAGCATGGATCAGTACATGGAACTATGATATTATGGCTATTACAGAGACCAGGTTGACAGAGGGACAGGAATGGTGCTTAATGTCCCAGGATTTCAATGTTTTAGAAAAGGAGGTAAAAGAGGGTGTAGGGTTTGCACTATTAATCAGGGACAATATTACAGCTGCTCTCAGAGGGGACTGAATCTATATGGGTAAAATAGGAAGGATGCAATCACGTTGATGGGATTGTACAACAGGCCTCCAATAGCCACCAGGACATTGAGGAACAGTAGGCAGGCGAATTAAGGAAGGGCGTAAAATCAATAGGGTTGTTCTCATGAGGGACTTCCATAATATAAACTGGGTCCTTCTTGGTGTACTACAGACACGAGAAAATCTGCTGATGCTGGAAATCGAAGCAACACACAAAAGATGCTGGAGGAACTCGGCAGGCCAGGCAGCATCTGTGGAAGAGTAAACAGTTGACGTTTTGGGCTGAGACCCTTCATCAGGAGGGTGAAGGATCCTGATAAAGGGTCTGGCCTGAAATATCGACTGTTTGCTCTTTTCCATGAATGCTGCCTGGCCTGCCGAGTTCCTCCAGCATTGTGTGTGCGTAGCTTCCTTCTTAATGTAAGTGGTTTGGATGGGGCAGGATCTGTTGGGTACATCCGGGAAGCCCTCCGTTTGTCGGGGTTGACCATGGATGTTGCATCCCAGCTGTCTACGTATACGCAAGCCAGTATTCAAGAAGGTAGTATGATATGGAGAGCAAGCTGTTGCCTATGTAGTAGGCTCCCCCTCTCCATGAAGCTGATGAATCCAAAGGAATGACAGAGACCGATGCGGTCTGGTGCCAGTCAGCATTGAACTCAACGTAAGATTGTCTTAAGGAGTCCAGCTCCAGATTTTCCTTGCGGTTTACTCCCAAAACTTTCCCCATGAGTGGGTAAAGCCACAAGGCTGTGGAGGTTTAAGATCAGAGTTTTCCCTCTCCTAGGTGAGCTGCCAACTCCATCTGCCCAAAGCAGCAGGTTTTAAGAAGTCAATAGCCTGACTTTGCCCCTTCTCCTGGCCGTAGAAACAGTCCCGCTGGGCTTAGTAGCTAAGCCACACACGAAGGATGGGAGCTGGACTTGGTTGTCAGAGGCTATTTGAGACGCACACCATCAGGAGCATTTAATAGGTAGTGGGAGCTTATCCCCAATACCACTCCTGACTGTAACAACCTTAAGGAACCAGTGCATCCGGGAGGGCCTCATTAATCAATATATAGATAATCTGACAAGAGGAGGGGCCTAGTGTTGGGTAATGAGCCTGGCCAGTTGACTGACTTTCAGTGGGGGAGAAGTTAGGGAACATTGACCACAACTCCTTAAGTTTTAAGATATCTATAGATAAGGATAAGCATGGGCCTTGTGGGAGGGTGCTAAACTGGAGCAGGGAAAATTACGAGAGCATTAGGCAGGACCTAGGGAGAGTGAATTGGGATCAGCTATTTTTGGGCAAGTCCGCACCTGACATGTGGAGTGTGTTTAAAGACCAACTGCAGAGTACAGGACAGATATGTTCCAATCAGAAGGAAGGAGAAGGGTGGCAAGGTAAGAGAAGGATGTTGAGAGAGATGGTGAATTTAGTCAAGAAAAAGAAAAAGTGTGTAAAATGTAGGAAGTAAAATCAAACAGAGCCATGAGGATTATAAAGAAGCAAATAAGGAACTTAGTAAAGGAATTAGGAAAGCCAGGAAGGGCCATAAAAATTCCTTGGCAAGTAAGAGTAAAGATCTCCCCATAGCCTTTGCCATTCAATTCACACATCAGGAGCAAGAAGATAACGAGGAAGTTGGTAGGACCACTCAGGGATAAAGGGGAGGACATTTGGTTGGATGTGGAAGATGTGGGTGAGGTCCTTGATGAGAACTTCACATCAGTATTTACCAAGGAGAAGGATGTGGAGGATACGGAGATCAGTGCTGAGAGTATTAATATTCTAGGGCATTTTGAAGTAAAGGAGGAGGTAGTGTTGGACTTTTATTTTATTTTTTTTTAAATTTTATTTTTATTTGGATAAGGAATTCGCAAATATCATGTACTTTTTTCACACATAAAACCTTTTCCATTTTTTTATATGTATAAAACTACAATTATTTATACATTCTTAAGTACACATTGAGATGATATAAAAGGAAAATAAACATTTAAATAGATAATTATGTACTGTGGTAAATCTAACCTATTAGGCTAAGTAATGGAATTAGTTGTTAAGAAAAATGGTAATAGTTTCCATATAACCCTTCTGGACCATTTCCATTGGTCCAAAATGTTGTATATAAGCCTATGTACCAACCATTGTAGGTGTTTATATCCTAATTTGTTCATGCTTGCTCCTGCCCGCAGACATAATTATCCAATCCCTATGTACTTATTTACTTAATTTTTTCATTTTTTTATCCCTTTCCCAAATCTTTCCCTTTACTTGTGTTAATTCTCTATTTTCTAAAAGAAAACAAAAAAAAAACAAACATTTAGACTAGGGGTGCTTACGTTAGCAATATTACTGTGTTGATGAGAAGAGCAGAGTGTTGGACTTTTAAAGAGCATTCAGGTGGATAAGCCCCCAGTGCCTGATGGGATATATCCAGGTTATTGAGAGAGGCAAGTGAAGAGATTGCTGGGCCCTTGACCAATATTTTTGTGTCCTCTCTAGCCAGAGGCAAGGTCCTGGAGAACTGGCAAGTAGTTAATGTTGCTCCATTGTTCAAGAAGGAAACAAAGGATAATCCTGGAAACTACAGACTGGTGACTCTTATGTCAGTGGTAGGGAAGCTACTGGAGAGAATTCTTAGGGATAGGATCTATGAAAACTGTGGTCTAATTAGGGAGAGCCAGCATGACTTTGTGCGGGGCATATCGTGTCTTACTAACTTGATTGAGATTTTTGATGAGATGATGCGGGTGATTGATGAAGATAGAGCTGTGGATGTTGTCTACATGGATTTTTTAGTGAGGTGTTTGACACATCCAGAAGATTAAGGTGCATGGGATCCATGGTGAATTGGCTGTTTGGATTTAGAGCTGGCTTGCCCATAGGAGACAGGCGGTGGCAGACAAAAGGACTTATTCTAGCTGGAGATCTGTGATTGGTGGAGTTCACACAGACCTGTACTGAGACCTCTGCTGTTTGTGATGTAAATAGATGACCTGGATGAAAATGTAGATGGGTGGGTTTGTAAGTTTGCAGAAGATACGAAGACTGGTTGTGTTGGGGATAGCATCGAAGACAGGCAAATAATACAACGGGATATAGATCAGTGCAGAAATGGAGTTTAACCCGGTCAAATGTGAAATGTTGCACTTTGTTAGGTCAAATGTGAAGAGGCAGTACACTATTCAGGGCAAGACCCTTAACAGTGCTGAGGAGCAGAAGGATCTTGGGGTCCAAGTTCATGGCTTCCTGAAAGTGGCTACACAGCATGATCGGGTGCTTGAGAAGGCATATGGCATGCTTGCCTTTGTTAGTCAAGACACTGAGTTCAAAAATCAGGAAATTATGGTGCAGCCTTATACAATTCTAGTTAGGCCGCATCTGGAGTTTTGGTCACCCCATTGTTTGAGGCTTTGAAGAGGGTGCAGAAGAGGTTTACCAGGATGCTGCCTGGATTAGAGGGCATGGGCTATAATGAGAGGCTGAACAAACTTGGGTTGTTTTCTCTGTAATGGCAGAGGCTGTGGGGAGATCTGAGAGAGGTTTATAAGATTATGAGAGGCATAGATAGAGTAGACAAACTATCTTTTTCCCAGGGTTGAAATGTCTAATACTAGAGGGCATGCATTTAAGGTGAGAGGGTGTAATCTCAAAGGAGATGTGAGGGGAAAGTTTTTCTACACGGGGAGTGGTGGGTGCCTGAAATGTACTGCTTAGGGTGGTGGTAGAGGCAGATACATTGGAGACTTTTAAGAGACATTTAGATAGGCACATGAATGTGAGGGAAATGAAAGGACATGGACATTGTGTAGGCAGAGGGCATTAGTTAGGTTGTCTATTTGACTACTAATTTAATTAGATAGGCACAACATTGTGGGCCAAAGAACCTGTTCCTGTGCTGTATGTTCAATGTAACAGGACAGTGCCAGTACAGTCTGTGTAGGGGTATGTGTGCACTCTCCAAAGACCAGTACTGTGTGGGTACTGCACTGTAGATAAAAGCCCCTTCCAGGGATGAACCCAAGAGTCACCATCACCAGAAATGGAAGGGTCCCCACTTGGGTTTGTCTGACATTATGTTTGACACTGACTCCTGGTGACTAAGCAGTATCCCTGCATCCTCCAAGTGTACGATAACCGAGTGGGGGGTCCCTGTGGGACAGGAGCCAGTGTAGACATTGCTCATCTGATGGACCCACTTCCCCCTTGTAGGATTTCTTCTGGAACCTCTGGCCATTTTCATTTTCTTGAATCTTCAGTTTGAGTCTTCAGTTTTGGAAAGGTCAGTTCTCCGTGAGTGAGTGGAGTGAAGTGTGATTCAGGTCAAAATGTTTGCAAATCTCTTTGAGTGTAAGTTCTGGGCATTGCCAGATACTGGCAAGAACATGCAAGGGTCCATGAAAATCTCACATCAAGAAGTTCATCATTACGGACACAATATCTATCTTCCAAGGGGTGACACAGCTTCCTGCTGACTCACAGCTCCAGAGGGGAGAGCGGAAACCTGACGGGATGAGGACTAACCAATCAGGAGAGACAGACGATGGGGGTGTAAATACCACCAGACTAGACGTGCCCAGGCATCATCCCTGATGAAGATGGTGGAGTTTGTCATCAAAATGTCGGTTATAATCAATACCTGTACCTGGCTGGAAGCCCAAGAAGAGTTTATTTGTGCAGAGAGTTAAGTAAAATACGCATTAAATTTGATACAAAATCATTGCGTGCCTGAATATACTAATACTGTTGATTATTTGCACAACCAGTGTTAAACAAGGCAATACACACACACAAAATACTCCATAACTATGCTACGTACAAGAGTAAACCCATGATGCAATGATATCTTAATAATGATAAACGTAATACTTCCTTCAAAATATATCAACTAATGTTTACCAATATTAACAAAAACTTAAGAGTCACAGATATTACTGTTTCAAGGGCAAATAAAGAGAGGATGGAGTTGGATGTCTTTCCACCATGTGCTTCAAATTGAATCAAAGTTAACAAGTACAGGAAATGAGAAAAAAACAGCTTATGTACAAAAAGTGATATTCATACAAAACAAACTCTCCCTGTCTGGCATCCATAGGATGTCAAGCTTAACTACTGAACCGAAAACTCAAATGATCATTTCATTAAGTCTTTGGCAAAAGGATAGTCTCATCAACTGGTCCTGAGAACAGTCTTACCACACCATTCTCGCTTCAAAAATGTCGGCCTTGATAGCATACTTGTGGTAACGTCTGAAGAGCGGACTGATGACATGGTGCTCACCCAGAATGGCGATTGAATGGGTCAGTTACCTCTGAAGTGAGTTGTCCCTTCTTAATACGTCATCCAACTCGCTGCAGCCCCTCAGAGTCGAGAAAGGGAGAGTTTACTGAGGGGACTTTATTCTGGGAGTGGTTCCTCCTTCGTGATGCACTGCCCTTTCTCTGCATGCACCTGTCATTGAGAAACAGAAAGCATTCTAACCTTTGTCCTACACTGAGGGGTTGCTTATAAATGTGCCAACTGCTGCAAAGGCTGTCTTTGGCTACTCCTGTAAAGGAATGAGCAATATGTCAGGGCTGGGCAACTGCTCTGGTAAGTGACTTCCAGCTTGAAAAATGCTCAAAGTGTGCAGTGCCAAGTTAGAGCAGTGATAAGTGAGTGATGTTGGTTAACACCTGAGGATGTACTTCTTCATCTGTTCAGGGTCTGCGAAGTCGAAAGCTTCCTGCTGACTATGTTCTTGCTGGGGATCAGCCCGAAATGCTGGGCCAGTTAACCATAAGGAGAGGGCGAGTTGATGAGCTTTGACACCTATTGTGGCATCATCAGCCATATTGAGATCAGTAGGACATAGATCCATTAGCTCTACTGGGTTGATCACCTGATGCATTGGAATCTTCTTGTTTTATTGAATTCGTAACTGAGCATCACCTTGTTTTCAGCAAAGAACTTGATATCTTCTAGTTCTGTGTCCAGCTATCATCTCTGCCATCTCAACTGCTAGAGCAGCAGCACCGAGTTCAAGCCTTTTGGCATGGTCAGATCTGGTTTGGGAGCAAGCTTTGCCTTGCCCAGGATGAATCCAACGTCACTATATCCAGCAGTGTCTGTGACCTTCAGGTATACAACAAGAGCAATAGCTTTAGTTGACGTATCACAGAAGATGAAGACCTCTTTCTCTTGAGTTGTAGATAGTGGTATTGTTGTGTTGGTTGTTGGAATCTTCAAACCTTTAAGATCCTGAAGGGAAGAACACCACTGCTGCCACTGCTCATGTTTCTCTTCAGGGAGTGGGGACATCCCATCCACAAGTGTCTGAGGACAACTCTCTCATCCTTAGATACTGACTGGAGCAGCAAATCCAATAGGAACAAATAGGCTGTTGTTAGTTGATAGTAGACCACGACACATAAAGGGTCTTCTGCTATCAGTGACCTGAAAAGGAAAGATGTTGGTAATGAGGGCCTAGCCAAGGTCTCAAGATTCAATTGCTCCTGGAGAGCCACAGCATTTGTAAGCCTGTATCCGGATTATTGACGTGAACTGCCCTAAACCTTGTTGCATGTTGCAGTGACTCTTCAGCAAGCCAATTACAGAGAAGGTCTAGCTTTTTGCTAGGTTTGAGGCTGAGTCCATTCACGGAACTGCAAAAGCTTGACTTCCAAGGCAGATAACTAGAGGACTGGCAGTCGAATGCTTTTAGTCCTGCTCTGACTCGGTCTCGACGAGCCAGATACCAAGCCAAATCTATGCCTCCTCAATGAGAGTATTGTGGAGACTGATTTGGCAAATTTGTGTCCTGGGATGGATGGAAGTTCAGTCTGTGTGTGTCTGTGCAGATGGGACTGGAATCAGCAGCAATGGTTGACTGAGGTTTTTGCCGTGATGAAACTGCAGAAGCAGGTATTGTAAAAACGCAAACAACAGGAATTCTGCAGATGCTGGAAATTCAAGCAACACACATCAAAGTTGCTGGTGAACACAGCAGGCCAGGCAGCATCTGTAGGAAGAGGTACAGTCGACGTTTCAGGCCAAGACCCTTCGTCAGGACTAACTGAAGGAAGAGTTAGTAAGGGATTTGAAAGTGGGAGGGAGAGGGGGAGATCCAAAATGATAGGAGAAGACAGGAGGAGGAGGGATGGAGCCAAGAGCTGGACAGGTGATAGGCAAAAGAGATACGAGAGGATCATGGGACAGGAGGTCCAGGGAGAAAGACAAGGGGGAGGGGGGAAACCCAGAGGATGGGCAAGGGGTATAGTCAGAGGGACAGAGGGAGAAAAAGGAGAGAGAGAGAAAGAATGTGTGTATAAAAATAAATAACGGATGGGGTACGAGGGGGAGGTGGGGCATTAGTGGAAGTTAGAGAAGTCAATATTCATGCCATCAGGTTGGAGGCTACCCAGATGGAATATAAGGTGTTGTTCCTCCAACCTGAGTGTGGCTTCATCTTTACAGTAGAAGAGGCTGTGGATAGACATGTCAGAATGGGAATGGGATGTGGAATTAAAATGCGTGGCCACTGGGAGATCCTGCTTTCTCTGGCGGACAGAGAGTAGGTGTTCAGCAAAATGATCTCCCAGTCTGCGTCGGGTCTCGCCAATATATAGAAGGCCGCATTGGGAGCACCGGACGCAGTATATCACCCCAGCTGACTCACAGGTGAAGTGTCGCCTCACCTGGAAGGACTGTCTGGGGCCCTGAATGGTGGTAAGGGAGGAAGTGTAAGGGCACGTGTAGCACTTGTTCCGCTTACACGGATAAGTGCCAGGAGGGAGATCAGTGGGGAGGGATGGGGGGGACGAATGGACAAGGGAGTTGCATAGGGAGCAATCCCTGTGGAGAGCGGTGGGGGGGGGGGGGAGGGAAAGATGTGCTTAGTGGTGGGATCCCGTTGGATTAACTTCCGCTAGTGCCCCACCTCCACCTCGTACCCCATCCGTTATTTAGTTTTATACACACATTCTTTCTCTCACTCTCCTTTTTCTCCCTCTGTCCCTCTGAATATACCCCTTGCCCATCCTCTGGGTCCACCCCCCCACTCCTTGTCTTTCTCCCTGGGCCTCCTGTCCCATGATCCTCTCGTATCCCTTTTGCCAATCACCTGTCCAGCTCTTGGCTCCATCCCTCCCCCTCCTGTCTTCTCCTATCATTTTCGATCTCCCCCTCTCCCTCCCACTTTCAAATCTCTTACTCACTCTTCCTTCAGTTAGTCCTGACGAAGGGTCTCGGCCTGAAACATCGACTGTACCTCTTCCTAGAGATGCTGCCTGGCCTGCTGCGTTCACCAGCAACTTTGATGTGTGAAGCAGCTATTGTGGCTCTTTGCTGCTGTAGACACATTGACTGTCAATACCTGGACTATGTGAAAGGCATTTAGGCTTTGTGGTGTGGATAGTTTCTCCATGTAGACCTGGAGCACTGTCTTTTTTATAGCCAAAATGCATATGGACATATTTTTAAGTAAGATGCATTGGCTGTTGTAATGGCAGAGCGTGAATAATTCTGGTTCTAGTTGTAGACTCACCACTGTCTAAGTTAGCTGCTGCTTCATACACCTTTGCCTCTGCTTCATGCTCTTTCTTGGGTGCACTCTACACACTCTCTCCATGTCAATACATGCTCCTTTCATGTCTGTATGAACTTTCTCTATTTGCATCTCAATTTCTTGTTCAGCACAAGCCACTCTCATTCTTGCCACTTCAGCTCTGGTGTGGCCTCGTGCTGCAACTGTGTTAATTGTGTTGCAAAGACACGATCGATGACCCGGCTTTCAGGACTTGGTGCTAGACATTGCTCAGGTTGGAAACACCCAAGATGGAAGTTTTCTTCAGGGTTACTAATGAGATCTTACTTGTAAAACTGCAGAAAGTTAAATAAAATATGTATTAAGTTCAATACAGAATCATTGTGTGCCTGAATATACTGTTGATTATTCTCACAAACGGTGTTAAACAAGGTAGTTCACATGTGCAATAATCCATAACTGTGCCATGTAAATATGGTGCAATGATATCTTAGTAATGATGAACAATAAACATACTACTTCCTTCAAAATATATCTACTAATTGTTTACCAATACTATCAAAAATGTAAGACTCATGGATATTACTGTTTCAAGGGCAAATAAAGAGAAGATGGATGGTGAGGAAACAGACCAACCCATCTGAAGGAGAAATGACCTCTCTCTTACACCTCTCCTCTTGCTTAATATAAAGCTCCTGGAGATAAAAAGAGGGGACAGTGTCATTGCATTGACCACTGCCAACTCAAAAATCACAGCTAGCTCAGACCGCTGACCAGATCCAAAAGATGTACGGGTTAGTAGGTTAATTGGTCACATGGGTGTAACTGGGTGGTGCAGGCTTGTTGGGCCGGAAGGGCCTGTTATCAATAAATAAAATGTAAGGTTGGGAAACCTCCCGGATTGTCCAGGATTCTCCAGGAATTGAAGACTCATTTCCAGAATGCCACTGACAGCAAAATACAGAAGGGAAATCATAGGAACAGCAAGTTAAAGGCCGTGTCAGTATCTGAAACAACACAATTCAGAGGTTTGCAAATTCAATATTGGGATGGGCTACAGCCACACCTGCCCTATGTTATTCCAGTGCTGAAAAACAAAAAAAAAAAACTGGGCACTCTCTAATTTCTAAGGACGGGTTTCTGATGACCAGAATCACTGCAGGCACCTCCTGCCAGAATCTTTTGATTTTAGGTCTAGCAACTTTCCTGCAATCCCCTCCCCACAACCCCATTGTCCAGCAGACAAGACTTCCATCTTGGCAATGCACCTTTTTGACCAGGACTTGAGTGAATGTGGCAGCTGCTACTGTCCCCACTGTGGCCTTTGTTTGCTCTATGACAACCATAGAGTGTGTTGTTGCTGCGTGGGGACTGTGCTTTTAAAGTCTACTTCCTGTCCTGGTTGCTGTATGGTCATCAAAGATCAACGATCAGCTTTATTCACCACGTCTTAGAAATTTGCTATGGTCAGGACGCAAAGTACAATATGGAACAATAACATTCAATAATTAAAAAGAATAGAAAATTATTTCAGTTAGAGGTTAAAGTACAGATATGGAATAAAATGTGCATAAATACCAACATGTGTTTACAATTTTAAAAAGCATTATTTAAAGTGTTTACAGTGTACTGCAATGACATGGGGTCATAGATAAAGGGGGTGTGGAGGGCTAACTAGAATGGTTGATCAGATTAACTATCTGGGGGAAGAAACTTTTAAGATGGTGTGAAGTTTTTGATTTAATATCCCTGCAGCACTTTCCGGAAGGGAGCTTTTGGAAAGGGAGCTTTCGTGAGAGTAAGAGTTCGGCACAGACTAGAGGGGCCGAGATGGCCTGTTTCCGTGCCGTAATTGTTATATGGTTATATGGTTAAAAGGCAGTTTGTTGGGTGGGAAATGTCCACAATGATTTATCCTGCCGGCTTGTTGTCCTGGACACAAACAAGTCCTGCAGTGATGGGAGACTGTAGCCAATAACATTTCCTGCTGACCTGGCAGTTCACTGTATTTTTCATGTATTGTGAGAGGATGCTGCACTGAACCAGACAGTAATGGCTCATGTGAGGATGCCCTCTATGATGGCAGTGTAGAATTGCAACAGCACGTTCTGGGGAAGATGGAATTTTACCAAAGCCGCAAGAAGTACATCCTCTGCCAAGACTTTTTGTTCCTGAAGGAGATATGGTTCTCCCACACAAGGTCCTGTGGAGTAATGATGTGCCAGAAGCTGCACTGATCTGTCTGGACTCCTAGATTAATATCTGCTTTTTGATGTAACTGACTCTAATTTGGCTTCAAATGTCTATTTAGCCAATTCCATTGCTTTACCAGGGATCTCTGGAGACATTAGTGTTAAATGCAGTGAAGTTTGAGCATACTGAAAATGAATGAAATGGAATTTCCAAGCTTATGTGTCTTAATGTATCTCGATTTTAAATCTCTACACAAATGAAAGCATATCTTTTTGAATCTCCATATATTTTGTTCCAAGTTTGAAAATTCATTGGGGAGACCCAGTAATTTTCTTTTATTGGAAACCGCAAAGATAACAATCAACATTAGTGCTGAGTGATGGTATTGTTTTCTGTGACATGGGTTCAATTCCTGCTCGAGCATAGCTAATGAAATTTAATGCAATATGTGGTCTATTTTTGTGGGAAGCAGGGGAGGGCAAGAAGTAAATCTAAAGATTCAAAGTACATTTATTATTAAAGAATGTATAAATTATGCAGCTTGAGATTTGTGTGTTTACAGGCAGCCACAAAGCAAGAAACCTGAAGATCCCAATTAAAATAAAGAAAGACCATAACCAATGGGCTAAGAAAGAGGAAAGAAAAGTGCATACACATCATACAAACAATAGAAGCAAGCGACAGCATTCTGAACCAGATTGAGTCCGTAGATCCACTCCCTGGAGCAGCCAGGGTAGTAGGCCCAAGCCTCGATCTCAGTTCATCATATTAGCTGGGCAAAAATGGCGCGAAACTCGCAGAGACGACAGCTGCCGGAGCAGTTCACATCGTGGCAGAGAGGAATGAGCATTGCGGGAGAGCAAGTGAAATCAGCCCAACCCTCAGGCTTTCCGCACTCTTCCGCACTGACTCCTCTCCAGATTGGTCGCTCCAGCAGCGACAGTGATACCAGCTCCGTCTGCGACCCTGTCTTGAACACGTTGTGTTTCCGCTTTGCAATGCACCCGCACAATCCATCCTTCATATCAGCTTTGCCTCTGCTTGCTTCGTCATTGTTTGTGGTGATAGTTACCACTATTTCCTTCCAAAAAGGTTTTACTAGTTAAGTTTTTAGTCAAGTTTCTTGCCTTTCGAAATACCAATAAGCTGTTGCATGCATTCGGTAGCGCCATCTTAAACCAGAAATAAATGGCGCATCTTTAAAGCAAGGGCAGGTATGGAGGGATCTGATGGTGAATGTACACTGGTCTGTGACAGAGGTAGGACATATTGAGATCAGTTAAGGTGCATGTGAGTACTTAGCTTTAGAACATAGACCCTAGAACAGAACAGCACAGTATAGGCCCTTCGACCCATGATGTGGTGCTGATCTTTTAACTTCAAAATCAGTCTAATCCTTCCATCCCAAGTCCCTTTGCAGCTTTAATTTTTGAATTTTCTCCCCATTTAGAAAATAGTGTATGGCTTTATTCCTTCTACCGAAATGCATGACCGTACAATTCCCTACACTATATTCCATCTGACACTTCTTTGCTCATTCTCCTAATCTGCCTAACTCCTTCTGGCGACTCCTCAGCATTACCTGCCCCTCCACTCATCTTTGTATCATCTGCAAACTTGACCATAAAGCCATCGATTCTGTCATCAAAATCATTAATATATCACGTAAAAAAGTGGTCACCACACTGACCCCTGTGGATCACCATTAGCCACTGACAGCCCGCAGCCAACCAGCAAAAATCTCCCTTTATTCCCACTTTTTGCCTCCTATCAGTCTTGTATCCATGCTGGACTCTTTCCTATAATCATGGGGTCTTTTCTTGTTAAGCAGCCTTATGTGCAGCAGCTTGTCAAAGGCCTTCTGAAAATCCAGGGACACAACATCCACTGATTCTCCTTGTCCATTTTACCTGTTATAGTATTTCCTTAAAGAATTCTAGCAGATCTTTAAGGCAAGATTTGTCTTTAAAGAAACCATACTGACTTTGGCCTATTTTATCATGTGCCTCCAAGTACCCAAAACATCATCCTTAATAATCGACTCCAACATCTTCCCAATCACTGAAGTCAGGCTAACTGGTTTATAATTCCCTTTCCTCTACCTCCCTCCCCTCCTAAAAAATGGAGTGACATTTGCAATTTTCCAGTCTTCCAGAACCATGCCAGAATCTAGTGATTCTTGAAAGATCATTACTAATGCCTCCAGAATCTCTTCAACTACCTCTTTCAGGACCCTGGGGTGTAGTCCATCTGGTCCAGGTGAACCTTTCAACTTCCCAAGCACCTTCTCCTTAGTAATAGCAACTGCACTTATTTCTACCCCTTGACCCTCTCAAATTTCTGGCATACTGCTAGTGTCTTCCATAGTGAAGTCTGACACAAAATACTTATTAAGTTCGTCCGCCATTTCTTGGTCCCCCAATACTACCTCTTCAGTGTCATTTCCAGGGTGAATTCTATCTTATTATGATCACCACATCCTAAGGTTACACATCTCTGGCAATGTGCTCCATGAACTTACCACCCTCTGTGGAAAAAAAACTAACATCCCACCTATGCTTTCCTACAATCAGATTAAAATTATGCCCTCTTGTATTGGCCATTTATCCCTGGGAAAAAGGCATTGGTTGTCTATTCTGTCTATGCCTCTCATCATCTTATACACCTCTATCGAGTCATCTTTCATCCTCCTTCACTC